>NC_090323.1:265289810-266500768 GCF_040869045.1 Eurosta solidaginis | reverse complement strand
TTTTCCTTTTAAACACATTTGATGAACTCTGCTTTGAATACTTGACCCGACTTCCTCAACCGGCATTTGTTCCCACAACTCAAATACGCCGAAACACTTATGGCTACTTGAGAAATCAACAAGCACTACATACAAATAAAACAAAAACAATAAAAAAAAAAAATAAAGAAGCATTAAAAAACCCATAAAAGCATTAACAATAAGGCAACAAATGACTTTCGTAATCGGGTGCGTCGTGACATTGAGGGCGCGATGATGGCGCGTATGTTGCGGCATAGCGTCGAAGTGAAGCCATGAAGGTGATGTGCGGTTGATGTGGTGGTGGCGGTAGCGATGATATTTGGAAGGCACAAAATACTTAAATACTGAATGTGACATGAAAGTGACATGAAAAAGTATCGTAAAAGGAAGAGTTAACCATAAAATATATATTAACAATGAAAACAAGAACAAAATCAGGTTTAATAAAAAAGCGTGATGGAGTTAGAGGGGGTGAAAAATACAATGTGCTTTGGTGCATATATACATACATATATGTTCATTTATTAGTAATGGTACTAGCAGGAAAATTTGGAGAGGAGTGGCATGAGACCAAAGCCAAAAAACCTTAGGACCACTTTAATTGGCCACAGATTCAATAAAAAAAAATCATATTTTTCCAAAATGGCCATTAAGTAATTTTTTTTTTTCTTAAGTGGCCAAAGATCAATTATTTACATCAATTACAGTTACCTTTTATTATTCTCGCTATACCTTTGTTCAGTCGATAGAAATATAAATTTTTCTTTATTAAAAATTTTCACATACAGCACTCCTTTTCCCACATTTTGGTCTCATCCTAGTGAATGAAAATAATAGCGTAATGAAGTACGCTCCTGGAATTTTTTATTCTAAATTTTCAACTGCGGTGCACCTTTTCCTGATTCTGGTTTTATTAAAGTTCAAATTGGATTAAAGGCTGGACCGATAAGGAATCCTTTAATATAAGAAGAAATGGTCATGAGGTCAAACGTAAATTTCCTTAAAGGCCATAAAGACAAATTAAGAGAATTAATAATTTCAATTGTCCTCTTGACCATTTGGAGTGGTCATAGGGCCAATTGATCTTGTGGATTTAATTTTGGTGACATTTTGCCACCCCACCATTGTTAAGGCGATTTCAAACATTGACATATTGTGGACATTTTGAGATAGACTAATTTTAATGTTTCTTTTTCCCCTCATTATAGCTGTCTCCTTGACGAGGATTTAGTTGAGTGTATCTACGCCGTTCTACTTGACCACGTGGACCTTAAACTGTTAACTTCCTCCAAGGTGTTATGAGGCGTGAAGCCAGGGGTTATAATACCTTGTACACCGCAGACCGTTATGAAAAGAACCGCACCTATGGAGATTACTGTGAGGCTGTGCTATGGAACCAGTAGGACTATTGCGCCCTCATTTTTTTCACAGCACTTTTTCAAAATCGAGTTTCCTGAAGAAATCCAGTATGGTGCTTGCCTTTAGAGAGTATATATGCTATTTTTCTTATTTTAGCGATCAAAGAATCCTTAGTTTTTTTCCCGCGACTGCTTCGCATTCGGAAAGAATATGCCAGCAGTCTCATTTTCGCTGTCGCAGAATCAACAGAGGCTATCATAGCATATATCCAATTTGGCAAGTGGCGTTTTAGTCTGCAGTGACCTGTGAACATGCCTGCTAAGGCTGCATTTTGAAGGTTGATCATGGCTTTATAACGCTTTGTGTTGTATTCTCCTATTAGAGCCTTTGCCTGCCGCAGTCCTGTAATTTCATGTCAGTGTTGTTCTCTCCATCCTGCCTGTGCTCTTTCCTTCTTGCGTGTAACCTTATCACCACGATGAGCACTGACCCTATTGACCTTACTGCTGTTGTTGTTGTTGTTGTTATAGCAGTGCTTCGCCCCATCCAATTGGTGTGACCGATCACAAATTGTCATCAATTTCTTCTAACGGGGGTCCAAGGAAACTTGCTGTTTGAATGGAGGTGAACCAAAATGAGAGGGGTGTTAGAGGCGTTGGTTCCACATTACAATTAAAGAGATGGTTAGTGTCATGTGGGGACACATTGCAAGCAGGGCATACATTTTGTATGTCGGGGTTGATTCTGGATAGGTAAGAGTTTAGCCTGGTCGAAGTTGAGCTAGAGTGACTCATGTTTCCATAGGGAGTGTGCGTTCCTCCTCTGCAAGTTTAGAGTATTTTTGTTTGAGTACAGGATTCACCCAGCAATTCCTGACATATAGGTCTGACGCCTGTTTGTGGAGTTCACTGAGGATCTGCTTGTGTTTTTTGCCTTCATACGGCTATGTACTCAGATGCCGTATTTCCTCATAATGCTTACGGAGATGACTGCTTAAGCCCCTGGGCGGTGTTGGCTCATCAATCAGATGTCTGGTGGGATGGCCAGGTTTCTGGGTGTTTAACAGGAACTGTTTGATTAGCATTTCATTTCCCTCCCTGATGGGGAGTATTCTCGCCTCATTATGTAGATGGTGTTTTGGGGACTTAAGAAGACAACCCGTGGCAGCTCTGAGGGCAGTATTTTGGCAGGCATGTAGCTTCTTCCAGTGAGTAGTCTTTAGACTTAATGACCATATCGGGGACGCGTAGCATGCAATCGGCTGGCAAATTGCTTTGTAAGTGGTAATGAGCGTTTCTTTATCTTCTCCCCAAGTACTGCCAGCAAGGGATTTGAGGATTTTATTACGGCTCTGGATTTTCTGTACAATTGCGGCTGCATGCTCACCAAAATGTAGGTCCTGATCGAGCGTCACGCCCAAGAATTTGGGGTGCAAGACAGTCGATAGCGTAGTGCCAATGACGTGGATGGTCGACATTTGGAACATCCATGTTGTAAATAAGGTCGCCGATGATTTAGTCGGTGATAATGTCAGGTTTCACGGGGTGAAAAAACTGAAGAGATCAGGGAGGTAGCCGTTTATTTTGTTGCAAAGCTCATCGATCAGTGGGCCTGGGCCTCTGGCCATTATTGTGCAGTCATCGGCGTAGGAAACGATAGTAGTGATAGCTGGTGGCGAAGGTAGCCTTGATATGTGGAAGTTAAACAAAAGTGGGGATAGGACACCACCCTGTGGCACCCCTTGTTTAATTTTTTTTGGTTTTGATGCTGCGTTTCTCAATTACACCGATGCCTGCCGTCCACCCAGATAATTTGGGGTCCACCTTTTAAGACTGGGGGGAAGGGTAGATCCTTCCAGCTCTTGCAGTAACGTGCCATGGTTAACCGTATAAAAAACTTTTGATAGGTCTAGCGCAACGAGTACTGTTCTATGGTGGGGGTTTTGAGTTAAACCGCAATTTATTTGGGTGCTAATGGCATTTAGCGCGGTGGTTGGGCTATGAAGTTTTCTAACGCCATGCTGAAACAGCCTAGTTGCAAATTTGCTTTGAAATAGGGGAGCAAAATGGCTTCAAGTGTCTTGGCTACTGGCGATAGGAGAGATATCGGGCGATATGTTTATCCTATGTTAGCTGGTTTCCCAGGCTTTAGTAGCGGGACCACCTTGGCCATTTTCCATTTTTCGGGAATGACATGGATGGAAAGGGACAGGTTGAAGACATGTGCTAAATGTTGAAACCCTCTTTTCCTAGGCTTTTAAGCATCGGCATGGCTATGCCGTCTGGGCCCACTGCTTTAAATAATTTAGCTTGACCGATGGCATCCTCAACCTCTTTGGCGGTGATGGTAATTGGAGACGCGCTGAATTTATGTTTATGTGCGTGTCTGTTGGCCCTCCGTCTAACTTCGTAAACCGTAGAATGCATTATATATTGTCGGCAAAAGGTACTCGCGGACTTTTTTCGAATCCGACTGCACTTTATCGCCAAAGGCGATGAAAATTTTGTCGCTACACTTGAACGGATTCGATAAGGACTTTACGGTGGACCAAAGCTTACCCACACCGGCAGAGAGGTTACAACTACTTAGATGCTCCTCCCATTTCGGCCGCTTGGGTTCATCCACAAGCAAACGGATGCGTTGGTTTATATCCCTTATTTGGGGGTTGCCGGGATCGAGCTGTCTTATAAGGTCACGTTCTCTCGCTAAATTTGCGGACTCCGCCGGAAAATGAGGCCGAATTTCGGAAATTCTACCGGTGGGAATGAAGCGAGCCGAGGCGAATTCAATGACCTTGCGGAAAGCACGCTCCCCTTGGCGAGCATCAGTCGGGATAGGTAGGGCAGCAAAGCGGTTGCCTGTAAAGGATTTGTATTCATCCCACTTTCCTTTTTTAAAGTTTATGAAAGTGTGTTTTTCTGTGACGATGAAGTCGGCGGTACGCTCGAGCGAAATAATTATTGACAGGTTTTCGGATGCCAATGTTACCATCGGCTGCTAGTTGACGCAGTTTACGAGATCTGCGCTGACGATTGATATATCTGGCGAACTGTGACAGCTTCTTACCATACGATTGGGGCGTCTCCGTTTCTTCTATTTGATCTGCCAATATCTCACCCCTGCTGTACGCCTGCAAATTTGAATGCCACATATCGTGATGGGCATTGAAATCGCCTAAGAAAATGCGATTATCACCAGTGAGTAAGGTGATAATTTTAGGGCGGTATCCACTGGGGCAGCAGGTGGCAGGGGGATGTATATGTTGATGATTTCTTGGTTTACATCGCCTGACCGGACGGATGAGCCATGACGTTATAGGACATTGTCCCTGCGGGCGATGTCGGGATCAAATATATGATATTGCACTGAGTTGTGTATGTGGACATTATACCCAGAATCTTGCTATGAGTTTAGTTTCTTCAATCGCAGCAATGCGGATGTTGTGCCGCCTCATGAAATCGACTATCTCGGTGATCTTGCCAGTTAATCCATTACAGTTTAACTGCAGAATTCTGAAGTGCAGCGACGGAGACGTCGTCACTCTAGGAGTATGTGACTGGTGACAACGCCTGGGTTGTGAAAGGCTAGGACGCAATTGCTGTTGTGGCCCTGGGACTGGACGTCCCTGGGTAAGCATTGGAGTACCCGGTGTAGTTGCGTTTGCGGCCTGGCAACATGGCGCAATAAAGCCCGTCGGGGGGTTTCCGTCAAATTTTTTTGCTGCCCTTACTGCTGCTGCCCTTCTTTCCAGCCCATCCACTTGCTTGTTTTCATACACCTTCTGTGGCTGCATCCCAGGGAGTTTCCTGCAATGCGTCTGCAGAACATTATTGCTGTTGTAGTTTTTGATATGGTGTTGTCGACGGGCTTTCTCCACATTAGTAAGAGATGAACTTCGCTCGTAACAACTTCACTTGGGTCACATGCTCCAACCCTACTTCATCCATTGTGCTGTGCTTCATCCCTGCAAGTGTTCTTTTCCTTGTAAAGCGTTCACTGAATGTCTTGTTAGGATTGATGCTTAGCCCACGTATCCCTGACAGCGAATTCCATTCTCGGAAATCCCCGTAGGAGATTATTAGCTACCACCCTCCCCCTGTGGTCCTAATATGTATTTTGTCATCCCTCATTGAGGTTTCGGCAATCATTTTTTGAAGTAGAGTGTTTGTCCACATTCGGTGGTAGTCAACCCTCTCTTTTACGTTTATCGTGGGTTATGCATTCAAAGGCATCCTATATGTGCAAAGAGGCGCATAGCACAACCTCTCCATATTCGATCGTACTTTGACTTGCTGTAGTCAGTTGAGACAATGCGATGTCTATCGACCTACTGACCTGGATGCAGCGATGTTTTCTCGAGAGTGTTTGCCTATCTTTAGCCACCATAGTAATGAAGACAACTTCCGCTCTTCTTCACGCTAATGGGTCAAAGGCTATCCCGCATGATCTTAGTCCCAATATCGATATTCAAAACCACAAAGCAAAAGAGGAAAGTCTTGGAAGTGGCTTACGTTATTTTAATTAGCTGTTTTATTGAAACACTCAGGCTGAAATTTCTTGCAGGTTATACTCCTATCTTTTAGGATTCAACAAAAACAGAAAGTAGTAGCGACAGAGGCATAAGTAAACAAACTTGTGAAATGGAAACAACAACACCAAACAAGCAACCACTGCTACAAAAACAAATTGAAGCAACAAATTAAATGCAAAAGCCAATGTTGACGTCCGTTCTACCGACTCACCAACACTCCGATTATTCAGCGCCCAACAAGACATATGGCAGACTTTAAGTATAAGCGCTGATAAAATTATATGTAAAAGAATAGCAACAACAACCACAACACCACTACGACAAAACTAAAATCAAATAAAAACCAAAAAAATGTGTTTAAAAGAAGCTGTTGAAATGGGAAGTGTTGAAACAAAAGACTTAAACAACGAACTTTACAAAACAACTAACCAACTGACCCAAAAGTCATCATAAATGCAAGTTTATGGCGGCGCGTTCTTCATCAGCCATGTAAGTAAGTAAGTGAGTGAGTGCGTGTATGCCCCTCGTCACTTGTGTATGTTTGTTCGCATTGTACATATGTATGTACGGTTGTTGGTGTATATGGTCACAGCTACCTACCGCGCACTACTTGCCACACACTTCTACGAAATCACAAAACAGCGAGAGTGTAAAAACACCGGGCGGCCGAATGATGATGTTTTCTTGCCACCGCACTCACTCCTTTCATCACCGGTCTTTATTTAATTTCACATTACTTCGCTGTTCTTTGTTTTTTTTTTTTGTTGGTTATTGTACATGCGCACCATCTTTCCTAGTTGTTTTATTATTTCGGCCTTAAGATGAATCTTTTCCGCGGAAATTGAAAAAAACACTGGCAGTAGAAAACCCATCTAACCCATCAAAGCGTTGGAGTATTTCGACATTCTCAGGCTTTGCGCAGCCACCAACGCATGCCAAGCGTATGTCATAGAGAAGAGCCATAAGTTGTATTCTTCTTATATGATTTATGTTTGTTTATGTGTGTGTGTGTATATTTGAACGACTGTGTACTCAAAGCGTTGCCACCAACACCGCCGCCAACTACTTAGGTAAGATGTTTCTAGGCCTACTTGTGAGCGTAAACCATTTTCTTGACATGAGCTGTAGTTGATATGCGATGTTGTTGCTTTTTTATGCGTGTTCACATACATACATATGCGAGCAGATGTGCCCTCATAGTATTACGCAAATAGAAATATAATTAATTCACATTAAAAATGATTATGCGCAATCAATTCCAGGATTTGTGTCATCGACTTTAAGTTTACATGTCACGAAATGAGTGGAAGATTAAGAACTTGCCGCTTCAAGCGCTATTATGCGGGCGCAATATATCACATGTTTGAGAAAATAGGCACATATGTACATACATGATATGAAAAGCAAAGCTCAGATATAAGTAGAGGTGTATGTTTAAACAGAGGTAAATTTACTAGAAATACATAAATAATTTCGTGATTTTTAGAAGAGCTTTATCGGCTTCTTATTGATAAGAAGCTATGCAAACATGTTACTGTATTATTAATGGCTTATCCTCTATAGCGAATTATTATTGTCGAATTGTCGGTTTGTTAGCACCGAGTAAACGGCTTTTTATTGGTTTCTTATCGGCTTGTTATCGACCGGTTACAGATGAGTTATCGATAGCATTATCATTAACATTGAAGCTCCATGGGTATTTGTTTCATAAGATAACATATTGGTAAAATTCCGATATCGACTTACTGACTTAATTGGTGCTTAACCGTTTAAATGATTATGGCCGTCCAATAAGGTGTGCCAGTCGCTTCTTCGCTGTGTTAACTGGCGCCAATCTGTGACCCACAGAGTTCGGATAAAAATACTTCTCTTTTAATCGCATAACATGGCCTACCCAGCCTAGCCGCTGCGTTTAATTCGCTGGACTATATTGATATCTGCGTAAATCGCGTACAGCTTAACAATAAATTTTGTTGACACTCCTACCGCCGCTTCATCTGATTTTGTCCATGCATATGTACCCTATATAAGAACTGGCACAATAAGTGACTTTTAGAAGAAGATTTTCGCTTGCCGTGAGAAGACATTACTTTTCGATAACCTACTGAGTACAAAGTAGCATTTATTACCGAGAGTAACTCTTTGCTGGACTTCAGTGGTTGCGGGCTGCGAAGGCACAAATGTGCCGAATCTTTGCTTGATGACAGCAGGAACTTTTCTTCGTCCTCGTTCACCATCAAAACTATCTTTTCTGTTTCTTTTTCAAATTTGAAATAAGCAGAACTTGAAGCACGGCTGCTCACTCCGATAATATCAATGTCGTCATCGTACGCCAGTTATTGCATTCTTTTATAAAATATGGTTCCAGAGTGGTTCAGCTCTGCAGCTTGTATTATCTTCTACAGCACGAAACTAAAGAAATCGCACGATAGGGGGTCACAATTTCTGAAAACTTGTTTAGCTTCGAATGGCTCGGAGGACCACTTCCTAATTTTGACTGAACTGATGGTGTTCTGCAACGTCACTTTGCAAAGCCGCATAAATTTTGCGGGGATAATAGCAGCATATAACCAGGGGAGGTGATGTGTGTCAATTCTTTCTGGTGGGTTTTCTCCAAGATGGTACATTTGCCAGGTTTGAAACCGCACTGATATGGTCCAATCGGCCGATGCACAGTATTTTTAAATTTTTCACACAATGCGCTTATCAGGACTTTATATGCTATACTGAAAAGGCTTATTCCGCGATAGTTGACGCAGTTTGCAGGATCCCCTTCATGTGGGCTTTTCGGGCCATCTTCCAACATAACAACTATGCTCACGCTCAGCATTCATTTGCTCGCGAGTTCAAATTTATAGGCGTGCGGGTTTTCTCAACACAATAACACAAACACACGTAATGTCCGTTATTCACTGTACCATCTCCTAACCAAACTTTTAGTGCATGAAGCTTCAAACTTTAACACTTAGAAATTTCATCCATTTATCAATTTAAAAAATCAATCAAATTTAATTTCAGATTCAACAAATTGGCCAGGCAATAAATACGACCACAAAATAAATACAAAAACAGAACCTGCTTAACTCTCTAATAATAATTAAAACTGTAAATTAAGTCATAAAAAAGTTCTAACTGCATAACCTCAAAATTATCATAGGCTTCAAATGGCTTACAGCCAATTCATCCCAAAATAGAAAAGTAAAAGAATTAATTAATCACAAAAAATTAATCAAACCAAGCAACTAAAAGTGTTGGTAAAAGCTTGCATGATCATTGAGTTCATGCCGCTATTGATTGCTATATTCATATGTTTGGCAAGGTTGCCAGATTTTATTTGAAAAAACACTAAATTTATTTATCTCAAAAAATATTATATCACAGTACTATATAGAGATCGTTAGAGACGAGTAAACATGAAATGGATTTTACAAAGAATAAATAAATTTTAGAAAAAAATAGGAAAATAATATTTACACTTCGTATTATTAGCCTAAATGCACTGCCGTCTTTATTAAGATCACCGGTGTTTGGCCTTTCAGCCTATTACAATATATGGCGGCTTTTCGTCTACTAAAGTACCTTCTCACGCTTTTCACTCCATATAACGAAGGGATGAAGAGTCACGCCACCTTAATGGAAGAGTGTCTGCTTTCCCAGAGTGACGCATTCGTAAAGAATATGAACCGTCATTTCATCCTCCAGCTCACAAAAGCGACCGATTTGTGTATCCGATAAATAAACCTTAAGTATTTAGATGGTATTTCAGACTTCAGTGTTTTGTATAGTACCCATTATGAGATCGTAGGTCTATCTGCTTAGATTAATTAAAGTTTGGCTGATACTTTCGTTGCTGGAAGCATAACTAACTTGGTCTTTCTTTGACCTGGACGTTCCATCTAGTGCTGTCTGATCTGGTTTGGTCCTTTATTACATATGGTTACCCTAGTGTATGCATTTGTGAGTCCACAGAAGGGCTCTGGACGATAGAATTCTGCTATAGCACCCTGCTTAGCTGTGTAGTCTTCCTGTACATTACCGTCAACCCATGATGCCTTGAAACCCTTCCTAACAAAACTCTGTTTTGGGTTCTGGACGATAGAATTCTGCTTTAGCACCCTGCTTAGTTGGGTAGTCTTCCTGTTCATTACCCTCAAGACCATGATGCCTTGGAACCCTTCCTTTGGCTCCCAGATCAGTTAGAACTCCATATGCATACACTAGTTTAGAAGTATTTGTGTAAGACTGCAAGGTACGCAAGGCTCTACAGCAAACTTATTTGCATGGATTTATGCCTGAAAACAAGTGAGGTAGTATCCCATTGGTAAAGATTTCTTATATCTCGGCCCATAGTTTGATATCAGTTCCCTTTTTTATGTCATCAAGTTTGTATCCATGCGTAAACCAGACCTCTGAGTTGGGGTCAGTATATGGATTCTGTATTTTCCAAAGAGTTCTGTCCACAACGGGCACCTTTAAATTTCGTGAGATACTAAGCGTAGGGCCTATGGATCACGAAGTTGAACTATGCGATTTCGTATGAATTTTTTTAATTACTTTCATATGCCATATCATGTTTACGATCTTTAACTCAGAAATGTTGTGCAGTCTTAGTACAGGAGGGAAAGCCTCTTCCTCTGTTAGGATATGGAAGGGATATATTTCCACTACGGCACTAATTGCATCAGCGGGTGACGTTCTCAGCGCACCCCACTAAACCGTCGCAAGCTGGTCGATGTATCGTGCTTAGTTTTCTTATTGCCAGTATTTTCCAGTATAGTATTTTGGGTCCCCATGTGTAGTCGAGTGCAGGCGAAGAAGTCTCTTGTTGTTTAGTTTAATGTAGCATCTAGATGAGCATATCAAGTTAGGGTTCTATCCAGTGTAACCTCTTCTAGGTAGTTTGCTTCCATTGAAAATCGGATTTTGGTGTCATTCAGAGATGATTCTGGTATAGGTGAGATTTTAGGCCGGCGGACAGTTTTGTTAGAACTGATGGACAGTCCCTTGGTATCACACCACCGTTCTATGATGCGCAGATCTTGTTGCATGCGATTGGTTATTGTTTCCTTGTTCATCCCCGGGAGTAGAATTTGAATAACGTTTGGTGTCATATCCATTGGATTTCAGGTACTAAGATCCAATTTATTCTTACTAAAATCCAATTTCCTAATCTTTAGTTTTTGATAGAGTTAAAAAGTGCAATATATCTCCGAAGAGAATTTAGGCCGACCTTCTCTTCCAATTTGCGTCGTGCTCCTTTTAACTTTTCCTAAATATTGGACGGTACCTACATGTGTTACGCCAACTACGAACGGTATCAGCAACACGAATGACTTTTCACTGAGAAACTGTTCATGGCAGAAATACACTCGACGTGTTTTCAAAATCACCACCGAGGGGCGACCGCGCAGAGAAAATCATATTTCTAATTGAAAAACATTGTTTCTTAATTTTCGATTTTGCTTTGCGTGGTACCTGACCCAGGATTTTTGGTGTGGTAGGCGGAGCACGCTGTAACTAAGTAAATCTCCAGCTGTGATAAACTTCTCTCTCCGAGTCGATACGATATCAGAGATTTGACTAATCGATACCGAAATTATGGAAATATGGCAGCACTGGTTTTTCTAACGTAAATTTATTTCTAGTCACATATACACACATACACATATCAGATATACGAACATTTCTCGCCCCGTTCCTGATTTGCATAAGAGAAATGTTTATTTGCGCTCAGGTGTTCGCTGTCTCGTTGATCACTGCGTGCTGCATTTTTTATGACGCTCATCATCAGGCGCTTTTATGCTTCACAAAACAATTTTAATGTGAAGTTATTAAATCGGACATTATCACATCGTATTCGCGATATTAACACAACGCATGATGTGATGTCATGCTGTAGAACTAATGTGTATATAGCTGTGTGTATGTTTGTATGTATGTCTTACTCCATTTTTGATTGTTTTATATAGTGTTTGTGTGTGTGAGTGAAGTATCATAAATCGATTTGCTTTCGTTTGAAGTTGGATAATCGTAAAACTGGGTCAGTAATTAATGCAGCAGCAGGACATATTTCTTGCCTAAATTTTCAATCTTATTATTCATGGTTATGCCAGAGCCTTTCATTTGCCCATTGTCTGTTTGAAGGCAAATTGGCGTTGTAAAACTGTAATTACAGCAGCGTAACTTTAATTTAAGTTTTAAAATAGACGAAAAGCGTAAAAAACATTAAAGAAAATTAAATGAAAATTAATACAAAAAAATTTCAGTGGCACTGTTTGTATATACTTGTAAAGTTTAAATAGCCTACTTAATCATTAGTGTATTTTTATACCTTTCATGAACATGAAATGGTATATTAACTTTGGTGCGATGTTTGTAACGTTGAGAAATATAGAAGATAGACTCACCATTAAGTATACCGAATTGATCAGGGCGACAAACTGAGTTGATATAGCCATGTCCGTCTCTCCGTCCGTCCCTCTGTCTATTTGAACGCAAACTAGTCCCTCAAATTTTGAGATATCTCAATGAAATTTGGCACAAGGATGTATTTTTGTATTATATTAGACATTTGTCGGATCCGGTAGGATCGGACCACTTAACATATATCTCCCATACAACCGATCGTTCAGATAAGACGATTTTGGCCATTCCTGCTGCAATTTAGAAAGTAAAAACGTGAAACTCGGTGATATATATTTTAATATATCATAGAAGATATCTGAAAAAATCACTTTGATCGGAGCTATATGTATATAGTATATACCTATCCCATACAACCGATCATTCAGATAGAAAGATTTTTGGGCATTTCTTCCTTAGTTTCCAATACAGAAACGTGAAACTTGGTGATATATATTCTAATATGTAGTAGAAGATTTCCTGATTCATTTCGATCGGAGCTATTTATAATATATATCCCATACAACTGATCGTTCAGATAAGGGGGTTTTTGCCATTTTTTTATTTTATATTTATCTTAAAAATCGTTTAGATATGTACATCTGTTCACTATATATTTCTTATCTTATACATCCGATTATTAGGAGATTACGAACGGGATAAGATTATTGTTTAGCCCCATTCATGAAAGGTATGAAGTCTTCGGCATAGCCGAAGACAGTCCCGTCCTTACTTGTTTAATATGCATTTTAATTTATTAAATATTCAGTAATAGTTAGCAAAACAAGCTTTCATATATTATAGAGATCATTGCAAATTAAAGCTACTCTGTTGATGTTGTCGGAAACGACGAGTCTCCGAACACTATGATGTAAGTTTATTAATGAAATGTAGGCTGCAGCAAATATAATTGGTAAATAAACGACTTATCAATTGTTGAGTGTGATGTCGGAATGGATGTGATTCCGAGGATCATGGTAAAGTTTGTTGTTAGTTTTGAACTGCTCAGTTTCGCATCCATCATCACTTTATCGTGGTTGAAAATTCTCAACGTTCAGGCAATAGTTAACATATAATTCTTTTGTATGAAATTTGATATGTTGTCGGAATGGACGTAATTGATAGCCGTTGATTGTTAGTGCTGTCGGAATGGAAGTGAATTTGAGCTGTGTTTTTGACATACAATAATTAGGGATGCGTTGTTTGGGAGGTTGTAGAAACCTGTATTCCAAGCCACCCGACCAAATTATTGTTGCTTATTTTTTAAGGCAATAAGTGGTTGCCTTTTTTTTGGAAGAAGAGAGAGTCAGAGGAATCAAAATTAGTGCAAAGGAAAGGCTGGTGTATTTCAAAATTTTATCTACAATTGATTAAAAAAGTTATTGAAAATATCTAGACTGCCTGAAATGGACGTTGAACATTCAGCAAAACCGGGCTGTTCACCAAGCCTCTTGACTTAGCTAAGGTTATATGATTAGATAATATTAATTTAATATAATCTAATAGTAATTGTAATATGAATGATATATTGGTAGATTGTTGTGTTAAAAAAAATATTATAAAATATAAAATAAAATAATAGTAACCGCCGTAATGTGGTGATATTTTGCTTGCCTACCACACGCCTACGTTGAAGGCCTGGGAAAAGCATCATCAAAATCTTTAGAAAGAACCTTTTTCAATTGGAGACATTTTTTTCTAAGTTGAGCAATGGTTTGGCACATACGTATATCGAGTGTATTCCAGCCATGAAAAGCATCTCAGTAAAAAGTCATTCAGTTTGTGGAAAAATTAAAAGGCAACTCGGTCCTATTCTCATACCTCACGCCCCTTCTATTTTTTTAATTTTCTTTTATTAGTGGGAATTAAGAGTTATAATAAACGAAGGTTTTATTTACTGCAAACAACTGGTAATGTTCGGATTTAACTTTGCTTTTTAATTTGAATTCGTATCTGTACCAAATAGCATGTTTACGATATCATCCAACAATTTCAAAAATATTTCTAGATAAGTCCTTAATTATTTATGAAACTTGTACCGAATAGAATCCTAAATTCTTCCTGAATTATTAATTTAGAGACACGTTAAAAATGTTCCGAGAATATTCCCGAATTGATTTGAAACTATCAACAAGTAGTCACTAACTGGTTCACAAAAATGCTTGAAAAAAGTCCCGAAACCAAGTCCGATGTGATGCGGATATATCTTCAAAACGTTCGCGAAATGAGCCAAAAATATTTCAAGCAAGTGCCCGAGATGACCCGGAGTTAGTCCTGGAATGAAATTATTTTGAAATAGTTCCGATATCACTATTTGAACAATAACGAAATTATTACATATTAAGACTATTTTCTCAAAAAGCTTTCTAAAAGTTGAAGATTTGTTATCAAAAACGATCGATTTGCTATATAAAAGTGCTCACGTGTTATCGAAAATGATCAATTTAATATCGTTTATTTGTTGAAAGGTCGATTTATTATTGCAGCGTTTCCCATTATGCCCCTTATAAATCAATAGTTTGCTCTTGTTTTTATAGTGGTAGCGATCAATACACTTCCCGAAAGTTTTGACAAGTGTTATCGATGTTGATTGTCCTTTACCAAATATAGTTCGGGTGGGTTTCGATGACAAGCACCATTATTTTCCAGCCCGACCATCTCGAGAACGATTTAATATGACCACATTGAACCTTCTAGGCCCTTCCGCCCTCTACAAATTGCGCTGCAGCCCCTTGAAAGGCTGCGCTTCACAACCCCTTGAATCTTCCGACAATAACTGTTCAGTACCGGTTATTACCGGGAAAAAGCTGACACAGTTCTTCTCAAGAATCCCGATGTTATTTGTTTCCAGTAAAGCTACCCCTTTTGTTAACTTAAAAACATTAGCTTTCTAGAAGAACATCTGTACACGTTTAACTTCACAAGTAATTGTGCCCTTTATTATGAAAGTGGTCTGTCTAAGTCATTTCATTTCGTTTCAGTACAGTGATAATATGTTTGTATTTTCCCCCCGCCTCCTGTTTGTTAGAGTCCAAAAGCTTAAAAGATACAATTCTAATCATTAGTTTATAGTGCTATAATCATCTAAAAACGCATTGCTTTAGAAATAGCAATGCATTTAAGACCATGAGTTGTAAATGACTTAGACCACTTTCATAATAATGGTCACAATTGGTACTCTTACTTGGGTTTGTCATTTGCTTTTGTCATAATTCAGACAAAATTAGTTTCAACTGACATGATCCGCATTCAAAATTTTTGCGGAAATTAAGTTATTCGGGATACAATTTGATCCCGAAGAACGAAAAGGGAGACTGAATTACGAATAAGAGTTTTCGTCTGAACATCGTATTAACCATATCAGAAGCACAGAATCAATTTTTTTTTTTCAACTTATATACCGTCTGCATCTCTACTTTCACTGGTAAATTCGAAAGTTGTTAATTCATTTATGAACGCATTTCCGGCGATTGCTCTAAGTTCAGAATATATGCAACGTGCAACATGTCTTACGGCTATATATGCAAATATGAATAAATGTACATACATACCCGGTTGATTGAAACATTTACGAACCTGAAACGTCTATTGCACTACGCAACAAATGCACCTTGCAACAAACGCCTTTAATATTTTTGTTACCAATTTTACTGTGCATCCCATGAGCTACCGCAGTTCACATAATGCTGTGATGCAGATGGCACTGACGTGCAGCCATGGGGCATGCAACATGCAACATTGTTTTGCCAATTCGAGTGTACATTTTTTGCACTTATTTTTCTAGTTTGCTGTTTCACTTTGTTAGTGCAATCAATGATTGCAATTGGCAAACATGAAAAGTTGTTTGCAAAATGATACTCCAGATTTAGCTTACACATTTTGAGAAAATGCCGTTGAAGTAACTGTGACTGCATTCGTACTTAAGCTGCAGTGCAGCAAATGTGGGTGTTGCAAATGGACGTAGAGTGGCGAGCCTCAGGTGTACATTCAAAGACATACTCATATGTGAATTTCCTCTTCTTATAGCAATCAATTGGTTATTCTATCGATACTTTAGAGTGGATAACACAGTGAAAAATTTCAGAGCGGATGTAAGAAAACTGTTCTATGGCGAATGAAAGAATTCAAACTCTTCCCAAACTAGAAAAGCAGCACGCTCTTGAATGTATGAATTTCCTCTTCTTATAGCAATCAATTGGTTATTCTATCGATACTTTAGAGTGGATAACACAGTGAAAAATTTCAGAGCGGATGTAAGAAAACTGTTCTATGGCGAATGAAAGAATTCAAACACTTCCCAAACTAGAAAAGCAGCACGCTCTTGAATGTGTGAATTTCCTCTTCTTATAGCAATCAATTGGTTATTCTATCGATACTTTAGAGTGGATAACACAGTGAAAAATTTCAGAGCGGATGTAAGAAAACTGTTCTATGGCGAATGAAAGAATTCAAACTCTTCCCAAACTAGAAAAGCAGCACGCTCTTGAATGTGTGAATTTCCTCTTCTTATAGCAATCAATTGGTTATTCTATCGATACTTTAGAGTGGATAACACAGTGAAAAATTTCAGAGCGGATGTAAGAAAACTGTTCTATGGCGAATGAAAGCATTCAAACACTTCCCAAACTAGAAAAGCGGTACGCTCTTGAATGGCTCTCGTTGAGTAGCATCTTTTATATTATTCAAGGGATAAATCAATTTTTTTACAGTGTATGTGAGTTCATCTATCAACAGCGAATATATTTCAAATGCTGGTATTGGCATTTTGTAAAACATGATGGTGATAATGTTACAAGCACCAATTCAATAGAGTTCACAAACTGCTTCATGTCACCATTTGAGTTGAACAACAACATGTTCAGCTTTGTCTTACATACTTTGTGTGGGCAGAAGATTTAGCAATGGCAATGAAAAGAGGAACAAAAACAACAATAATGGGAGGAAGCAATCGCACATAAGCAACAAAACTAAAGGATGTGAGGCTTTATTTAATGGTCTGCAAGAAGTTGAACCTGGCCGTATGTACACATAAATACTTTGTAGAACAGTTGCGTTACAGTTTTCAATGTAAATTAACTTGTTTGGTTTTACTATTTTGAATCCTCCCAGTTTATGATTAAAGAAAGCTGATTTTTGGACAGCAAAGGGCTCACTCCTAACACATCTACCGCAAGGACCTCATACCTGATTCTGAAATCTTTTCAAAGCAAGAAGAGCAGTTTGGTATGTCATGTGTCCTGACCACACTCAATTGTTTATACAATGTAAAGTGATCTCTCAGCAATCCAACAAATTGTATACAATACCGCCTGCTCTATGAGATCAGTTGCTCAATGATAACTTCTGTATGCTTATAAAGCGCAATAGTTGCAAAGTGTATCTGGCCATAATCTCGATGACTGAAGAAGTTTGTGCTATAAATCATTGCAAGGCTGGTAGTGTCTGCTCAGTCCTGCCATAGTTAGCGATATTTTTTAACTACACCTTGCGCTGCCGAACCAGTTTTGAAGTAGTTAGAACAAACTCCTGCCTCTCCAACAATTTTTTTATAAATAAATCCATGACCTTGGGGACATCACGTTTACTTTCACCTCACCTTTGAAAGGCATATCCATTCTCTGCGCGTTTTGGCCCATCAGCCAGTGACACATTAAAAGCTCTTTAACCATTGATAAATCATCCATGCTGAACCCAATGTTTTTTTTATACTGCTTGTAGTCGGGTTCCAGCCAGGAGAAACTCTTACCCCAAAAGCGGTCGCTGCTGCATTAGTTTATTCAGAACCACATTTATGAACTCTCTGCAACCCTTCACGTGGACGGCATAACCTTTGGCTCACTCAACACTGGGAGCCGAATTGACTATGCTAGAACTCATAAGCAGCTTGTTGAGTGACATAGTTGTAGCGGAAGAGTTGGGGAGAGCGACGGCTAAGATAAAGTTGAGACGCCACAAGGAGATGTTCTTTCCCCCTTCATCAGGACCTTGAAGCTAGGGACCGCCAAGTGTTGGCTTATGCCGATGACCTGATAATTCAGGGTGACTTTCTGAATACACTGAAAGCCACATTACATAGTTACCAGGGTGTCGTTCGAATTATGCAGATTAGCTGTCAACCTTGCCAAAACGGAGCTCGCTTACGGAAGTAAAAAATTCCTGAAATTAGCCCACCCCCTTTTATGGAAGTACCGCTAGTGCTGTTTAACACGACTAAATTTCTGGAAAGGATTCGGCTGCCTTCTACTGCTGTGGAGCGGCAATTGGCACACGCTGGAAGCTTTTTCAAAGGGTTGTGCCTTGGCTGTATGATATGGCGGTTATGCTGTTTTCTTATGGCGTTATGATTGAGTGGAGAACAATAAATAATTCGTTAATTGTCAGAACGTTTGAAGCAGCGCAATGATTAACGATAGTGGACCAACGCAATGTTAAATCTGTAACTGGGTGACATAGTGTGAACAATGGTCATGATCCGGGAGTCAGCACGCAGTCCGGTCGCCAATACCAATTGGTTTTATCTCAAGACAGACTTCTGTTGGCCGGCTTCCGCTTTTTTCGTCACATTCGCATTCTTTCGTCACATTCACATTCAGCACTCATATTCCCTTTGTTAGTTCTATGAAGGATGACGAGGTGGAATTATCCAGTCGTTTTATGCACAGCTATCCAGCTTTTGCATATTCGGCTCTACGCGCGGAATTTCCAAGATCGATGTGTAACTTATACGAAGCTTTTACATTGTCACGCTTTGCTAAATACCTGCAAGCTAGATTCGCCATTACATTGTGTGGTAACAAAACGGACCAGCATAAACATGACCAAGTCAGCCAAGACGCCTGCCACAAAATCTAGCCTAACCCTACAGGTGGCAGTTAACGACACATAACAGTCTGTCTTACCTAGAATGAAGTAAAAATTACTGAGAATGTTGAAGACCTTGAATTCAGAAAAGAAATGTATGAAATAACGAAACTTGATCAGCGACCGGATGGCAGCCCCATGGTGTATCGACTAGGCTTTTATTCAAACAAAAAGGAGAGACTACACTGAAAGAAAAAGACTGGTAAAATCAACCGAAATACGGGTCAATTCAACCGAAATTTCTGTCAATTTTTATCCATCGCAACATTCGTAATTGACCGTTTTAGTAGTCAAACAAAAAAAGTTGCTGCGACAGCTTTGTATGAAAGTACTTATGTTGCGGCATTTGCAAGGCAGATAAGTTTTCACTAAGATCTTTTCATAGCAGAAATACACTCGGAGTGCTTGCCGAACAGTGCCGAGGGGCGACCCCGCTTAGGAAAATTTTCTTCTAATTGAAAAACCTTATTTCTAAAATTTTTATGTTGCTTTTGTTAAACTCTGTCGAATTAACCATAATTGGATCAATTTCACCGAATCTCCGTTAAGTCGAAAACAACAGAACCGATTTGATGATTTCACTAACACCATTTATTTCAGTGTAAAAAGATTGAATTTTTTGTGGTTTTTATGATGTATGAGCTATATACACACACATACACACCCTATATAAGCAGTCGATTCGAATACGCCGTAACCCATCAGGCCATTCTTAACACTATTTTTCAGACTTTCTTTGAGAAAGGTGCTACTTCATCGCATATTCAATACAATTGCAGCTAAGGTGGTGCGTTTTTGTAACAAATTCAGAAGTACGCCTTTTTTCATTCATACAATTTTTATAATGTATTGTTATTGAAAATGCCGGAAGTATTCTATTGAAGCACCTTATGTGGAGTATTGGGTGGGAAAGAAGCTTAAGCAAATAAACAAGCTAACCGAAATAACCAATAACTACAAACATATATCCAGTAGCAACAACAAAACACATTAATCGCCCATTTCACACTGTAGACAACTTGTCTATTGCCACATTATCCGTTGATTCGCCATTCAAATTAGCAACAAAAACATTCGTACATTTATTTCAGTTCGAAGCGGCACACTTGATATATTCAAACAATCAATAAGACACTTGCCTCTACAGAGCACTTGATCACAATAACAAAAAGTCAATAAAATCAGCGGCAATAAAATTTTACAAAAAGGCTTTGAGTCGTTAAAAACAACAAATATTTAGGTGCCCATATATCAAGTACATATATGTGTTAGTATTTAGAGGGATTAGCTGCTTCATTTCAATTTTATCGTCGAACGATTGCCTATATAGCAAATTAAATAAAACTAAACCAAACGTCAATGGACATCACTGAATAAATAATTGAGTGTAAATATATTTCGGTATATATTTATGTAATTTACATATTTATGTTTTATGCTTTTGACTGAATGAAAGCTTTGCTAATTTTTTGTTCATAATCACATGTGTAAGTGCACGGCTTCCATTTGATTCACAATAAATTCGACGTAGCATCCACCAACATTATGAGACACACATCAATATTTCACTCATCATCCTATATATACATTTTAAACTCTCTGTTTTACATCAATAGTGCTGCTGAATTCTCATGTGGAAATACAGTGATCAACTCAAAAAATAGCAAACAGCTCTTCTCGCTGATTAGTGGAGGTATTAATAAATCGAGTATACAATCCGATAGCTTTTGAATTGGAACGCCCGATGGTATCCATAACTTTGAAATTGCAGATTTTTGAGTTAGCTCCCTTTTGATCTAGGTGTGCGATAAATGTATCGACAAATTTACTAAAAATCCATAAAAATTCTAATTGATCGTCACACAAAACTATTTTGCACAAAATTTGTATCACATTTTTTTGACGCTTTCCTCTAGAGTACATCATACGCCCTATAATAACGCCTTACTCTAGGCTTATTTACACTACACACAAGCCTTGTCTTTAAGATAAACCCAAAAATTCAAAATAAATGTTGCCTTAACTTAAATGATACTTGCTAAATAGAACCTAACTCTAGTTGAAAAATTTTCGTAATATTTTTAAGGAAACTGGATTTTCTTTTTACTTCCTTCATATTAGGTCGGTTGAGTGTTTGTCCGCTTTTCCTACAAATCTTGCAATCTGTTTTTAAGTAGAACACCGTGACAACGCAACAAAAGGAAAAGAATCCGTTAGGTGGCGCCTGGACCGAAATAATTAGATAATAATTTGAAAATTTTCAAACCGGCTTTTAAGTAACTTCACAAGAGAGTAGAGACTTGAAATTTCAAACTTAATTCAGAGGTTGATGACAGCCGATGACACGATACAAAAAGATTCGCTGGGTGGCGCACGGATTGAGATATTTAGAAAAATCAAACGGAACGGAGGGAATTTTGGAATTGATTTTTATGTAAGTTCTCATTGAGCTACAACTCTAAAACTTCACAGATAATATAAGACGCCGAGAAAATATGAGAAAAGGAGAAACAAATTCCGTTAGATGGAGTACGGATCGAAATATTTGGATAAGAATTGGGAAATTTGGAGTTTTGAGATCGATTTTTAAGTAACTTCTCATTGAGCTGCAAACATGAAACTTCACAGATAGGTTAAAAGGCCGTGACAAAGAAACAAGAGGAGAAAAAATTCCGTTAGGTGGCGTACGGATCGAAAAATTAGATAATAATTTGGAAACTTGAAACCGGGTTTTAAGTAACTTATCGATGAGCTAGAGGCTAAAAATTTAGAGCTTAATTCAGGGGTCGATGACAGCCGATGACACAATACAAAAAGTTTCGTTAGGGGGCACACGGATTGAGATATTTAGAAAAATCAAACGGAACGGAGGGAATTTTGGAATTAATTTTTATGTGAGTTGTCATTGAGCCACAAGCGTAAAATATAACAGATAAGTTAAGACACCGAGAAAATATAAGAAAAGGAGAAAATAAAAATAAAATAAAAAAATTTTAAGCACTTCCTTTATATAAATTGACAAATGTCAGCGAAAAATGTCACCTTATATAAAAACACTTTCTTGCTAAACTTTGATTTTTAAATTTTGACATAGAAATTGCAAACATATCAGAAGTAAAAATATAAAGGTGGAGCGCAATTTATTGACTAATAATATCCACTTTCCTACTAACTTTCCAATCCAAATAATGTGCGCTCCACTTTTATATTTTTACTTCTTATAAATATTTTTGCAATTTCTATGTCAAAATTTAAAAATTAAAGAGAGAAAACTTTTCCAAAAATAAGATTTTATTATTGGTTAGTAAAATTAACTAAAAAGTAAAAAATAAATTAACTGTAAAGAAATATAACACTTTTTAAGTTAGCGTAGAAATAAGATAAACTGAATTAAAGCAAGGAGACAAATACAATCAGGATAGCCTAGTGGTTAATGCAACTGCAGTTTCACCGTGTGATTCGCGGTTCGAATCTCGGTGAAACCTTTGATAATAGTACGAAATTGCCTGACGATGAATTCGTGGCGGTTTTCGAAATAGTACTATCCCAATATGCCAGTAAATGTTTCTTTCTAATTATTATAAGCCGGTGTTAAGCTCATGAATTCTGAATAATAAATTGAACACACCATTAAAACAAACAAACATAAACACTTTTTAAGTTCACGGTAACCTTTAACGATAATTAGGCTTCTTCGCCTGCGACAAAAACATTCCATATTGTACATAATTATATGCTTTTAACATTAAAACTTTACACCTAAATTATTAAATCTTACAGTTTATATCACAGTCCTAATTGTTCTAATAAAAGCGTGTTAAATTTTGATGGTATAATTAGGAACATTTAGGACCTCCTTTTCTTGCTATCACAATGTAACACGCTTTTACTAGAACAATTAGGACTGTGATATAAAGTGTAAGATTTAATATTTTAGGTGTAAAGTTTTAATGTCAAAAATACATAATTATGTACAATATGGAATTTTTTTGTCGCAGACGAAGAAGCCTAATTATCGTTAAGGATAACAATGAACTCATAAAGTGTTATATTTCTTTTTTTCTTCTTTAATTTTATTTACTTTTTAGTTAATTTTATTAACCAATAATAAAAGCTTATTTTTAAAAAGTTTTTTTTTTAACTTTATTTATATCATGAGCCGAATATATTGGGGCATATTCATAATAGAAATAAAATGTGACTAAATTAGTTGAAGTATTTTTGACAGAGAGCACATATAAAATTGTGTCAAACAGTGTTAACTAACTTAAAATCATATTTTGTTGTTACTTTGCCTATGTCGCGTTCAATTTACAACTACTAATTGCAGTTCTCTGCTCTGTGGGTTAAATATGTTTTAAAATAAAATTCCAACTTTCGCTTAGCTAAAATTCCATCGCCAAAAACCTGTAAAATAAAATCAAGTGCGCAGAAAAGTATGCAACATTTAGCGATAACAGGCTAACTTCTACGTTCGTTGTATACACAAACAAAGCGAAGTTACCTGCGTTCATGAGCCGCTGTAGGTTATTCACCATCCTTCTCAACAAAGAACATGGAAATAAGCGTGCGATTCACCACATGGTAAGAAAATTGTCTTTAATAAAATGGCATGGTGAATCCCAACCCGCGTAGTAATGGCATGCAATTGCTATAGCGGTTCGTGTCCGTGGTTCTCGCAGTTCGTTAATATGCAATATAAATATCTATGGTTACAAGCAACAATCGCCTAAGTCTCAAACTCCACGGATAGGTATCGCTGTAGCTAGGCCGGGTTTGTCTCGGACTTAGGCTTTTATTGCTTGTAGGCACAAATCTTTACCGATAACTCTGTTATCGAATAATTTATCGAATTCTCGCAAAATAATATTGCATTGTCATCGGAGTTATACATGCGTGCAAAATTGATTTGGCAAACAATCCGAGAGTATTTCTGTCATAAAGAGTTTCTCAGTGAAAATTTATCTGCCTTGCGGATGGCATTCGGAGTCGGCGTAAAATATGTAAGTCCCGCCCGGACAATTTGTATGGAAAATTAGAAAGCAGCAGAAAAAAGTTACTTACGAGCTTACAAGCCATAAGGTTGTTAAATGGCTTATAATAGTTTGTTATGTAAGCCTTAGGATTCTTAGAATATAGCGGCTGCAGGTATGCCAGCCGTAAGAGGCGACAAAAATACCAAACTGACACAAGGGGTTGCCAGCACAATATATAAATTCTCCAACCCAATTGTTAACCTCACCTAGAAGGTTCAATGTGGTCATATAAAATCGCTCGCGAGATGGTCGGGCTAGTACCTTAATGGAGCTTGTTACCGGAACGTCCCGAATCTGGATCCGGCAAAGGACCATCAACATCGATAACACTCCCCAAGGCCTTCGGGGAGTGTCCTTATTGCTACAGCAACCACAACATGTAAGCCTTATATAGGCTATAAACCTTGTATATAACGGTTTTTTTTTTTTGAGTTAAACCTTATGCCTGATGACATAACTCTTTTGACCATATGAAACAAGCCTTATATAAGACTCAAATTTTTTGGTGGGTGTTTACACTTGTAGTTGGGTGCTATTTCGTCTGCTAATATGTGTGTTGTTGTTGTTGTGTAACATATATGCTTTAAACAGATACAGTACTTCGAGCGGTAAAAAGAAAAAACTGACAGCAAAGTTGACTGTGTTTATTTTAGTAGTTTCTTCTACCACGTCACATATGTTGCATTTTATTTTTTGCCATTCATAGCGTTTGTGAAAAATTAAAAATAAAAAATAAATGTAAAGCGCGATAACCTCCGAAGAGATCTAAGGCCGAGCTTCTCTTCCAATTTGCGTCGTGCTCCTCTTGATTTTCCCTACAAATTGGCCGGACGGGACCTACATGTTTTATGCCGACACCGAACGGCATCTGCAAGGCAGATGAGTTTTCACTGAGGGCTTTTCATGGCAGAAATACACCCGGAGCGCTTGCCAAACACTGCCGAGGGGCGACCCCGCTTAGAAAAATTGATTTTTATTTTATTGAAAAACTAGAAGACCCGGCAGACGTTGTCCTGCCCTAAATTTGGCCAATCTGCATACATTTTAATAAGCTTTTTCCGTCTGACCACATTTTGGCCTATATCCCGAGACCATAGTCACCCAGGGGTATGAAAATTACCCTCGAATAAAGCACTCATCAACAGCTTACATTTGATATCCACATTTTATAAACACATTTTAGGGGTACCCGGGTCCTCGTTTTCGCCTATATCTCGAGACCCTTGTCATCCAGGGGTATGAAAATTACCCTCTACTAAAGCTCTCATCAACAGCTTTCATTCGATATCAATATTCTATAAACACATTCTAGGTGTACCCGGGTCCACTTTTTTTTATAGCTCGAGACCCTAATCACCCAAGGGTATGAAAATTACCCTCTACTAAAGCACTCATCAACAGCTTTAATCTGATATCAATATTCTATAAACAGATTCTAGGGGTACCCGGGTCCAATTTTTGGCCTATATCTCGAGACCCTAGTCACCCAGGGATATGAAAATTACCCTCTAATAAAGCACTCATCAACAGCTTTCATTTGATATCCACATTCTATAAATACATTCTAGGGGTACCAGGGTCCACGTTTTGGCCTATATCTCGAGACCCTAGTTACCCAGGGGTATGAGAATTACCCTCTACTAAAGCACTCATCAACAGCTTTAATCTGATATCAATATTCTATAAACAGATTCTAGGGGTACCCGGGTCCACTTTTTGGCCTATAGCTCGAGACCCTAGTCACCCAGGGGTATGAAAATTACCCCCTACTAAAGCACTCATCAACAGCTTTAATCTGATATCAATATTCTATAAACAGATTCTAGGGGTACCAGGGTCCACGTTTTGGCCTATATCTCGGGACCCGAGTCACCCAGGGGTATGAAAATTACCCTCTACTAAAGCACTCATCAAGAGCTTTCATTTGATATGCATATTCTAGGGGTACCCGGGTCCACGTTTTGGCCTATATCTCGGGACCCTAGTTCCCAGGGGTATGAAAATTACCCTCTACTAAAGCACTCACCAACAGCTTTTATTTGATATCCATATTCAATAAACACACCCTATTGGTACCAGGGTCCACGTTTTGGCCTATATCTCGAGACCCTAGTCACCCAGGGGTATGAAAATTACCCTCTACTAAAGCACTCATCAACAGCTTTCATATGATATCCATATTCTATAAACACACTCTAGGGATACCCGGGTCCCCGGGTTAAACCTTTCGTAGACCTCCACGAATAATTCAAGACCAAGATAAGATAAATCCTTTCAGCCGTTCTCGAGTTTTAGCGAGACTAACAAACAGCAATTCATTTTTATATATATAGATTGCTTTTTAAAATTAAGCGATGCTTTTAGTTGACCACCCTCACTCCTCCGTATGCGATATATGCAGCCGGATATCACATGCAAATTGGACTACTCTGGCCAATATGACTTAGCAATACGGCTCTCTGCTGACACCAGATCATAGTTCGTCGTTCGTTTCGTTCGAGCCACATCTGCATCTTCTTGCTGATACTTTCTTAGTTTTCCCATGCCTCAGTTATTCGTCGACGTTATTGTTATCAGCCGGATATCTATTATTTCTTAATTGGTTTCAGCTTTGGAACAGTACCAGCATTCTCAATAACATGGTCAAAGCTTTGAAATCGCTCAATTCACCGTACCAATTGAACTTCCGGATTTCGGACTGTAGAAGCCATTTCATAATGCATGGTCTACTAACTTATTTAGTGCAAGGTTATTTTGCATCCCTGTGCTTGGTTTTTCACATTTCGCGCTTCGTTGATAATTTGCAATTCTTGCCTCTTATTCCCATATACATAAGCAGGGACGCAGTATAGATGTAAGTTTCTCACTTTTCTTATTATTTCAAGTGATTGCTTTCAATCTTACATAATTTTAGATGATTTCTTGTATGCTATAGTAGGAGTATTTGCCAAGTCTTGCATACGGTGCACGTTATGTATGGATTACCAAAGGACAAGCAAAAAATTATATGCAAGCCGGAAGTTTCAATGTGGACATATAAAATCAATTCAGATATGATCGGGCTAGTACCTTCATGAAACTAGTAACGTACCGCATCTGTGTGTGACCATCCATACCGATAACACTCTCCAAATCCTTCGTGAAGTGTCTTTTCGTTAAGACAACAACAAAAAAGATGAGGAGCCGTCGTTCACCAGTTTCTCCCAAATTTACTGAAAATTATTTAAAAAAAATTTTCACATCATACGAATACAAAGACTAAGTTCCTGTTGTTGTAAGTCGCAATCAGTTGGCTATGAAGTCGTTTAATATTTATCAAAATATATTTAAAAAGAAATCACCTTACAGCTTATATGCAAATATAATACGCATACTACACACTCACATACAAACATACAAACAAACCATTATGCAAAATCTTGACCACACTGCAAAGTGGCTCGAATATTACGCCTCCCGCGCCACAACTTGATTAACTTGTCCCCTCTTGTTCTTCTTAATAAATAATAATAAAAATGTATATAGCAATTTATTAAGATCGTTGGACATAAACATCATAGTTTATATTTTACGAGACATGTCGGCGTTGGACAAACAAATCTAAAACACAGAAAGCAAACAAGTGGGACCGCCATGTCAATATCGCGAGCAAGTGGAATATCAGCAAAACAGTTAAAGTAAGAAACTGGTATAATGAACAAAAATTAAATAAAAATATTGTAAAAAAAATGTTAACCAAAAAATGCGACATCAGACAAAACAATGAAACAGCAAACAGCTTTTAGCAAACGATGCGTCTAAATACTACATAGAAACACACACACACAATAAAGCTTTTCAATTTAATTGAAATAAATGAATAATAACACATATTAATTGAAATAATCCAAGTATTTCCCTTGAAGTAAACGATTTTGCATAAGTATATGAATGTATATATGTGTGACGAATATTAGTGACACTAAGTGAGACTCACATCACTAGTCTGATGCTAAGTAAATGAAGCCACAACAACAATAAAACAGGCAGTCACTTCTATCTACATACACGAATCAATCATTATCTCTACACATATCTACGTACACGCAGCGAAGAGAGGCGCACAAACACATGGATATATCTTATCTGAGATGCTCCCAAAATTAGGCAATTATCTGTGGAAGTATCACTCACATATACACGCGCATATGAGAAGCTATAACGTGCACCTGTAGTTATGTTAGAGCTGGTAATTTTATAGCTGGTAGTAAATTCTAGAAATAGAAGCGCCTAGAAATATGTCAACGAGGAAACCAAAAAGTATAAAAGCAGCAGCAGCTGAGGCACGAGGAATCAGTTTTGATTTAAGCACGCTATCTGTTGAACAGTACAAGTGTTATTGTGAAGTACTGTAATAAAGGCCATTTTGCATTATTGAATAGTGGAATTATTATTCAATAGTTTAGAGTTTCGAACGTTAGTAGAAAGTTGCAAATAAGCGGAATTGCCCTAAATTCGTGACATATGTATATGATGGTCAGTATTGCTTATTTATAAAGAAATACACACAGATGATAAACCTAGTTACTGTGTGTCTTAATTTCTATTTAACTTAAAATAAATTATTGCTCATCCCCCCCCCTTGGTAAAATCCTGGATACGCCACTGATGTAGATACCGCACTATTAGAACTTATTCAGTTAAAAAATGGTAATCGAGAAAATTTGGAGTCTAATGATGATAAAATCCAATGGCTCTATGACCACTTCAAAAGGCCAAAAAGTAAAATTGAGTTAGGTCAAAAAGTCACTTGAACTTAAGAAGTGGGCGCTTGAAGTGGTCATAATGTTAATTTGCGAAAGGAAAAGGCAGTTGACAATATGTCACCCCACCTGCGTCTACCTACGAGATCTATCGATTTCCCATCATTTAAATTTAAAGTGCTGTTAAAACCCGAAAATTATTTGTCTTTCTATTTGTGGGCTAACAGTCGCGCTCTAAATCGAGCCGTTGAAAAGAGAGCGTAAATAATTACGCTTTATTCGAAAAATATATAAATTTGTATATTTTATAACCATAACAACAAAATTATATATACTGGAATAAAATCTGTGCTTATGTTTAGTACATACGTTCGTTACATAAATTGTGAAGTCTACCTTCTCTTTTCTGAAGGCGGTCTCATTTCCATTTTCAGGTAATCTAATTTCACGGATTTTTTAGTAGTCCATTATGCACAACGTACGAAGGTAAATTCGAATCTAAATTCACGCTCAATATTCCAGGTCATTGGACAGTTCATTATGTGCAGTGGGAAGCGATGGCGATGAATGGTGGGTGATCACAAAAAAAAAAAAAATAAGCAACGCTCCACTATTTATATTTACGAATGCTATTAGGGGGTAAAAAACAAGTATTTATTGTTGCTGTTGTTGACGCTCATTTTTTTATAGATTATTTCACATATTTAACTTAACGAAATTGTTGAAACATTTAACGGACTTAAATTTTTTGATTCGATACGCTTACCAACGTGAAGTTGTTCGTGTTGAAAATTTGCTTTAAAAAGTTGTTAATATGTTTATTGCTTTTGTTGAAGTGAATGCATGCATTAACTGATATAATGCAACAACAAATGCAAGCATACATTGTATACCACAACAGCAGTGGCATTGGCAAAGACCGCCGCTACCATTCAAAAGTTTAGCTGTGCATTATCGATCTTCAACGTTCCCAGACTTTTTGACGCCACGCTACTTTGTTTCATTTTGATAATCCCACCCGGTGTGTTGCGTTTGTTAATCTGTTAATCGTTAATCGTTGGATTATCAAACTCAATATTATTTTATATTGAGTATTAGGGGAATTATTTTGTGAAAGTAGATAATATAATAGAAGTTTTGATGTTAAACGTATGGGGGCACAAGGAATTGCTCAAAATGCATTCTCTCTTTTGTACCTTTTATGTAAAATGGGTATTTATTAGAGCGAAGTATATTTGCCACTTCCTCTAATCTCTACCATCGCAATTTTTTCAAGAGGGGGGTGTTATAGAGTCAACGGCGATTTTCTTTTTAAACCTAATTTTAACTGCCTATATTGTTCCTGGGCCAATAAAAGCATATACTTAAATACTTTACTTGTTGCCGTTAACCTTATATCACCATACCTTTTATTAGTCTGAACCAGAGTAACCCTTTTGCAGATTCTTATGAATTTTTTTTTTTCAGTTTTTTTCTTCTTTTGCTAAGAGTTGTGTAAAAATATGTCTTGTGCTAAAGTCATAACACCTTAGTAGCGGATATTATCAAGTACCGCACTTCCTAATGTAGTTTTAGAACTCTCACCACTAGTAGTTGGCGCACTTAGCGGCATTGTATAGGGTGCTCTTAGCAGGCCACATACCTGGGCGGCATCGAGCGGCCTTAATGGTAACTCAAAAAGACAGAACTGATACTCCTCAGCAACAGAACCAATATACCTCAACTTCCTCTGTCATCACTGAATGGCATAGAAATCTCTCTTTCAACGAGGATTAAGTAGCTAGCATATTTCTAGGCAATAAGTTAAACTAGAAACTCAATATTTAAATAAGAGAAGAGAAGGCGTTCATCTGTTGTTAGCTTATTATTATTGTATGAGAATGGTTAGCCGGAACTTTGGCGTTAGATCAAAAGTTACGGTGTGGGCTTACACGTTAGACATAGGTCACATCCTATCGTACGGAGCGATAGTGTGGTGGCCAGCCCTGGACAAACAATGAAACATTAAACAACTTTACAAAGTACAACGAACAGCATCTGCGGGGGAAAAAATAGCACTCAGGTCAAGACGCATTGAATGTTTTCCTTAACCAATTGTTACTGGACCTCCACATATAAGCTCTATAGCTACTACCTCTACCATCATACTTATGGAGTCTAAATGCTTGAACGAGATTCAGTATGTCCACAATGATATCCTTAGTAGGCTGCCCGACGTAGATTCGACAACAGATTATCTTTCGCCTACATTGAAAAAGAACTTTAAGGTGAGGATACTCTCGAGGACAGATTGTATGTAAGAAGAGTATTACCTCACTCTACAATGACAAGTCCAAAATTGAATGCGGTGTTGATACAGGGTTCCTTCCGAACGGCTAAAAGTCACACTTTCCACCCACCTTCCATACTCAGTTGTATGTTCCAAGCAGAGCTACTAGGAAGAGAAGGCCTCATGCTTCCTGTTGGAGAACTCTGTAATCGGTCGAGAGGTATGCATATACTCAAACAACTGAGCAGCGCAGAAGCGGATGAACTAGCAAAGGTCGGCGCAGCGTTAGACGTCATTGAGGCAGTCGCAGTGCATTGACCACATACATTAATAAAAAGTGACATACTTACCTTTCTTCAGAAAACATACGCTACGGACTCATGGAGGTCACCAACCATTTGGCCGGACTACACTACATCCAAAAAAAAAAAAAACGAAGGTTGCAAGGAAATGCTTATCAATTTGCTATGTCATATGAATGTCCAGCCTTGGCGAATATCAGATATCAATGTGTGAAATGTTCGAGATACTGTTACGTGAGTGGCGCATATAAAAGGTAACAAAGTGGACCGTCTCTCAGCAGAGCTAGAAAAGACGCCGTAAACACAAGGGCCGGTGATGAGTTAAGTATTCATTAGAACTAATCTAGTTTGCCTTAGCAGTTGAGGGAGCTTTGAATGTACCAGATGGTTCAAGGGGTTGTGTTGCGCAATTATTTTAAGGGGCTGCCAGCTGAATTCATAGCTTATCCAACAATTGCCAACATCACCCATCCGAAGCGAATCCCGTTTCTTATCAAGCGAGGCTCTGGCAACCCCAAGATCCTCATTGAACTAGGGGGTGGAACAGCCCAGAAGGTTCAGTGAATTCATATAAAATCGTTCCAGAGATGGTCGGGCTTCTAATTTGAGAACCAGAAAATTGTGAGTTTTTTGTTGAAATTTTTTTTAAAGAATTTGAGAAATTCAGGTCTTTTTTGCGAACTACCCCAGCTTTAAGAATATGTAAGCAGAATTCGAATAGACTTAGTTTAAACTATAAATATCAACAGAGTTTTGTGTAAGTCGTCCACAGATCATCTATAACATTTTACTCGTGTATAGAGTAATGGTATTGACTACAAATCCTTATTCGCGCTTATTTCTCATTTCATTCTCTTGTACGAATGACTAGACTTATTTGGAAAAGATAATTAATTTCTAAAAGGCAATAAAACAAGAATTTACGTGGATGCGACAGCATTCAGACATACGCATAGTTGCAGTTGTTGCATTGCGTTAAACTCCCCCACATGCAGCATATGCAACAAAATGAATTGCGATGGACCACTGCTGAGATTGAAAGCGAATTTTTTTCCTTGCTGCACTACTCATTAAAATTCTTCCTCCTTTTTTCAATATTAATTCAATACACACTTATATATACATGTCTGCTATTTGTAAAGATTTTTCGCAGTTTAATGTTGTTGTAATTTTTTCAGAGCCATAGCCACATGTGGCCTCCACCACCAAACACATTTAATTTCCGCGCATTGCACCGCCTTCAAGTGCAATGAATCTAAAACATGACGCAAAATAGTTTCGATTTTATTTATGCGACAACGGCGCAAAAGTTCACTACACTCCCGACGATGTGACAGAAACTCATTGGCAACAACAACCAACAGAAAACAACATATTCGTATGAAGGTGGCACTGGCGCGGGAAGTTTTAAAGTAATGCGAAAAATTCTGCAGCAAAGAAATTTGAAAAAAAAAAAAAAAAAAATGGAAAAACAATACCACAAAATCACAGACTACCAGACAAATGGACAGACAACCAGGCGAACTGTGAAACAATGTGATAAATCTTGAACCACTTTGTAGGCACCGCTGCCGCCGCCATCATCATCATCGCTATCGCTGCTGATGTTGGAGCAGATGCTGTACGCCGCATTATGTTGCTCCCACCGATCTGACTGGTGGCTGATGATATTGATGTTGTCTTCGTTGCTGCAGCTGCCACGATGGTGCTGACGATCATGATGTTGACATTCTACTGTTTGCTTTTGTTGTTGTCGTCTCTTGTTGTAGTTGCTTATTTGCAATATTTTTGCTATGTCCATGGAAGAAAATCTCACATCAGCCAACGAGTCGCTATGGTGGGAGTGATGTGTCTGCTTTAAAGCGCCCAGTCAAGTTACGTCTGTGCTATGGTTTTTTTTTTTCGATGCGATATGAGGCAATGACATAAACTCCTACAATAGCCTATGTAATTCTCCTGCTAACGAGTTACAAAATATCCTTCTATGAAATATTGAGTAGAATAAATAAAATACACTGCAAGATAAAAGATGGTAAAACTACCCAAGCGACAGAGACTATATAGGCAGAGACTATCCCATCTAGGTGGTGGGACTCTTAATCCATATGTCATATGTAGTAAAAAGCCTGAAGAGGTACTTAGATACATCAAAAGCCTTCGGATACAAAATTAGGCTGAAAGTTCTTGCACAATAGATCTGCACAAAGGTCGCAGTGCTTCCCGACCTAGTAATAATAATAATAATAATAATAACTACCCAAGCGACGGGTCAATTCAACAGAAATTTCTGTAAATTTGTATTCTTCGCGACGGGTTTTTATTGAATAAACTTGGCACATATTGTTGATTCTGAGTTGGTCGTTTTAACAGTCAAATCGAAAAAAAAAAATTACTATACGCAAGCTATAGCTCTGTTAACATAACAGTGGTTACTGTTATTCTAAGAATACCAATGAAAACTATTGAAATAATAAATTTTCGTCTACACTAAACAGTGACGGCTGTTGATATGACAGAGATTTCGATGGCACCATCGTCATAAGAACAAAGTATGTAGTGAGAAGAGTCAGCTATATTGATCGAGAATCTGTTATTTTTACAGAATATTGTTAACTTGCCAATAGTTTATCTTCTACTGAAAAAAAGTGTTCTTTTGACAAAAAACTTGGTTGGATTAACCATCATGCGATCAATTGTACCGAAGGTCTATTAATTAATTAATTAATTAATTTATTTATTTATCATTAATCAAACACACAACCTTAGGTTAATTTACAGTGTTTGAGCTTAAAACTAACTAACTAACTAACATTAACTAAAAAAATAACATTAAAAAATAAACTTGACAAGTGAATATGCTTAACAGGTTTGTTTAACAGAGAATAACAAGTCTGAGGATGTAATAAAATGCAAAGAAGAAGAATGTAAGAGAAAGTGCACATTGCCTTTTTATTGACGAAAATAGTTTATGAGCTCATTCTTAAAGCGCAGCGCATTTGGTATGGCTTTAAGTTTTTGGGGCAGAGCGTTCCAAAGGCGAACAGCGTAGACAAAAAATTGACGTTCAGTAACTAGGCAGTTGTACTTCATAGTAGTTAAGTTGAACGATAGAGGTGATCTGTTAAATTTAAGGCGGTCCATGAGATATTCAGGTTCTCGAGATGCGATGATCTTATGAAGCAGTTAATTGTAACAGGTTATCGAATTTAATAGAAAAAATCCGTTTGGCGAAAATGGAGATGTGCTCGTAACGACCAACACTATACAAATATCTGGCTATATTATTATAGAGGACATTTAGTTTACTACGACACAAGCTATCGCTATTGGCATAAAGTTCACATCCATACAATAAGGTGGGTAACAGATATGTTTTAGCTAACAGCAGTCGAATTTTCACTGGGGTAAAGTGTTAGGTAGTCCAAAGCGAGCGAAGCACGAAGCATGCCATAAACCTTACCTGTTGCTCTATAAATGTGGTTATTCCATGTCAAGTTCCTATTAAAAATCATTCCAAGATTTTTTGCGGTGTTTACATAGCCTACGACTGAGTTATTTAATTTTACTTTATTGAAACTATCAAGCGATAGGATTTTCTATGCACTGTGATTTATTTGGGTTTAAAAGTAGGCCATTATCACTTGCCCACTTGTTTACATGTTCTAAGTCAATGTTAAGATAACTAATACAACTATTAACAGATAAAAGAGGACAACTGACATATAATTGCACATCGTCTGCGTAAACATGTATATCACAATACCTCAACACACTTTGAAGGTCATTAACATACAACACAAACAATAACGGGCCAAGAATCGAGCCTTGAGGAACACCCTTGGAGAGCGGTAGATAATTTGATATGTAGCTCCCATTGCACACAGCTTGCGATCGCTCACTGAGGTAGGAGTTTATTAAATGTAAAGTAGGAGGTGAAAAATTGAACAAGTTTTTTAACTTTAGAGTAAGAAGATTGTGGTTACAGTGTCGAATGCTTTGGAGTGGTCAAGGAGCGTTAGAAAAGTAACAAGGTTTTTGTTAATGTTTAGTCTGATGTCATCAGAGACTTTAATTAAAGCAGTGGTACAGCCTCTACGGCTTCTAAAGCCAGACTGGTTACGATTTAAAAGTGAGTTTCGGGTCAGAAATGAGTTTATCTGGTTATGCATTATACGTTCAAGGACTTTGGACAGGAATGGCAATATAGGGATGGGTCTGTACTCTCCGTTGGGTTTCTTCATTGGAATGGTCATCGCAACTTTCCAACAATCAGGGAACACGGACGTGGTCAATATAGTATTAAAAATATACGTAACAATTGAAGAACAAATTACCCAATTTGCTGATTTAGCTTGCTTCAATGTTTTTGTTACACTTAAAAACACAAATTCGAGGAACAAATTCGATTTCGACGTTTTTTGGTAACTTATGCTTTATTTATTATACGCACACGAGGGAATATTCGGCGGTAGTAATTAAATAAATTATAAAGCACATTTTGTTGTTGAACATAGGGTGAGTCTACGGGGTGGTTCTCTCTTATTAAAATAAGAGACATTGTAAGGACATACGTATCATATTTAGATGTTGTTTTACAACTCGATAACAACAGATTGCAGCTAATTTATTAATCACAGATGCACTTTTCATTTCGCGCCAAGTCATACATTTATGTGCATAAAAATATTCTGTTACATGTGTTGTTGTAATGTGTCAACTTTTCGCTCGATTTACAGCATCAGATGTAGACGATCGGTTGTGATCGGTAAACTTGAAATTACAAATACATATGATTAAATATGAGTACATTTACAATAGGGTAGTCCTAATGTCATGGGGAGTTTTCTCTTGTTTGGAGAATAATGTAATAATCATATTTTGGCGCGTTATAGCTCCGAGGAGTTTAGGGCGACACTTAATTTACAAATTTTGGTGCGCAGTTTTTTTGTAATTTCAATTGGCGGCATCTGCCAAGGCAGATGAATTTTTCTGAAAAGCTTTAAATGCCCGATACACAATCTTCTAGAAAGATTTTCCAATGTAATATTGATGTAATTTATCCGCTTGAACTCCAACCGGTGCAAAGCTCTAAGAAAATTATTACCAACACTATGGACACACACAGTCTATGTGAGGTCTCTATTGAAGGGCTAGCTCAACCTAACCTACAAATTACTATAGAGATCACCAAGGTCATCCTTTCATACGAGCGAAGAAATACGTTAATCTAAGAGAATCATCACAATAATAAGTGAAACAAGTAAGGAAGGCTAAGTTCGGGTGTAACCGAACATTACATAGTCAGCTGCCAAATTACATCTTGCAAAACTTTTAAATTGCCTTCTTTTAAAAGTGGGAGGTGCTACGCCCATTGTCCCAAATTTTACTAGTTTTCTATTCTGCGTCATAAGGTCAACGCACCTACCAAGTTTCATCGCTTTATCCTTCTTTGTTAATGAATCATCGCACTTTTTCGGTTATTCGAAATTTTCGATATCGAAAAAGTCGGCGTGGGCGATTTCGTTCATTTTAAATAGCGATCTGAGATAAGTGCCCAGGAACTTACATACCAAATTTCATTAAGATACCTCGAAATTTAATCAAGTTATCGTGTTTACGGACAGACGGACGGACGGATATGGCTAAATGAGTTTCTTTTTTCGCCCAGATCATTTTGATATATAGAAGTATATATCTATCTCGATTAGTTCATGCCGTTACGGGGTACCGTTATGCGAGCAAAATTCATATACTCTGTGATCTCTGCTCAGCTGAATATAAAAATAGTAGACAGCTGTTTGTATGTTATACGCTGTTCTGGTCCGTTTATGATGCTTTTTACGTTTAACTTTTTATTCAAAATTAACAAGATGAATACCATGTACTTGGAAACAGAATTGGGAAAGTTATGGAAATGCCTGTAGAAGGGCTATAAACTCAGTCAATGATGGGTTAAATGCGCTTTTTATCAGTCGTGGAAAGATTGTGGTAATGTTGCCGGCTTTGCTACTATCTTCATCTTCTGTGCTTAGCAACATTCAACAGGTGAGACCACTCACAAATTGGCATCGATATTCTCAATTCGAAGTCTAAGGAAACATGCATTTTCAACAGGGTTAGACAAAAGACAAGGGTGTTAGAGGCGTTGCCTCCACATTGCAACTGAAGCCATGGTTTGGTAGCATGTAGAGACGCATTACATGCGGGACACACTTTGTGTATGTGGGAATTGATTCTGGATAAGTAAGAGTTTAACCTATTAAGATGGAAGTTGTGTCAGAATGACGTGCGTCTCCTGGAAAGTCTGCTTTCCTCAACTTTTAGTCTTGGGTGTTTACCATTAACGGGGTTCGCTGGGCATTTCAAAAATACCTGTTAATTTCGAGACTTATTTTTCAGTTCCAAAAATAATTTTTTTATTTTGAGATTTATTTTTAGGTCAAAAAGTATAGTAATAAATTTTGAAATAAATTCCCGGGTAAAAAGTAACTAATAAATTTTAAGATGTACTTTAGGAGTCCATAAATTACTGTTAAATTTTGAGATAAGTTTTTTATGTTCAAAAATAACTGTTAAATTTTAACCGAAAAAATAATAAATCTTGGGATTTATTACTGATTTTCTGATTATTTTGGGAATAATATCGAGGTACCTTCAGGATCATACCGAAGTGGTTCCCAGATGATTTCGGAATCATTACAACAAGATTTTTGGAATAGCTTCGAGACTATTTGGGACCACTTCGGAAATGTGCTCGGGATTATTTCTTGATAAATACAGGACTATTTGGAAACCGTTTCGGGGTTGTGTTCGGGATCTTAAAACAATTTCAGTAAAATTTATTGACCCTTTCAGGACTCTTTAAGTGAATTCTTCTAATTCAAGTTTCTTTCTGGGTCTGTTAGGGATCGCTAGGCGGATCAGTTTTTTGATAGTTTTCGATATAATATCGTCTTCCCGCGGCTGTGACAGGGGTCCCACGACCTGGCCACTCCGAGCCAAGGGAAGAGGCAGCCGCAATTTTAGGTACAACCGGGGGACTGACCGCGATGGCAACTACAGGTCGGTTCTCCCCAAATCGTAGAAGTAACTTCAACGGCCTCAACAGCTTCTAGCGACTCGGTGGGGGCCAGTACCAGTAAGGCTGCGAAGGTAGTTGCGCCGGCAACGGCGGACACCGGAGCGCCTGCTGCTACTGTGCGCTCACCAGACGCCAGTTCCGTAACCGCTTTCCCTATTACCGCAGCAGGAGGTGTGAGATCCGCTTGCTCAGTGGAGACTGAAGCGGCAAAAAAGCCTCAAACCAGGAGAGCGACCGCGGAGGAAACTTCGGGTCTGAACTCACCCAGGGACACTTCTCCTGGTGGCTTCGGTCACTGGGATAAAAAGCGGGCCGCTAAGGTCCTTAAAAAGTACGAAGGGGTACCGCTGAACTCGCTGCCACAGAGTGCTAGGAACGCGGTGGAAAGGGCGCAAGCCTTGCTGTCAAATTTCCGATGAACTCTCGCGCCGGATGCAAACAGCGCTACCCCCTACAAACGCCAAAGGTCGGACGAGGATATCAAACCTCCTCCGAAAAGGCAGCAACTACACCCTGGAGAAAGTAAGCCCAGCTTTGCCGAGGTGGCCAAGGACAGGATCCTTATAGGTAAAGGCCCTCGCTTGCGACAAAGCAAGAACTTTTGCTCTATATAAAGTAGCAGCTGCAAGGCTGGGCCCTGTCTATCCCGGGGCTAAGATAGAGGTCCTCGACTGGAAGGACATTCCAGCCAAGGGCAATAGCATGGATTCCAGAATTCTGCAGATGCTACAGGTCATGAACCCGGCTCTCCCGACGTACGACTGGAGTGTAATACGAGTCGAGGACGCTGTAGGGCCGAGGAGGCAGGTCGTCTTTACCCTCAATAAAGATGCGCTTAAGCACCTCTGTAGGAGCAATGGAAGGGTGTATTACGGCATAGACGATACCGTGGCGACTCGCAACGCGAATCCCTTTCGGCTGCCTTGATGACCAAGGTCACAGGGACAGCCGAAGAGAAAGCGGAGCTATCCGGTGCAGAGAGTATGGTTTCCGCCTAGTCAGATTATGCAGGTGCTCTGGGCAATCTGACGATGGAGGATTACCTGCTGGATAGCGACGGGGAAGAGGCCGACGTTACGACAGTGGAAGTAGGGGAGTCTGAATGAACGCAAACTGAGGGTGCTTCAGATAAACATCCACAAATCTGAAGCAGCTTCGGCTGCTCTGATTACTCGCCTTTCTAAAGGCGACTTCGACGTGGTCCTGATCCAAGAACCCTGGGTAAATAACTCCAGGATCTGCGGTTTGGGACCAGTGGGTTCAAGCTCATCCGAGCTTCAGCAGAAGGTAATGTTAGAACCTGTATCCTGGTAAAGTCTGAGCTAAACATCTTTCTTTTACTTAAATATAGCAATGGCGACATGACTGCGGTCAGCTTGGCAGTTGGTAACACTGACATAACGATGGGACCTGTGTACATGCCGTACGATGCTGAGGATGTGGGACTAATCGATCAATTACTCAGGGGAAGGAAAATACTTTCATCCATGAGGAATTCTGATATAATACGCTATGTCACAAGAGGCACGCCTCAGGGCGGGGTTCTTTCCCCGCTCTTATGGTACCTAACGGTGAAGTCGCTATTACGAGACACACGTTGGGGTGGCGGCAAGGTTTTCGCATATTCGGACGACCTAGCTATTGCTTATAAGGCAAATTCCACCAAACCTTGTGTGACTTCATGCAAGCAGCACTGCGGGAGGTTTCCTCCTGTGCCTCCAGATGCGGACTCAGGGTCAATTCAGACAAGGTGGAACTTGTCCTATACACCAAACGGTAAAAAATATCACCGTTAACCCTACCGGAACTAAATTGAGTGCGCCTTAATCGGGCCGATAGGGCTAAATTCCTAGGCATGGTTCTGGACAAAAGGTTGAACTGGAAAGATGACATTATCCAGCGCCAGGAAAAAGCGTATATAGTTTTATACACGTGTAAAAGAGCCATAGGCAATAAATGGGGTCTTACCCCCAACATTTGCAGATGGATCTACACATCGATTATCCGACCCATACTGCTATACGGGGTAGTTGTATGGTGAACAGCCTTGGACAAGGCGTCAAACCGAAACTTACAAGAAAAAGTGCGCAGATCTAGAATGATCTGCATAAGTGGTGCTCTGAGAACAACGCCAATCGCTGCTCTTGAAATCACTCTTGACATCCTACCTTTGGATCTTGCAGGATACCGCGCAGCTGCAAGAGAATCTTCCAGCTGGAGCACTAAGCCTACAGGTCACGGCAGCATACTGTGTAACTACGACTTCCTTCCTCGAAGTACAGACCGGTGTGCGAATACAACAGTTGCGGACAGCAACGGTAGGGTTGAAGGGGACGTCTTTTCAAAGGACCAAGATGTCCAACTTTGTTTCAGACTACCTGTTCATTGCAGCGTCTTCCAAGCAGAAATAGCAACTATCATGGAAGCCGCGACTCAAATATGCACACAGAATACCCGCAAGGAAATCTTTATTTTCAGCGATAGCCAAGCGGCAATAAAATCCCTTGGTTCCCATTCATTCAACTCCGAATTGACACTAAACTGTCGCCGATCTTTTCAGGAGGTGGCCCAACAGAACCGGTACACAGGGACATAGAGGGAAACTGCGCTGCAGACGAACTTTCTAGGCAGGGTACGACCAGACAGATTCTTCCTGACCCTAGGCGTTCTTTGTCAGGCCTTTATGTATGCCTTTTTCCACTTGCAAGCTAATGCTAAAAGAGTATACCTACAGTCAAGCCAACGAAAGATGGCTACTAACCCCGGAATGTAGAATATCAAAGCAATCCTGGCTTAAATGTGATGCTAAGAGATCCCGTCACGTCTATACCCTAAGCAGGGAAAAAATTTCCTCACTTGTAGGAGTTCTGACTGGGCACTGCCTCATCGGAAGGCATGCGGAAAGGCTGCAGAAGTTGTAAAGAAGACGAGGTAGAAGAAACGGTGATGCACCTCATCTGCAACTGCCAGGAGTTAAGTGGCCCCAGGCAACGCTGTCTGGGAGCTCCCTTCCTAAGTGATCTCCGCCAAGTCTGGGAGCATGATATAAGGGACTTGGTAGCTTTTATTAAGACCTCGAAATGGTTCGAATAGGAGGGCTAATGGGGTCTTTCTGTGGTACCACAACGGGCCAACTGATACTGGCCTATGTGTGCCCATGGGGCAGCCACTACTACCTAGCCTAACCTAATGTTGAAACTTTTTCGTGACCATTTTGGGACTATTTTTGGATAACTTAGGGGCTACTGTGGGATCATTTCGTAACTGATTTGGAGGCGCTTCTGGATCAATTCGGAATTGCTGCTGGTTTGTTCAACGTTCTTTTCTGAACTCTGTCTTTAAGTTTTTAGAATAAGATCGGGACTGTCATAATTTGGGATCGGTTTTTGTATATATTTAGGATTATTATACATTGCAACTGCAATTTCTATGAATGAATTTATTCCCATCAATTTTGAACCCTCTGAGAGCCAAATAACAGGTGTTTTTTTTTTTGGGAAAATATCCTCCAAACAAGGAAATAGCCTAACTGTTTGCTTAAAGTTCATATTTGGCGAAAAAAAAATCATAAGTTTCTCGAAGTTGTGCTTCATCTATAAAGAAGTTAAAATAGGTAACCAATAGGAGTAAGGCGGTGAAACGTAAAACTTGTGGTTGGAACCACGTCTCTCTCACAGAAAGCTGCTTCATTCCGCGACAAAATGAGACTACTATAAAAACATCCAAAAATATTTACGACTATGAAGAGTGTCTGTTATCATTGAACCTAAACTGAGACGGTTACTCACGAAAAGATAAGATTGCTTACATTGTCGAAATTGCTTGGAGAGTACCAGAGGCTATTTTAATCACTTACCATCAGTACTTAAGAATAAAATATGTAAAGTTATCGTTGATAATTTCATTTTCAAAGCGAGTTTAATTATTATTAAAAAAGCTTCCGGCACAACACAAATCTAGATTAACGTTTCCAACACTTTTCCTGACATATAGCATTATCTCTGTCACATGCAACACGTTGGTGTGTCCAAGACAGCGGTCAAAACTAAATCAGTGCAGGCTATGTTATTGTCAGTGTTCGAGTCGGCGTCGGTGTCAGTGTCCGGTGTCCTCGTTGTTGCTCATCATGTAAGGCGATTCGTCACTCAATTTGACAAACGATAAGAATCGCATTTAAGCTAAACATGCAATAAATGCACACATAAATATCGCATAAAACAACGTAACAACAACAATATAAGCGTTCACACACACCGGCACGCAAACTTTAAACGCAGTCAAGCAGACAGCTAAACATGTCAATTGTCACAAAGAGCAGACAAAAAAAAGGAAGAAGAAGAATGCAAGAGGCAAAAGCAGCAGCAAATATTTGAAGCTGACGCGATCAAAGATGCAAATGTGGCGAGAACAACAAAAACTGCGCGCAACGACGAAAATGCACATGAAGCTGCAAGGTGAGGTGAGTGTTGTGGCATTGTGTTGTGATGCGATCGATGGCGCGTTGGAGCGATTAGAGTTGGATGGCCAAACAGATCATCGCATCGATCTTTTTATTTATATTCCTAACAAAATAGGAGATGTAATGGAAAGAGTGGGCAGCTTGGTTGCTAGCAATTGCATTCGTTTTTTTTTGTTTCGTTGCATTCAACTAGCGATTTTGCAAGTGAGATATGCGCTACGGCCAGCCATGCAACAACTCTGTTAACGCGTGTTGCAAGGTGCTTTTTGTTTTGTTTTAATTAAAATAATATGCCTACTCAAGTTTCGATTGTGATCACGCATACGATCAACGATCGAAGACCAACGACAAATGCAACGATTAAAGATGCGAATAGACCAACCATAAAAGGCGCGAAAAAACGCATTGCAATGTGCTGGTGGTTTGTATGATGCACCATCAACTTGCGACTGGAGCAATGTGTGTGAGTTGAGCATATAAAAATAAATTTTAGAATTAAATACTAAAGAATTAAATCACAAATAGAATTCAAGATGGATGAAGTATGTATGTTTGGGATTTTGTATGTATATGCGAAAGTGTTGGTGCATCAATCGTCAAGCCAATTTATTTGATTGTCGCATATCTCTATAAAAAGGGAAAAGAAAAACCCATCACCTGGATGGATGCGTGGCTAGAACATTGGGCGTTCAGATGATCTAATTTTGTATTTTCTGCATAGTGAATCTGCAGTTGATTCACTCGTATGAGTTCACAATCGTTAATGAAAAAATTCAAGTACAATGGCAATATTGATGCTACAAACTAATCGATTATACTGTGTAAATATTCTGAGCAAGAAATACAATATTCGCAATTGTTTTATAATATACATATAGATCTAGGAGTTTTATATGCCGGCTTATAGGAATATTGCAGGAGGAGAGTTTCAAGACCGGCGCTAGCTTCTACAGATACGATAACGGCGAACTGGTAACTGGACTACTGGTGCCTGGACACTCCGATATACCGGGAAATGAGATGGCTGACGAAATTGCAAGAGGGGTCTTTCGTCGTCATGGAAGGAATTGAGAACGCCGCTCGCTACCTGTAAGCTCACTTTGAAAGGGATTTTCCTTAGGGAAGAGGATGTGAGATGGAGCAATCTCGAATCCTGCGACCACACTAAGCTCCTGTGGCCTGAATGGGACGCGAGACGCACAAGAAGTCTCCTTCTTGGAAGGGAGGACATATCTCCGGTGGTTGGACTTATAACCGGCCACATAGCAATCGGGAAGCATGCACAACAGCTGGGTGCTCCCTATAATGATTACTGCAGGAGCTGCAAAGATAAAGAGTTGATAGAAAGAGTCAAGCATTTACTGTGCGATTATCCTGCACTTTGGCACAAGCGGAAGAAATATCTGGGATCTCTCTTCTTTGACGATCTTTGTGATCTGGCTGTGTTGGAGCCTTAGAGATATTTGCTGAATCAACCTGTTGGTTTGAGTAGGGGAGAGGTCCACCTGATATCACAATGGGACCTTTTTGGGCCTAAGTGCACTGGTGCTCGCACCGGTGGCCACTCTAATCTAACCTAATTTAACTGAACTACCCGAACTACTGAGCGTACTGAAGTTGTAGTGAGAGCATTTTCACTCATTGCTTGGACAGTAAGGGTAGTCATGATCACTGTACCCTAATTCCTGACAACCTTTTATACATTTCGCCTACAAATTTTTCCCATCAACATCAAATCAAAAATTTATCGGTACATAGTTCTATATCAATTTAAGCTGACTTAAAAAAACTAAAATTTTAACTGAAGTAACTTTAAATACCAAATTAAAGCTGTCAGCATACCAGCTCACCTGTACTAAAATTTGTGGCCAGAAAATATTGAAGATTTTGTTGAAATCCTAATGTCTGAATGAGAAGTTTAAAAAAAAACTAACTGATGCGGATAAATCAATGTGGCTTTCATAGATCGATAAAGCATTGCCGTTGAAAGCTGCGGTACCTGCAAAGCTAAGCCCAAATGTTTGTCTTTGTTAAAAAATTGTGTAAAATAAATTGCAATGCCACAAAAAAAATCGAAAAATTTTAAAGCTTAAGCTTAATTTAGCGGTACTATGCTAACCCACAAAATATTATCTTTTATATTATTTCTAATTGCTGTTTTCATGCACAGGCCCCTTTTTCGATCTTATTTGAAATACAAATCTATAAATAAAGTTGTAGTTGTAAATATTCGTGCTATTAGCGAGCTTTTGGGATTATTAGTCCTAGTGCTTTTGTTTAGCTTTATTTTATTAAAATAATTTGTTAAAAATAAACGATTGTGAGCACACAAAGAAATCTATTTGTACCATGGCACTATTGTGAATATTTGACTAGAACTAACACTGCATTACCGGCAGTTGCTAACATTCACCAGATGGCAGCGAAGTTTAAAGATGTTTGATTGATAGTTGATTTCTACTGATATTTGATATGAAACTTTTATATTTGTTGCGCAAGATGTGCATGAGTCCGGCTCGTAAAATATGTTTTCAATTAAGTATGTTCCAATTTGAGTAGTCCGAGGGGCAACTCCGATTAGAAAATCTTTTTGTGACTTTGCCCAGGAGTTGAACTCAGGACCTTCGATGATATTGGCACACCACGACACCCGCAACAAAATATCATTTGCATGTACTTTTAATGACCGACTCATACCTAGCTACAGAAGCACTACGCGACGAAACAATGATTTTTTACTGTAAGCAAACGTGCGTTCATCTTGCTTCATTGCTCGTTTATCAAGGACTTGACCAGTACCAAGATTGGAATGAAAAAGCAGATGAACTAGCTAAAAAGGGCGCATCCGTTGAAGCTTGCTCCGTAGACTTCCCAATTAGACTGGGCGAGATTAAGAGAAGGCGAGAGGTGCACATGATCGACCAAGCGGGAAAGGTGTGTGTTCAAGCGCGGGTCTGTAAAGTGTCGAAGATTATGTGTACATCTTAAACCTTAGACTAACAAAATTGCTTCTATCATTAAAAAGAGAGGGCTGTATACTCATTACGGATATTCTGACTGGACACTGCTTTCTGGCGTCACATGCCTTTAAATTAGGCTTGGTCAGTGATAGCAGATTTAGGAAGTGCGGGCTGGAGGAGGAAACGATCGAGGACGTTCTGTGCTCTTGCCCTGCGCCTACCAGGCTAAGACTCCAGCTATTAGGAGTGATACAGCTGTCAGATCTAGAATCAGCAAGTGCCTTAAGTCCTAGAAAGCTTCTGGTTTTTGAAAGGGTTTTTCAGTTAGATCCTTAAAACAAACATCTGGTAACACTACATACTCATTCAGGCTATGTGAGGTTGTCATGGACCGGCCAGTCGGACACTGTCCATTGATCCTACGCCTGTAGCTCCCTGTAATATTACAACCAGATACATTTACCGACACAGTGCGTGTATTTGTAGTCTGAACCCAAAAACCATCAACAAAGTAACGTGTACTCACTTAAAAAGGAAATAGGTGCCTTCTCGACTCTGGGTTGAGTAAGTGCTGCCCCCGCTTTTTTCCTAAAGGTTTGTTTGTAGCCTTGCCTGCCTTGCTTTATGCGGCATTTTCGGCGATGATATGGTAACTTCCTATGTTCCAGGCAACGGGTCGTATGGCTGAATATTGGTTCATTTCTGTCCCGTGACAGTACGTTATGCGTAGACGTGCCTCTGCTGATGCTCCGCTATATTGGCGTGGACTCACTTCTGCTATCTGTAGCGCGTTATTGCGTCAGCGCACCTCTGATAGCGTTCAGTCGCTGCGCCTGCCTAACTCTGCAACTACTACTTATGTCGCCGTAGTCCTAACCAGTACCACTACAATATTGTTACTAACACAGTTACAGTTTCAGCTTTAAATAGACCGGTATTCGAACAATTCTTAATGCTATTGTGTTATTCGTAAGATTTATTTACCGATTTTTCTAACAAGAAGGATCTAGCGGCTACTGTTCGCTAAACAAATTTAGAGTATATCCCAATAGGAGTGGTTAAAAACTTTTAGGCGGTCTACTTACTTCTACCGCTTTTGTTTCATTTCCAAATTGATACGAATGTGTTAGCTAAGTGGACTTTTTACATCCATTATGTTTGTTGCCAAAACTTGTTTTTGCCTATCTTTTATTCGATTATTATTTTAATTAAACACGTGCTGCATAAAATTAACATTTTTAATTGATAGCGCGTGCGGAAATGAGAAATATATTAACATACTAGCTGACCCGGCAGACGTTGTTCTGCCCTAAATTTGGTCTATCTGCATACATTTTAATAAGCTTTTTCGGTCTAACTCCGCCCTCCCCCCTCTACACTTTTTTTTAATCTTTTTATTCACTACACCCACTGTCTTTTTCGCTTCATCTCCATCTTCGTCTCATTCTATCTCTTTCTCAATCTCCTGCTCCTTTTCTTTTTCTCTTCTCTAAAGTTCTTCTCATTCTTCTTCACCCCTTATTGCCATTCCCAGAAGGTGGTATGTATTTTGTTCCAGTCCCATTCCGAGTCTCAGTCCCAGTCCCTCTCCGATTCTCAGTCTCAGTCTCATGCCCAGTCCTAGTACTAATCCCAGTCCCAGTCCGTCTCTGGTCTACTTCCCGGAAAAAAGCATCGTAAATTATAATAATAACCAAATTTTTATACCAAATTTCAGGCAAATGGAATATGACGTACATATGTAAATAAGTATGTGGGTATTATTAGATAATTCATTTCTTTATTTCGGCTTCGCATGCATATTTATTAGTTTTGCCAGGTTGATGCGACTAAATCGAATATCACAATGAAAATGGCTTTAAAGCTCTCAGCAACAGCTTTCATTTGATATCCATAATACACACACATTTTAGGGGTATCCGCGTCCATGTTTTGGCCTATATCTCGAGACCCTAGTCACTCAGCGGTGTAAAACTTACTCTGTACTAAAGCACACATCAACAGCTTCAATTTGATACCCATAATGGAAAAATACATCCTAGTGTTACCCTGATCCACGTTTTGGCCTATATCTCGTTACCCTAGTCACCAATAGGTATGAAAACTACCCTGTGTCACCCAGGGGTATGAAAATTACCCTCTAATAAAGCACTAATCAACAGCTTTCATTTGTTATCCATATTCTATAAACAAATTCTAGGGGTACCCAGGTCCACGTTTTGGGCTATATCTCGAGACCCTGTGCGTCGATCGCAACCAAACCTATGTGCAAACCACCGCGTGTGGTATACACATTTTATGTGAAAGTTTGAACACCGGCTACAAACTAATACACATTTTAGGCTTTCTTTTTATACATAAGATAAACTAGAAATATTAATTACACATTTATTATAGTTAATTATTTGCAGATGAAGCTATGGTTAGATAGATCAGAGTTTTTATCAATTTGGTATATTCGTACGATGATAGCGTATTAGGGCGTATCACGATGCATGTAGAAAACACTATTTTAAAATGTTCTCCTCTTCCGAGCTTCCCAAGCAAAACTGTTGATGGAGAATTAAGTTATTGCTTTTAGAACGCATCGTTCAATATTTTTGATCCATTCAAAGGGTTGGATTTTGCGTCATATTTTTTCAGCTACGTTCAACAGCTATCCCTTTTGTAAAGGAAGTTAGTTATGTTAAAACTGCTTACTATTTTTATTGCAAAGAAATTTATCCACAAACCATTTGCTGCACTCATTTAAGAGTTCTTTTTTCATTTATTCATGCTTCAAACGAATGAATGGAACGAATCAATGCCTATACTGATTGCATTGCCGATCAAAACCTTGAGTGCAAGTGAATGCGTGAGAGGTAATTAATTTTTCAATGAACTATCTTCGTATAATATGAAACTACGTACACATGGACATATGTGCCTACATTTGTCAATATGATTTCGAAAAGAGTAAAATACCCCAGAGAGGTTGACCAAATGTAAGCCGAACTGAGTATGAACCATTAAAAAAAATGCAAGACGCGATATACCTTATAAGAGAATTTAGGCCAAACTTCTCTTATAATATGCGTTGTATAAATTGGCCGGATGTGACCTACACCTACGTTACACCACGCCGACTCCGAACGGCAGATGTATTTTCACTGAAAAACTTTTCATGGCAGAAATACACTCATAGTATCAGCCAAACCATTTCCGAGGCGCGACATCACTAGGAAAAATTTTTTTCTAATTGAAAAAACTTGTCTCTAAATTTTTATACCTTTCATGAACATGAAATGGTATAATAAATTTGGTCCGATGTTTGTAATGTTGAGAAATATAGAAGATAGACTCACCATTAAGTATACCGAATTGATCAGGGCGAAGAACTAAGTTGATCGGACCACTATAACATATACCTCCCATACAACCGATCGTTCAGATAAGACGATTTTGGTCATTCCTGCCGCAATTTAGAAAGAATAAACGTGAAACTCGGTGATATATTTTTTAGTATATCATAGAAGATCGGAGCTATATGTATATAGTATATACCTATCCCATGCAGCCGATCGTTCAGATAGAAAGATTTTTGGCCATTTCCCCCTTAGTTTCCAATATAAAAACGTGAAACTTGGTGATACATATTCTAATATATCATAGAAGATTTCCTGTAAAAATCATTTCGATCGTAGCTATATATAATATATATCCCATACAACCGATCGTTCAGATAAGGGGGTTTTTTGCCATTTTTTATTTTATATTTATCTTAAAAATCGTTTAGGTATGTATATCTGTTCACTATATATTTCTTATCTTATACATCCGATTATTTGGAGATTACGAACCGGATAAGATTATTGTTCAGCCCCATTCATGAAAGGTCTGAAGTCTTCGGCACAGCCGAAGACAGTCCCGTCCTTACTTGTTTATTTTTATTTGCTTGGCAGGCGAAGAATGCAACCCCCACACCACTGCGACCGCAAATATGAACCATAAACTAAGTGTTTTTCAAAAAAAGTTCGAGCCGAAACTTGACATAAACAAATCGAGATATATATAGACTTATGTGTATTAAAACTATCATCATCGAAGATTTTGATTGCGTCATGTCTGCCTGCTAACGTGACAACTTGAGTAAACATTGGGATATCTTTATGAAATTCGATATACTGCTTTATATGTGCCCACACTAAACCGAACGATAACTACGCCCACCTTTTCAATATGGAAAACTTCGAAAGTGGCTGAAATGTGATAATTTATTACCAAAAACCGAAAACTGTATGAAATTTGATGAGCGGATTAACTATGATAAAAAGTAAAAATTTAGTAAAACTTTGGAATATGGGCGTAGTGCTTCCCACCTTTAGAAGAATTAAATTTAAAAGTTTTGCAAGCCGTAAATGCAAAGCCATTGAAGATATCTTGTGGAAATTTGGCATGTAGGTTTTTGTTGCTATTGTAACAAATTTACTGTAATTCCACTTATTCCAAATTTTCTGCTAACGTTCGAATCACTAAACTGTTGAATAAATAACTCCAATACTGAGTAATGAAAAAAATGGTCTTTATTAGACTACTTGAAAATAACACTTATACTTCGCAACTGATAGCTCGCTTAAATCAAACTGATTTGTCGTGCCTCAACTGTTGCTGCTTTTATACTATTTGGTTTCCTCGTTGACATATTTCTAGGCGCTTCTATTTCTAGAATTTACTAGTTATTTACAAGCTATAAAATTACCAGCTATAACTATGTTTATAGCTTCTCATATGCGCGTGTATATGTGAGTGATACTTGCACAAATTATTGCCTACTTTTGAGAGTATCTCAGATATATACGTGTGTTTGTGCGTTGCTCTCCGCTGCTTGTATGGACATATGTATAGACATAATGATTCATTTATTGATGTGCATACAAGTCACTGCTTAGTATTGGCTTAGAGATGTTAGTATCCCTTAGTGTTGCTAATATTCGTCACACTATTAAATTACATTTTCTGAAAATTAATAGAATCAGTTAGCGACCACGCCCATTAAAAAAAATGTATATAGGAATTTAGAAAAATGGAATAAATACGATAAGTTATTACAAAAGACTGATTAAGAGCTGAAATTTAAAAAACATGGGTTGTATTTTTTGGGACGGCCATAACCGTTTAAAGGGTTAACTTCCATTTAAGTAAGTAAGTACACTCAGACAAAAACGCCGTTCTAAAATCCAGCACCACCGGACTCAATTCAAGCTTTTCATGGTCCTAATTTTTTGTTCTTGAAAAATGAGCGGACCTGTTCTCAAAACAACAACTGTGTTCTTGAACTGGCAACCAATTTCTTAAAAAGAGACGGCTGGTCTTAAAATATGAACAAATAATCTATTAATGAGAACAATGTTCTTAAATTAAGAACAATGTTTTTAAATTAAGTTCAAGAAAAAAGAAACGGTATAAATCGTGTGTACCACAATGTTAAATACAACATTTGCACAATTTATCGAGCAGTTGTAGTGGCCCAGCGGTTGCGATCGTGAGGCGCAAGTTCGATTACTGTCAAACTCTGAAGTTTTTTAAAACAATTTTTTATATTCTATTTTTTTTAACTCTTATTTTTCGTTGAGTTCTATTCACATATGCACAGGTAATTCTCAATCTTGTTATGCAATGTTTTAAATATATATTCAGATTGCATCATCAAATAACAAGAATTTCTCAATAAAAGAAATATACGAAAAAATGCATATATGCGTTTTTTCTAACCTTTTGGAATTTTAATAATAATTTTTTTTAGTTATAAATTTTTTTTATGGTATTCAATGGTACCTTCCCAATCCCACCAATGATCGATCAAGCACAACCCGTTCTTGAATTGAGACCGAAAACTATTAAATCGACCACAAATCGTTTTCGAAGCGTGAGAACGAAAAATCTTGAATCAAGCCCAAATAGTGCTTGAAATGAGCGCAGAAGGTTCACACATCAATATCAAAGTGGTTATACAATACGAACGGTGTGCTTGGAAAAACTGTTCTTAAAACAAGCCCGATGGGTCACGAGTTAAGAAAAAACGCACTTAACAGGCTTTTGTCAACGAATGTTCTCAATTTTGTACTTCTTTCGTTCGTTTTAGAACGATTTTTTCTCTGAGTGTAAGTTGTACTTTTTGACAAAAAATACAAAATTTTGTGAAATTTTGGAATATGGACGTGGCACCACCCACATACAGAAAAGGAAAAGTAAGAGTTTTAAGAGACGGAAAAATAACTAAATCGGTGGAGACCACGCCCACTTCAAAAAATGTTCAGGTTTAATGGTAACAAAAAATTCAACGCTCTTGGAGTATAAAACAATATTATACTGATATTTCACTTCAGAAATAATATTAAGCAAAGTACGGGAGTTACACAAGTTTTGAAAATTGGCATGACCGCTCCTCTCTACAATACTACTTGGGCCACAAATCGAACAAAATTCGACCACAGAAGTCAGAAGCGATACCCACATTTTATATCCAGCTTTCCGTATGCCCTACCGCCCTGGACAACGTGAGCAACAATTGACACTCATCCCCACACTTAGTACACGAGCTTATCTGAACTCAAAATATATTGCTATTGAAAATGCTCGAAATCAAAATATAGCCACGCCTACTCTTTCTTTCTTTCTTAAGGTTCTACTCCTCACAAAATTGGCAATATATTTATGGCATGTAACTTCATTACCGGGAGATCTTACGAAAAAGTATAAAAAATGCAATTAAACTTGGTCCGCCTAACTTAGTTAGGCTCTTCAGAAAAATCGAACAAAAGCGACACATTTTAACATGATCTGGTAAGGACTTCTTCTTCTTACGGAAAAAGTTATCTGTATATATGTACAAAGTATAACATAGAAGATAGTCAGTTTGAAAATCAAACGCAGAAAGACTCTTGCCAAGAAGTGCCACTTTGACTGAGTAGGCAATTGAAAAGTAAATTCTTCTCTCGATGAAGAAGACTCACACTCTACAAGTCGCTCATGATGTCTGTTCTGATGCCTGTTTTGGAATCCTGGACAGCGTCGAGAGAAAATTGGATGACTCTTGTAATGTTCGAAAGAAAAGTTATCCGGAAGATGTATGGTCCTGTCCGACGGAGGGTATCAAATGATACAGAATGACGAGCCGTATGAACCTTTCGCAGATATGAAGATAGTACAGCGAATAAAACCCGAAAGGCTTCCTGGCTCATAGTCACGTTATGGAAATGGGCAAGGACGCTTCAGTTAGAAATTATTTCAATCTACACCACAATTTGGAAGCAGAGGAGTTGGGGGAGGCAGTTGGAGGGACATCTGATCTCCCTTAGTGCTCCCAATTGGCGTCAGTTATCGCGAAACAAGAAAAGTTGACATGGCTGTTTAAGAAATGGCTAATATCGCTTTAGCGGTCAAGCATCAAAAAATGATGACTACAAAAAGCAGATTTAAGCCCTTACGCCATTTAATGTTCGTGACATTTCTCTTTAAATGTATCCTTAATATAAATAACCAAAAAAAAAAAATAATTCAGTTTCGCTTGAACTTAGACTTCCTTACATGTTTTATATCTTTCTTAAATAAAAGATATTTCAAAACAAGAAAGGAAGGCTAAGTTCGGGTGTAGCCGAACATTACATACTCAGCTGTCAAATTACAACTTGCGAAACATTGAAATTACCTTCTTTTAAAAGTGGGCGGTGCCACGCCCGTTGTCCAGAATTTTACTAGTTTTCTATTTTGCGTCATTAGGTCAACCCATCTACCAAGTTTCATCGATTTATCCGTCTTTGGTAATGAATTATAGCACTTTTTCGGTTTTTCGAAATTTACGATATCGAAAAAGTGGGCGTGGTTGTAGTCCGATTTCGTTCATTTTTAAAGGCGATCTGAGATGAGTGCCCAGGAACCTACGTACCAAATTTCATTAAGATACCTCAAAATTTACTCAAGTTATCGTGTTTACGGACAGACGGACGGTCGGACGGACGGACGGACGGACGGACGGACATGGCTAAATGAATTTCTTTTTTCGCCCAGATCATTTTGTTATATTAAAGTCTATATCTATTTCGGTTAGTTTATGCCGTTACGGGGTACCGTTATGCGAACACAATTAATATACTCTGTGAGCTCTGCTTAGCTGAGTATAAAAATACTTTTTTGTCGAGCGTCCCAATATCCCATTTTGAAATTAAGGAAAACCGGGAACTGTTGAACCGAACCGATCAAATTGTTCCAACGATTAACGGCCTTGATATTTACTTGATATCTAAAGGTGATTTGATATATATATAAAGACACATACCTATATACGATTATCGAATTTCATAACGACTCTCTTTACATGAAAGAAATCCAGAAAACCTAAACAAGTCAATGCAAAAAAGGAATAAAAAACGCAGTGGGATAATTAAAACCATAATAAAAGCCAATAACAACAATTAAATAACAACAAAATATGTTTAACATATTACCAACACATACATATGCGTACGATGGTACATTTGTTAAAAAAAAAAAGTATTGTACTCGTAAGTTCCACCAGAAACACCACCACTCCATCGCTTGAGTGCTAAATTAGATACTGCGGGATATCGTCGTCAGCTGACAGCGCAACACGACACGAGTTCACCTACCGCTGTGGCTACTTCATGCTGCCCTTCGGCTCTTACTTCCCACGCCACGTCTATTACCACCTACTCCACGGTTGAGAATGTGGCGTGAATCAACCTCAGCTTCATCGTTCAAACCAGCTATTAGCGCAATTAAAATGTGGCTGCCATAAAATACACTTTATTAATATTTCTTGATTTTACTAAATTATTGTTGTTGTTACTTTCATTTGTTTTTGTAACGAAAACATCATTAGTCAAATTTTTAATGATATGCGAGAGAACATAAAATTAAAACATGAAAAATTTGATAAAAGTCGATACGCAGACGCGCTAACTGACCACCTACAAATGTGGCTATTGCAGCAAAAATGTTGGAGTTGAGGTGCAAGTGGCACTAACTTGACTCCAGCATTCAATACAAACTGACTTCATTCTTGAGTGGTTTTGTAAAACGTTTTGTTTTCCCCGATATCCGCGACAGATGAGCTAGAGATGAGATGTATGGATGATTTATGATTGCGCTTCTGCTGTAACCACAAAATCTTGATTATTTCTTACTTTATCGGAAATGCTGTCGATGGGGGAGCATTAAACGATTAACAGTTTACATATGTTTTTCAATATAGATTTTATATAGCTAAATAACGTTAATTACACAATACAATATGAGAACGTGAAACGAGATATTCGAGATAGGGTGTCCAATTGAACTTCATATTACTGGAAGCATATCCGCACGAAGGATAGATACCTTACCGTGCTGCGAAGCCACCTTTAGGGTGAAGCTATCCGAGGGAATGGAGTTCCGCGTATGTCACCAGTACGGCGGTGGCCTTATCTTCTTTGGCGAGCGCTGGCGTTGACTAGCGAAGGGTCGTACGAAAAAGATGAATAATAACAATAAATTTAACACTAAAGAAAATTGTTTCTCCTCCTCAAGGAGGAGGGCCTCGCCGACGTAAGCGCCGATGGAGAATTTACGCCGTAGTGATGCAAATGCTAAAGAATATAGTGTATCCTTAGATTGAGTCAAAAGCATCTTGGTAGAAGTCTGCAACGGCATGGTTGCGGGCGTAATGCAGCAACACACCTATACCGAACACCGAGCCAGAGCAGGAACGTCAACTTGTTTTCTCACTGCAGCGGTAGTGGTCTCATGACCTGACCACTCTAGGTTAAGGGAAAAGGTGACAACATTCAATTTTCTAACGGCGGAACGACAAGAACGGCAACTACGGGTCGACTGCCCCTAGACAGTAGAAGGACAACCTTACAATGCACAGCGCCGGCAACGGTTCAAGAGCTGTGTAACGCAGCAAGTGCAAGGCAGGTTCCAGTCAGTGAATTTCGTTACGTAGAAGTTAAACAAACTTTGGCTCGTTTCGATTGATTTACGAATATATTTCAAACGGCCTAAGTAATAAGAAAGAACTTATGTATTCGAAAATTTATTTCACCAATATAGCCACATCGCTGAACTTCAAAGTTGTAGTAGCAAGTTGAAAATCAAATGCCGCTCAAATACAAGTCGTAGCAACTCAATTCAATCGGCAATGTGTGTGAGGGTCGCTAACAACAGCAACACCAAAACAACAACAATGCCGCTATTATCCTTTTTTGTAGCTGAGCTAAAATGAATAATGTTTGGCTGTCAATGCGCTGTCAGGTGAAAACAATACGCAGACGCCAGCTTCACCACCAGGACAAACACAAAACAGCTCACTTTACCAGTGCTTGGCTGTTGCCATCATTGAGCTGCCTTATCGCTTCTTTCTGCCAGGGTAGACGTTTGCTTTGTTGCCCCTTCGACAGCTCATCACCGCATGTGGCAAGTAAATGGCTGTGGCGCGTTGGCGTGTTGCTTAACGTTACTCATCATCACATGATGTGTTTTTGTTGTTGTTAATTCCGTTGATGCCCAACAAAAATTCATTGCCGATGCCCGTTTTGCTGTTGTATGCAGCTTCTAAAAACAGCTGCCTGATAGTGGTGATTGTTGTTATTTAATTCAGTCGGAATTAAATTTTTTATTAGCTGCTGCTTCTGGCGCTGTCGCTGCTTTGTTGCTTTCCGCTGCTTCGGTGAATGTTGTTGTTGTCGTGGTTGTTGATGTTTTTGATTGATGTTCGATTGTTTTTCATACCTACTGTTATTGTCGTTATAGCAGCCTTTATTTTTTTCCTTTCCTTGATAATTTGCTCTGGCTGTTTGTAGTTGATTTTTATGCTTCATTCACAGCATGTTGCGAAGTGATTTGATTTGTTTCTATTAGTTCTTTTGAGTATTATCTCATATTTATAATTTTTGATCGACTCTAGTAAAGGAAAAAACATTTACCACCACCGCATACAGCGAAAAAAATTTAATTATTAAATTTAGCTCTTTTGTTAGTAGTCAGTAAACGAAAATAACGAACGGGACGGCCATATGGCTGAGTGGATTGAACCGTTAGCTTCTACAGCAAGATATGCGTACTGGATTCACTTATATGTACATAATCTTATATAGTAAATCTAATTGCTGTTTTTATGTAGGTCCCTTTTCGCTCTTATTTGGAATCCAAATCTATAAATAAAGTTTTGGTTGTAAAGATGGAGATTCGTGCTATTAGCGAGATTTAGGCGTTATTGGTCGCAGTGCTTTTGTTATTTATTTCATTAAAATAATTTGTTAAAAATAAACGATTGTGAGCACACAAAGAAATCTATTTGTACTATGGCACTATTGTGAATATTTGATTAGAACTAACACTGCATTACCGACAGTTGCTAACATTTGCCAGATCGCAGCGCAAGCGCATGTAATTTTTTATTTATATCTGATTGATTGATAGAACAGCTGATTTCTGTTGATATTTGATATGAGACTTTTAGAAGATCAATAATTTAGCTTTTTGTAATCATATAAAATCACATAACGTTATTGCGACAAAGTGGGTAATTGAGGTACATAAAAAAAAAATCCGTCATACCTTGTCAAATTTGGTTTTGTTCGTTCTTCAAATCCAATTTAACATAAAAAACGTAACCTCGTCCAAATTTACATAAACCACCCTTCCATGCTCTTGCTGCCCTTTATGCCGATGTATAGATTAAATGAAAGTGAACCGAAATCAGTCCTAAAATTTTATTTAACGCGACGGTGAAAGAAGCGGCGACAATCTCCAGTAGCACAAACTTTGTGGTAAGGTGAAAAGACAGCGTTATAGGAAAGCTCTGGTCGTGGCGTCGCTTCTGCGACTTGGTGCCTTAATTCATACCGAACATCGATCCTACTTAATTTGAATTGTACAAATGTAATGGAAATAAACGAAGTCAGAAAAACAAATCTATGAAAGGAAGAAAAGTTAATGGAAAACGAAAGAGAAGAGGAAGAAGAAAAATAACAGTATAATAACAATGTCGGTAATGATGTGAGTGAAAATAACGATTCTTGTTTGTGGTTATCATCCCGCTTGCAAAGAAAAAACATTGAAAGAAAAGGGAGGGAAAATGAAAAGGAGGGAGAATTAAAGAAAGATAAGAAGTCAAACCCGAAGCTGGAACTGAAACCACGCACCGTGTTACCAAGTTGTTATCGAAGTGTTTGCTGTAAAGGGGTTAGCGACTGATAATCAACAAATCGATTGTTATAAATTTGCTATCGATAACAAAGGACACCAATTTGTAACTACCCTGCAAAACTCGCGAGTACTCCATGCATGCATGTATGGAGTACTCGCTATGGACCAAGCGAGTGCTCCAAAATTAACCACAATTCATACAAAAAATATGGTCCAATTAACATTGCGATGTCCTAGGACTGGACCATATACTCCAGCTCCGCATTACATCAGAGTAATCCATGGAGTACCCACAGTCCAATAAACATCGTGTAGTGTTTACCATCGTTAAAAACGAGCAATGCTCGGCTTAAAATGTGTTCGTGTAGAAACATGAGTTGGTTCATTGCTGCATTACAGTGGAGTATAATGGTAAATACTACAGTGGACCACATGATCCAACGATTTTTGCAGGGTAACCTCGCAAAAATCACGAGTACTCCATGCATGCATGTATGGAGTACTCGGTATGTACCAACCGAGTGCTCCAAAATTAACCACAATTCATACAAAAAATATGGTCTAATTAACATTGCGATGTCCTAGGACTGGATCATATACTCCAGCTCCGCATTACATCAGAGTAATCCATGGAGTACCCACAGTCCAAAAAACATCGTGTAGTGATTACAATCGTTAAAAACGAGCAATGATCGGCTTACAATATGTTCGTGTAGAAACATGAGTTGGTCCATTGCTGCATTACAGTGGAGTATAATGGTAAGTACTCCAGTGGACCACATGATCCAACGATTTTTGCAGGGTATGTTATAAAAAAGTTATCGAATTACTATCGAGAAGTTATATCGACAACTTTTCGATAGTTGGTCACGTGCCTGAGCTTGGAAAGAGATCTAGGAGCCACAATTGAGCGGGAGGGTTGGCGCCAGGGTGCAGATATGGCAGAATATACAATACACGTTTATACCGATGTTTCATAATTAACGGAAAGGCTCGAGTCTGCTGTTTACCGTTTCGACCCAGATATAAGCAGATCCGCCAGTCTGCCAAATTACTGCCGTTGCTTTCAGGCAGAAATTATAGCCGTGAAGAAAGCAGAAATATTTTGGAGGAAGCTTAAGCTGCAGGCGCGTCAATATATTTGTTGATAGTCGTACGGCAATTAAGGCAATGATCTCACCTAGTACTTCATCAAGAAGTGTCCTGGAATGTAGAGAACCATTGGTAAACTTCGCTCAGGCCAGACCATAGACCTGTACTGGATTCCCGGTCATAAAGATATAGAAGGTAATGAAAAGACCGATGAGTTGGCAAACAGTGGTGAAGCACTCGCCGAATCGACGGTAAACGTCTCAGTCCGCTTGAGAGAAATCAACAGAAGACAGGAGTTGCATATAATTCATCAAGCAGGAAAGGCGTAAAGGCTGCAAATTTTCTAAGATCATTCTGCGATGTTAGTCTGACGAATTTGCTTATATCTCTGAAGATAGAAAACTTAAGGCTAACGATGGGCATACTAACTGGACACTGTTTTCTGGCGCCACATGCTTATTAGTTACGCCTCGTCAGTATTAGCTCGTGTAAAAAGTGTGAACTGCAGGAAGATATGACTGAGCACGTTTTGTAATCGTTTTTTGCGCTCGCCAAATCAAAGTTCCAGCTATTAGGTGCAACCAGATCTCGAGGTAGCAATTAAGCTAATGAGTCATAGTACAGATAAAATTACCCTTCCTTACCAACTTTTATTTCAGAAATGAGGTCATCAGCAATAATATTGTTAAAATTGGCCTCGAGACCAACAGATGTAGACTGGAAAAATTTTTCCTGAAGAAGGACACTTTACGCATTCCAGGTTCCCTAGATTTCTGTCTTGCTGAAGAAGAAAAACACTTCACGCATTCCAGGTTCCCTAGATTCCTGTCTGCACGTTTTTGTCTACTATCCTTCCGATTTTTTCTTAAAAAGAATGATATGAGACTTCTTTGCTGAAAATCTTTGACCAGTTCATTTCATTTCCGATCTTTCAACTTCGGCCTAAAAACCACCACTGCTTCCTTCTGGCCAAAAGAAATAATGCATATGTGCAATTTTATTAAAAGTGCGAAAAAAGCCAAAAAAAAAAAAACGGTCGCAGTTATAAAAGAGTCGAAAATCACTAAAGAAAATTTGCCTTTTTGCAAAATTCACGATGTGGCAAAAGTGACTTGCATTTTCTGTTGATTTGTGTGACATTTTTCTTCGCGCCAAGTTAAAAACAGAGGCACATACACTCCAATTAGTGCACGGACTTTACCACTTTATTGGTAGATCTACCAACTTTTTAGCCCATTTTCATTTTCTACCACCAAAACCCAAAAATCTACCAACATTTGCCTTTGTAAGGAAATTAAGAAACGATTCAATTTCGAAGAGGAAAAGGTACACCTTTTGGAAAATGTTGATGAAAAAAACATTAATTCTAGTAAAATGACAATGATTGTTCCCTATCTTAAAGCTTTTCCATTTCACAAGACTTCCATGGAAATTCCTAACAACGAATGGCGATCATTAATGATGATAAGCAAATAATAGAAAAGATATCTTCCGACGATATTCTTAAAGGATGGATAAAATTGGGAACTGAAAGGGTCTTCTAAAAGATAATTTGAGTGAATAAATGTTCTCCTTAGCAATATTACCTCACAGTAGAGCAGCCGCAGTAAGGTAGTTCTCTATAATGAACGACATAAAAACCGCCAAGCGTAATGGATTAAAAATTTCAAGCATTTCCCATCAAATATTAATAAAATAGTATTGTATCGGACGGACTTTATTTCAGCCTGCAATTAAATTAATAAGGTTTTATAAAAAATTTTACTTTGTAGAAGGTGATTTTGTTCCTTGTATTTAATAACACCCATATGGAACTAGATTTTTCTTTTGTTTTTTTTTCTGACAATTTTTTTTTGTTAAAGTTCGGTTCTTATTTTGAAAAATTTATGCACAAATTCAAACAAGAAATAAATTTGTTTATGAAAGAAATGTAGTAAATGAGCTCGAATTTTCCTGCTATATTTTAATCAGTGTTTTATGAATAACTTTGAACTAAAATTAAAAAAAGTTTTAAGTAAATGATAACATACCAAAGTCGGTTATTTTGTGTTTCCTCAGTATTTTAAGCTCAAAATACAGGAAAAAAGCAAGTATGATATAGCCATTAGCTATGTATATACAAATTTACATGAATTTTTTTGTTTTGTTTACATTTTTTTTTAAGTGGTTTTTTAAGTGTGCTTTATTTGTTTTACAATAAAATATGAATTGTTTTGTAAAAATATAAAATGTAGCTATTGTTTTCTTGAAAAAAAAAAAAAACAAAAATCTAACAACTTCTACCACTATTTTAATTTTTCGTCTACCAACATTCTCTTTTTAAAAGTCCGTGCACTGACTCCAACTGGTATGAATGAAAAATTCAGTGCAACAACAAAAATGATAACACCATGTGGTGTAACTACCGTTCAGGCATTTTATTACGCATAACTGCCACTGTCTATGCGCATGCGCAACTAACAAACCAAAAACTTAACAAGGGTGCGACAAACAACTGACCACATACCGAAGCGCAATGACATGTTAAGTTGCTAAAACGTTTTTTTTTTTCTTTTTCGCTCCTACCTACAATCGCACTGCAATTCACAATGTCAACGCGCAATCACATGTTTGTCTCATATTACGCCAATTCACCAAATAGCAGCAAATAAGTAGCTGAGTATAGAGCGCCCTGTAACTATGCAAAGTGAGCCAACACAAATGCAACAATGTAGCAAATTATAGTGAAAACAAAAATTATAAAATTATTAGTCAATCATCGCTACATGTTTTGTGTTATGTTGCAGCTGTCGATTTCAGTTGCCTCCACCTGTCAAATTAGCGCATTTACGGTGGAACGCAAGCCGATATTAATGCTAATCGCAATTTTTAATTTTGCTTCCAGAATCCTTTTGTGTTCAAGAGTTTTCTGTTCTGCATTGTTGTTGCTGTTCTTGGTGTTGCTGTAGCTAAAACATATTGCTGACATTGACCAGCAGGTTGCTATGTTTGCTATTGGTGTAAATGTGTGTGTTTTATTTATGGATGTGGCTTGCTTGTACATTGAGAACTTGGTGCAAATTTTATTAGATAATAATTTCTGGATGTTTGCTGTCATTGCCTTACACTTGAGTTCTGCAGGTGATGCATTCGTTTAGGGTTTCGTGTATAGCAAGAACGCTCGTTCTGTATTCCAGCTGGTTCTCTGGCACAAACTACTATCACTGTGTCTTTTGGTGGCTAGTTTACAACAAACAAAGAGGTTACTTAAACAAAAAAACAAAACAAAACAAAACTAAACAAAACAAAACAAAACAAAACAAAAGAAAACAAAAGAAAAGAAAAGAAAACAAAAGAAAAGAAAACAAAAGAAAACAAAACAAAACAAAAGAAAACAAAACAAAACAAAACAAAACAAAACAAAACAAAACAAAACAAAACAAAACAAAACAAAACAAAACAAAACAAAACAAAACAAAACAAAACAAAACAAAACAAAACAAAACAAAACAAAACAAAACAAAACAAAACAAAACAAAACAAAACAAAACAAAACAAAACAAAACAAAACAAAACAAAACAAAACAAAACAAAACAAAACAAAACATAACAAAACAAAACAAAACAAAACAAAACAAAACAAAACAAAACAAAACAAAACAAAACAAAACAAAACAAAACAAAACAAAACAAAACAAAACAAAACAAAACAAAACAAAACAAAACAAAACAAAACAAAACAAAGAAAAACAAAACAAAACAAAACAAAACAAAACAAAACAAAACAAAACAAAACAAAACAAAACAAAACAAAACAAAACAAAACAAAACAAAACAAAACAAAACAAAACAAAACAAAACAAAACAAAACAAAACAAAACAAAACAAAACAAAACAAAACAAAACAAAACAAAACAAAACAAAACAAAACAAAACAAAACAAAACAAAACAAAACAAAACAAAACAAAACAAAACAAATCAAAACAAAACAAAACAAAACAAAACAAAACAAAACAAAACAAAACAAAACAAAACAAAACAAAACAAAACAAAACAAAACAAAACAAAACAAAACACAACAAAACAAAACAAAACAAAACAAAACAAAACAAAACAAAACAAAACAAAACAAAACAAAACAAAACAAAACAAAACAAAACAAAACAAAACAAAACAAAACAAAACAAAACAAAACAAAACAAAACAAAACAAAACAAAACAAAACAAAACAAAACAAAACAAAACAAAACAAAACAAAACAAAACAAAACAAAACAAAACAAAACAAAACAAAACAAAACAAAACAAAACAAAACAAAACAAAACAAAACAAAACAAAAGAAAAGAAAAGAAAAGAAAAGAAAAGAAAAGAAAAGAAAAGAAAACAAAACAAAACAAAACAAAACAGAAACCAAGGCAAAATCAGAAGATAAAAGCAAAAGCAAAGTACCAGCAAAGCACACGCGAACGAAAAATTTCACATAAAATCCATTTTGTTATAGCACGGCGGCCATTGTCTCATCTCATCTCAGCTCATCTTTATACTATTTTCACTCAGACGGCTTATTGAATAATAAAGGCATTTTTCTACATTAAGACGCTTATTGAGCTCAATCTTCCCTACAAATTTCGAATCTATTATTATTTCATTAGTAGCTAATCGAATGCCTAATGAAGTCAAAAGCACAATGCAACTCTGTTGGCAGCGTTCCGCTTCCGTTTCCGCTTCTTAGTTTTTGGTGTGTTCAGTGCTTAAAAATGTCATTTGTCAAAGCAAATGTCATTGTCTGCATGGCGGAACGATACAAGGTGGCCGCATCGAACAGCTGATTATAACCTTTTTTATTTGATTTGATACATCAACTACCGGCGCAGTACAATTTTGACATTTGTCCATCGAATTTACAAGTACATAGAATTTTGTTTGTTTGTAGGTATGTCACCATGCTCCCACCTTGTATCGTTCCGCCATGATTGTCTGTCTCATCCTTCATACTAATCGAGCAGTTACTTCTGTGTGAAAGCAAAAAATTTACGATTTCATTAGCAGGTGAAATGAGATCATTAAGTTTGTGTGTGAAAACAGTATAAGATGTATTGACTTATAAAAAAAATAATTTCCTCTGCTAACCCTTTCGCTTTTATCCTAGTCATAATGATTTTTAAATTGTTGCCTCCGAAAAAAAGCTTTGCTCAACGCTTTACATAATATTTTAAATTCGGAAAATTTACGAATCAGCTCCGAGAATCGACTCTGTTTAAAAAAACCCAATAAGAATGGGACTGTCTTCGGCTCATCTTTAGATGTATTGTTTGGGAGGGTCGACCTTAAAAAAAACACATTCCCTCTGTTAACCCTTTCGCTTTTATCCTAGTCATAACAATGTTTAAATTGTTGCCACCGAAGAAGCATTGTTCAACGCTTTACATAATATTTCAAATTCGGAAAGTTTACGAATCAGCTCCGAGAATCGATCCTGTTTAAAAAAAACAATATGAATGGAACTGTCTTCGGCTGTGATGAAGGCCTCATATCTGTCATGAATAGAATACATATTATATAATTTTTTGATAATTTTTTCAGACAATGACGTACGACACATGTATATATAAGTATACTGTGAACTTTCGAATTTCTAGCTTTTAAAATAAGGAGAAAATTGACAAAAGCTTCTCATCTGAACAATCGGTTTGTATCGGATATATATTATATACATAAATGACCGATCTTAACGATTTTCTCAGGCAACTAGATATGCCGCATGTGCGAGCATCTGCGGGTAGCTTCTGCTTCTAGCGGTTAAAATGAACAAGAAATTACGTTAAACCTCGTATCTGAAAAATGGGTTCTATCGGATATATGTATATTATATAAATGGCCGATCTTGACAACAAAGTGTGACGTATGTCTAAATAGCCTGTGACACATCACTCTTAAAATGAGGAATAAATGAGAAACCCCTCTTTTCGAAAAATCCGTTGTACTGGTAATATATGCCATATTGGTCCGATCCGACCGGTTCTAGTGATTAATCGGAAACAAAAATATACCCGCTCACCAAATTTCATAAAGATAACTCAAAAATTTAGCGACTAGTTTGCGTTCGAACAAACAGACAGACGGAGGGATAAATCATCTCGTTATGCTGATCATTTGGTATGCTAATTGGCGGGCTAGCTCTTCTCCTTTTAGTACTTACAATTTGAGCAACTTGAGCCTTTCCTATAAAAAAAAGAACACTACTCATAATACCGGAGCACAAGCCACAACTCATATCAAACGATTACTGACTTTATTCATAACATATGGAACGAGATAGCCTACTAGTTCGTTCTGATAATTAGCTGGAATAAAATTTTCATTAGCAATTTCCTGCTAGTCAATACCACCAAAAGAACACACCTTTCATCATCTGCATGTGTTTTTGTAATTTTATTAATCCTCTTGCATCATATGCTCCTAGGAAGGAGGAGGTGCAATTGCACACTTTGGTGTATCCGGCGACATTTAAAATAAATAAGTGTGGATGGCGACGAAGTGACAGCTCGACGGTGTTGAATTTATGGCCTTAAGTTTCGTATGAGCGGCTTAGCTGCGGTGAGTCAAGAGTATTGGAACATCCTTAATGGCAAAAAGAGAGGCGAACTTATTCAAATAAAAAAAAAGTACACTATGGAAAGGACACGACGTCACATAGAAGCACTAACACAAACAACAAGTACCAGCAACCATAAATAGATTTACCACAATAGTAGATACACTTGCCACGCAAGGCTGCAACATCAATGAATGAGCTTAGTGGCTTGCAACTTAGCGTACTAAATGGAAAGGATGAACATTCAATTTGGTGAAAGAAACAAATTAATTAAAGAAACCAACAGATACGCTAACTTAATCTATTCACTCAATAAATCAACATTTGCGCAATAAGGTATGAAGTAATACTCTAACCATGCAACAAGCGAAGTGGAAACAGTTCATGAGCGAATATGCAAAGGAAACTGCGAACAACATTTTGGTAATGCAATTTGCCTTGCAGTGTCGCATTGAGCAATGCAAATGCTTGGAAATTAGTTCACTTACAGCATGTGGCTGCAGCGGCGGCGTTATTTAAAATGGATAAAACAGCGTATATGTGTCTGCTGTTGACGTGTGCGCCGAGGACGACAACACATCTCATGCTAAATGCAGTTTTTTGTTGGGTTTGTGATATTATTTGTTTACAGGTTTGTGCCTTGAGTCTTTTGTATTGAACACTGATCAAAGAATGAGCGCATTCGTGACACAAACTGGTAACTTTTTGATGTTGTGTTATTAGTGATTCGCCCTTTAGGTGCGACCACTAACAAATTCTCATCAAACTCCTCTAACAGGAGTCCAAGAAATCTAGCAGTTTTAACAGGGCTGGACTATAGAGAAGTTACTGTTAGAGTCGTAGGTTCCACATTACAATCGAAAAAATATTTGGTGTCATTTAAAAGCATATCGCATGCAGAGAAGATATAACACATAAGATATAAAATGTGAATTATTAGTTATAAGATATACCATATAAAATGTAACATATAAGGTAGAAGATATAAAATATAATAAGAGCATAGATTTTTCAGACAGACAAGATTTTAAAAACTGACCACGAAAATATTTTCAAATGCTTACTACAATTTTTTATACTCAGCGTGCTTTGCACACAGAGTAGGTATTAGCGAGTCGATATATATATACACTTCCATATCTCAAAATCATGAGTATCGAGAAGAAATTTGATTGAGCCATGTACGTCCGTCCGTCCGTCCGTTAACACGATAACTTGAGTAAATATTGAGATATCGTCACCAAATTTGTTACACTAGCTTATCTGGACCCAGAATATATTGGTATTGAAAATGTGCGAAATCGGATGATAACCACGTCCACTTTTTCATATATATATATATATATATATGGCAAAACACAAGAAAACCTGATTATTTGGTAAATAATACACCTAGAATGTTGAAATTTGACATGTTGACTTATATAGAGACTCTTGATAAAAATTTGAAAATAAAAGTTAAATGGGCGTGGCACCGCCCACTTGTGATAAAATCAATTTTACAAATATTATTAATCATAAATCAAAAATCGTTAAACCTATCGTAGCAAAATTCGGCAGAGTGTTTGTCTTTACTATAAAGAATGCTTTGATGAAAATTAACGAAATCGGTTAAGCACTAGCCCACTTTTATATAAAAAATTTTCAAAAGGGTCGTGGACGAATAAAGTAAACTATATCTTTGCAAAAAAGAGCTTTATATCAATGGTATTTCTTTTGCCAAGTGGATTTATAACAATAAATAGGAAAAACTTCAAATTTAAACAAGTAAGGAAAGCTAAGTTCACCCGAACCCATAACCGAACATTACATACTCAACTTAGAGCTTTGGAGACAAAATAAGGGAAAATAACCACGTAGGAAAATGAACCTAGCGTAAACCTGGAATGTGTTTGTATGACATGGGAATCAAATGGAAGGTATTGCGACGATATTACCATCTCTAAGGTTATTAAATAAAGGCACAACAACAGAAACATTAAGCAAGCTACATAAACACATTAATCATCATTTATCTACATACATACAAGGCAACGAAGAGATAACTCACATACAGATGTAGTCATCGGTGGAAATATTCTCACATATACACGCGCATATGGCTAAGCGAGAGGCTATAAACATGTATCTGTAGTTTATAACTGGTAACCAAGTAGAAAATTCTAGCAGAAGAAACGTCTAGACATTTGGGCACAGAATAAAAAAACGGCGACAGCTGAGTAATCTGTAATCACTTTGATTTAAGCACGCTATCAGTTTCGAAGTGAAGTTTAATTGCGTAGTGCTTTCAAAGTAGTCTAATAAAGACCATTTTTAACACAGAATATTGGAGTCTTTTATTCAACATTTTAGCGATACGAATGTAAGCAGAAGGTTGCAAATAGGCGGAGTTCACTAAATTCGTATTTTAGAAGGGAGTGGACCATAGTGGACCAGGGGTGCCTCTAGAATGTGTTTGTACGATACGGGTATCACATGAAAAGTGTTAATGAGTATTTTAAAAGAGCGTGGGGCTTAGTTTTATAGGTGGACGCCTTTTCGAGATATCGCCATAAAGGTAGACCAGGGGTGACTCTAGAATGTGTTGGTACGATATGGGTATCAAATTAAAGGTATTAATGAGTATTTTATAAGGGAGTGGCCCTTAGTTGTATATGTGAAGGCGTTTGCGAGATATCGACCAAAATGTGGACCAGGGTGACCCAGAAGATCCTCTGTCGGGTACCACTAATTTATTTATATATGTAATACAACAAAGAGTATGCCTGCCATGATTCCAAGGGCTTTCAATTTCGCCCTGCAGAACTTTTTCATTTTATTCTAATTAATATGGTAGGTGTCACACCCATTTTGCAAAGTTTATAGTATATTAACTTTGATTGGATAACGTAGTACGTGAACTAAGTTTAGTAAAGATATATCGATTTGTGCTCAAGTTATCGTGTTACCGGCCGAGCGGAAGTACGGACGGACGACTGTGTGCAAAAATCGGGCGTGGCTTCAACCTGTTTCGCCCATATTCTCGGAAAACTGTTATCGTCATAGAATATATGCCTATACCAAATTTCACAAGGATTGGTAAATTTTTGTTCGACTTATTGCATTAAAAGTATTCTAGACGAATTAAATGAAAAAGGGCGGTGCCACGCCCATTTTGAAATTTTCTTTTATTTTTGTACTTTGTTGCACCATATCATTACTTATATACTGTAAAGATATTAAATTTTTTGTTATAGCATTTTCAGGTCAAATGAAACTTTTTTCATTTCAAATGAAACTTTTTCATTTCAAATGAAACTTTTTTCATTTTAAATGAAACTTTTTTCATTCCAAATGAAACTTTTTTTGATTTTTAATTTTAATTTTCATTTGATTGTATAATTTTCATGTATACCAACGTGTTTAGCGGAGGCTTTTGGGTCGGACGTATGACATTTTTTTTAGTAGGTCATGCAAACCCCTTAAAACTCAAAGTAAAAAAAGTAAAAAAAAAACAATGAAATTTTGCAGGCTCGAAATTTATTTGTTTCGGTTTGCGTAGTGAAACGTTTTTTCCTGACCCCAAATCCTATCGAAAAATCGATGGCGCGATATCGGTTCATAAATCGGCCCATTCTAATATATAATTTCTAAGTATTACATTTAAATACAATATACAATGAAAAATAATGGAATAAAAACAAATATATATGTTTTCAAAGGACCAAACGAGTGAAGTGCAATGTAACTACGCCATAGAGTAGAAAATATAACTTTTTACCGTTATGTTTCTCAGCATAGTTAAAAAAGATCTCTCCACAGTCCCCATGCTCTACTATATAGGTGGTAAAAGTAATGTTTCTGTCAATACCTTGCTATCGTTCTATGTTGTTTGGTAAGACGTTGGTAAAAGAGAAAAGCATAATACAGAGGATTCACCCGATGTGTTAGTTGGTGTCAGACAGTGAATAGGAAATATGCTCACATCATGCTCTTTGGTTCCTTCTCTTTGTTCTCTACGTTGCTTATTCCTACGTTATTAACGAAGTATATGTAGAAGAAGAATGTGCTTTATATATAAGAGTAGATACAAGTAAAAAATATAGGTGCTTATTTTCAGTGCGTGGTTAAATTGTAGTATATAAGTTGCCTAGCGTATAACTCAGCTACTTTTTCTATTACAAATTGAAACGAAAAGGCAAGGCTAAACTAAGCCGACCTTAACTGCAGCTTAAATTCACAAAGAAAATTTAAGAAAACATTTTGCCTTCAATGTGGCTAATTAGAAATAGTTGTCTTAAAGAAAAATTTGATAAATACTTAGCGTTACAAAGTACGATATAAATATATTGACAATTACCTTAGTAGTATGGTTTCATTTGACTTGAAAAAAGTTTCATTTGAATTGAAAAAAGTTTCATTTGACCTGATAATGCTATAACATTTAACTTAAAAAGAAATTTTTTTAAAAAGTGGGCGTGTTCGTCATCCAATTTTTCTAATTTTTATTTAGCGCATATATAGTAACAGCAGTAACGTTCCTGCCAAATTTCATCACGATATCTTCAACGACTGCCAAATTACAGCTGGCAAACCTTTTAAATTACCTTCTTTTTAAAGTGGGCGGTGCCACGCCCATTGTCCAATATTTTACTAATTTTCTATTCTTCGTCATAAGTTCAACTCATCTACTTAGTTTCATCGCTTTATCCGTCTTTGGTAATGAATTATCGCACTTTTCGGTTTTTCGAAATTTTCGATATGGAAAAAGTAGGCGTGGTTACCATCCGATTTCGTTCATTTTAAACAACGATCTGACATGACTGCCCAGGAACTTACATACCAAATTTCATTAAGATACCTCAAAATTTACTCAAGTTATCGTGTTTACGGTAGGACGGACGGACGAGCATCGCTAAATTAATTTATTTTTTCGCCCAGATCATTTTGATATCGCTCATTTGCTGCAACGTCGTCATAACGCAAAAAACACAATTTTCCAGGAGAGCCATTCAAAGATTTTAATTGCCATATGTTGCGCATATAAAGGCATATTTTCATTCTTATAACACGTGCTAAATTTTTAACTGATCACGAAGATTTTTTTAGACAACATAGATCATGGTATTGGGTACATTTGTATGTTATTAACTCAAAAGTCATGTTTTTTGAGTTATGATGACGTTGCAGCAAATGAGCGATATATAGAAGTGTATATCGATTTTGATTAGTTTATGCTGTTACGGAGTTCCGTTATGCGAACAAAATTAATATACTCTGTGAGCTCTGTTCAGCTGAGTATAAAAAATGGGCGTGGCACCGCCCCTTTTATGACTAAGCAATTTTCTATGTTTCGGGAGCCATAACTTGAAGAAAAATTAACGGATCGTAATAATATTTTGTACACATATTTTCTTGATGGCAGAAAATATTTCTAGTAAAAATGGACGGGATCGGTTAAAGGCCACGGCAACTTAGATATAAAACAAATTTAAAAGGGTCGTAGACTAGAATAATAAGATATAACTTAGCAAAAAATTATTTTGAATCAATGATGTTTCACTTATCAGGTTTTATTGTAAGAGGAAATGGGGAGAATTTTTTTTTAAACGGGCGGTGCCACGTGTTATGTAGAAAAGTCTGAAATGAGATGTACAATTGAAGTTCACGCTGAGTATATAATGTTGGCTTACACCCGAACTTAGACACCTTTACTTTTTGTATTTATAACGACCAGCTTACTACTTAAAACTCAAGTACACTTCACATTTTATTTTTCGTTATAATAAACACAACCTCATATAAACTTTTTCTCATGCACCCATAAACGCTTCACTTAACTGCTCTAATTTCAACGTGTTGACTTTTACATGCATCCGTTATTATCTACTGTCAGTCGTTGGCTGCTCAGCTTCCCGGATGTGCCCACTACTCACCTACATCTAAGCATACAGCGCCACATATTGAACTGTTCCCCCCTGATGTTACATAAAGCAAGGCATAAAAGTATAACTTCATCCGTTCACCAATTTCATTTCATTGCTTTACTTTAGGTTTGAATTAAAGTTGCGATATGTAGATACACTGAGAGTTTTTATAGAACTATCTTAGAGTGAAAAAATAGGTTTTTTCTCAAATAAAACAGAGCTCCACTTACTGCACTTTATTTTATTGCAATAGTGATGGCCTGCCTGTATTTAAGTCAAGAACTTTTTTCCGCAAACGTTAGTAAAACCAACAGAACTGTAATCTCCATTAAGATTGCCGTACATCTACGACGTTTTTGCCTACTTATTTTTCAGCCCTGTAGTTTAGTATGTCATCCTGTCACAAAAGCATTTATTAATGCAAGCTGCTAAGCAATAAATAAACCACGTATCTACGTTAAATCCAAGTTGCGCCCAAAAGTTATTGATCGAATTGAGTTCAACTTGGGGCACTCTTCAAAAATGTAAATTAGGTCCAAAAGCTAGTCTTTTTTTACGGGAAGACTATAAGTGGGATATGGTTTTCTCACAGAGGAAAACCATATTATTTTGAGTAGATGCAACAACAACTAACTGTAATAATTGGTTCTTATGGCAAAGCGCGGATTGTTCATTTGCTTTTAAATGCATTCATTTATTTTTGCAAAGCAAATTTTAAATTTGAATTTTATTAAATGTTTGGAGAAAATTTAAACTATATTGTTGAAAAATTTGACCACTAAGAGCAATATTTGAAAAAGTAACAAAGTTGTTAACAGCTCTAGAAATATTGGGGTTTTTTTATAAAGGAACCAGTTTTAAAAATGTATCCAGTATGGATAGTCGAAATATTAAAAGAAAATCGCTATTTCTAAAACAGCAGCCGGGTCCAAAAGTCGAAATTTTCAAAAATTTCGCCAGTTTCAAAAATGAGCCGGTTTGGAAATTCGAAGCTTTTAAAAAAGTTTTGAAAAACGTTATCGGTAATGGAAATAAGGCGAATCCATACCAGGTGGTGGCAAAGCGAGTTTAGCCAATTCGCCGTGCAGAAGAATGTCAAGTCAAAAGAAAATTTGAATTGATTTCGGTTAACTGACATAATAAAGTACAAGGCGCTGTATGGGAAATAATTAAGAAGAAGCAATCAGCTGTTATATGCAACACCAGGTACTGAATTCACCTGGAATGGAAGTAGAAGTCTATTTGGATGAGTTAAGCGGGGACTGCCTTATTGCTTTAAATGTGTGAAAACATTTATTTGAAGCAATTTTTAATTTATAATTTTATTTAATAATTTAGGAAAAATTTAAGCAACGTGACATCAGGATGGACAAGGCGACAGCTGTTTCGATTATACCTAGGCTTTGAATAGAGTTACAAAGTATAATCGAAACAGCTGTCGCCTTGTCCGTCCTGATGTCACGTTGTTTACATTTTTCCCAAATTATTAAATGGAAGTAGAAGTCTTCAAAAAAATTTTAAGTTCTAAAACAGTAAGGTGTTCCAAAAAGTTGAAATATACAAACATATAATTTTTCTCGATATTACATCGATAACATTTCGATAATAAATCGAGGATTTTCGTTAACTCTCGGTAACTTTTTGATAAAAAATCGGCATTTTTTCGCTAATAAATTGATGAATTTTTCATAAGAAACCGATGATATTTTGATAATATTTTGATAACTTTTTGATAAGAAATCAATAATCTTTCAATAGCAAGACGGTAAGTCGTTGATAACACATTTACCGATAAAAAATTTGTAAAAGTTCGATAACAAATCGACAACTCGTCTGTACCTCGTCGATAATAAACCTATAACAAACCGATAAGTCGGATATGGATAATACGCCAATAACCCTTAGAATTTTATCCCTCAAAAATAATGGCATAGGTAGTTTTGTTTAAGGTAAAGCAGTAATTTTATTTCGTTGCTCAGTGTACAAATATTCTGTACGACCCATTGACTCTACATTGACGATGCCGTAGCAACCACTACTGCGGTTTTTACGCAGCACTGCACCTTGCTAAACCATAAAATTTAACACAAGCGTACACGGCAAGTAGGAACTTGCATTGGAAATCACAACTCACCAGGGAAATTTGTAGAAGGCAAAATGGTGAAAATGCATTGCCGCCGAACCAAAAAATAAAAAAGTCGCACAGTTTCCCACAGCGTAACGAGCAAAATCTCATAATGGCGCGGGTGTGTGTGTGCGCACCCACTGACCAAACAAATGACCAAAATATAAAAATTTCCACACAAAGCCACTGCAGCACTTAGCTCGTTAGCCGTCATTGCTACTGCTGCGAACGCCATTGCTGCTGCAGCTACTACACCCATACATGATGCAGGCAGTGATTGTCACTGTTGAAACCTAAATAGTCTACTATTGACTTGAATTACAGATTCCAGCACAACCACCAACCTTCATTCATGAATATGAGGTGCATCAAGAAAAAAGTTAGCAAACAGCAGATTTAACCATTCATTGGTGCACGTTGCGGTTGTTATAAAAAAACAAGTAAGGAAGGCTAAGTTCTGGTGCAACCGAACATTGCATATGCAGCTGCCAAATTACAGCTTGAAAAACTTTTAAATTACCTTCTTTTAATAGTGGGCGGTGCCACGCCCATTGTCCAAAATTTTATTAATTTTCTACTCTGCGTCATAAGTTCAGTTCACCTACCAAGTTTCATCGCTTCCGTCTTTGGTAATGAATTATGGCACTCTTTCGGTTTTTCGAAATTTTCGATATCGAAAAAGTGGGCGTGGTTATAGTCCGATTTCGTTCACTTTAAATATCGATCTGAGATGAGTGCCCAGGAACTAACACACCAAATTTGATTAAGATACCTCAAAATTTACTCAAGTTATCGTGCTTACGGACAGACGGACGGACGGACATGGCTAAATGAATTTCTTTTTTCGCCAAGATCATTTTGATATATAGAAAGAAGTCTATATATATTTCGGTTAGTTCATGCCGTTACGGGGTACCGTTATGCGGACAAAATTAATATACTCTGTGAGCTCTCCTCAGCTAAGTATAAAAAGGCAATAACAACAAATAACAGACTAACTACATAAAGCGGCTATTAATGTTGTTGCAGCAGCACCTCAGCGGCATTTGCTGTTGTTGCGAAACGATGGCAATTTGTTTTGTGTCGCGCGGTTTTACGCATCCTGTGGGTAATTAAAAATGCATTCCGTCTGTGTGAACTTGCACCACTAAAATGACACGGCACGACCAAATGAATACAACGGACGATGATAAAATAAAAAACACGAATAAAAAATAAAGAATCCTGAGCTGCAACAAAAAAAAACAACTACTTTTATTATAACAAAACTTGCCACAGCCAGGCGTTAGTTGATATGAGAGAGAGTGTCGCTTTGGTGCTTGTGGCATGCACAAATGAAAGAATGAATTATTAGTGCAAGAATGCGTGCTTGTGTCTGTGTGTGTATAAATGTAGGTGTGGATGAAAGCTGGTTACTGAATCGCAATTTGTGGTAATAACATGGAACTAATTTTCATTTAGATTGTAGTATATTTATCATTGTACTTTGGAAGGAGGTAAATCAAACCCACCTGCAGTGCTCAATGTGGTGACCACTAAAAGATTATGTCGTTTTATTTGATGGGAATGGTCGCAAGTGATGCTCTCTACTCTTTTATCCTGTCTGTCAGTTCTTTAGTGGGCAGCTTCAATTCGTTGCCCCTGTTAGACCCCTTGTAATATCAAACATTACCGAAACCTACAAAATCTAAAAAATAATAGAAAGCAGAACCGAAATTGAATATGAATCCAAGTCGAAACCAAAATCGAGTCGCAACTCAAGCATCAATAGTAAAACGAGTCAATCGGGCGGATTGCACTCTAAAAAATTAGAAACTAAACAGAAGCCGAAACCACAATCCAGAATCCATTTGAATCCCAAACAGATACGAAACTCGCAACAGAACCAGAAATGAAGCTGGATCCGAAACCAGAACCAGAACTAAAACTGGAACGAAACCTTAATACGGATATTAATTTGAAATACCAACCATAACGAAAACAGAGCTGAAATGAAGTTCGAGACCTTAATCAACATAGAAAATAAAACCCAAAAGTTCCATATTTCATATTTCCAAACCAAAATCGAAACTGAAACGGAGCAAATATAATACAAGAACTGGAACTGTAACCTGAATAAGCGCTTAAATAGACTCGTAATCCAAACTTCATTTGGTTCCCAAACAAACCAGGAAACGACATGGGAAATGAAACGGGAACTGTAAACAGAAGCAAAACTAAAACTGGAACCCAAATTGAATACGAATATGCTGACTTTCAAAAGCTGAAAACCCGGACGAACCTAAATAAAATGTGGAAACATATATCGAAACTTACTACTAAAGTTCAGCCAGGTTCAAAACTGAAAAAAAGTGATGCCAAATTTTAAGCCAAACCTGTACTGAGACCGACATAAAGCCTGAAAATGTATTAAAACTGAGAACGAAACCGGCATCGAAATCAAAACGGAACTATAACTCACACCTAATTGGAACCACATCCTCTTGCGACAGCCGCTTCGTAAACGCCCTAGCACAGAAATGTTTTGAAAAATAATTTTTAAGAGATCTATTTAAAGAATGCCCCTATTTAGAACTTACTAAAGAATTTCGGAACTCAATTTTTGATGCCCTAGCTCACCGTAAATTCAATACATAGTGAGCTGAGATTGGGATTTTTAGAAAAAGTTCTGATATATCGATTTCTGAGATTTGACGTATTTTAGATGAATTCCTGGAGATGTGGTTTCTCCATAAAACTCTGGGATAGAATTTTCTAGAAACAAGTTATGTCTTTTCTAAACTTACAGTTGATACCGGGTGATATTCCACTCAAACGTCAATGTGGATTTCTGATTTTTCTGAGATATCTTTGATGTTTTCACTGTTTCTTTTAAGGTCAGTTTTCCTTTATACGCAACCTACCCCTTTCTCTCTCTTCCTGTTAAGGTCCCTTCCGTTTTTGTCTCTCACCTTAAACTCTCGCAGTCTTCCTCCATCCATCTCCTTTAGATATCTTCTGCCACTTTCTCCACCTTTTCACCTCTTTCTCTCTTTGCCTATATGCGTCGCTCTGAATTGCTTTCTCCTACTTGCTCTCATAATCTCTCCTATTCTACCTCCTCGCTCTCTGGCTATTCTTCACATTTATCCTGTCACACCTCTCGCTTACTCCATTCAACTGCGTCATCGAATAATTATTGTACGCTTCATAACTTTTGTTTTGTAATACTGCAATGGCCTTGTTTTGGAATAAGTCGCATTAATCTGGCCCACTCTACCTAAAAAATATATCGAAAGCAGATCTTCGCCATTAAATTTGCTATCAGCGAAGCAATTTAGTTATGTGGCATGCAACTTATCGCACTTAATGAAATGAAAAAAGGAAAAACGACGCTTATGAAATGTAGTATAAATGTGATATCAGTTTGTATTTTGTTGTTTTATTACATACTCAGGTATCATGTACGACATAGCAGCATATCGCTGTGGCGTGGCGTGGTTGGCAATGCGTGGCATGAGAGCAACATATCATAGCCGTATGCGTGGCGCGTGCACATAAATGAAACATAACTACATTTTTTTCATTTCATTTAAATATTTGTATGAATGTAAGTAACTTGATATATATATGTTTAAATAGCGAGTCTGCACTAAATAGGCGCTAGCAAAGTGCATTAAACGTTGTTGCTGTCGCTGGTGCTGATAAAGTGGGTGAAAACGTTTGCCACATTTGCATATTGCTTAGATGTAAATATTTATGTATGTATGTATAGCATATTTGCATAAGGTTTAGCTTGCCAAAAACGCAAAGCACTTAAATTACATTGAACGAAGACGCTGAGGCAAAATTTAAGCAACTAAAACAACGAAAAAGACGACAAACCAAGCTAGTGAATTTGCGGAGGCGTTGTAGCATAAAATACATTTGCCACACGGCTTATTTGTTATTACATATTAATTTATTTGTCTGCTCGTTGAAGTAAAATAAATTATCTGTATCAGCAGCAAACAAGCTGTTAAACGGCGCAATCATTGGTGAAGGGAGTATGAAGAGGGGAGGGCACCATTGAAGTGGGTAGACCTGGGGGTCTGAGACTGGCAGACGCGTATGGGCGGCGAGCCATAAGCAGTGAAAAGCTAATATAAATAATATATGAACGCGTCATATATATAGCATGGAGGCTGAGACAGATAGCTAAAGCAGACATAGTAGACAGGGCAGATTGGCAGTTGGTAGTGTCTTTTGACAGGCGACAATAAATTAAAAAAAAACAAAACCAACAAACTTCAAGTGTAAACTAATTTTCATGTCAATTCATAATAACACCTCGTTAGTGGGAATTGTACACGTTTTTACTTAAACCAATTTTTTTAGCCAATCAGTTATTTGGAGATTTTTATTAATGTTCTTTAATAAGTGCACTTACAAATAAACGTATATACACCAGCGATAAAGAAAATAGCAGTGGCAATTTTTATCAATTTTCGTCGATTAAACCTTTCGTTTTTATTTTCCATAATTCGGAGGAAGGCTCCTATGAATTTCAACACTGAAACTATGCAAATCAACGAAATTTCGAGAAAGTTTTACGAAAATGTTAAAATTTTATGAAAACAAAGTTGACCACATCAGTCGAATAGACGCGAGCAATGCGGCTTTCAAACCGAATCCCCACAACCTTAAATCCAATTGAGACAGAAAGACTCAGATGGAAGGCAGCTTCTTGTAGGGAATGTCGCCGAGATAATTGCGATCCAAAGACCGTGTCGGATATTCCCAGGGAGAGATAGAGTACTAGAAAACGCTAGTTTAAGTAGCGGTAGCTTTCGGAGAGGATATAAACGACGTTGGTCCTTAACAGATCGTGATGACGGAGTATTATTAGTAATGGTGAAAATTAGGAGAGTGATGACAGGGAGCTATTAGTAATGGTGATTAACGACGTGTGTTCCCGCCATCATCTGTAACTGGGTTCCCAGTCATAAAGGGATAGCAGGTAACGAAAAGGCCGATGAGTTGACAAAGGAGTGTGCAACACTAGTTGAAACAACGATAGACGTCCCAATTAGTTCGGGAGAAATTATAAGGAGACAAGCGTCGCATATGATGCATCAAGCAGGAAAGGTGTGGACAAAAGCGCGGGGCTGCAAAATCTCTAACACCATGTGTAAAGCCTACTATATTAGACTCAAAAGAGGCTGTTGGGTCTGAAGAGAGAATACGACTTAAGGACTCCGATGGGTATACTAACTAGACATTGCCTTCTTGGAAGTGCGAGCTGCAGGAAGAAACTGTTGTAGTATTGTACTTTGGCTCCTATAAATTGGTTGATAATTGTTTCCTTTTTATATAAACACTTTTCGGAAAGAAATTTTTTGAAAATCAATGCGCATTTTGTTATAGCTATAGCTTGCAATTTGTTAGACTAATATTGATATGGTAAAAAACTGCATACTCGGAAAAGTTTTGAATACTCTGAATACAAATTTCGAAATTTTCATTTATTTTTCTCGAATCTTCTAAGTTTTTCCAAAACGTTCTAGAGATTGGTTTTGCATGGTTTCAATAAAAAAATTCAAGAAATGTTTTTCTTTAATTATTGCAAATAAACAAAGAGCGACTAAGTTGACGAAATTTGATAAAAATTACAACTGCTATTTTATTGTCCGCTGCTGTACGCATACCTACCTTACAACATTAAGCGTTTACACTACGCTCGTGCCTATTAGCTCGCAAATATTTTAGTTGATATCACTGCTGGCGCATACTCATACTCTCATGATATTTATGTTATTTGTTTTATTTGATGCTTATAAAGACATTCAATTATTTTTTAATGAAACTACAGCAATGTAGTGTAGCATGCTACATGCAACACGCGCTGACTCTAAAGGCCATTATACAAGTGTGGCGCCAAGTTGTTGATTTGTTTACGAGCGTTTGAGATTTTTTTTGACATTTTAAGTAAGACAGCTTGACTGCACCGACAGAAGCTGAAGTGTTCTGAATAATTGGCTAATATTTGCAAATACGAAATAATAATCATAATAAATTTGGATTTGTCAAAAAATGTTGCTGTTGGCCACCTAGAGTGCATGTGATATGCTTCTGTCACTCAACAAAAGTGTGGTGTTGTGACTTAGTAAGCTGCTAAGTTGGTTAACAAGCACATGTGCTATCTAGGACTATATCACAGAAAACTGGCTCTAAAGTTTATTATTTTAGTGCAATAAACTATATTTAAAAAGAACAAAAAAAACTAGCACATAATATTAAATTAAAAGGAGCATACCACGGTGGGTATGGGACAAATCGTACGCATTTTTTCAGTTCTGGTCCTTAACTAAAAAAAAAATTGGTTTTCAAACATTTTAGTGCATTAACATTGTGTGGTACATGTGCAAACCAAAGTAGAAACTGCTTTTTAAATATTTGAAAATGTTCGTGAAAAATCCAAAATATATTTGCCATTGTACTGGACAGTAAAAATCACCGGGTTATGTGGTTACAATGTGTCGGGTGAAAATTCAGCAAAACTAATGATATTTTAAACAAACCAAAAGCTAAATTTGGTAGTATTCAAGCAAAAGTTTATTAAAATAACCCTCTTGCAACATTCAATCGAAAGATGTGGTTTGCTAAATAAAATCCAGCGACCATTTGTTTTTGGGAGCACAAAATCTCAAAAATTTTAAGTTCTGATATACATGAGTGCACAATAAAATGAGCACAATTTTAGACGGGTGTCTAATTTAGCTCAAATCAAATAATACTGAAGCGAATGTTATAAGTATTTTAGCTTTTTTGAAAAACCAAACGACACAAATATGAGGTTTATTCCATAGTTAATGCCTTTTTGCTGCTTGACATTGACCATCTCTTGCGGTAAAACTTTTGCAACTTGATAGAGCAATTGGTTGATTAAAATGTTTGTCGATATTTGCGTCCGACAACAATTTCAAAAAAAGATTGCAGGTAATTTACTCTGGACTACAGCAATACTAGTAATAAGAACAACAACACCAACTATGCATTAATAGGTAAATATGCAATTTCTTAAACAATAGTTTAACAAACCACAACATGAAACTCAATACGCCATGATACGGAGCGCATATCCTTCGTAACAGTTATTGCTATCGCCAACGGCACTGCCACTGCCACTGCCAATGCCAGAGTCACCAACTGCTACAACCACTTAATAAGAATAAGCATCGGTAATAATCATTATTGGCTAATAATCAATGTGCGTCCGTAACATATTTCCATTATCCATAAACAAAATTAAGTGACCATTAAAATGCCATAAAGTCAGCTAGCCAGTAGCAAATAGCGAATAGCAACAACAATGACTTTGAAAGCGACAATCGCAACACAAAGTCATTTGCGTCCTCTATATTGTAGGGACATGGATTATCACAGCATTGCTGGGGAAAAATTGCTGCAAATTGTTAATAGCGGCTACTCAAAAGTTATTTTGGCCTTCGCAAATACTTTCAATGCGCTGCTTTACTATTAACGCTTGCTGCCATTGCTATTACCGATGGAGCTAGGCCTGACTCGCTGCATCGGTCGCTCGGTGAATGGCTATTGAATGGGCTTTATTGAATGAACATTCTCGCTCAATCTCGAAGGCGTTTTTGCTCTTCAATTCATTGCTTTTGAAAATTTATCGGCTCTTTTTATCCATTCCTCACTGCATGTTTTTGTTGATGTTGGGAAAAATTCGAAATCGATATGCTTGGCAAAATTCAAATGGAATGCCACTGCTGTGTTCAGCGCATAATTTCCCGATTGCCATTGAGGCTTCCGCTGTAGATGCTACTGTTTATGCGAGCGAGTTCGTGATGGCTATTACGAATAATGACAACAGACAGATGGTTCGTTAGACTTGTTCCTATTTACTAGTTGCCTCGGTAAAATGTGAGAGCAGCTTGATAAGCTTGTACTTTTTAAGGGGAAATTATATATAACGTGACGCAACAAAACACTTTTTGTCGTCCGAAACAAAATGAGAGCCTTCATTCGCTTTAGTTAGTGCGAGTAGGGCGGACAAGCTTTGTGAAATATTTGGTATTATATATTGGAGAATTTGTATTTTGGTAAAAGTAGACGCAAAGCTCCCTAAATAATTAGCCCTTGGGCAAATTTTGTGTAATATAAAGCAGCGAACAATAAAATAGCAGTGGAAATTTGTATCAAATTTATTATTATTATTTGTTAGGAAATACTTCAATGAATTTTGTTACAGAAACTATTGAAATAAGTCTCAAAAATTTTTCCGAAAAAAATTAAAAAATCGGAAAATTTTTCAAAAAGTTCAAACTTTTTGTTTAGAGTTTTCAAATTTTTTTGAGTATGCAGTTTTGTAGTCCAATCAATTTCAATCTAAATAAAATAATTAAAAAAAATTTTTAGGTTAAACAGTTTTATCGAAAACAATACTTACATGAAGTAATAATAACAACAAAAACCTGTGTATTCATGTATGTATTGTGACGAATTTAGTGCAATTCCTATTATTTGCAACCTTCTACTAACGTTCGAATAACTAAACTGTTGAATAAATAACTCCACTATTTAATAATGCAAAATGGCCTTTATTAAAGTACTTCACAATAACAGTTCTACTTCTCGACAGATACCGCGCTTAAATCAAACTGATTCGTCGTGCCTCAGCTGCTACTGCTTTTATACTGACATATTTCTAGACGTTTCTATTTCTAGAATTTGCTAGGAGCTATACAGATGCACGTTATAGCTTCTCATATGCGCGTGTATATGTGAGTGATACTTACACAGATATTTGCCTACTTTTGGGAGCATCACAGATAAGATATATGCATATGTTTGTTTACTTAGCATCAGACTAGTGATGTGAGTATCACTTAGTGTCACTAATATTCGTCATAGTATTATGTGTTCCAAATATGAACCAAATCGGACCACAAATACGATTTTTTGAAATATTTCGTCCATGCGCCACCTATCGGAGTTTTTTTTCTTATTTTTACGTTGTCATCGGGTTCTGAACTATATTCCAAGTTTCAAGCTTGTAGCTTATCGGGAAGTTACTTAAGTTTCAATTACAAAATTCGTTCACAACGGCTGTGTAGCAGGCAGCCTGTCAAGTCAAGCTAAATAAAACCGTTTAAAAAGTACAAGAACACCGATTTTTGAAAAAAAAAAAAAATTCAAATTCCGAAAAGAGCTTCTGATTTTCTTCCATACAATTTTGAGACACCTATTGCTAGGCTATAAGACTGCATACTCAAAAGAATTTAAGAATAATAACTCTGAATAAAAAACTCGAATTTTTCATAAAATTTTTTGGCATTTTCGAATTTTTTCAAAAACGTTTTTCAGATTGGTTTGCACAGATTCAGTTTAAAAAAATCCATAAGATATATAAAAAGGGTCTTAATTGACAACATTTAGCAGACATCGTCTCGCTACTTAGATTCAACCGGCATTTATAGAGAAATCAAGACAAATATTAAATGCACGAGCTAATGATCTCTTGCCTGGTCCCTTCACTGATCAGGTGCAGTATATAGTTTCTCTAAAAATCTGTCTGTCATGTTCAACCGATGCCGTGCGAAATGTTGGCGATGCTTGCCTCACATAAGAAGAAAAGTAGCTGACTTATCAAGCAGTCCTTTTGCATACCAAATTTCTCGACCAGTGTAAATATTTTTGCACGCTGATCATCAGAATTCATTGAGCATATTATTTTCCAAAAAGCTTATAAAATATTTCAATTGGAAGCAAGAATTAAGTGAGCTTAAGTTTCTAGAGAAATAAAAAAAGCAGAAGACAGCGGTGTTTATTATATTTTAACTTAATACCAGTGATATTTTATTTTAAGCCTGATAAATTTAATTAATTTTTTCACGTATTTCCTCGACAGCAGTTAACGGCGTAATCAAATGCTAATATAAAGGTTGTCCTACTGATAAAACTCTCCGCTCGATTACCGAATTGGGAAAAGGGACAAATGAGCGCAAATCGAAAGGGCTTTCAATGACGGACCACCCTCTATCAGAATGACTAAAGGGCTGGTGTAGGGGACTCAACTGGTTGCAATTTTAAGCTGCTACAACTCAATTGTCAACCTTACCTACCCTTGACGGATTCTGTTTGATATCTATCTGGCAAGACTATGTCGAACCCAAGTTCTGAGTGGAAGGAACTCACGGAATTTCGGAGATGGTCGGGCTACTATTTAAAGGGTGCTTTTTTCCGCGATGAAATCTTAGGCGCTTATGGCTACAACAAGACGAAGAAGAAGAAGGGAAGGCCTTAACAGCATAGATTATAGATTATTGTCTCTCTTTATCAAGAACTGCTTCATTAACTTAAATCTAGGGGATGTCAAATGGTAGTTGACGCTAACAAGCTGGAAATCTTTTGATATAAGCATAATTATATCTATATGAGTATCTCTTTACAAAGAGTGGTACAATCCCTATATTTACACCACTCTCACTGAGAATAGCGTCGCTTTTACTATGTGACAACAGAGCTAGCAAAATTTTGTTTCCGGTGAAGATGTCAGACAATCTGTTCAATAAGGCGGTCCTGCTCAAATGATAACGGGCGACCTCAGAATTCAAAAATGATGGACAAGTGTTTAACACAAAGTCAAAACTAAGCAGATCGCCGTGAGGGAAGTCCGCAGTAAGATTAAACCCGGCTTGCATAGTCCAAAGCGAGTATCCCTACAGAGGTAGTTTTTGAGAGAGGAGGTAAACCCAATGGCTCTAAAAAGGACAAAATAAAAAGCATGCAATGCGTAAGGCAGCGTCGCAAGGCAAAAGGGACGTGGAAGGTTCACGAGCTCTGTTAAGTTACATTAAAGCCACGGGTTGCGTTACGTGCCCCCCAAGAGCGAGTTTATGAGTTTAATTGACGCCAACGGACCCAATAAAAATGCTAGGGTTGTTTCAAGATTAAACCTTAGTCTCACTCCGAAGAATTAGAAACTGGTCACCTTCTACGTGGCGGAAGGGGTAACGGTGGTGAAGCACTAATAGCACAACAACAGCAACGAATGCAGGTCTGCTTCTTCATATTTTTGTAGCGATAAAGACATTTCCGGAAGGTTTTGAGAAGTATTATCGATGGTGATGGTCCTGTGCCAGAAAACTGACGCGGAGGAGATTAATGTTGACGACGTGAAATAGAGGATGACAACAGAAAGTCGTATGAACAAGGCAGTAACGCGTCGCCATTCTCGGACGAAAAATCAACGATCCCTTTACCTTAAGAATCAGTCTAAACAAAATCTTATTCGCAACAAAGCAGTATCTTCTGTGCTTCTTCTTCACATGTCTTTAGGTGAGGACGATATCATTCCGGAAATAAGAACTCCGAACCGACTACACAGCGCTGGCGAAAACGGTTATATGTAAGTCGGAACTATCTTTTTGTTGTTGTTGTAGCGATAAGGTTACTCCCTGAAGGCTTTGGGGAGTGTTATGGATGTAATTGTCCTTTGCCGTATACAGATCCGGTACGCTCCGGTAACACAGCACCATTATGGTACCAGCCCGAACATCTCGAGAACGATTTATATGGCCACATTAAACCATTAGGCCATCCCTCCTTCCCCACCTCAAGTCCAGGAGGAGCTTGTGGTCGCCAGAGCCTCGTCTGTTAGTGAAACGGGATTCGCCGCTCGAAGGTGAGGTTGACAATTGGGTTGGAGAAGCTATATATTGCGCTACACAACCCCTTGTACTCTCGGAACTATTTTCGTTGGTAAGCGCTCTCTCTAGACACTGTTTGATAGACTCTAACGCCGCTAAAATTGCGATTACTGCGATTACAATCACCGCTGCAAATGTATTGAGTAGAAGTAAAGCATGTAGCATTTGGTGTGTAAGTAGAAAGCGGTATACTATTCTCGGGCAAGTGGTCTTCAATAAACTTACGAAAACACACAAAAAAGGTTTGACCCGGTACTTTGCACCTACTTTGCACCAGTACTTTCAACCCCTAACCCAACCTATAAAAAGTGTCATTTTTAAGTTCAGTTGAAACTTTTAATGATACATGACACACACTTGAAACAAAGATCCTTAGACAATAAAAAAAGCAAAATTTTTACAGCATCTACTTCACAGCCTGAAAAGGTTACACTTTGGTTAATCCTTACATTGAACATAGTTATTATTAGCCCCGCAAAACCAACAAAACAATCGCCCTAATTTAACAAACAATATCCGATTGAAACCTGCCGCATTGCGTTGCAGACACATAAAAGTGGCAACAAGCACATTTACGACAGGGTAAAAGTACGTTTCACGCTTATCCTGTTATAGCCCAGCCATATGACTGTGTAACGCTATAGAAAACCCCCATAGGCGCTACTCAATAAATAAAAACAAATTGCTTTCAAATTGCCAGTCACTTCATCGCCTGTACTGCCTGCCCGCTCACCGCGCGGCCGCCATCATTATTGGACCGTTTGCCACGCGCCTCCTTATTTGGCGTCCGTCGTACGCTAAATATGACATGACCCCAGGTAAAGGCATGTAATGGAATGCAATTACAATCATATTCATACCGCAATAAAATCACATTTTACAGCCCACACACACACACATACGCATACGCACATAGGCACATACATGCAGCAGATAAAAGTATATGCGGTGCACGATGCGCGTTGTGGCATGCCGCCAGCGGCCAAAAAAACAATACGACGTAGCCCAATATCGATATGCAACTGCAACAAACAAAGATTTTCATATACATTTTGTTTTTGTATAAACTAGCAGCATATTTGCTTTTTTTAAGACCACACAACTTAGTTGCCATATGCGCGTGGTTGGAATTCGCCAATATTCGAACTGCAAAAAATTTGTTGCATGAACAAAAATCAATTCACCCTCCACAAAAGCAGTTCGCTTTGCTTTTATTCCATCGAAATAATAATTGTTTCTTTGTGTGTAGAAACAAATTTGCAAGTTATACGAGTGGGTGTTTTGGGCAGCTGTCTTTGCCAAATTGAACTGACTGGGGGGCTGTGTTTGTTATATTTGGCAGAATGGTTAAGGTGCACAAGTCGAGAACGTTTGATATGCCCTGAGGCGATAAAACTGTCGTTTGATGAAGTTCAATAAATATTTAAAAGGTGTTCGATTACTCAATATTCCTGGTAATAAATAAAAATTGTATTTAGGTAAGATTTAGGTGGAATGTGGCAATGGATGAGAACGATTCTATGGCTCGAAATCAAAATATCTTAATAGAAAGATTAAAAAGAGACTATAAAATATTTTATAAGACTACCTTTATATTAAACGACAAAAAAGTATGTGTGTCGCACAGACAGAAGAAAGAAAGCCCTGTCCAATATTGACTTTCAAATTGATTTCCATTTAAACTTATAAACACTATCATTTCTTTTGAATAAAACTGGCTCTCTTATTTGGTCAATTTTTAAAAGAATAAGTATTTGGTTTCCATTGTGGTGTGATAGGTTTGTGTTTCCTCACCATGGTATATGCTTCAAACAAAGCTTTTTACCACAACGCTTCACTTTGGCTTCGCTTAGTCAGATGCCGTGTGATATCTACATTCAACCCTCCTGGCAACCCTTGTCCTGGTAAAACGTCTGGATGCAAAAAGTAGCGTTTTAAGGGATACCTATTTATCGAAACCAAGTAGTCTGCGTCAATGCTTATCATATGTCAACCACAGTAAAAATGAGATGTTCTGATTCTCAAAATGTACAGCCTCCAGATTTCTGTGTCCCGAGAGGAGTGATTCCTTTGGGTTTCGGAAATCAACCGAATTACAGGTCAATTCAACAAAAGTTTTCGCAATTTGTATCCACTGTAAATAACTAATAAATCAACTTCGCACAAATTGTGATAAAACTCATGTGATTGAACCATGACCCGATAAATTACGGATTACTGAAACTTACTAGCGCCATAAATTTCGTTGCAGCAAGCTGTCAGGAAAGCCTGGTGCAAAAGCATGGGCTAGAAAGGATTTGCTTACTTTATGCTGCTGTCAAGGAACTAATATGTAGCAAAAGTCTTGTGTACTTCTTTACGGATGGACGCAAGTTCGATAGGGGAATTAAGGGGAACGTGCTGTAGGCAGCTCGACGTCCTGAATTTTAATATCAACACAAATAAATAGAAGCTTAACAAAAAGCTAAATTGCAATGGAACTGGGTGGCAGGCAACTTCCATGCTCATATCCTGCTCCAAGCTGCCACCTGTGAACTGAATGTGGCCCCCGTAGGTACTAAAGGATTCCGCTGCCTACTTACCCTCTTCATCTGTACAGGTGGCACTCGTGTTAGCTAAGCAAGCGATGGGCTGTTATCCCCTTTCTTGGCAAATATCGAGGTCTTTTTGAACAGTTGTTGATTCCAAACGCTCAGCCGAACTATTAGGGTAATAAAAGCGCCATAATGCCCAAACTGTGTTAACTGTATAGAAAATTAAAAGGTGATAATCCATGCACCTTATTCTCAGATGTTTCTCTTTTGCGATATCCAAGATCGATCTCTGCTTAACAAGGCTCCTGTCAGCCTGTGAAACTGACAGGACTCAAAATCGTCAGAGATTGAGTTTTAGTTACACAAAAAAACAATGCATTTTGAAGTATATTTTTCCTAAAAGCCGGAGTCAGCTAAAAATATTGTTTTGCATGATCAGTATCACTTCTTGTCGGTTGAGGTTTTTACTTCCTAACGGGCGCCAATTGTTTGCATCAAGGGAATTCGCTTTCCACCTGGTCCTTTCAGCGTAGAGGATGCCACCCTCTTTCTCTACTTCCATTAGCGGGTATCGAAAAGTTCGAGGTCACCTCATGTGTTTCCAGCTTGCTATTCCTAAAATAAGCGACACACAGTGCAGAGGTGACACGATCTCTTCCAAGTTATCGTTTTACTTTCTGGCTAGTTAGTGAATTTGCGAGATCAGTCAAGCTTTTAAGTCGCTACTCCAACCAACCAACCAACCAAGCTTTTAAATATCGCCTTTGTACAGGGAGCACCAAAGTTGTAACACTCTCAGCCTTTTCTATTATGACCAAAACTCCTTTGTCATCCGCTAATCTTCAGAAGATCGGAGAAAATTACCTGTTCGAAGCTTATTTTATGAAAAGTACCATGGTTATTCTGTTGTAGGAAGAAGTCTTAATTTTGTTGAACTATGTTGTTTATTATTTTTTCTATTTTTAAAATATTATCATTTGTTTAGCAGAGGTAAAGCAATCAGTTGAAATAAATTGTATGCATGCAGGATGTATGTATGCTAAATACATGAAAAAGTGCGTAAGATTCATATTTTTTATATTGAAAATATACTAATTGATACAGAAAGTATACGTGCTTTATGGGTGAACAAATATAAACAATTCGTTGGTAACCAAGTGGAAAAAATTGTATGCATGCATGAAATATGCATTTTGCATCAATGATCGTATTGTGGCGAATATTAGCAACACTAAGGGGTACTGTCATCTCTAAGTCGATACTAAGCAGTGTATGCACATCAACAAATGAATCATTATGTCATATGGGTAGACAAGCAGCGGAGAGAAAACGCACAAACACATGCATATATCTGAGATGCTCCCAAAATTAGGCAATGGTTTGTGCAAATATCGCTCACACATACACGCGCATATGATAAGCTATACACGTGCATCTGTAGTTATAATTTTATAGTAGATAACTAATTAGTAAATTCTAGAAATGGAAGCGCCTATAAGTATGCGAACGAGAAATCACAGAGTATAAAGGGCGGCAACAGTAGAGGCACGAGAATCAGTTTGATTTAAGACGCTATCTGGCGAGCAATAGTAGTGTTATTCTGAAGTACTTTAATAATGGCCATTTTGCATTATTCAATAGTGGAGTTATTTGTTCAACAGTTTAGTGATTCCAAAGTTAGAAGAAGGTTGCAAATAAGGGAAATGGAAGTAAATTCGTTTATGAAATGTATGCACTTGAAGCAATCCTCTTTGTCGACAATAACTGATAAGAGATGGTGCAACTTGGAGCAATGAACTGTCGACCGTTTGGCCTAGGATGGTTTGCCATCATTGAACTGTTGTTAAGACAATCATGATGGTGGGGTTAACAAACCGGTAAAAAATGTGCGTGTATTGATGGTCCATATAATCCAAGTTGACAGCTTTAAATTTCGCCATCTCTCATCATATCAATGTTATTGTTATTGTAATTACGTACATGTGTAGAATAAATTTCTATTGATCAATGCAGGGATAGCGATTTCGTACGTACGAAACATACGAATGGATGTATACATGTTTTTCTAGTCATTTTGTATGCATTCGGCATTAATACAACCATATGCATACAGAAGTAGTACAAAGAGAGGAATAAAGTATGCATGTTTCATGAAAAACTACACGTGGTAAAAATAAATTAAACATGCACTTATACTGGAATGCATGCTTTAATTCTTGCCTCAAATGTTGATTGTTCATGCAACCCTTCAACTGGTAGTGGGAGGAGCTTATCAACAAAAAATTATCTTGCTCTTGCTACAAATAAAAACCATATTTTTAAGTCAGATATAAAAACATTAAATAATTTTTTGTTACTGTCAAATGCAATTTTATTAAATGAAATTCCTCTACAACTTTTCTCAAAGCTCTACTAATTAAGAATGAATTTATAGGCAGTAAATTGACAGTTTTATAGAAAATTTTATCAAAATTATTGCTTCACTAAGTAATCAACCGAGCATAATTAGCTTAAATTAATTTTCACACCTACCAAAAATTATTCGATTTTCTTTAATTTATACATTTAGTCGGCTTTAAATTGTGCATTAATTTGTTTGTGTTCACCTAAGAGGTCTCAAAAAACTTTTGTGGCAAATGAAGGTCACTTTCATAACTCACTCATGCATTTATCGGAATATGTATTTTTAATAAAGTTAATTAGGCTTATAAATTTTCAATGCCACAATGATAGTGTAATAGCTTCTAAGTTACAAAAAAAAGAAAACAACAAAAAAAACAAACAAAATAACAAGCACCTATTTACGACACAGAGTATGCGTGTATGAAGAATGTAGCTTGGGAAAGGTGTACCCATAAACATAAATAATGTTGATATTGCAACTCTGGTATTTTAATGAGCCTAAAAATATTCGAATTATCAATTAAAGCACCAAAACCTTACACGCCCACTTGTTGCTGCGCCAAAGGCTGCTAAGCAAACAAGTGAAAAAGTCGCAGTTCGTATGTACCGAACTTTATATACTCAGCTGTGTGCTTAAGAGTTACCACTTTGAAGGTGTTGGACAGTCCTTTTCCAGGTATGAATATCTTACACTTGGATCTTAACATATTCAAGGGCTATCCCTTCTTGGTAGTTCCATTTTTCTTATTGAGAGGTCAAAGGCGTAATATCCAAGGATGGAATCATCGATGTTCCTGTGCTGTAAGCGCCAAAATACTCCCCGAAGAATTTACAGGGGTGATATGGATATGAGCACTGCTTTGGCGTTTTGAATCTGATACGCTCCAGTACTATCACTGCCGTGGGAACAGTTTTGAGTGATCAGCTTGAACCTCCGGGACTCTGAACTTTATTTTTCACCACCACGCCTCAATCTGCATCAAAACCATATTCTTTAATATATCAATAATTATAATTTGTAGTTACGCCACTATGTATGAGTTGTATGATATCGCAAAATATTTCCCATGGTAAGCCAGGGGTAAGCCTTCCATGCTTGGTCATAAAAGTGAAAAGCTTAGCCTCCATAATACAATATCTTCCAATGGTAGGAGGGTGTTTCCGCCCGCCAGTAGCCAAAAAAGATGCATCGGGGGAATCGGGATCAACCAGGTCGTGTGATCATTTCCTAATTAAAAAAAAAAAAACCTTCAATAAAATCGATCATAAGGAACATATCTATGTGAAGGCAAGAATGTATGAGGAGATTTGCAATTAAAGCTTACCGTCAAGAAGCTTCTCACAAACAGACATCTGATGGACTCTCGAATCGTCCTCAAATATGCTTACAATATTCGGCAAAACTAAGCTACCAAGCAGTGTGTTCATATTTAACTCCATACCACCGCTGCGGTTATTTAAAGATTCTATGGAGCCAGAACAACATCGCGTTCCTCTGGATAACAAAGACGCTACCTGCATAGTTTACCTCTTCGAAGAGTAAAGAGATTTGACCTGTATGTGAATAGAGCTTATGAGTTCTCCAATTTGTTTAGGAAGAAATTTCTCGCGAACGTTGGCTTCACGCGGGAATCTCGTATTTCACTATAGTCGTCAGGTCCGCGAGCTTTGACTTCTCTAAATAATACTACCAGTGTAGCAACAAAATTTAACGTTCATCAGCTCTCAAAATTTATAAGTACTTCGAAATTCGAGAATCTCGCAAGAAGTCAAAATCCTCGCTTTTGTTCGAGAATAAATCGTAAGCTCTAATAGAGACGGAAAACTTATGGTGGACTGTTCTTATGCCAAAATATTTAAAAGCAAGCTGAAGTTCAGTCAATGGCCAGTCAATTATTTCAGCAATCTAAACAGATGGGACAGTAGCTCTATCAACCTATTTAAAGACGCCATAACTGACGTATGTGTGCAGTTGGGTATAAAAACAAGAAAAAATATTTTTGAATGCAAAGACAACAGCGACAAGTGCCAACTAACAGTAATGGCGAGAATGTTGGCGGCCAGCAACAAAGCATAACGAATGCAAATGACTGCCAGATACACCACAGTAAGTCAGTCGAGCAGTCAACCATTCAAATAGACATAAAATGAAACGAGCATTGAATGAGAGCTTAAATAAGGCGGTTGATGCATTTAATCTGAATCGGAGACTAAAACTAAAAAAGAAGAAAACGTTGAAATAAAGACAGCGACAAGGCAACAGCAGTGACGGCGACAACGACGACTGTCAAACTGATTAAAATATAAAAAACTTAAATAAACAAATTTGAAAGTGAAGTAAATGGAACGAGGAATAAGAATAAAGATGAGACAACGCAGAAGTCAAGCAGCAGCAAAATGCCACAGAAAAATTAACATTTTATTCCCTTAAACGTTGCAACAAATGTCATGAGAGGGAGGTGGACATCATTAAGAGGAGCACATATAAAAAAATAACAGATTCGAATTATCCGAATATGCATAAGTATGTATATATACAAATACGATTTATATCCCTACCAAAAAAAGGAACACAAGTCATACGCATACCAAGCGCATGCGCAACTTAAAAGCAGCATCGTAGTCGATCACTAACAAGCAACAACAGAAAAGCATTAAGCGATCGAAACACGTATGCTGGACGCAGCCAATCCACAAGTGAGTTAATATCCAAGAGAATGCAGAAATAAAAAAAGCACAGAGACGATCTCGTAAATGGCGACAGGTAGTCAACGCTAGTCTGAAGTCTGATCCCATATGCATGCGCACCACATAGCGCAGACAGACGATTCGCATACACCCACTGGACAGGTGCGTTGCCAATTGTTGCATACGTTGAATATAACAGACGCAAAGTCGCATAACATCCCGCATGGAGATTTGCCTCCGACGCGTCGCCGCCATGACAAGCAGACAAGCCATCATGTGTTGTTTTTGGCTGATGTTGCCGGTTTGTTATCTTTACATTTGGCGTATAAAACATTCGTCTGGTCATCATTTGCTTGGTTGTGTGGTTGCAACATGCGAGGACATTCGTAATGTCATTTAAATTACATTAAATTATTTGAAGACAAAAAATGGCGAGGCAAATAAATTCATTTATGAATGAGAAGGAAGAGATGAGGGTGGAGTGAAGTGTACTTGATGGACACTGAAATGGTAGGTGGCTTATTTAGGCTCTTGTAAATAAAGAGTACACTGAGCAAAATTTTGGAATAATTTACTTTTACCTAAAATTACTCCAACCATCGCAAGTAAAAATAATCATTTTATTATCGAAGAGATAAAAAACAGTTTAGGCAATTCATATTTCACTTTTCGTACCAATCCTGCTATATGGTGCACAGGCATGAGCATGAGATTAAGTGCCTATGGGAGTGTTCGAGAGAAAAGACCTTCGAAAGATTTACGGTCCTCTATGCTTTGGCAACGGCGAGTACCGAAGAAGAATTAATGATGAGCTGTATAAGCTTTACGCAAACATTAACATAGTTCAGCAAATCAAAACGCAGCGGCTACGCTGGCTATGCCATGTTTTGCGAATGAAAGATGATGCTCCGGCTAAGAAAGTATTTTTATTGAAACCCACCTATGGAAGCAGAAGAAGAGGGCGACCATTATTTACTATATAGCTTGGCAGCTTAAATTGAGGTTATGTTTCGAAAAGAGAGGAAGGCACTCGAATTCAGTGAAAGAGACACTCGAATGGAGTGGAATGAAGAACAGTAGGAAGAGCAGATTTGCGTTGGATTAATATAACTTCAATCGTTGCATCAATATTAAAGATAAATTTAGAAAAAATAATTAAATACTTGAGTATAGGTAAACATTTTCTTTAAATTACTGCAATTAAGGTGTCCTAGATGCTATATATTCCAAAATTATAACATTTTATGTCTGTTTAAAAATTTAACTTCAATTTCCCTAAGATTTCCGCAATATGGCCATTAGTGATGTTTGTGTGTGTGTGCAAATTTAGAGCGATCAGCTGTTAGTTGCGCTACTTGGTAAAGTTTACAATGAGGGCGACCCCCACTCCGCTGCAAGGACCAGGTGGGAAACGATTAAAATGCCCTTGGTGTGACCAATTGACGCCAGTTATCAATGCGAAGAAGCGACTGGTGTGCTTTGTTGGGCGGCCAAAACCGTTTAAACTGTTAGGCGCCAATTAGGTAATAATTCACAGTCTTTCTTGTGGTATGCTTTTATCAAGTTTTATATTGGAAGCCATGGAAACAACTCAGAACTTAAAATTATACTCAAACACGACACTGTTGTGAATTGCTCAACTGCTGCTTAGTTATACGATCGGTTCTGATGTATTACTTTTTTGATTTACTTTAGTATTCTAATCCTATCTTATGTCGTTTTAGTGCTAAGAAAAACATCTACTCCACTCTTAAAAGGCATACCCCTGAAGAAGCTTATATACGTTAGCGAAACGTTGAGTTTTAACAATGGAATGCATTAGCATAAACAATTGAATTAAATTAAAAAAAAACATAGACGTGTGTCTGGAAGTTCAACTTTGGCAACTACTCATTTTCTGTGATATTGTCAGAGCCAGAGAAAGATCACAGGTTTCAAATAATGGCAATCAGAGCTTATTTTGCTTTACCGAAAGCTTTAATTTGGAGTATTTTTGAGTGTGATCGTAAACTGTGATTTGGGATATGTCAACGAAATCGCCTATAAAAATCACTATGACTGAGAAGTGACAATCACAAATTGCATTGTTTCCTAAGAATCCCTGTTTAATTCATTCTGATTTATTTTAAACATCTTAATACACTTTGTACAAAATTGTTACTTAAGTGATTTTTATTGCTCTTTCTATTTAAATATTCTGTTAGTGATGGAAAGTTCAACCAATTGAAGTGGTGCAACAGTTAGCAAGGCAGAGTAAACAGCCAAAATATTTTGCTTGCGTACACAGTGTCCTTTATTTAATACTTCCTTCAGGTCAGGAAGAACGCCAATTCGTCCAGTGCTCATGCTGCTTTAGTTGTGTATAGCTCTAACGGTCAGCTAAGAAAAAAACCGCCTCTTTCAAGTTGACTTCGTGGAACCAGAGGCAGGGTGTAATAAAAATAGGGGGCGCTTACCGTGAAACAATTACATAATAGTTGTTGGACTAGCTATTGAAAAATATTATATTATAGATTCGAAACAGAGAGATAAAGGGAGAGCTAGAGAGTAACGGTGAGTGCAATACTGAGAGAAGGAGGAGAGAGAATAAGAGGGAGAGGAGCGATCAGAAGAAAATGGGGTATAAGATTTGGGTGAGAGAATTGCATATGAGAAAAGAAAAGAGAAATTGGGGAAGAGAGCGGATAGTAGTTAGCTATAAGTAATGATCTTTTACGTTTCTAATAACTTTTTAGGTAAACCGAAGTTGGCTAAAAATCCGTTCGCCTAGTCTGAATAGCTGAAAGTAAAAAAAAAAACATAGCTCTTAACACAAATATTTTTACGAGTGTAGTCTTCATCTGGCAGCTGAGTGAAAAAAATTTGCTGACTTGGCAGACAGGTGAACAATTGAGCAGATAGACCGAATGATATACCGACCGACGTACGAGCTGCAGGTAGCTGTTACGAAATTTACTGGTGGGAATAGAGATGGATGCGGGGCTGAATATTAAATCCCGATTCTGGTCATCCCGAAATACACCTTTTTACTTCCAGTTCCGCTGGTCCTGACACAAAATATTAAGGTTATATGAGGGGGCTCGCCATCGTTTACAATCTGTAGTATCGATCTAAGGCCTAAATGTTTTTTTTTTTTCATTTTTAATTCAATTAAATAAAAATAAAGTAAAGAAATTTTAAGCATTTCCTTTATATAAATGGACAAAAGTCAGCGAAAAATGTCCCCTTATATAAAGACATATTCTTGCTAAACTTTGATTTTTCAATTTTGACATAGAAATTGCAAAAATATTTATGAGAAGTAAAAATATAAAAGTTGAGCGCACACTAATTGGTTTGGAAAGTTGGTAGGAAGATATTATTAGTCGATCAATTGCACTCCACCTTTATATTTTTAATTCTCATAAATATTTTTGCAATTTCTATGTCAAAATTTAAAAATTAAAGTTTAGCAAGAATATAACTTTATATAAGGGGACATTTTTTGCAGATTTTTGTCCATTTATATAAAGGAAGTGCTTAAATTTTTTTATTTTTTTTTATTTTCTCCATTTCTTACATTTTCTCGGTGTCTTAACCTATATGTTAAGTTTTACGCTTGTAGCTCAATAAGAACTTACATAAAAATCAATCCCAAAACTCCCTCCGTTCCGTTTGATTTTTTTAAATATCTCAATCCGTGCGCCCCCTAGCGAGACTTTTTGTATTGTGTCATCGGCTGTCATCGACCTGTGAATTAAGCGCTAAATTTTTAGCCTCTAGCTCATCGAGAAGTTACTTAAAACCCGGTTTCAAGTTTCCAAATTATTATCTAATTTTTTCGACCCGTGCGCCACCTAACCGAATTTTTTCTCCTCTTGTTCCTTTGTCACGGTGTCTTAACCTGTCTCTAAGGTTTCACGTTTGTAGCTCAATGAGAAGTTACTTTAAAATCGATCTCAAAACACCAATTATCCAAATTCTTATCTAAAATGTTGATCCGTGCGCCACCTAACGGAATTTTTTCCTCCTTTTCTTAAAATTTCTCGACGTCTTATCCTATCTATGAAGTTTTACAGTTGTAGCTCAATTCCCTCCGTTTCGTACGATTTTTCTAAATATCTCATCCCGTGCGCTCCCGCGAATCTTTTTGTACCGTGTCATCGGCTGTCATCGACTTCTGAATTAAGTTTGAAATTTCAAGTCTCTAACTCATCGAGAAGTTACTTAAAAGCTGATTTGATAATTTTCAAATTCTTATCTAATTATTTCGATCTGTGCGCCACCTAACGGATTTTTTTCCTTTTGTTGCATTGTCACGGTGTCTTAACCTGTCTCTAAGGTTTCACGTTTGTAGCTCAATGAGAAGTTATTTAAAAATCGATTGCAAGATTTGTATGAAAAGCGGACAAACATTCAACCGACCTAATATAAAGGAAGTAAAGAAATGGTGATCGTGTAAATGTTGTTGATTATGGGCTAAAGGAAGCTTTTGCGACGTTATATAAAAGACAGACATTTCCGAAATACGCGTTTGGGTGATTTTCTCTAAACTTGACCAAGGAGTCTGACTTTTTTTAATGAAGTATAAAACAAAAACAAACATTAGTACATTCTTCAATGATTAGCATCAAGCAAAATTTCCTTGGCCGGTTGTTTGTCCTTGTCATTACTGTGTTTGGATTCAAATTTCTTGCATCAAAATGAGATAAGCTTGGCTAGATGGTCCCGATATTATTAGCTCATCTCTAGTTTTCCCTTGTATGTTTATGTAGCATAATCAACGTTTTGTTATTTCAACTAAAATCTATAAAATATGTACATACATATCACATTTGTGGCAACAACACCCTAACCCCCACCAACTCTATCCGAATTCTTTTTGTTATACTCAGTTGAGCAGAGCTCACAGTGTATATTAACTTTGATTGCATAACGGTTGGTTGTACAGGTATAAAGGAATCGAGATAGATATAGACTTCCATATATCAAAATCATCAGTATCGAAAAAAAAATTCGATTGAGCCATGTCCGTCCGTCCGTCCGTCCGTCTTTTAACACGATAACTTGAGTAAATTTTGAGGTATCTTGATGAAATTTGGTACGTAAGTTCCTGGGAACTCATGTCAGATCGCTATTTAAAATGAACGATATCGGACAATAACCACGCCCACTTTTTCGATATCGAAAATTTCGAAAAATCGAAAAAGTGCGATAATGCATTACTAAATACGCATTAAGCGATGAAACTTGGTGGGTGAGTTGAGCTTATGACGCAGAATAGAAAACTAGTAAAATTTTGGACAATGGGCGTGGCACCGCCTACTTTTAAATGAAGGTAATTTAGAAGTTTTGCAAGCTGTAATTTGGCAGTCGTTGAAGATATCATGATGAAATTTTGCAGGAACGTTACTCTTATTACTTTATGTCTGCTTAATAAAAATTAGCAAAATCGGAAAACGACCACGCCCACTTTTTAAAAACAATTTTTTTTAATTCAAATTTTAAAAGAAAAGTTAATATCTTTACAGCATATAAGTAAATTAAGCCAACATTCAACTCCAGTAATGATATGTTGCAACAAAATACAAAAATAAAAGAAAATTTCAAAATGGGCGTGGCTCCGCCCTTTTTCATTTAATTTGTCTAGGATGCTTTTAATGCCATAAGTCGAACAAAAATTAACCAATCCTTGCGAAATTTGGTAGAGGCTTAGCTTCTAGGACGGTAACTGTTTTCTGTGAAAAAGAGCGAAATCGGTTGAAGCCACGCCCAGTTTTTATACATAGTCGACCGTCTGTCCTTCCGCTCGGCCGTTAACACGATAACTTGAGCAAAAATCGATATATCTTTACTAAACTCAGTTCAGGTACTTATCTGAACTCACTTTGTATTGGTGTAAAAAATGGCCGAAATCCGACTATGACCACGCTCACTTTTTCGATATCGAAAATTACGAAAAAAATGCCATAATTATATACCAAATACGAAAAAAGGGATGAAATATGGTAATTATATTGGTCTATTGACACAAAATATAACTTTAGAAAAAAACTTGGTAAAATGGGTGTTACACCTACCACATTAAGTAGAAGAAAATGAAAAAGTTTTGCAGGGCGAAATCAAAAGCCCTTGGAATCTTGGCAGGAATACTGTTAGTGGTATTACATATATAAATAAATTAGCGGTACCCGACAGATGATGTTCTGGATCACCCTGGTCCACTTTTTCGTAGATATCTCGAAAACGCCTTCACATATACAACTAAGGGCCACTCCCTTTTAAAACCCTCATTAATACCTTTAATTTGATACCCATATCGTACAAACACATTCTAGAGTCACCCCTGGTCCACGTTTATGGCGATATCTCGAAAAGGCGTCCACATATAGAACTAAGGCCCACTCCTTTTTAAAATACTCATTAACACCTTTCATTTGATACCCATATCGTACAAAAAAATTCTAGAGTCACCCCTGGCCCACCTTTATGGCGATATCTCGAAAAGGCATCCACCTATAGAACTAAGGCCCACTCCCTTTTAAAATACTCATTAACACCTTTCATTTGATACCCATATCGTATAAACAAATTCTAGAGTCACCCCTGGTCCACCTTTATGTCGATATCTCGAAAGGGCGTCCACCTATAGAACTAAGGCCCGCGCCCTTTTAAAATACTCATTAACACCTTTCATTTGATACCCATATCGTACAAACAAATTCTAGAGTCACCCCTGGTCCACCTTTATGGCGATATCTCGAAAAGGCGTCCACCTATAGAACTAAGGCCCACACCCTTTTAAAATACTCATTAACACCTTTCATTTGATACCCATATCGTACACAAAAACTCTAGAGTTACCCCTGGCCCACCTTTATGGCGATATTTCGAAAAGGCATCCACCTATAGAACTAAGGCCCACTCCCTTTTAAAATACTCATTAACACCTTTCATTTGATACCCATATCGTACAAACAAATTCTAGAGTCACCCCTGGTCTACCTTTATGGAGATATCTCGAAAAGGCGTCCACCTATAGAACTAAGACCCACGCCCTTTTAAAATACTCATTAACACCTTTCATTTGATATCCATATCGTACAAACAAATTCTAGTGTCACCCCTGGTCCACCTTTATGGCGATATCTCGAAAAGGCGTCCACCTATAGAACTAAGACCCACGCCCTTTTAAAATACTCATTAACGACTTTCATTTGATACCCATTTCGTACAAACAAATTCTAGAGTCACCCCTGGTCCACTTTATGGCGATATCTTGAAAAGGCGTCCACCTATAGAACTAAGACCCACGCCCTTTTAAAATACTTATTAACACCTTTCATTTGATACCCATATCGTACAAACAAATTCTAGAGTCACTCCTGGTCCACCTTTATGGCGATATCTCGAAAAGGCGTCCACCTATAGAACTAAGGCCCACTCCCTTTTAAAATACTCATTAGCACCTTTCATTTGATACCCATATTGTACAAACGCATTCTAGAGTCACCCCTGGTCCACGTTTATGGCGATATCCCGAAAAGGCGTACACCTATAGAACTAAGGCCCACTCCCTTTTAAAACACTTATTACACTTTTCGTTTGACACCGACATTGTACAAACGCATTCTAGAGTCAACCCAGGTCCATTTTTATAACGATATTCCGAAAAAGCGTCCACCTATAGAACTAAGGCCCACTCCTTTCTAAAATACTCATTAACACCTTTCATTTGATACACATGTCATACAAACAAATTCCAGGGTTACCCTAGGTTCCTTTTACAACATGGTGATTTCCCTTACTTTGTCTCCACAGCTCTCAACTTAGTATGTAATGTTCGGTTACACCCGAACTTAGCATTCCTTACTTGTTTTTTTTTCTTTTGTTGCTGTTGCACTTATTTGCTTCTTTAATATGGTTTTTTCCAAATTATGCAGCACAAGCAACAATTGAACGATTGATTTGCTGTGCTTTATATGCCGTACCGTTGTTTGAGTTGCATGTATTGTTGCTACTGTTTGTGGCAGCAACAAATTTTATGAATGAAACACAACACAACACATACGGACAAACAGGAAATACAACAGAGGTGGAGAATGTGTGCCTTGTTGTTGTTAATATCATTTCATTAAATTTATAACAGCACTACATGCAAACATTCCACGCCACGCGGCGACTGTTTTGAAAACAAAACAAAAGAAACTGGGTTTGCAACATTTCAAATGCTATTCGTACTTGTGGGAGCATAATAGTTGGACGTATGCTACAGATTCATTGCAAATGTGGCAAATGCTCATATTTTCTCAGCCTGAAAAGCCCGTCCAGCGGCAATTCCTGCCGACAGCCGCATCAACGGCAGGAACAGCAACGGCAGACAGCAGCAGCATTTGCTGACTTAGTTCATGAATTATGCATGGCTGTCCATTTGAGAGCTGCCAGATTGCTTGTATCAGCAGCCTGTTAAGACATATATGAATGTTTGCTTGTGTTTGCATAATGTTGCTGTTGTTGTCATGGCGGTAGTGACGCGACCACAAATGTCGGTAAGTTGCAAATTAAACTCGAATACCAGCAAAACAATGTATTGAAATGACGAAGCAGCGGTAGGCGGATGGGAATACTTTTAAATAAAGTTTGCTTCATACGATGGGAAAAGGAAATAGCTTGTGGGAATGTGAGTATAGCGTTGATTTGAGAACTAAAATGGTGCGGGGAGTAAGGCATGGCACTCCCACCAGATAAAATTTCATTGACTTGGTGCAGCTTAACAAATGCATTTTAGCAATAAACCGAGGTAGGCTTTTTACCAATTAGGATGCGACACGCGAATAAAAAGATGAAGGTGCCCCTTTGTTGTAGTTGTTGTTGTAGCGATAAAGACATAAAGCGACATAAAAATCCCTTGTGATACCACATAAGATAAGGACGAAGAAAGCTATAGCTATCAAGATAATCAATGTTATTGCGAATAAGACCGTTCCTGACCCCGGATAAGTCGTTCGGAGAACGTAAAAACTGATACCGATATACCTTCACTTTGTTCTGGCAAAAGTTTAACACCTAAGCATAGTGTTTCGATGGTTCCACCTCGTCATCCTCCATGCATCTGCAACAAGAGGGATTGCTCAATTTATTTAGAGGTACCTCAGAACACCTATTGGCAATCAAAACCAAAATAAGCACTTTTAGATGAGTGAATTTAATGGGATCACTTGCTATTCACTTTGGGTCGGAAGGATCTCACTACCTCGTAAGAGATAGTTTCTGTTCTACATTTTCTGGACTGACTCCAGACCCATCTATAGAGAAGCAAACCACAGGTGGCCAGGAGTGCTTCGTATTCCCTACGGTCATCTTCATTGGATATATTCGAACGGGTCCACGAAGATATACTAAATTCGTCCTTGGGTGGGCCAAATTTTGTATCATTTCATTTCTCTTTTTTTTTCTTTTTTCAATTTACTTACTCTTTTCCTTTCCCTTTCCCTTTGCATTTTCCTTTACCACACCTTTCTCTTTTTTTTTTCTTTTTTCACTTTATTCTTTTTTCAATTTGCTTACTCTTTTCCTTTCCCTTTCCCTTTGCATTTTCCTTTACCACACGCTTTCCCTTTGTCTTTACTTTCACCCTAACTTTTACCTTTACATTTAACTTTACCTTTACCTTTACCTTTACCTTTACCTTTACCTTTACCTTTACCTTTACCTTTGCCTTTACCTTTACCTTTACCTTTACCTTTACCTTTACCTTTACATTTACCTTTACCTTTACCTTTATCTTTATCTTTACTTTTACCTTTACCTTTACTTTTACCTTTACATTTACCTTTACCTTTACCTTTACCTTTACCTTTACCTTTACCTTTACCTTTACCTTTACCTTTACCTTTACCTTTACCTTTACCTTTACCTTTACCTTTACCTTTACCTTTACCTTTACCTTTACCTTTACCTTTACCTTTATCTTTACCTTTACCTTTACCTTTACCTTTACCTTTACCTTTACCTTTACCTTTACCTTTACCTTTACCTTTACGTTTACCTTTACCTTTACCTTTACCTTTACTCTTACCTTTACCTTTACCTTTAACTTTAACTTTACCTTTACCTTTACCTTTACCTTTACCTTTACCTTTACCTTTACTTATACCTTTACCTTTACCTTTACCTTTACCTTTACCTTTACCTTTAGCTTTACCTTTACCTTTACCTTTACCTTTACCTTTACCTTTACCTATACCTTTACCTTTACCTTTACCTTTACCTTTAACTTTACCTTTACCTTTACCTTTACCTTTACCTTTACCTTTACCTTTACCTTTACCTTTACCTTTACCTTTACCTTTACCTTTACCTTTACCTTTGCCTTTACCTTTACCTTTACCTTTACCTTTACCTTTACCTTTACCTTTACCTTTACCCTTACCTTTACATTTACCTTTACCTTTACCTTTATCTTTATCTTTATCTTTACTTTTACCTTTACCTTTACTTTTACCTTTACATTTACCTTTACCTTTATCTTTATCTTTATCTTTACTTTTACCTTTACCTTTACTTTTACCTTTACCTTTACCTTTACCTTTACCTTTACCTTTACCTTTATCTTTACCTTTACCTTTACCTTTACCTTTACCTTTACCTTTACCTTTACCTTTACCTTTACCTTTACCTTTACCTTTACGTTTATCTTTACCTTTACCTTTACTCTTACCTTTACCTTTACCTTTACCTTTAACTTTAACTTTACCTTTACCTTTACCTTTACCTTTACCTTTACATTTACCTTTACCTTTACCTTTATCTTTATCTTTATCTTTACTTTTACCTTTACCTTTACTTTTACCTTTACATTTACCTTTACCTTTACCTTTACCTTTACCTTTACCTTTACCTTTACCTTTACCTTTACCTTTACCTTTACCTTTACCTTTACCTTTACCTTTACGTTTATCTTTACCTTTACCTTTACTCTTACCTTTACCTTTACCTTTACCTTTAACTTTAACTTTACCTTTACATTTACCTTTACCTTTACCTTTACCTTTACCTTTACCTTTACCTTTACCTTTACCTTTACCTTTACCTTTACCTTTACCTTTACCTTTACCTTTACCTTTACCTTTACCTTTACCTTTACCTTTACCTTTACCTTTACCTTTACCTTTACCTTTGCCTTTACCTTTACGTTTACCTTTACCTTTATTGTTTTATTAATCAAACGCCTTCATAATAATGAATAAATAATTAAAACAAATAGTCATAAGAAAAACATTTGTACTAAAACAATATTGTAATGCAAAAATTATGTTTGAACCATAAATTGATGCAAAGTGTAAATTATAATTAACATTTCAAGTTGTAAATCACGTGAATTCATGAAGCTACCCACACACTAATGCAGGCAAATCAAATTTTGCAAAAAGAATGAAAAAAAAAAATGCAGAAAAATAGAAAATTAGCTACAAGCAAGAAACAATTTGTTTGGCTATGAGGGTTAGAATGTATTTAATGTAAAAATATGTAAGTGCGCTTAAATGTGCGTGAAAATCAACAAGTCAACCTTGTTATTAAATCAAAACTAACAAATTTGTACACGCGACAAGTATGAGTAAATTAATAAGAGTACAAAACAAAAAAATATAAATGCATCTAATATCTAATATATATTATAAATGGGAAAGTTTGGATGTTAAGATGTTTGGATGTTTGGATGTTTGGATGTTTAGATGTTTGGATGTTTGGATGTTTGGATGTTTGGATGTTTGGATGTTTGGATGTTTGGATGTTTGTCCAGACGTTTGTCTTTGTGACTCAATAACGCAAGAACGGCTGGACCGATTTGGATGAAATTTTGCACACATATAGCCAATAGTCTAGAAGGATCTACTAGCTATATATTTTTCAAAAGGGGCGTGGTCCCCGCCCCCTAGGAACAGTTATAATTTAATTATTATATTTTTTCGTTTTTGCGACTGAATCACGCCAGAATGGCTACACGGATTTTGATGAAATTTGGGACACAGACAGTAGTCTACTAGCGAAATTTTTTTCGAACATGGAAAGAGGGGTGGGGGTCCCACAACCCTTCGAGAAATTATTTTTCATAATTTTTACACATTATAACTTTACGTATACTGGCCTTCACCAATATCACAGACTCAAGGGGTCAAATAAGTCGGGGGCTTACGAAGTAAGCAGTGACACCCTCCGCCCGCCCCCTTTATCTCCCCCTCTGATGTAAAATCCATAAATTGTTATAACTCAATCTAAATTTTCTCCTAAATCAATAGTTTTTGGTATCTGGTACATACAGAACGAGATCTAGACAATTTTGGAGGAACGATCAGTGGTCCTCTCCTCTACTCCCGCCATCCGCCCTCCATCAATTGTTTTTATTAGCACGCTTTTATTAGCTTTACCTGTATGTTTCTATCTAACTTTTTATTCGCTCCAATGCGCCTGCTGCCTTATTAACATGGTTTTATAATTAGCTTCACCTTATTTGTAATCCCGTAAGGGTCATATCGAGACCCTTCCGGGATCATTTCTGGATGGTTTTCGGGATCGGTCCGGGATTACGCCGGGGTAATTTCGGGACTTTTTCGGGACTATTTCGGGATCATTTTGGGACCCTCCGGGATCATTTCTGTATAGTTTACGGGATCCGTCCGGGATCACGTCGGGGTTATTTTGGAACATTTTCGGGACTATTCCGGAATCATTTCGGGACTATTTCGCGATCATTTGGGGACCCTTCCGACATCATTTCTGGATGGTTTTCGGGATCCGTGCGGGATCTCGTCGGGGTCATATGGGGACTTTTTCGGGATCATTTGAGGGCTCTTCCGGCATCATTTCTGGATGGTTTTCGGGATCCGTCCGGGATATCGTCGGGGTCATTTGGGGACTTTTTCGGGATCATTTGGGGGCTCTTCCGGCATCATTTCTGGATGGTTTTCGGGATCCGTCCGGGATCCCGTCGGGGTCATTTCGGGACTTTTTCGCGACTAATACGGGATCATTTGGGAACCATTTCGGCATCATTTCTGGATGGTTTTCGGGATCCGTCCGGGATCCCGTCGGGGTCATTTCGGGACTTTTTCACGACTAATACGGGATCATTTGGGAACCCTTTCGGCATCATTTCTGGATGGTTTTCGGGATCCGTCCGGGATCCCATTAGGGTAATTTCGGGACTATTAGGGGATCATTTGGGAACCTTTCCGGCATCATTTCTGGATAATTTTCGGGATCCGTCCGGGATGCCGACGAGGTCATTTCGGGACTATTTCGGGATCATTTGGGATACCTACCGGCATCATTTCTTGATGGTTTTTGGGATTCGTCCGGGATCCCGTCGTGGTCCTTTCGGGACTTTTTTTCGACTAATACGGGATCATTTGAGGACCCTTTCGGCATCATTTCTGGATAGTTGTCGGGATCGCGTCACGGTCATTTCGGGACTATTAGGGGATCATTTGAGGACCTTTCCGGCATCATTTCTGTATTGTTTTCGGAATCCTTTCGGGATCCCGTCAGGGTCATTTTGGGACTTTTTTGGGGCTAATACGGGATCATTTGGGGATCCTCTAGGGGTCGTTTCGTGACTTTTTCTGTTTTATTTCGGGATCATTTGGGGACCCTTCCGGCATAATTTCTTGATGGTTTGCCGGATCCATCAGGGTCATTTCGGGACCATTTTGGGATCATTTGGGGACCCTTCCGAGATCATTTCTGGATCCGTCCGGGATGCCGTAGGAGCCATTTCGGGATTTTTTGTTACTTTTCCGGGATAGTTTTTGGACCCTTCCGGGATCATTTCTGGATCTGTGCGGGATCCCATCTGGGTCTTTTCCGGACTATTTCGGGATCATTTTGGGATCCTTCCGGAATCATTTCTGTATGGTTTTCGCGATCCGTCGTTGATTCCCTCGGAGCCATTTCGGAACCTTTTCTGGAGTATGTCGGGGTCATTTGGGGACTTTTTCGGGATCATTTGGGGCTCTTCCGGCATCATTTCTAGATGGTTTTCGGTACCCGTGCGGGATCTCGTCGGGGTCATTTGGGGACTTTTTCGGGATCATTTGGGGGCTCTTCCGGCATCATTTCTGGATGGTTTTCGGGATCCGTCCGGCATATCGTCGGGGTCATTTGGGGACTTTTTCGGGATCATTTGGGGGCTCTTCCGGCATCATTTCTGGATGGTTTTCGGGATCCGTCCGGGATCCCATCAGGGTAATTTCGGGACTATTAGGGGATCATTTGTGGACCTTTCCGGCATCATTTCTGGATAATTTTCGGTATCCGTCCGGTATGCCGACGAGGTCATTTCGGGATTATTTCGGGTTCATTTGGGATACCTACCGGCATCATTTCTGGATGGTTTTTGGGATTCGTCCGGGATCCCGTCGGGGTCATTTCGGGACTTTTTCTCGACTAATACGGGATCATTTGCGGACCCTTTCGGCATAATTTCTGGATAGTTGTCGGGATCCGTTCGGGATCCCGTCACGGTCATTTCGGAACTATTAGGGGATCATTTGAGGACCTTTCCGGCATCATTTCTGGATAGTTTTTGGAATCCTTTCGGGATCCCGTCAGGGTCATTTCGGGGCTTTTTCGGGATCATTTAAGGATGGCTTTCAGGATTCGTCCGGGAACCCGTCACGGTAATTTCTGGACTTTTCCGAGACTATTTCGGGATCATTTTGGGACCTTCCCAAGATCATTTCTGGATGGATTTCGGGATTTGTCCGGGATGCCCTCAGGGTCATTTTGGGACTATTAGGTGAGCATTTGAGGACCGTTCCGGCATCACTTCTGGATGGTTTTCGGTATCCGTTCAGATTCCCGTCGGAATAATTGCGGGACTTTTTCGGGATCATTGGGGTCCCTTCCAAAATCATTTCTGGATGGTTTTTGGGATTCGTCCGGCATCCCGTCGGGGTCATTTCGGGACTTTTTCTCGACTAATACGGGATCATTTGCGGGCCCTTTCGGTATCATTTCTGGATAGTTGTCGGGATCCGTTCGGGATCCCGTCAGGGTCTTTTCGGAACTATTGGGAGATCATTTGACGACCTTTCCGGCATCATTTCTGGTTAGTTTTCGGGATCCTTTCCGGGTCCCATCAGGGTCATTTCGGGACTTTCTCGGCATCATTTAAGATTGGTTTTCAGGATTCGTCCGGTATCCGTCAGGGTAATTTCTGGACTTTTCCCAGACTATTTCGGGATAATTTTGGGACCCTCCCAAGATCATTTCTGGATGGATTTCGGGATCTGTCCGGGATGCCGTCAGGGTCATTTTGGGACTATTAGGTGATCATTTGAGGACCTTTTCGGCATCACTTCTGGATGGTTTTCGGTATCCGCTCAGGATCCCGTCGGAATTATTGCGGGACTTTTTCGGGATCATTTGGTGTCCCTTCCGGCATCATTTCTGGCTGGTTTTTGGGTTTCGTCCGGCATCCCGTCGGGTTCATTTCGGGACTTTTTCTCGACTAATACGGGATCATTTGCGGGCCCTTTCGGCATCATTTCTAGATAGTTGTCGGGATCGGTTCGGGATCCGGTCAGGGTCTTTTCGGAACTATTAGGTGATCATTTGAGGACATTTCCGGCATCATTTCTGGATAGTTTTCGAGATCCTTTCGGGGTCCAGTCAGGGTCATTTCGGGACTTTTTCGGGATCATTTAGAGATGGCTTTCAGGATTCGTCCGGGAAGCCGTCAGGGTAATTTCTGAACTTTTCCGAGACTATTTCGGGATAATTTTGGGACCTTCCCAAGATCATTTCTGGATGGATTTCGGGATCAGTCCGGGATGCCGTCAGGGTCATTTTGGTATTAGGTGATCATTTGAGGACCTTTCCGGCATCACTTCTGGATGGTTATCGGTATCCGATCAGGATCCCCTCGGAATCATTGCGGGACTTTTTCGGGATCATTTGGGGTCCCTCCCAAGATCATTTCTGGATGGATTTCGGGATCTGTCCGGGATCCCGTCAGGGTCATTTAGGGGTGCGTTCGAGATCCCGTCAGGGTCATTTCGGGACTTCTTCGGGAATATATCGGGATCATTTCTGAATGGTTTATGGGATCCGTCCATGACCCCTTAAGGGTCATTTCGGGACTATTAGGTGATCATTTGAGGACCTTTCCGGCGTCACTACTGGATGATTTTCGGTATCCGTTCGGGATCCCGTCGGAATCAATGCGGAACTTTTACGGAATCATTTGGGATTCCTTCCGGCATCATTTCTGGATGGTTTTCGGGATTTGTCCGGGATCCCGTCGGGGTTATTTCGGGACCTTTTCGGGGCTAATACGGGATCATTTGGGGATCCTCTAGGGGTCGTTTCGTGACTTTTTCTGTATTATTTCGGGATCATTTTGGGACCTTTTCGGCATAATTTCTTGATGGTTTGCCGGATCCATCAGGGTCATTTCGGGACCATTTTGGGATCATTTGGGGACCCTTCCGAGATCATTTCTCGATCCGTCCGGGATGCCGTAAGAGCCATTTCGGGATTTTTTGTTACTTTTCCGGGATAGTTTTTGCACCCTTCCGGGATCATTTCTGTTTCTGTGCGGGATCCCATCTGGGTCAATTCCGGACTATTTCGGGATCATTTTGGAATCCTTCCGGAATCATTTCTGTATGGTTTTCGCGATCCATCGTGGATTCCCTCGGAGCCATTTCGGAACTTTTTCTGGAGTTAGTCGGGATAATTTAGGGACCCTTCCTGGATATTTTCTGGATGGTTTCTGAGATCCGTCCGCGAGCCCGTCAGGGTAATTCCGGAACTTTTTCGGGACTATTTCGGGATCAAATTGGTACCCTTCAGGCATCATTTCTGTGTGGTTATCTGGATAAGTCTAGAATCGTGTCGTTGTCATTTCGGGTTTTTTTGGGACTACTTCGGGAACTTTTGGAAACACTTCCGGGGCGTTTCTGGATGGTTTTCGGGATCCGTCCGCGATAGCGTCGGGGTCATTTCGTGGCTTTTTCTGGATAATTTCGTTATCATTTTGGGATCCTATCAGGTTATCAGCTCATAAAGTTCTTTTTTTTACTCAATTACAAAAATAAAATGCATTAGACAGAAAAAAAATTTTAAACAGATAACTTTATAAGCAGACTAACGTGAATAGCCCACATATTTCATTTTCTCCTTGCGGACGGGGCCGCGGGTAAAGGCTAGTATATTATAAATGGCAAAGTTTGGATGTTTGGATGTTTAGATGTTTGGATGTTTGGATGTTTGGATGTTTGGATGTTTGGATGTTTGTCCAGACGTTTGCCTTTGTGACTCAATCACGCAAGAACGGCTGGACGGATTTGTATGAAATTTGGCATGCATATAGCCAATAGTCTAGAAGGATCTACTAGCTATATATTTTTCAAAAGGGGCGTGGTTTCCGCCCCCTAGGAACAGTTATAATTTAATTATTATATTTTTTTGTCTTTGCGACTGAATCACGCCAGAACGGCTTCACGGATTTTGATGAAATTTGGGACAGAGGTAATAGGCTACTGGCGAAATTTTTTTCGAACATGGAAAGGGGGAAGGGGGTCCCACGACCCCTTCGAATAATTACTTTTTAACAATTTTTACACATTATAACTTTACGTATACTGACCTTCACCAATATTACAAACTCAATGGGTGAAATAAGTCGAGGGCTTACAAAGTGAGCAGTGATACACCCCCCCCCCCTTTCCCCTCTCGTGCAAAATCTATAAATTGTTATAACTCAATGTAAATTTTGTCCTAAAATCAATAATTTTTGGTATCTGGCTCATACAGATCGAGATCTAAACAATTTTGGAAAAACGATCAGTGGTACTCTCCTCCTCCCGCCATCCGCCCTCCTTCAATTGCTTTTATTAGCACGCTTTTATTTGCTTTACCTGTATGTTTCTTTGTAACTCTTCATTCGCTCCAACGCGCCTGTTGCCTTATTAACATGGTTTTATAATTATCTTCACCCTATTTGTAATCCCGTTTGGGTCATCTCGTGACCCTTCAGGGATCATTTCTGGATGGTTATCGGGATCCGTCCGCGATCCCGCCGGGGTCATTTCTGGACTTTTTCGGGACTATTCCGGGATTATTTTGGGACCCTTCCGGGATCATTTGTGTATAGTTTTCGGGATCCGTCCGGGATTCCGTCGGGATTATTTTGGGACATTTTCGGGACTATTCCGGGATCATTTCGGGACTATTTCGCGATCATTTGGGGACCCTTCCGGCATCATTTCTGGACGGTTTTCGGGATCCGTCCGGGATCCCGTCGGGGTCATTTCGGAACTTTTTCTCGACTAAGACGGGATCATTTGGGGAGCCTTTCGGCATCATTTCTAAATGGTTTTCGGGATCCGTCCGGGATCCCGTCGTGGTCATTTCGGGACTTTTTCTCGACTAATACGGGATCATTTGGGGACCTTTTCGGCATCATTTCTGTGTGGTTTTCGGGATCCGTTCGGGATCCCTTCAGGGTCATTTTGGGACTTTTTCTCGACTAATACGGGTTTCTTTGAGGTACCTTGCGGCATCATTTCTAGATGGTTTTCGGGATCCATCAGGGATCCCGTCGGGGTCATTTCTGGACTTTTTCTCGACTAATACGGGATCATTTGGGGTAGCTTCCGGCATCATTGCTAGATGGTTTTAGGGATCCGTCCGGGATCCCGTCTTGGTCATTTCGGGACTTTTTCTCGACTTATACGGGATCATTTGGTGACCCTCTCGGCATCATTTCTCGATGGTTTTCGGGATCCGTCCGGAACCCGTCGGGGTCATTTCGGGACTTTTTCTCGACTAATACGGGATCATTTGGGGACGCTTTCGGCATCATTTCTGGATGGTTTTCGGGATCCGTCCGGGATCCCGTCGGGGTCATTTCGGGACTATTTCGGGATCATTTGGGGTGCCTTCCGGCATTATTTCTAAATGGTTTTCGGGATCCGTCCGGGATCCCGTCTTGGTCATTTCGGGACTTTTTCTCGACTTATACGGGATCATTTGGGGACCTTTTCGGCATCATTTCTGTATGGTTTTCGGGATCCGTTCGGGATCCCTTCAGGGTAATTTTGGGACTTTTTCTCGACTAATACGGGTTCATTTGAGGTACCTTCCGGCATCATTGCTAGATGGTTTTCGGGATCCGTCCAGGATCCAATCAGGGTCATTTCGGGGCTATTTTGGGATCATTTGGGTTACCTTCCGGCACCATTTCTATATGATTTTGAGGATCCGTCCGGGATCCCGTCGGGGTTATTTCGGGACTTTTTCTCGACTAATACGGGATAATTTGGCGACCCTTTCGGCATCATATCTGGATGCTTTTCGGGATCCGTCCGGGAACCCGTTGGGGTCATTTCGGGACTTTTTCTCGACTAATACGGGATCATTTGGGGACGCTTTCGGCATCATTTCTGGATGGTTTTCGGGATCCGTCCGGGATCCCGTCTTGGTCATTTCGGGACTTTTTCTCGACTTATACGGCATCATTTGGGGACCCTTTCGGCATCATATCTGGATGCTTTTCGGGATCCGTCCGGGAACCAGTCGGGTTCATTTCGGGACTTTTTCTCGACTAATACGGGATCATTTTGGGACGCTTTCGGCATCATTTCTGTATGGTTTTCGGGATCCGTCCGGGATCCCGCCGGGGTCATTTCGGGGCTATTTCGGGATCATTTGGGGTACCTTCCGGCATCATTTCTAGATGGTTTTCGGGATCCGTCCGGGATCCCGTCAGGTTCATTACGGAACTATTTCGGGATCCTTTGGGGTACCTTCCGGCATCATTTCTATATGGTTTTGAGGATCCGTCCGGGATTCCGTCGGGGTCATTTCGGGAATTTTTCTCGACGAATACGGGATCATTTGGGACGCTTTCGGCATCATTTCTGGATGGTTTTCGGGATCCGTCCGGTATCCCGTCGGGGTCATTTCGGGACTATTTCGGGATCATTTGGGGTACCTTCCGGTATCATTTCTAGATGGTTTTCGGGATCCGTCCGGGATCCCGTCGGGTCATTTCGGTACTATTTCGGGATCATTTGAGGTACCTTCCGGCACCATTTCTAGATGGTTTTAGGGATCCGTCCGGGATCCCGTCAGGGTCATTTCGGGACTATTTCGGGATACCTTCCGGCATCATTTCTGGATAGTTTTCGGGATCCATCCGGGATCCCGACGGGGTCAATTCAGGACTTTTTCTTGACTAATACGGGATGATTTGGGGACCTTTTCGGCATTATTTCTGGATGCTTTTCGGGATCCGTCAGGAATCCCGTCGGGGTCATTTCGGGACTTTTTCGGGACTAATACGGGATAATTAGGGGAGCCTTTCGGCATCATTTCTGGATGGTTTTCGGGATCCGTACGGGATCCTGCCAGGGTCATTTCGGGACTATTTCGGGATCATTTGGGGTACCTTCCGGCATCATTTCTATATGATTTTGAGGATCCGTCCGGCATCCCGTCGGGGTTATTTCGGGACTTTTTATCGACTGGTATCGGATCATTAGGGGACCCTTTCGGCATAATTTCTGGATGGTTTTCGGGATCCGTCCGGGATCCCTTCCGGGTCATTTCGGAACTTTTTTGGGACTATTTGGGGATCATTTGGGGTATTTTCCGGCATCATTTCTGCATGGTATTCGGGATCATTTGGGGTCCCTTCCGGCATAATTTCTGGATGGTTTTCGGTCATTTCGGGACTATTAGGGGATCTTTTGAGGACATTCCGGCATCATTTCTGGATAGTTTTTGGAATCCGTGAGGGATCCCGTCGGGGTAATTTCTGGACTTTTCAGATATTGTTTCGGGATTATTTTGGGTTTCCAAGATCATTTCTGGATGGATTTCGAGATCTGTCCGGGATCCCGTCAGGGTCATTTAGGAGTCCATTCGAGATCCCGTCAGGGTAATTTCGGGACTATTAGGGGATCATTTGAAGACCTTTCCGGCATCATTTCTGGATAGTTTTCGGAATCCGTCTGGGATCCCGTCGGGGTCATTTCAGGACTTTTTCGGGACTAATACGGGATCATTTTGGGACCCTTCCGGAATCATTTCTGTATGGTTTTCGCGATCCGTCGTGGATCCCCTAAGGACCCTTTCTGGATATTTTCTGGATGGTTTTTGAGAACCGTCCGGGAGCCCGTCAGGGTCATTTCGGAACTTTTTCGGGACTATTTCGGGATCATTTTGGTACCCTTCAGGCATCATTTCTTTGTGGTTCTCTGGATAAGTCTAGAATCGTGTCGTTGTCATTTCGGGTTTTTTGGGACTATTCCGGGAACTTTTGGAGACCCTTCCGTGGCATTTCTATATGGTTTTCGGGATCTGTCCGCGATAGCGTCGGGGTCATTTCGTGGATTTTTCTGGATAATTTCGGGATCATTTGGGGATCCTGTTAGGTTATCAGCTCATTTAGTTATTTTTTTACTCAATTACAAAAATAAAATGTATTGGACAGAAACATCTTTTTAAACAGATAACTTGATAAGCAGGCTAACGTGAATATCCCATATATTTAATTTTCTCCTTGCGGACGGGGCCGCGGGTAAAGGCTAGTAATTTATAAGTGCAGTGCTTATGCCAACTTCGTTGCCAAACCTCGTTAAGTCTAATTTATAAGTAGATCAACAATTTTTATTAAAATCAATTGCAAATATTTTATGTTCGTTCTATTATTAATAATGTTGTTGTTGTTGTTGTATTAGCAATAAAGACTGATGGTCCTTTGTCGGATATAGATCCGGTAACAAAGCACCATTAAGTTATTAGCCCGACCATTTCGGGAGCGATTAATATGACCGCATTAAACATGCCAGGCCATAACGTCCCCATATTCCCCCACGCGACATTCCTCGGCATATTATCAAAAGTTATCGATTATCTATCGACACGTTATCAAAAAGTTATAGAAAATATATTGATACATTATCAAAAACATATAGATTTGTTGTAAAAAGTTTTCGATCCTTTATAATAAAAAACTATAATTTATTAAATAAAATGTTATCGATATGTTATCAAACATTTACCCGATTTTTCATCTGGAAAAATTCGATTTGTTATCAAAGAAATATCAATGTTATCAAAAAGTTCGATCTTTTATCGTTGTGTTACTAATTAATATCGATTTGTTAATGACGAATCATCGGTTTGTGAACCGATAAAAAGCCGATGACTGAGCGATAACGAATCCATAACTCGGTAATAATAGTTTTGTATAGATAACAAGGCTATAATAAAATTGTCGGTATCGGTTGTTAGCAATATGGAGATGATGAAGCTCTTCTAGAATTAATTTGTGTAAACAGTGGCTGCAGCAGTCTTAACTATTTAACAATTACCCTAGGTATGCACTGAGTCTATCGCACCCCAAAAACTTAGTCTTCAGAAAAATAAATCTCGATTACAAACATAAACGTACAGCTTCCCTCGCGCATAACATATGGCTTGCGAACCGCATACCCGCAAGTCCGCTTTAATCCATAAGTACATGAAGCGCGCCAATACCTTGAGAAGCACAAATCAAGGCATCCACTCATATGTCGATATGTAGGTCTCGCTGTCTATTCTGACACTTTGTTTGCCAATTGTCCGTCCACCACCTGTGTGCATTCGCCGTGGAGGCTTTATGTGTGCGTATGTTAATGTGTGACTCCAAAGCAATTGCCGAAATACAACGATTTCATTTGGTACAACTGTTCGACTTCACAAATATTATGTAGCTGGAGACCGGCCGCTTGGTGCATGTGGTGTGCTGTGTGATGTGACACTTTTATTGAGTTTCAATATGTTTTATGAGCATTAAATGACACGTTTTCCATTGACGCGTCTGGTAATAGTGTGGTTGAGAAGGTCTTGGAGCGCTGCTTTGGCGGCAAGCTTGCAAATGTTCGAATGAGTTGATAATAATGGAGCACATGCGACATCTCAAGTACGTGCGTATGTGCATATGATGGATATTAATAGGAACACGTAGAGGATTAAATGAATGAGAATGATTTTTAAGAGATTTATGAAGAAATGAATAACATTTGGTTTGCACTATTTATTTTGTTTTTAAATACTATTACTCAGAGTTCAGGAAAAGTGTCGAAGAAGGTCACGTTAAAGTGTAGGATTTTTAGATCTGCTGGTGCAATCTTAATTATCCAGCAGCGGAAATTTTGCATTATATTTTATATTTAAATTATAATAGACATATTGATTAAGGCAATCTAAGAAAGTCAAAAGAAACATTCAGTTATGGTTTCATCCAAGTACTTAGTAAGCGCCAGCTCCTTAGGAGGTATCAGTTGTCTTTTGGATGCTCTCAGGTACTAGAGGGAGATGTTTTCAGAAGGTGGGACAGATGTGCTTAGGTATACTTAGGAAAATAAATTATCAGGGCGAAAAAAATGAATATACGCAGTAGACAAAAACAGCAACATAAACTAAAATCTCATCACGTCTAATCAGGATTAAGCCCGCTAAAATTCTGCTGACAAAGTGGGAAATACGAAGAGTATTGTATTTGAAGAGTATGATATGGGCTGGCGATGATGGTAGGCGACCACCTTAGAAAACAAGTGCGACACCTTACAGAAACTGCTGGTAGCTTAATATCGTTACAGTCCAGGTATCTGTCCGTTAAAAGCTGTGCTGGTCTCCAAATGCATTTGATGCACGTCACAAGTAAGTTCGTGGCTTGGTATCACCTAATATAACATCTGACTGATGATACAATCGGATTCTGTACATTGAAACCCTTAAGAACATGTAGTTCAATGGTGAAATTTCTTGCAGAAATACAGCGACACTGCTGTAGGCATCGAATGGATGTTTCTCATGCACATAAGTTAACAATATCTCTACTCACTTGTGTTAGAAGAAATATTGGCATGGTTCCAGGAACGATTAAGCGGAAACCTTTCAGTAAGCATTGCAGTGAGGACAGAATACTCGGTACTTCCAATATTTCATAACATCAGCCGCAGTTTTGGCAGCGCATTAGAGTATATATATTAAGGCAAAAACGACTGCCACTTTGTAATACATGGCTTAGAACTGTCAATTGTTGGCATTAACCCACTAAGATTCGATATAGTTTGGCAGGCCTTTTTGAATGTGGGACCTGGGAAGTAGACTTTTACCTGGCCCAATTTGTAACGGGACAATCTTACTTTCACACAATGGCAACTATTTAAAGTCCGACTGCCTATTCTTATTCTCTCAAGAGAAGAAGATACCAAGAGCCACTTTGCGACCTATTCCGGGCTGAGCTCACAGGAATATATTCTTCGGAAGGACCAAATAGATATGGTCAGCAGATGGCGAGACCCATACTTCTCGCCATATTGTTGGTAGCGCGTTTCGGCACCCGTAGTTATGTTAAACGCTCCATACGGAGAGCCTCGCAGTAAGGTTTAAAAGAAACCACCATTTTAAATTTAAGTTAAATTTTATTTCCTTTCCAAATCGCAGTAAATGGGTTGATATACTTAAGCACTAAATTTTTAACAGCCTTCAGCTCTAACTTAACTTTCAAATTAACTTAATTTTACTTTTTTATAGTGTAAGCAGTCAGCAAGCACGTGAAGGTAACAGAAGAAAGCCAATTCCTGTTCTATTTAGTTTCAGTTTACTCTTCAAGTCGTGGAGGTTGCGGTTTTCCATATGCAGTATACTTTAATACAGGGATGCACCTTAACGTTAAGCTAATCGTTTATCAAAAAATTTCCACCGTTTCCGTTGAAACACTTCGAAATATTATCGATAAAGAAATTATCAAGATAAATTGTATCTCGTTTTTAACCGAAACGAAAAGCTTTCGTTTACGTTAAAAACGTTAACAAAAACGTGATACTTTATGTTTGAATTGTGCTGGCAATGCTATAGCCATGGTGAAGCCGTAAGGTGGTAACAACGAGGGCACATACACACACAAACTCCATGTAATTTGTTTGTGTAATTCGTTGGTGGTAATGTCAAAAATACTCTGAGAAATGTTCGTACTGTCAAAATTCATGAGGAAAGTTGCAATCAGCTTGGCGAATGCTTTCACTTTTAATGACTCCGCCATCAATCAGCTTTGCCAGCATAGTTTTAAATTAATAATCAACATAAACGATTTGATTTCGTTTTGATATGGCATAAAACGAAACGAAATCATTTCGCTAATTTGACGTTTTTAACGTTAATAAACGAAACGAAATGACTTTGTTTCGTTTATTAACGTTAATTATCATAACGAAATGATATTGGTTCGTTGGTTAAGCATGCCTGCTTTAATATAAATTTTGATAAGACGTTTGAGAACTATGCGCACATGATTAAGCGTTGGCTTACCGAACGTAACTTATACCATTCATTTTCGTTGTGCCTGTCTCAGATACATACTGGCAGATCCCTTAATACAGTGGGGGTGCGTGTAGTAGTAATAATTAGAGTTGTGAACACTTGTGACGCTACAGAGAGAAGCTTTACGTCATTTTATTTGATCTTAGGTTAGCCTAATTATGGATTGGGCTAAGAAATTATTTTTGATTGAAGTATTTGACTGTGAATTCACTAGCGATTTAGCAGATGTCGACTCGTTTGAAATTGGTTTGCGTTTGAGTAGTTCCTTATTTTCCCATCGTTCCTCTCTCTAACGATTTCCGGTTAAGTGTGGTCTAGGTATACAAATCACTCACAATTAATTTTAACCATTTATAGTTAACTATCAGACCCGGCAGACGTTGTTCTGCCCTAAATTTGGTATATCTGCATGCATTTTAATAAGCTTTTTCCACCCAAATCTGCCATCCCCCTCTTTACTTTTTCCTAATCCTTTTATTCACTCCTCCCTCTGTCTTTTTCGCTTCATCTACCTCCATCTTCGTGTCATTATATCTCTTTCGCAGGCTCCTTCTCTCTTTTCACTTCTCTGAAGTTCTTCTCATTCTGCTTCATCCCTTATAGACAGTCCCAGACGGTGGTATGTATTTTGTTCCAATCCCATTCCGAGTTCGAGTCCCAGTCCCAGTCACAGTCCTAGTCCTAATCCCAGTCCCAGCCCGTCTCTGGTCTATTTCCCAGAAAAAAGGATCGTAAATACTAATATAGGCAAATTTTTATAACAAATTTCAGGCAAATGGAATAGGACGTATGTATACAGGTATGCGGGTATTATTAATTCATGTCTTTATTTCGGCTTCGCATGCATATTTATCAGTTTTTCCAGGTTGATGCGACTAAATCGAATATCACAATGTAAATTACTTTAAAGCTCTCAGCAACAGCTTTCATTTGATATCTATATTAGACACGCAATCTAGGGGTACCGGGGTCCACGTTTTGGCCTATATCTCGAGACCCTAGTCACCCAGCCGTATAAAACTTACTCTGCTTCCATTTGATACCCATAATGTAAAAAAACATCCTAGTGTTACCCTGATACACGTTTTGGTCTATATCTCGAGACCCTAGTCACCCAGCCGTATAAAACTTACTCTGCTTCCATTTGATACCCATAATGTAAAAAAACATCCTAGTGTTACCCTGATCCACGTTTTGGCCTATATCTCGAGACCCTAGTCACCAATAGGTATGAAAACTACCCTGTACTAAAGCACTCATCAACAGCTTTCATTTGTTATCCATATTCTATAAACACATTCTAGGGGTACCCGGGTCCACGTTTTGTTCTATATCTCGAGACCCTGTGCGTCGATCGCAACCAAGCCTATGTGCAAACCACCGCGTGATGTATACGCAACTTATGAGAAGGTTTGAACAAAATCGACCTTCGCATCTCTTCAAACACCGGCTACCAACTAACACACATTTTAGCCTTTCTTTTTATATATAAGATATGTACCATGTAGGAAATTGGCATTTACAGCTACTGGCACCTACCGGAGGGGTCTCGGACTTGTTCCTAAACCATTCTCAAGACCCGGTGAAAAGGTTTGTATAATGGCTTAGTTATATTGATGTATAGTTTTTGATTCTATAAGGCTCACACAAACGGGCATTCATTTTTATATAGATAGATTTTTTAATGCACATATTTTTCAGTTAAAAAATAAAAAATTATTATTTCAAGAAAATTTTTTATATGAATTTGCAATTTCTTTATCTGTTCCGTTTACAGTACGTTTATAAAAAATATCCTGCCATTTCCAAAGTTTTCTGCTATGATTAAGAAACTCTTTTGATTTCTGATTCATCCGCCCCTTTCTATTTGCTTTCTCCCTCTATCTATCTTAAGGTTTGAATTTACAGACGCTTTTTTATTGTAATTGAATTAAATTCCTTTTGTAGAATAGAACATTTAACGGCACTTTACTTTAACCCTGACTAAGCAGCCAACATTGGCTATGGCATTGTGTGACCAGCATTGTAAACGCATTAAGTGGCTGCGATTTAGAATTTGGAATTTGTTGGAAATCAGCCCGAAAATACCAAAAGCTGTCAACTTAGACACCAGCGACTGCCATTAAGTTCATCAGCTAGCCAACGATGCGAGTCATCAACTAGACAAATATCTAAACGCTGACACTTTATTTGGGTAGCAAAAGTCCCTGTAGAAAATTTTTGCTAATAAACTTTTTTTTAGGATACCAAATTTGTGCAATTTCGGCTTATAATGGATTTATGCTCACGTTTAAGTAATCAACGACATGATCTTATCTAAAAAGGTTGTGAGATGTCTTCCGCACCTCCGGTGCTATGGGTGTTGATCTGCAACCTTTGAAGTAGCCGCATGAAAGAAGACCAAATTCTGTCGCAGCAGGGTATAGGGAACTGCCTTATCTGCGATCTAAAGAAGATACGAAATCGCTAAAAAGAAGATGCGTGCCGATTCTGTTTTTTTTAGACCTTGCCAAGATCGGTCAGCAGTAGACCTACCAGCTTTGAAGCCATACAAATAAGGGTTAAGCTATTGGTGAGTCTTAATGCGGTATTTAGCAGACTGGTTTGGTAACAGTTGATGCGGTTTGCGGGACCATCTTACTAATGGTTGGGCAGATTATGCTGGAGTGTTAATATAATGACACGTGCTATCTCGTAAGTTTTTTGGATAGGATGTGATGCATTCACTTTTCCTACCTTCAGCTCAGTGCCTGAACTCATCTTTCTTCATAATGCATATTTCTAAACAGTTGATATTTCAGCATAAGGGATTGTGCATTCGCTTCATCTACCTTGCCAGCACGCACTGTACTTCAGTTAGACTGTCGCCTCTCAGACTTTGCCAGTCTTGAAACCGCCGGATCTTTTAATTAAGATTTCGAAAAATATTCCTATCAGACAGCATTTAGAGCTCAACACACTCAGGCCTTTTCCCCCTATCATACTCTCCCGCTCTCCTAAACCGCTTGTTACGACCACAAGATGGTGGTCCGAATCAAACCTCGAAAAGTACGAACATTTGGCATGTTTTGGTTACACATTTCTTGGATCAGGAAGGAATGTATTTGGTTTCCTGTGCGTTGACCGGGATACAGCTAGATAGACGAGAGTGCTTCGGGCCACAGCCTTTCAAAGCACGTAATTTTCCGAAAAATTTAACTCTCAGTGTAAGGTGAATTTATTTTGAAGGTATTTAAACAACACAAACGACAAACCAATTCGTAAACCGAGAAAGTGAGGGAAGGTAATTTTCTACTCACACCATTACACATCATTGAATTTGTATTCGTTCCAAGCAATACTGTGTGTGGTTTATTAAATTGTAAAACCAAGTTCCCAAATATTTCAAAAATGCATCTGATTTAAAGTCTGACCATGTGGTCACCGATAACCTTTGTCCCACAATCCCGAAACTGGACTTTCCTTTCTCTTCTCGTGTGCCATGATAATCATATTGCCTTGTCCTATGATATTTGGCTGGGGAGTTTCATTAGCCAAGCTGGGATATCATATTTAGGGGTCGGTTATCACTCTAATTCATAGTGGGTAAAGGCACAGAGCCAGTCATGATTGAAAGAGCGTTCACCTATCCGAATTAATATTATTATTAAATTTGATATCTTTTTTGAATAGTTAAGTTCAACATAAAGTTCAAGTTACCTTCAAGTATTTTTTTTCCTAGAGGATATTCGTATTTATAGTAGCTCGTAAGCGCCTCTCACCTTCGCCGTCGGCTGCAAATGAGCACACTTCTTCTTGTTTGCTGCTATGTCGATGCGATTTCCTCGCCATTTGACACTTTCTAGATTTACTGCCGCAAAAACGTGAAGCACTTCTAATGTTGTTGCACAAAACATATTTTCACCAAAAATGTATATATGTATGTGATGTGGCACAAAGCATTGATGCGCCAAATGCGTATGCTCTAAGCGAGCGCAAGCCACGAAGCCACAATAGCAATGAATTTAGCGGTCGCTGGATAGCTGTGCGTCGCGCGCGGTGAAGTTGCTGTTGGGGTGTTGCACTTGATGTTCATGCCACAGTAACACTTCACCGCCCCAAAAACATACTACATACAAACTTGTTGTTGATGCGTTCTTAAAGCATTGCTATTTAGCAATTGTTCTTTGATTTCGTATATACGCCCGCCAGACCCTCTTCGTTGCTGTAGCGTTTAAGTTAGCGACTAATGGAATCTTAATTTAGCTGCCGCTGCAGCCATGTCTCACACTCCGTGTAACCTGCTACCAAATTGTGTGGCATTGTGGCGTTCTGCCACAACACATTACAGTCACTGTTTAGAAACTTCAACACCAACAATAGCGCAGCAATGGTGGGGCGGCTAGAATAACACCATCGACAGCCAATGTGGCAGCAGGAGCTAAAGCGTTCGGCTCCATTTTTGTGCATAAGAAATCAAAGGAATGCAACAACAATGCATATATTTATGTATTGCTGTAATCTTGCTGCTGTCGCTGCTACATTCACGGTGTCAAGTATGGTCTTGATTCGACATTTCACTTAAGTTGTAAATTGAATTAAAGTGATTTCGGTGCTGGCAGTAGCGCAAATGCCTTTTAAGTTGCATTTTGTTTTTTTATCTCAATGCGCAACTCCAATTCTTTCCAAACTAATGCTTCTTTCTTTGCAAAAATCTTTATTCTGTTTTCTTTTTCTACACTTTTCATGTACATGTGTATTGTTGTTTTTTTTTTTTTTTTTTTTGTTTAGCTATTTGGCGCGTCCAATTGTTTGCTACTTAATTTACGCGCCTTAAAAAGTGTGGCTGCCACACGACGAGGCAATGCGATATCGATACCAATCCGCTTGCGCTGTCAAGTGGCAAATATACCCAGAGTGCTGCTTGCAACAATTCTATTATTTTTAGTTCTTGTACACACAAAAACAACAATACATGAAGTAAATGTAATACAATAGATGTACGTATAGTGTATTGCAATAAAAATGCCTCATGAAACATTGGCCAGCTTGGGTTTCATGTTCTTAATTATAGCTAAATTGTCCAGATTATTTTTGCCATGCCCAAACAATTTCGTAGGCACTATTTTTTGTTACATTAGTTAGTTATGATCAGTCCTATTATTTTTCATATAAGGTTTTCAATGCTATCGGTCCCCCTCTTCCGCTGCTGCTTACTGCGAGTTTCAAAACATCCTTTTTGAAAGTACTCAAAAATATTTTAGAAAATCGTCTTACTAATACTCTAGGGCCCGTCCCAAATGATGTTGTCATAGCTCATGATTCCACGCCATGAATCAAGCTACTACCATTATTGTTGAGTTGTTTTCATAGCTTGAATTTTGTTCATCGAGGAGCGAATCTCAAGTTCCTACTTAGTCAATTCCGCTCGCACAAAGTTTTCTCGTTAGTGTCGAGCTAGGAAACATTCGTACAGCTTATTATTTATTATTATTCTTTAACAAATCACACGCTTTCTCATATGAACTTAAGTACGAGCGAAAGAACCACGAGCTACCTACTGCCATCTAGGGCAGCAAGGTCACAGTTTATGGATATTAATGCAAGACTGTGAAGGAATTTGTCTACCTAGGGACTAGCATTAATAGCAAAAAAAGGCCAATCTAAAAATTAAACGGAGAATAACTGTTGCCAACAAAGGCTTCTTTGGACTGATTATTGATTGATTGAAAAGTAAAGTCCTCTCTCGATGAACAAAAAACGCGCTAATCATACCATCTGTGGCTCCGAATCATGGACGGTGATTACAGAAGATGGGCTGTTGTAGTTTTCGAGCGAAAAGTTCTTCGGAAGATTTTTAGTCCTGTTCCTTATGCCGGTGGACAGGATCGAATGAGGTATAATGATGAGCTGAATGAGCACTATGCAGCGAATAAAAGCCCAACGCTTTGCTAGCTTGTTCATCTTATGCGAATCTGCGAAGAAGCTTCGGTGATGAAAGTATTTCAAACGGCACCACAGTATGGAAACAGAGAAAGGGGAAACTTTCGCTGAGTCGAGAGGGCAGGTTGAGGCACACTTGACAACATCAAGTTAGGTTAGGTTGAACTGGCCGGTCCATGAGGACCTCACGTAGACTGAATAAGTCCGTAGTGTTACCAGAAGTTTAAGAAGAAGTTTAACGACCAAACTAAAAAAACCCTATCAAAATAAGGACCTATGTTATAAAATAACTCCGTCCTCTTGGCAAATACTAGAAGCTTCTTAGGATTTAAGCCAGTTGCTGCTTCTAGATCTGACAGCTGTGTCACTCCTAATAGCTGGAGTCTTAGCCTGGCAAGTGCAGCGCACGAGCACAGAACGTGCTCGATGGTTTCCTCCTCCAGCCCGCACTTCCTCCACCTGCTATCACTGACCAAGCCTAATTTAAAGGCATGTGACGTCAGAAGGTAGTGTCCAGTCAGACCACCCGTCATAAGTCTACAGTCCTCTCTTTTGAATGATAGAAGCAACTTTGTTAGTCTAAGATTGTAAGACCTGCACATAATTTTCGACACTTTACAGCCCCGCGCTTGAACCCACGCCTTTCCCGCTTGGTCGATCATGAGCACCTCTCGCCTTCGCTTAATCTCGTACAATCTAATTGGGATGTCTACGGAGCAAGCTTCAAGGGATACGCCCTTTTTAGCTAGTTCGTCCGTTTTTTCATCCCCATCTATTCCCATATGCCCTGGGACCCAATATAGATGTATGCTTCTCCCTGTCTCGATTCTCTCCAGGGACTGCTTACACTCTAACATGCATTTAGATGCTGTGGTATGCGAGATTATTGCCTTAATTGCTGCTTGACTGTCAAAATAAATGTTAACACGATTGCAGCTTGGGCTATTTTCTGCCAGGGTTTCTACTGCTTTGGTTATGGTTACTATTTCCGCTTGGAAAACGCTACAGTAATCCGGCAGCCTGTAGGATCTGTTTATTTCCGGATCAGCACCGTATACCGCAGACCCTACTCCGTCGGCCATTTGAGCACCCTTGCACCAACGGTCCACCTCTATTGTGGCCTTAAGATCGCCCTCGAAGCGCAGATAGGGAACCAGGTAGTCTGTCCGTCTTGTGATTGATGACGCTATACTACTATGGCCACATAGTCGGCGCTCAAGCGCCCCGATGCACCGAGCCTGATTGCAGTTGTTACCGCTATGTTCTTTGCTACCAGGTCAAGAGGTGGAATGTGCAGAATAGCATACATTGCAGCTGTCGGGGTTGTTTTCAGGGCTCCCGTAATGTTAAGCATTGATAATCTGCATACCCCCTCTAATTTTTTGAAGTAGGTTGCTTTTTGTGTGGCTTTCCACCAAACAATAACTCCATAGTATAGGATAGGGCTTACAATCGCTGTAAAAACCAATGAGAAAGAGAGGGCGATAAACCCCACCTACACCCCAGCATTCTTTTACATGCATAAAGTGCCGTTGAAGCCTTCTTCACCCTCTCCTCCACGTTGAGCTTCCATGACAGCTTACGGTCTAGGATGATTCCTAGGTACTTTGTGCAAGGTTTCTCCTATAGGGTCAACCCTCCTAACTTAGGTCTGATCCAATTTGTCCTGTCCACTGATTTCGTAACCTCGTACAATCCCCATTGTGATGTAATCTACCTGCAATTTAACATGCGGCCGATCCATCTGGTTAAGGCAGGATGTGCTTTAATGTAATTAAGACTATCCATAATCGCCCATTTAGAGACATTACTGAAAGTCCCGACAATGTCTAAGAAGACTCCTAGAGCATATTCCTTATATTTCAGGGCTTTCTCTTCGCTTATTACCACCCTATGCAATGCGGTGTCTACCGGCTTGCCTTTGGTGTACGCATGTTGTGTTGTGGAGAGCAGCTTTTCATCCACGTTGGACTTTATGTACACATCTATCAGCCTCTCAAAAGTTTTGAGCAGAAATGATGTTAAGCTAATGGGTCTATAATCTTTGGCATACACGTGACCGATCTTTCCCGCCTTTGGTAGGAAAGCTACACGAGCAGGACTGTAGACTCAAGGGTGCGGTACATGATTCAGTCGTATGCACCCGTCGAATATTATTTTAAACGATTCCACGACCGCCCTACTTGAACCTTGTAGCATGGCCGGGAATAACCCATCTGGGCCCGGCCATTTAAACTTAGAAAACGTCTTCACTGCCCACTCGATCTTGGTATCGGTCACCAAGCCCGGCACTACCCGCTCCGTGATCGAAGTGTGAGTGCTGTCTGCTGGCTCTTCTAAACCATCTCCCGATGGGAAATTTGTATCGAGAAGCACCTCAAGGGATGCCTCACTGTTACGTAACCATTCCCCGTTCTCTTTATTTATTAGTCCCTGGACAATATTTTCCTTTACTAGGACTTTTCTCAACCGTGCTGTTTCGCTGGAGCACTCAATATCCGTACAGAAACTTTTCCATGAGATTCTCTTCGCCCTGCAAATTTTACGCTTGTAGATCCTCAGTAGATCCCTGTACTCGTCCCGACACGCTTCGCTTTCCGCGGTCTTTGCTAGCTTAAACATTTCTTTTACCTGTCTTCTTAGAAGACTCAGCTCTTTGCTCCACCATGGCGGCTTTGCTTTTTGGCAACCTTAAGTGCTCCCAATTGTCGTCAGTTACCGCAAACCATGGATAGATGGCGTGACTTTTTACGAAACCTTCAAATTCGCTTGATGATGAGAAAAGATGAATTTTCCCCACCTCTTTTCACTTCAACAAGTTTTCTTTGCCTTTGAGGCAGCCTGGTTGTCATCAAAGATCATTACATTGGCTTCGGAGACTGTACTGAACAGTCCAGTCGCTCTTTCTATGACATATACTTGCAGTGTCAGGACTTACCCCCAGATGCTTCGAGTACAGTTACAGACTTAAATGTCCCTACCTCAAAAAAAACTATACGATTCGTACCTGGAAGTCGAGATCGGTCGTAATACTATACGTGCCGGACATTACGGTAGTTTTAACATCTCATATTAGATATTTTACCATTTCATGTTAAATAGTGCCCTTTCCCGATAGTAGTCGGCTGATTTCCAAATGTCTCATACTATCTAGTTAAAAGCCTCTTTTTCGGCCAACGCCAAGGTTAAAACAGCCAGGAAGCTTAGAAATCAACCAACCATAGTATCCGTTTATAGGTTTCTGAGCTGGCTATCTGTCAACAGTTGTGAATGAAATCTTTGCAGCAATGAGTTAAAGTGTACGTTCAAAGAAGATTATGTAGTAGTGTAATTTAACCGGCACTATTGTATTAGCAACTGGGTAGCACCGACGGTAGCAACGCATTAACTCTAGACCTAACAGAGTTACACAGCCCTAATGAGTTCTGTATACAGTCATATTGGTTCATTTCGGCCATGGCCGTTTCACACCAGTGACGGCCGGAAATCATCAGATTGGTACCTTATTAATATAATTTGACATTTCAACTTCCGCAGCAGTCCGATTTTGACATTAGTCCATCGAATTACAAAAACATGTCCCCCTGCTGCCACCTGATATAGTTCCGCCATGATTTAGGCAATGCTCAAAATGTTTTGCTATATGTTGAACAGTTGTAAAATAAGCTTAAATGGGCAGTGATACCGCAGTTTGTGTACTCTAAAACATCAATTTAAAATAAATAAAACTTTCAGATACTTTGTTGCGAATTTATTGCACAGCACTGTAGTGCCAATATACGATAGAATATTTAAGCCGCGAAAATTAATTAGAAAGTGTTTGAGTGCGAAAATGATTTTGCTTTTTTTGGGTCGATTGCGGCTCGCTAAACAACAATAAGGCGCCAAAAGAAGACAAAGAAGAAGAAGCATCATGTGATGGAGCAAAAGAAGCAACAGCAGCAATACACTTGCCGCAATTGAATGCTGGCGAATGATTTGGTATTTATGGTTCACTGTACGTACTTTAATGCTTGTGTATGTGTGTGCGCGTGAATGAGTGCGTATAATTTTAGTCATCGAAGAAGAAGTCAGCAATCAGCGTTCGACAGCCAAAAAAACAACAAATAAAGCACAGTTTTTGTGCCCCGTGGAGCAGTGCAATGGTGAATTGTTGTTTAGTTAGTTGATCGCAACGTGAAATTACACTTTTATTGCAATCCGCCATTTACTTCTAACCAAATTGTATATTCACTTTTGACACTCTTACACATTCACATATAGACATGCGTATCATTTATGACCTCCACCCTCAAGCATTGTTTTCACACGTTAAACTTTAAAATTGGGAAAGTAGTTTGCTTATTTTGTGGTGTTTTTGGGCCTATACATACCATCCATTCGATTTAACTACTATCTACCAAATTATATTGATGTGTAAACGAGCCGTGGCATGTGGCAAGACTAGAGGCATTGTCATATCAGCGAGAAAATTGAATCTAAGTATGTATATATGTATGTAGATAGTATGATGAGACACTGAAGTATACTGGATTGGATCTATGACTTGTAAGAAAGAGCAAGGTTTGCAAAAGTTTTCCATTTCAGCACAAGATCCAGTTATTTTATTCTCCTTGAACTTTATGCAAAATATTTGTTGCTCGACCACGATTTCCATGCATGACTGCAAATGAATAGTGATAGAAAGGCAATATGATCCACCGACAGCTTTCGTGGATAACTGACTGTAATTTAATTTGTGTCTCTTTCGCAACCCACGCTTATCAATAACGGCAATCACAGACCCAAACACGGCTCTCGTCAAAGTAACAACTAGCTATAACAGTCTGAATCGGTGAACCAGTTGTTCGCTGTGAGCTGGATCAAAAATTCTTTGATTACCATAGTCATAACTATTTGTTTTTTGATGGGAGCTTTGATTGGATCTGAGATTTACGTCATTGGTTAGCGTGAGTTGCGAAAGAGGCACAAATGATATCACAGTCAGCTACATACGGCGATTTCTTCGAAGCTATCGCTGGATCATATTGCTTTTTTTATCACTATTCATTGTCACGTACAAAAATCGACGCGTCTGAGAAGACATAGTCACATATCACGTCGTTACTCAAAAACAGCAGTATCAGCTCTAGACGTAATTTGCATAACTCTACACTCAGAGAAAAAATACTGTAATATTAACAGTTTTCTGCTGTTGTTTTTAAAAACCGCTAAAACAACAAATGTTTTATTAAACTAAGGGTTTTAAGAGTAAAGGAACTATAAGAAACTGTTTCTATAACAAATAAACCTGTTCAGCTTATTACAATAAATTATTGCCAGAAATTATGTTTCGCATAACAACTGACAATGCTGTATTAACTGTCTGCCTGAAGACTTGAACCTCAGAAAGTATTAATTTAAGCCGTTGGGTGTGACTGTTAATTCAACAAATAAATCTGTTGATTACTAACAGAAATCGCAGTTGATTTTGAAATTACCACTGTTAGATACACTAATCCCTCCATAAAATTACCAATTGCCACTGTTAAATAAATCGTACATCTGGTATTTCCCTTTATCTGGTAACAACTAACAGAATTTGCAGCTGATTTAAAAATGAATCGTGTTCAACCAACCGCATTTCTGTTAGTTCGAACTTATGAGTAGCAAGCCATGATTTTTTGTGAAAAAAAGAAAGACGTGAAGTAAACAAATATTTTTGTTTGCAGAATACAGACGCGTAGTAAGTGAATTGTGAAAATTTTTCGTGTTTTCGGATCGCGGATAAGTTATAACTTTTTAATAATAATATGGACGTATCCGATAGTGATTTCAATATATTTATATATGAAAGCGATGAAGTGCAGGCAGACGAAAGGCTTTTAAGTTTGCTAACGGAATGGGAATTGGACAAAATGTATCTTATACTAAGAAACAAGTTCCTAATTGCAAATTTAATATTAAAGTTTGCAATATCTACACATGAAAAATATATAGTTTATTGAGTGTTCGTAATACTTCTGATTTATATAAAAAAAGGGAGATATTTGCAGAAAAAGTTTCAGTAACTGTGCCTGCGAGTACAACAAATTGATGAAACATATGTAGGTACAACAACCACATGAAAACTTGCAACTGTTTTTGGCAAATATCTCTAGTCTAAAGAATTATTTTCTTTCTGCTTTCGGATTATTGATACCGGGGCCAAAACGCATAATTTACACGCTCTCGCGTGGAAAAAACGGGAGGTATGAATACTTTTTTAAATAACACATTTTTCTTTATATTTTTCCAACTTTTTTTTAACAAATGACAAGTCGTACATCATTTCTGTCATTATTTCAACTGTCGATGCACTCTGATTTTCAGTTTATTTCTATCTTGCTGTTTGGCGAAGATGAAGATATAACGTCTGCGATTCAAAAATTTAACCAATGGATTAAGGAGAACGAGGGTGTTTCATTCAGCTCTACACCTTTGAGTGCATCACAAACTTCCCGTGATTCGCTTGAGGTAATTATATACATACATAAGTATAAGGATCTGTGGCATTATTATTTTATATTTTATAATGTAGGTAGACGTTCAAAATATTCTGGAACATTATCCTCGAGGAAAGGACGCCCTGATTATTACGTCGATCAACAAACTCTTATTTTTATCTATTACACTGAAAGAAATGGTGCTAGTAAAGTTAACAAATTGGAAATTTGTCGGATTATGATTAATTCGACCGAGTTCTTTGTCAAGCGAAAAATTAGTACAGTCATTTCAACAGAAGAGAAATTGCCGCTCTTAAGTCAACAAAATTTTGTAAAATTGACAGATTCCTATTCAATCTAACTGATTTTTCTGTTAACACAACTGATCTTACAGTGAGAATTTTACGCTCTCTGCGCTCTCTACTTTGTACTTATGACGATGATGCCACTTGTTAAGAAAACACCAAAATAAGAAAACCATCAAATCGAAAAAACACACAAAATTGGAAAACAATAAAAAACTAGTTTTTCAGTTATCAATACAAAACGAAATAACCCTTTTTTGAATTTACTGTGCAAAATATTATGAGATACCGGGACATCTATTTATCGTGTACAATTTTGCAAATTCTAGTACAAGCGAAATGCAAAATTCCGTCCTCTTGTTGCAAAAGTTTTGCTTGAATGAACAGGATGTTTCCAAAGTTAGTAACATTCTGTTCAAGTATTTATGAATTTTCACTCACGCGAACGAATCTAATAAGATAATAAAAAAAAATCTTTTTTTAATGTTGATGTTTAAGACAAAATAAAAGTTTGAGTTGTTTTGGAATCGCTTCAACTTAAAGTGTTACGAAAATTAAACTTGCCGAGTTACATGTAAAGTTACTCCAGTGGTGAATTACCTTCCTGCGATTTGATTCTTTACTTTTCTATAACTTACAAGTTCTCTTTTTAAAATGTTACGTCAAACATTTATACTACAAGTTTTGTTCGAAACAATCAAGTGTGGCAACTACGAGAGAAGAAATTGAGAATGAGCTGAGCTGCAACTGAAAGAATTGAGAATCAGTTTTGTGTCTACTATTTTCATTTCTATATTCATATGTATCTATATATAGCAAGCATGCGTATTTATGTATTCACATATTTACTTATTTATAAGGCGGCCGCCGTGGTGTGATGGTAGCGTGCTCCGCCTACTATACCGAAGACCCTGGGTTCACACCCCGGGAAAAGCAACATCAATATTTTAGAAATAAGCTTTTTCAATTAGAAGAAAAATTTTCTAAGCGGAGTCGCCCCTCGGCAGAGTTCGGCAAGCACTCCGAGTGTATTTCTGCCATGAAATGTTCTCAGTGAAAACTCATATGCCTTGCAGATGCCGTTCGGAGTCGGCTTAAAACAAGTAGGTCCCGTCCCGCCAATTTGTAAGAAAAATTAAAAAGGAGCACGACGCAAATTTGAAGAGAAGTTCGGCTCGGCCTAAAATCTCTTCGGAGGTAATCGCGCCTTACACTTATGTGTTTATATGGCAACAAAGGTACTTTCATACAAAGTTGTCCCAACAACCTTTTTTGTTCATTTCACTACTAAAACGGTCAACGATTTGTGCGCAGTTGTTGTGATGCACAAAAATTTACAGGAATTTCGGTTGATTTTACCAGTATTTTTCTTTCAGTGTAAAAACTTATTATTTATTTATGCTTTATTTAAGTATTTAAAATTTAAAATTAATACAAGTTTTTTGTTCAATAGGTTGCCGGTGTTTAATTTGTTATTTTAAACACAGTTAGGTATTATTTTTAAATATACATATTTAATAACTAAAAATATGTGAAATAAATGAGTGAAATAAAAGTTGACAAATATATCCATCCCGTGTTTTTAATCATTTTGGAACCAGCTGCATTTTGTAGTTAAATGAACAGGTTACATTTTTATTTACACAAAAAAAAAAAAAAAAAAAAAAAAAATATGGCCAAATAACCGTCTAAACTGTTAACAATTACCAGATGAACCACGAATTAATAAAAGTAGATTGAACAGAAATTTTAAAAATTCAACAGTGAAACTGTTGAACTGTGGGCAAGTGATAAGGATCTGTTGTTTTAACAAAAAAAAATCCTTTGGATATGATTTACCTGTGAAATCTGTTGTCTAAACCCCTAATTTGGTTAATATTACAATATTTTTTCTCTGCGTGTATTTACCACTCTATTCCCGAATTTAGCTTTAATTTTTATTGTATTACAAAATAATTTGATGACTTGGCAAACACTAGACATTTTCGGGGAACCAGATTTATTGGTTAATATGATCTAATAAAGCTGCTGTCACTAGCAGCCGGAGCCTTGTCCACGGGGGCTAAATACATCCATACAGGACGTTTTTATCCGTCTCCCCTTGAAACCCGCACCTCCAAAATATGACGTCACTGACAAGGCCTGGTTTTTATGTATGTCACGCCAGAAGGCAGTGGCCCTTGTAGCTATAAAGATACTCCCCGAAGGTTTTGGGGGGTGTAATCAATTTTATAGATCCTGTACTTTCCATTAAGAAACACCTTAAGGTACCACCAAGCCATTGCTGATGGCCACCCCGTTATTCTTTACACTCGTACAAAGTCTTAGATGCTTTTACGACAGCCAAGAAATATTCCGTGATATTTTGTACTGTTTGCACTCCACTATTCTTCCACTAAGCAGGAATACATTAGTCTTCTCCGCATTGCCGATGAACTGACGTCAAATGGAGAGCCAAATATTGGCAGGCATTTTCCATGTATGATTGAAATCTGCTCGCTGATTTCATGCGCTAATACCACCCCCTTGTAAAGTACTCTTCTTGAAACATGCACGTGATCCATCATGGCCAAGTGAGATGTAAGTACTATAATGACTTTATACCCATCCATGAGCTTGAGTGGTTTGAATGCCTCGACACTTATAGCGCATTCCTTGTATTACAAAACTGTCTCTATCTACCGGCTTGCGCTTGGTGTATGCCTGTTGAGGAGAAGAGCTTTTCGTCCAGGCCCAAGTAAGTGATGATAAGAAAAAGGTCTGAAGTTTTTGGGAAATATATGGGTTATATTTCCCATTATTTAGTCTTATGAAGTCACCAAAGATTACACAGGCCGACAAAACTTGAAAAAGGCTAAACTGAGAAATGAGTTAAAATTTTTGGAGAGCTCCAAAGACAACTTGGAAGGCACGGCACTGTATAGGGTGGTTACAGATATAGAGATAACATTGGAATAAAGGGAGTATGTGTGTCTTCTAAGACATTTCTTTCAACATTAAGCCCTTGCCAGATGGATCGGCAACATGCTTAATTGTAGGCAGATTACTTTGCAGTGGGGGCTGTACGAAGCCAAAAATCGAATGAGAGGGCTGTGGTATTCTTACCTCTGCTATGGACGCTGGTCATCAACCGACTGCTCAGACGATGTGGGAATAATCAAACTTACGGCGTAAGCAGATGACGTTGCAGTTGTCAAACGCGAAAAGTGTCTTCCAACAATTAGCGCTTTGATGGATCGGATATATATACCTGGGCATCTTGTGTCGGGTTGAGTGCCAATGCAGAAAAAACGGATATGGTCTTGTTTACTAGGAGGTATAAGGTCTCGAGTTGGTATAGGCCCAAGCTTGGTGGTGTGACCGATGGCTAAGCACGTTTTGTGCCCGTGCGCTGCGCTCGCAAGGCAAACACTCCAGCTATTAGTAGTAACAAGTAGCATAGGTCCTAGAAAGCTTTTAGTTTTTGCGAAGAGGACAGAGTTATTTTTTAACATAAGTCCCGCCTTTTGAAAGGGTTATACAGCTTTCCAAACTTGTGATAGCTCTCTGGACTCACTCAATATATTTGAGGCCCCCAAATACAAGGCAGTTTAACGTAACCTAACCCATGTCTTCACAGAAGTTTTTCCACGATATTCCCTTTGGTGACGAGCATTGCATGATGCACAACTAAATATATCGCAGCATAATTTCTCCGATTATGAAAATAAACTCATTAACATGTTTAAAATTGATAGCGTAATATTTTTTTAAGCCACCTACACTGCTTTAAGTACCGAACTCGCGTGCCACGCTTCCAAAGAAAATACTCGTACAATAAGCCACAAGTCAAATTCAAGCATATTTTGTAACAAACTATTGCATAAAAGTTATTTACAAACACAACAACAAAAACAACTTGCCTTCCAGCAACTTTGTGATGCACTTTTGCACACAAACACACCAACCAACACAAAATTGGGCGCGTTTATGAAAATAAATCGCAGGAAACTTGCTTGAAATTCCGCTGACTTGCAGCACCGTTGTCGCACCATGTCTTAAGGTAAAACTGTTTATCCACCCACAAGTGCCATGGGCCAGACTGTGCTAGACTACAAAAATAAACGATTAGAACACAAGAATGCAGGAAAAAGGAGAGTTAGATGTGTAGAAAAAAAAGATGTACGACTGAACAAAAAAGTTTAATGTGACACTTGAGAAAGGTAATTTGTGTATTTTTCGCCACCAACGCCACCGACAAATACTGTGAGCAAAAACAACTGCAACAGTTGCACAAAAAATAAATAAAAACAAGTAAGGAAGGTTAAGTTCGGGTGTAACCGAACATTACATACTCAGTTGAGAGCTATGGTGACAACATAAGGGAAAATAACCATGTAGGAAAATGAACCGAGGGAAACCCTGGAATGTGTATCAAATGAAAGGCATTAAAGAGTATTTTATGAGGGAGTGGGCCATAGTTCTATAGGTGGACGCCATTTAGGGATATAGCCATAAAGGTGGATCAGGGTTGACTCTAGAATGCGTTTGTACGATATGGGTATCAAATGAAAGGTGTTAATGAGCATTTTAAAAGGGAGTGGGCCTTCGTTTTATAGGTGTTCGCCTTTTCGAGATATCGCCATAAAGGTGGACCAGGGGTGACTTTAGAATTTGTTTGTATGATATGGGTATCAAATGAAAGGTGTTAATGATTATTTTAAAAGGGCGTGGGGCTTAGTTCTATAGGTGGACCCCTTTTCGAGATATCGCCATAAAGGTGGACCAGGTGTGACTCTAGAATTCGTTTGTGCAATATGGGTATCAAACGAAAGGAGTTAATGAGTATTGTAAGAGGGAGTGGGCCTTAATTCTATAGCTGGACGCATTTTCGAGGTATCGCAATAAAGGTGAACCAGGGGTGACTCTAGACTTTGTTTGTATGATATGGGTATCAAATGAAAGGTGTTAATGATTATTTTAAAAGGGCGTGGGGCTTAGTTCTATAGGTGGACCCCTTTTCGAGATATCGCCATAAAGGTGGACCAGGTGTGACTCTAGAATTCGTTTGTGCAATATGGGTATCAAACGAAAGGAGTTAATGAGTATTGTAAGAGGGAGTGGGCCTTAATTCTATAGCTGGACGCATTTTCGAGGTATCGCAATAAAGGTGAACCAGGGGTGACTCTAGACTTTGTTTGTATGATATGGGTATCAAATGAAAGGTGTTAATGAGTATTTTTAAAAGGGAGTGGGCCTTCGTTTTATAGGTGTTCGCCTTTTCGAGATATCACCATAAAGGTGGACCAGGGGTGACTTTAGAATTTGTTTGTACGATATGGGTATCAAATGAAAGGTGTTAATGAGTATTTTAAAAGGGCGTGGGGCTTAGTTCTATAGGTGGACCCCTTTTCGAGATATCGCCATAAAGGTGGACCAGGTGTGACTCTAGAATTCGTTTGTGCAATATGGGTATCAAACGAAAGGAGTTAATGAGTATTGTAAGAGGGAGTGGGCCTTAATTCTATAGCTGGACGCATTTTCGAGGTATCGCAATAAAGGTGAACCAGGGGTGACTCTAGACTTTGTTTGTATGATATGGGTATCAAATGAAAGGTGTTAATGAGTATTTTTAAAAGGGAGTGGGCCTTCGTTTTATAGGTGTTCGCCTTTTCGAGATATCACCATAAAGGTGGACCAGGGGTGACTTTAGAATTTGTTTGTACGATATGGGTATCAAATGAAAGGTGTTAATGAGTATTTTAAAAGGGCGTGGGGCTTAGTTCTATAGGTGGACCCCTTTTCGAGATATCGCCATAAAGGTGGACCAGGTGTGACTCTAGAATTCGTTTGTGCAATATGGGTATCAAACGAAAGGAGTTAATGAGTATTGTAAGAGGGAGTGGGCCTTAATTCTATAGCTGGACGCATTTTCGAGGTATCGCAATAAAGGTGAACCAGGGGTGACTCTAGACTTTGTTTGTATGATATGGGTATCAAATGAAAGGTGTTAATGAGTATTTTTAAAAGGGAGTGGGCCTTCGTTCTATAGGTGTTCGCCTTTTCGAAATATCGCCATAAAGGTGGACCAGGGGTGACTCTAGAATGAGTTTGTACGATATGGGTATCAAATTAAAGGTATTAATGAGAGTTTTAAAAGGGAGTGGTGGTAGCTGTATATGTGAAGGCGTTTTGTAGATATCGACCAAAATGTGGACCAGAGTGACCCAGAACATCATCTGTTGGATACCGCTAATTTATTTATATATGTAATACCTGCCAAGATTTTAAGGGTTTTTTATTTCGCCCTGCAGAATTTTTCATTTTCTTCTACTTAATATGGTAGGTGTCACAACCATTTTATAAAGTTTTTTCTAAAGTTATATTTCGCGTCAATAAAGCAATCCAATTACCTTACCATATTTCATCCCTTTTTTCGTATTTGGTATAGAATTATGGCATTTTTTTCATTTTTCGTAATTTTCGATATCGAAAAAGTGGGCGTGGTCATAGTCGGATTTCGTTCATTTTTCATGCCAAGATAAAGTGAGTTAGATAAGTACGTGAACTGAGTTTAGTAAAGATATATCGATTTTTACTCAAGTTATCGTGTTAACGGCCATGCGGAAGGACAGACGGACGACTGTGTATAAAAACTGGGCGTGACATCAACCGATTTCGCCCATTTTCACAGAAAACAGTTAACGCCATAAAATCTATGCCCCTACCAAATTTCAAAAGGATTGGTTAATTTTTGTTCGACTTATGGCGTTAAAAGTATCCTAGACAAATTAAATGAAAAAGGGCGGAGCCACGCCCATTTTAAAATTTTCTTTTATTTTTGTATTTTGTTGCACCATATAATAACTGGAGTTGAATCTTGACATAATTTACGTATATACTGTAAAGATATTAAATTTTTTGTTAAAATTTTACTTTAAAAAAAAATTTTTTTTAAAAGTGGGCGTGGTCCTTCTCCGATTTTGCTAATTTTTATTAAACGTACATATAGTAATAAGAGTAATGTTCCTGCCAAATTTCATCATGATATCTTCAACGACTGGCAAATTACAGCTTGCAAAAATTTTAAATTACCTTCTTTTAAAAGTGGGCGGTGCCACGCCCATTGTCCAAGATTTTACTAATTTTCTATTTTGCGTCATAAGTTCAACTCATCTACCAAGTTTCGTCGCTTTATCGGTCTTTTGTAATGAATTATCGCACTTTTTCGGTTTTTCGAAATTTTCGATATCGAAAAAGTGGGCGTTGTTATAGTCCGATATCATTCATTTTAAATAGCGATCTGAGATGAGTGCTCAGGAACCTACATACCAAATTTCATCAAGATACCTCAAAATTTACTCAATTTATCGTGTTAACGGACGGACGGACGGACGGACATGGCTCAATCAAATTTTTTTTCGATCCTGATTATTTTGATATATGGAAGTCTATATCTATCTCGATTCCTTTATATATGTACAACCAACCGTTATCCAATCAAACTTAATATACTCTGTGAGCTCTGCTCAACTGAGTATAAAAATGTAAGGCGCGATAACCCCCGAAGAGATCTACGGCCGAGCTTCTCTTCCAATTTGCGTCGTGCTCCTTTTAATTTTTCCTACAAATTGGCGAGACGGGACGCATTTATTTTATGCCGACTCCGAGCGGCATCTGCAAGGCAGATGAGTTTTCACTGAGAGCTTTTCATGGCAGAAATACACTCGGAGTGCTTGCCAAACACAGCCGAGGGGCGACCCCGCTTAGAAAAATGGTCTTCTAATCGAAAAACTTTATTTCTGAAATTTTGATGTTGCTTTGCCCGGGGCGTGAACTCAGGATCTTTGGTGTGGTAGGCGAAGCACGCTACCATCACACCACGGCGGCCAAAAAACGGATTAAAGATATAAATAGAAAAAACAAATACAAATTAAAATAATAACTACAAAATAAGCCATCAGTTAGCGCAAACACCCAGCCAACAGCTGCTGTCTGCAATAGCCTCCACTACACCAACCCCATATATCAGCAAGCATGTTGCACAAATATCGCAGAGCTTTGTGTTGTTGGCTGCAGAAGATTGGGGGCGTTGTTAGTGTAGTCAAATGAATGACTTTGACTTTGGTTGTGGCACAAATTATGCAAATTCCTCGTTGACGCATGCTGACAAAACATAAACAACAAATAATAGTAGAAATCAACAACAGCAACAATACGTGAAACAATTGCAATAACAGCAAAAACTCAAATTGTTATACCAATATTATGACAGCTTGCCACAGACTCCGCATTTGGATGATGTTGCAACAACGTTTTGCTTGGTGAATGCCCGCAGCCGCTGTTGTAGTGGGTGGCTGGTGCGAGACACACGCCATCCTTGTTGTTTTTTGTTGCTTTGTAGCAGTAATATATTTCATTTAGTCAAAATTGTTTGCCCGTTGACATTTATGTTATTGCTGTGGTTGTTGTTAATCTTCTATGCAGTCGTTTTTTCGGTTATTTCAATAATTTTGCGGTTGTCGCGCATTTGTTGGTGTTGCGGCATGTTGAATGTTGCGCTTGTAGCACACCTCCGCAATGTGTTGCATTTTCTATATATTTTTTTGTGTGGATAGGTACGTGGTACTGCGCTTTTGTTGAAGTTGATGCATTCGCCAGCGCTAATTTGTTTGTTGCACTTAGGATGTAAAGATGCAATTTGTCATCGTATTAACACAACTCCTTGCTCCGTGCTCTTCTCTGCATCATAAGCGACATATAAATTACAGTTAATAGTTATGAGTTATTAAGTTGAATTTTATTGTCCGGTGGGCGTTGTCTGTCGTCATAATCACCGTCATTGTCGACGTCGACAACTATATGAGAAATTTGTTAATAAATTATTTGGTTATTGTAGCCTTAGCAAATAGTTTAGTTGTTATTACAAATTATGACATTTACGTCAGATGTGCAATTATTTATATATAAAGTCATTTTTATACTCAGCTGAGCAGAGCTCACAGAGTATATTAACTTTGATTGGATAACGGTTGGTTGTACAGGTATAAAGGAATCGAGATAGATATAGACTTCCATATATCAAAATCATCAGTATCGAAAAAAAATTTGATTGCGCCATGTCCGTCCGTCCGTCCGTCTGTCCGTTAACACTATAACTTGAGTAAATTTTGAGGTATCTTGATGAAATTTGGTATGTAGGTTCCTAGGTACTCATCTCAGATCGCTATTAAATTGAACGATATCGGACTATAACCACGCCCACTTTTTCGATATCGAAAATTTCGAAAAATCGAAAAAGTGCGATAATTCATTACCAAAGACGGATAAAGCGATTAAGCTTGGTAGGTGAGTTGAACTTATGACGCAGAATAGAAAATTTGTAAAATTTTGGACAGTGGGCGTGGCACCGCCCACTTTTAAAAGAAGGTAATTTAGAAGTTTTGCAAGCTGTAATTTGCCAGTCGTTGAAGATATCATGATGAAATTTGGCAGGAACGTTACTCTTATTACTATATGTATTCTTAATAAAAATTAGCAAAATCGGAAAACGATCACGTCCACTTAAAAAAAAAAAATTTAAGTCAAATTTAAAAAAGTTAATATCTTTACAATATATCAGTAAATTATGTCAACATTCAACTCCAGTAATGATATGGTGCAACAAAATACAAAAATAAAAGAAATTTTCAAAATGGGCGCTTTTTCATTTAATTTGTCTAGGATACTTTTAATGCCATAAGTCGAACCAAAATTTACCAATCCTTGTGAAATTTGATAGGAGATTAGATTCTGAGACGACAACGGTTCTCTGTGAAAAAGGGCGAAATCGGTTGAAGCCACGCCCAGTTTTTATACACAGTCGACCGTCTGTCCTTCTGCTCGGCCGTTAACATGATAACTTGAGCAAAAATCGATATATCTTTACTAAACTCATTTCACGTACTTATCTGGACTCACTTTGTATTGGTATAAAAAATGGCCGAAATCCGACTATGACCACGCCTACTTTTTCGATATCGAAAATTACGAAAAATGAAAAAAATGCCATAATTCTATACCAAATACGAAAAAAGGGATGAAACATCGTAATTGGATTGGTTTAGTGACGCAAAATATAACTTTAGAAAAAAACTTTGTAAAATGGGTGTGGCACCTTCCACATTAAGTAGAGGAGCATGAAAAAGTTCTGCAAGGCGAAATCAAAAGCCCTTGGAATCGTGCCAGGAATACTGTTCTTGGTATTACATATATAAATAAATAAGCGGTACCCGACAGATGATGTTCTGGGTCACCCTGGTCCACATTTTGGTCGATGTCTCGAAAACGCCTTCACATATACAACTACCACCACTCCGTTTTAAAACCCTCATTAATACCTTTAATTTGATACCCATATCGTACAAACAAATTCTAGAGTCAGCCCTGGTCCACCTTTATGACGATATCCCTAAATGGCGTCCACCTATAGAACCATGGCCCTCTTAAAATACTCTTTAATAGCATCAATTTGATACACATGTCATACAAACACATTCCAGGGTTACCCCAGGTTCATTTTCCTACATGGTGATTTTCCCGTACTTTGTATCCATAGCTCTCAACTGAGTATGTAATGTTCAGTTACACCCGAACTTAGCCTTCCTTACTTGTTATTTTTACAAAGAGTAATAAATAAGTAAGGAGTTAGAGTTAGCACTTAATACCATTCTCATCATCATTATTAATTGGCGCCTAGCTCACGCAAGCTTTCCCTATTTCGCGATAAGGGACGCTAGTTGGGAGCGCCAAGGGAGGTCAAGTCTTCACTCACTTTCCTTTTTCAACTCCGTGGAAGTCTTCCCCTTGCTCTGCTTCCAAACTGCGGTGGTGACTGAAATACTTTCTTGGCCGAAGCATCTTCATTCATGCGCATAACATGACCTAGCCAACGAAGCTGCACTATCTTCAAATCTGCGTAATACTCAATCAACTCATAATTGTACCTGCTTCAATACTCGCCATAGGCATCACGGGTAGGACCACAAATCTACCAGAGGGCTCCTAGAGCCATTCCATCTTCTTTCGGCACCGCCCATTTTTCGGATCCATACATTAGCACAGGTATGATGAGCGACTTGTAGAGCGTGATTTTGGTTCGTGGAGAGAGGACTTCACTTTTGATACGCCTACCCAGTTCAAAGTAGCATATGTTGGCAAGAGCTACATCCACTTCACTGACAATACGCTACCGACTATCCGACAATCCAATATATTGGGTTTGACGTTCTATAATGACCTGTGCTTTGACCGGCATTCATCAGTATTACCTTAAGGTTAGAGCCGTACCTTGGGGAAGTGACAAAGGAATGCTCATAGCTACCCTTGTAAGCTGCGCGTCCTCGATATGTTCGACGAGCTTTACATAAACACACTGGAGTAAACTGTAGGCCTGTCAAAACAACACGCCCATTAGGGGAGAAACGAAATGCTGAAAAAAACGTTTCTGTTGAAGAAGCAAGCTGTGTCCCAACCTACATCTGAATCATGAAGTTCCATCTCCCAGGAACAAACTGAGTAATCTCTGCAGAAACAACGAAATCCGGCACAAACGAATTCGGTCGTTTGAACTAAAAGAGCATAAAAATGCTCTCAGAGTCATTAACAAATAGCTGGGGAAGTCCTATGTCGATTAGAAGCAATTTAGATCACTTACTTAACTTAAATGTTAGCCGTGTCAACTTTTATATTAACAGGAAATAATCATACATAGCGCAATATCTAAAAGTGTGCTATAGTGTAAGCACTCCCTGGAAAGAATCGGAATAAGGCGAAGCATACTTATTGGGTCCCAGGAGATGTGGAAGTAAATGAGAATGAAAAAGCGGAAAAAATCGTCCCAAAGAGGTTTTGCAAAGTTGAGAGAAGACGAGAGTCACACACGATCGACCAGCCCCAATTGCGGATCAATAAACTGTTGAAGATCATGTGCGGATCTTACAACCTTCAAAAGACAAAGTTTCTTTATTATTATAAAGAGAGCAAACTAGACTTATGACGGGTACTCTCATTGGGCACTGCCTTCTGGCTTCACATGCTTATAAATTGGTCCTAGTCTGCTACCGCAGATGTATAAAGTGCTGGTTGGAGTAGGAAATGATCGCGCACGTTTTGTGCTCGTTCCATGCGTCCTCCAGGCTAAGGCTTCAGCGATTAGGCGTGATACAGCTATCAGGTTGAAAAGCAGCAAGCGGCATAGGTTCTAGAGAGCTTCTAGTATTTGCGGAGAGGACGGAGTTACTTTATAACATAGGTTGTGGTTTTTGATAGGGGTTTTCAGTTTGTTCATTAAACAAATTTCTGATAAAACTATGGACTCATTCAGTGCAGGAGAGATGCTCACGGACCAGCCGATTCAACCTTACTTCTCAATAACAAATACGCGGAATTCGCAGTTAAGAAAAGCACACTTTCCAGGCGGATGCGCGTCACTCTTGCGCAATTGCGATCTGGATACTGTAGTAGGTTAAACTTTTACTTATCCGAAATCAATCCTGACAAAAGCAATGTATGTCCTGCATGTAATGCGTCTCTATATGGCACCAACACTCTTGCAAGGTGGAACCAACGGCACTAACATCCTCTCTTTTGGACATCCGTAAGCGGATATCGATAACAATTTGTGAGTGATCGGACCTATTTGATGGGGCTAGGAACCGAAACAAAAAGAAGATGAAGAAGTTAAGCAAACAGTGCAACCCATCTCTTCTTTTGTTAGTTATAGAATTTGCTATCGGAATTTGGTAGACAAACTTGTGGCCCTTGAAATTCATCCGCCTGTACTTCTCGTGGATTGAAGAACCTCTCGAGACCAAAATAATGAGTTATGTGATATGCAAAAAAAAAAAATAAGAATATTCGACTGTATTCAGAAGGATGAAAAAAAAAATGTCTGAAACATTCCGAATATTGTGAATTTATTATCCGATCATTATAATACTTTTTAACTTAATTTATTTTGACACAGGAACCCAACTATCCATTACATATAAATAAACTAAAAACAAACCCAAAACCAAATATATCCACTGCTGATCGGTCGCCACTACATTTTTAAAATTCTGCACTTGCAACCAGCCTTCAGTGCAAATCACATCGCAGTCTGTCTCACGTATCACCTGATAATCTTTTGTGCATCACTTCAAGAACAACTCGTGCAAGCTCGTGCTGATGGCATGTGCCACTTACAACAAAAACAATATATATCAAATGTTTATTACCATGTGGCACCATCGCATCGGACTGATTTTGTGCTGATTTTTTCAGGATCACATTAAGTGCACCACACCAAAAAGTAACAACTCGCGAGTAGAGAAATGATATCAAGCGCAGACTTCAAGTTATTTTTCTTTTTGTTGATAGCAGCGGTAGCAAACACGTGGCTAAGTGGTAGCAGTGGCAGCAGTTCCCGTTGAATGATGTTGGACATGAGCCGTAAGTAAACGGCATCAGATCCAACATCAGTTTTTAGTTTCGATTAACAAACAAATTGGGGAAAATGTTGCAACAGGTGCAATTGTTGGCTATCACATAAAAATTGAAATAGAAATAAATTTTAACCATTACTGTTATATATTTGGGCCATTTACATTAGGGTGGTTCTTATAAATACAATTTTCGATTACCAAATTTGAAGGGAATATCATCGGAACAAGTTCTCTGTAAAAGTATAAAACTAAGGCTTTAAATCTTTGTGATCACAGATAAATATATAAGAGACATCAAGGAACTCGTTAGTGATCCGAGAAAGAATGGTTCAATATTCCTGTAACTAGGCACCCAAACAAATGTGCTACTTGTGGAATTTGCTGCTGGCTGCTCTCAGATACGCAAATGACCATATATGTGACCCGGCCTATGAAAAGGTGGCTTACGACTCCAAAAAAAGAAGAAGAGCACAAACGTCCTGAAGAAATGCATTGTTTATCTTTAACAGCTGTTTCTCGCAATTTCTTTTTTTAGTCATAAGCAACCTTTTCATAGGCCGGGTCACATATGATGTTCTCTGAAAGAAGGCAAGCAAGGCGGATCTTGTCTAAAAACTGTACGTATAAAATAAATTCACTCACCGTCAGAAGCGTACATTGCAAAAATTGAGACTTTTAATTTATGAAAATGGAGGTAAAGTGGTGGTTAAGTGATGCTATAAGGAAAACGCTCGGCCTAAAATCTCGGAGGTTATTGCGCCTAAATTTTTTTTATAAGGACAATGCCAAGCAAAGCTCGTAAGATCATTCTGGACATCCTATCTTTGGATCTAACAGACAACTGAGCAGTGGCAACGTCAGATGTTTAATAGAGTTGTGCATTACTAAAAAGATTGGACAATCTAGCATACTAAACAACTACAGTTTTCTTCCTCTAAGCGCAGACCGATTTGGTCGCACACAACATTTGTGGAAATTCTATGGTAGACTTTATAAATCGATATTCGCTGCTGACGTCATCATTTCTATATACTCCGGAGGTCTAAGTTAAACAGCAAGGTTGAAGGAGGGCTTTATTCAAAGGACCGAGACCTTTAACTGACTTTCATGTTGCCTTATCATTGTAGTATCTGCCAAGCAGAAGTATCAGCTGTAATGAGAGCAGTGGCTTCGATAGGAAAACACACTATCGGTAAGAAAATCTTTATTCTTAACTTTTACCAAATTATTCAGGACACATTGTACACATCCGTGGGTCTCTGGACACATTAACATTGAGGGGGTGCTGCATTTCAGATGAACTTGCTTGGCAGGGCACAAAAAAGCAAATTCTTGCTGACAAAGAACGCTTCGATATACACTTTTCCACATGCAAGCTAGTGCTAAAGGCAAGCCAACGATAGATGGCTACGAACCCGATTGTACCCCAGCGGGTAAGGGGGTAAGAATATACCCGCGGTAGGTATGCCTGTCGTAAAAGGCGACTAAAATACCAGATTCAAGGGGTGTGTAGCGCAACCCTTCAGGTTGCCAGCGCAATATATAGCTTCTCCAAACCTAATTGTCAACCTCACCTATCCGTGGCGAATCTTGTTTCCCTAACAGACGAGGCTCTGGTGACCCCAAGCTCCTCATGGAACTTGGGGGTGGGGACGGAGGGGATGGCCTGAAGGTTTTATGTGGCCACATAAATCGTTCCCGAGATGGTCGGTCTAGCACCTTAATGGTGCTGTGGTACCGGAGCCTACCGGATATGTATCCGGCGAAGGACCATCACATCGATAACACTCCCCAAAGCCTTCGGGGAGCAACCTTATCGCTACAATAACAACAACAACAACCCGATTGTTGCACGTCTTAGCAAAAACTAGTCAAATTTAGATGTTAAGAAACCTTGTCACGTTATTACGCCAAGTAGGAATAAAATGTCCTCACTTGTAGGAGTACTAACTGGGATCTGCCTTATGATGATTTGGTGGTCATTATCAGGTCCTCGAAACGATTCGAATGACGGAGGTACTGATGTGTTTTTATGGCATCACAACCGGTCTCCTTACTTTGCCCATTTTGTGCCTCCGCGAAAGTCACTTCGACCTAAGCTTACCTAAATGCGGTGAACAGCAATATGATGAACTTTTTTAAGATGGTTTGAAAAAGATCATAATGCCAAATATACGGAAGTTGCTACACCACTGAAAGAGTCCGATCGCAATCAGTTCTAAACTGACCAAAACAAAAGTGAATTTTAATGGCCGCTCATCTATCTAATGTGCACATCAGTTCCAAACCATGTCGAATTCAGTTAGTTATGCACATTTTCAAATTGTCCAGAGAATCCTGCTCCCCCACACACTAAACATATCGAAAGAAATCCTCCTCTACATACTCACATAAAAGTGATGGCCCACAACTAAATGGCATTTGAGATGAGATTCAAACGGTATTTAGGCATGCTTGCAATGTTTCACTAAATATTTTTAGCTCTTTTGAGGGAAGACTAACTCACTTCTAATAAGCAACCTAAAAGTATTACAACATTTGCAATCAAACTCTTCCTACAGCAAGTGATTGAAATTTGACAAGGCAATTTGGAAGGAATGTGCACAAACGCTTTCTTAGTACGATTTGAAATTTTCTGATTAATTAAGATTTAGATGCAACACAATCGCATAACAACAACAATGTTGGTAACGTTAGCTGCTTCACCTTATTATCGTAAACGATCCCCAGAGTGAATTAGGCTGATCGGTGGCATGTTGCAACATCTGAAGGCAATAGCGCTGCTCCAATTTGGTGTTGCAGATTTTTTGTTGTTGATTGCTTTGGTAGTTAACTTTATAGCGGCATAGCATTATGTTAGTATCACATTGCACTGGGTAAATTTAGATAGACTCACATACATACATACACATACCAGTATATGTACACACACACTTGCAAGCATAACAGAAATTTTTATTGCACCATTCTTGTAGCACCAGACTGCTACTTCCCACATTTCTTTTGCAACACACCCGCCATTGGGAATTTATGTTGGAAAATTGCGATGGCCACTAAAGACCGATTACATACACTACATACTTAAAAACATACACTTTTATGGCAAAAAATAGAAATCGCAACTGAAATGTATAATAATCACCACGACAACCCCAGCAACTGAAAGAAAATCATCAGCGACGTCATCAACACATCAATGGCAGCAACATCATTTGTATCGTATAATAGTCGCCGTCCCTAAGTCTTTTATAGCCTTTGGCGTTGAGTGGTTGCGAACGGAAATCAAAGTATGAGCTCAGAGGTTTTTTTTTAACGCGTCCTCTGTTTCATAAACGGCGAAGATCGAAAAAAAGTATGCTGCATACCAACCAGCCACAAGGTGGCACTTAAACCAGGCATCATTAACGCAAAAGCGTCAGTAGCGGCGATCAATTATTTGCAAAAAGAACTTAAGCGGCACCCGCTAACTATACAACTTTACAATAGGGCATTAATACTTCGCTACAGCGAAAACGAAGATATCAATCCTCCCGAAGACGCTAATGCCCAACAATTGTAACATGTAGCCTCACAAAATACTTTGGTGAGATGCGATATACTAAACCCAGCTTTTAAGAATACTTTCAAGGAGCCTGTGAGAAGACAGCGCACGCCAAACAGAATCTTAGTGGATTATGAAGGTGCTTGCATATGCTTCTGATTTTTTACTCTTGCATGATGGCGGAATCTGCGAGAATGCAATGAACGCAAAGGAGCGGAAGGTATCGCTTTAGTTTATACCACGGTTTGCAGATGCCTTCCTGGTTATTGAGGGGACGTTGCCGATACAAGGTCGCCTTTAGACATGATGCTGTTCACTTAAAAATGAGCGACTCTACGCGCAATGCTGCAAAAAAGTGGACCTGGTGGGAACCGAAGTTAAAGCGGTTACATGGAGACACCGAATTTCGTGAATATCTCCAATAGGAATGAGATATAGTGAGCAGAAACGTAGCCTAGACTAATACCTTGAATAAAAGTTATTACCGTTATAACAAGTCTTAGTCATAAGAAACTTTAAACAACTCAGTGGTTCCGGTTGGTGTAGATCTGACCGCTGCTGACTCACTATATAAGCTAAAGCTAGCATTCCTGAAGAGGCAACCTAAATATGATCGTGAAAACATTCCGATATCGTCCATCTTTACTTCGTATTCATGCCTTTTCAATTCATAAGCTATCAATAAGGGAGAGGATTTGAATAGCTCTTTTATCTAGAGATGAACGAAAGCGTACTCCAAAACAACCAATTACTTGGGACTAAACAAGATCTGAGGAACGAATACAAAGAAACGAAAACCAAATTCAGTACCGCATGGAGGCAAGGCCTGATTTCTAAAGAACCGACGATGGTTTTAAAGTTCAAAAAGCCCGCGTCATTGAAAAATCAGCTAGTCCAAATTTAAAAGGGACCCAATGAGCTCCAAAATCATCGCAATTGAGTGCAATAGCAACTAACAGAAAAAACCATACTTGTAGCGGACGTAGTTTTTCGAATGTACATTAGGTAAGTTTAAAGTGGCTGCCACGGAGGCGCACATAGGGCTGTGTTAGGGTGCCCGTTGTGATGCCACAAAAAGACACCATTACTGATTCCATTTTGGTCAGGTTTGCCTAGATGCCCAACAATATTGCCATCTATCATTGTCTTGACGGTAGATTTACTCTCTTAGCATTAAATTGCATGTGGGGAAGGGTTTGCCTAAGCGTTTTTAGTCAGGAAGAATGTGCCTTGAGTGATTTCCATGCGAATAGTGTGTTTTCCTATCCAAATCGCTGTCCCCATGACAGCTTTCTGCCTTGGAGATACTATAAAGATCAGGTAGTCTGAAAGGGAGTTAGAGGTATCGAGCCATTGAATAGACTTCTCTTCCAAACAGGCCTTTTAACTTAGAATGGTCGAGGTATATGGAAATACTGGCGTCAGAAGCGAAGCACAGATCCGACCCCACTAAATCATTCCTGCTAGTAATGTTTACCATATGTTTGCTATTCGCAAATTTTGTGGTCGGACAGCGCTCTGTGCCTCAAGGAAGGAATCTATTGTTAAGTAGCCGAGTGTAAAATTAACAAAACATAAAAACTTTAAACCAGGCCTGGAATCGAATCAAAATTAGTGGAAGCGAGACTCGGGTTCTAAAGCTACCGGATCCAAAAAAAAAATCGGTTCATTAAGAGATAGCAGAGACCGTGTATAACACCAACCGTCAAACATCATTAAGAGGACGAGAGTCGCGCCTTAAACCGGTTGTAATGATATCGAATATCGATTCCAGAACAACTGAAACTCGATCCTGAAACAGTCGTGCTAAAACCAGAAAGTGCAGGACCAAAGTGTAACAGGTTTGTATCCAGCAAATTGCTACGCACATACGCTACACTCCTTTCAACAGCGACAACCTAGAGGGTTTGACGTCATCAAATGAAATGTTTAGACATCGCCACGAATCAAGACATGAGACTATGGAAACTTACGAGTATTTGATAAAGTATATGTGCGCCGCGCGACGATACGCCTGTTTAAGCTTGGCAAGAGTCAATCGATTACAAATCGATAACATTTTGGTAATATATCAAAATCTTTGCGATAAGTAATCGATAACTTTACGATAATAAGTATTCGATAAAGATCGATAGTTTCTTTATAACAATTTGAAAACTTTGTGATAACACAAGGATGACAAACTGGACAAATCGATTTTGCAATGAAATGATTTCACCAACCTTTGGCTTATACAAAGTGTTCTCAAGCTTTCGTAGACACGAGTAACTCATATAATTATTTATTTGTTACATAATAGGGCTGCATCAAAAGCAATCGGCTACCAAATAACATACACTGATTCTAAGAGCTGATAATAAGTAAACAAAAAATATCAGCGATTAAGATAAATGTGTAAATTTCAACAGGAAATATAATTTATCAATATTTATGCTTAGAAATTCGATATTTGACGATTTAGCGCTAAATGATATATCTTTGAAATCTAACTGCAATGAAATCAAAGTGTCGTTTGTTGGACGTCAATTAAATACGAAACTTAAATAAATCACTTTATTGCCACAAATTATGAACAATCAGTTACGATGCGATATCAATTAAGCGATTCTTTAAATTTCAATTAAACGACAGCGAGCTGCACCCACCCCAATCAGGGAAACAACCAAACAACTCGACAATTAAGTAACAAAAACGTACAACAACAAAAACATTTTTACCATTCATTTGAACAGTTAACCCAATCAAAGGCACATATTTGAGTGTGAACCAATCAAATAAGCAATCAAGTAAAACAAGAACAACATCGTCGAACGTCAGCAACAGCAACAAAAACAATAAAAAAGCATTGTCGGCAATCGCCAAGACAAGCGACGACAATTTAAATCACAACACAGAACTCCACCCGCAATCTAGAAGTTCATGAGCAAAGTGAAGTGAGAAACTTTCGACCAGCGACTGCAGCAACAATAACATTCTCAATTTCAATCGTTTTCAATCGCGCGATAAAAATCTGTAGAAAAACCATTTAACGCGCAAAACACAATCGACTTTTGCCTTGGCTGTGTGTCTGCTGTGCTGTGGCACTCAAGCTGTTGCACCCTACCCACACTTGGTGTGCACGGCATGCCGCGGCGCACAGTGGAAAATTGCGAAAGATATTGTATTAGTTTTTCAAATATACCTACTTTAGCTCATTTGCTACTCCTCTAGGAAAAGCTTACCTGGATGACTTAGCGGTCCGATAACCGTGAGTTAAGCTCTAGCTAAATAAAAAATTGAAGATCCAAATGAGCCGAGGCGGAAATAATTTCGCCTAGTTCTGACAGCAGCTCGATTGTCAAGGATGCAATGACTCAATAATTCTACCTCTTACATCGTTTATGCAACTGCTGCAGGAAAGGATTTTTACCGCATTCGTACGTACCGCATTATGTTTCAATGAACAGTAACCTATCTCTTCTCGATGAAACGAATGTGTTAAAGCTTGCACAAGTGATAGTTGTAGACAGAGAATATTGCTGGATTACCTGAAGCTAGAAAGCTCATAGCGCATTTTACGAAGCCTGATGCTAGTCAGCACGTTTTTTCTTTAGACATTTTGGTAATGCTCGCCTCGTGCAATGCGTTCTGCCTGACCAGCACCCCATAAACCAAAATCGACTTGACTACCATCTCAAGCCGAGGTATGACCCTATTGCGAGAATCCTTAGCTATGCCAGATGGCTCCCAGCAAGCGGTACAAGTAAACCGGGTCGCTCTATTTATTCCACATTGGCCATATGGGACAGCTTTCTGTCTTATATAGTTACGCCATTAAGGGAGATCCCTGGAACGTGAGATATGGATAATTTCGTCAAGTTGTTCCAGCAAGAAGCGGACGGCTAAACATGAAGTGACTTGATGATTAACGTTTGGACCAAAAGCAACACCAGACAAATAGCCGTCGCTATCCCTTGAAGCCCAGATGATATTTGCCTTAAAATAGCATGAGACGATCGCGAGCCAGGGCCATTCCTACTATGATATTATATTTATGAGCACACCAGCCCTAGTAACCTGTTCCATATTTATACCGTTTGTAATGTTTTTTGGAGCAATGGCATTAGTTCTTCTTCTCTATCAGTTGTTGGCGCAAAGTTACTCGAAATTTCTTACTGTGCAGCTTAGTCTCCAAAATGCCAACGTTTCGTTACCCTGCTCCCGAACTCAAGTCAATTTACTTACAGATTCCCTCGCCGTTTTGTTTACTGTAAGTGTTGAGCACAGTTGCATGGTAGACCAGCACACAGAGTTATTGTTGCTATATCGTTGGTGGCTTCATCATTTTTCAAAGCGCGTCTCACTTACTGCCCATCCCCTTACCGAACCTCAGGCAGACAGTGAAAAAGTCTTAATTGATGTCACATTTGTCGCAGTTTCTTTGCGCTATTGTTGCTTTAACGCCAACTAAGTGGTTATTGTTTTTGTTATTGTCGATTTTTTTATTGTTATATTTGTTGTTGTTAATATAAGTGTTTATGTTGTCGTTGTCATCATTTGTTCGCCAAGTAATAATGAAGTATTTTTCAACTACATTAAGCAGCAACAACAGCCAATCTAACCCTTTTTTCCTCTCCTCACTTGCTGAAATTTTTGAAAGTTTTTTTTTGGTTGTTGTTGCAAATCGATGAATCGGAATTTGAGGTGGAATGGTTGTTATATAGGGTTTGAATTACAGCTACATGGAACTGTGTGGCTGTGTTTCGTCGTGGCGCGTTTGTTTGTGTGTTTAGCGCATCGAATGAGGGTGGAATAACATCAATAGTAAGCAAGACGAAGCAATAGCGCACTATCAACAATTTTCAATTCTCGGAACTTACTTAAATACATGCAAGGCACATCGGCAATCGTTGCTGCACATTCAATAGAATCAATGTTGCGAGTTGGCGTTAATTTGTCACGAATTTGTGGCACTAATTGAGAGAATTGAATGGCAATGAAAGGATGTAACTAGAAATCTGTATTTCCACATTAACTTTTTCATTGATTGCGGGAGTTAAGTCCCGCTTTTGTAATTTCTCACAGAACACAACATATTCTTTATTGATAACTAATTGAAATAATTAACGATGATTTCAATGCTTAATTGTGAATGGCTGAATATTTATACGAGGCCCGTAAATTTTTCGAACAACTTTTCTCCCGAACACTCCCAGATCCGCTTCATCTGACCTTGTCGTGGTCTCTGCTTCTTCATCATATATAAACGAAGTCTTTTAGTATTTCGAAAAGTGGCGTGGTTGCCGAGAAGCGCATGCGTTGACACCAGGTACTTCCTTTTGTCCCCACACGCTATCAAACCCATCTTTTACGCTTCTTTTTCTAGTTTGGAGTAAGCAAAACTTAGGGCGCTGGTGTTTGAGCCCAAGATATCAATCGTCAGTATACGCATGCTTTTATAAAATGTTATGGTTAAGCTCTGGAGCTTCTATTATTTGCATCAAATTAAAGAAATTGCACGATAGAGGATTAAGCTGTTTGAAACCTCGTTTAGTTCGAGAAATCCTTCCCAAAACTGACTGAGTTGATGGTGTTGCTCAACGTCATTTTGCGCAGCCGTATTAGTTTTGCGTGGGTACCAAATTCAGACATAGCGACATATAGGCAACTTCTTCTTGTGCTGTCGAAGGTGACCTTAAAATAGACGAAGAAGTGGTGTCCGTTATTCTGATCGATGGCAGATTTACCAGTTCTGAAGCCGCACTTATAAGGCCAAATCAGCCGATTCACTGTGGGCTTTAATCTCTTGCACAACACACTTGACAGGACTTTGTATGCAATACTGTGAAGGCTGATCCTGCGACAGTTGGCGCAGGTTGCAGGATCCTCCTTCTGGTGGCAAAGAATATTTAGATTCCAATCGTCGGCCATGCACTCGTCCGAACATATTTTGCAAAGAAGCTGGTGTATGCACCTCATTTGAATAGCTCCACAAGCAATCCATTAGCGCCTTGTTGTTTTTTATCTGGTTATTGCAATTCTGACTTCGTCCTAATTGGACGGGAGGACATTAATTCCATCATCAGCGATTTCGGTATCGGGTTCGTCATCACAGTGCTGTAAATAGCTGCCTATATTTAGGAGAGCAAGGAGTGTTCTCTCCATATTCTCTCTGGACATCGTTCACAAGGTAGCTGTTTTCGTTCTTACAAAAATTTGCCCCAAACTTAAAACCTTTCGTCTGGAGCCGAATTTTTTGGTAAAATTTGCTTATGTTTTTCCCCCCACTCCCGCCGTTCTGCCTCTGCTTTTTTCTTCCTGCTTCCCTTTTGCTCCCATTGTTCCTGCATTCCGTCGGGTTGAATTGTGTTCTCACAGATTCGGCGTTGAGTCGCGTTGCGAAACCAATGGCAGTCAGTTGCGACTGCAGCCTTCTAGCTGTCTTGTGTTTTTCGCTCTTGGGTTTTAACTACGGCGGGCGCGTATTTTGACTGCTGTGAGGTTATGGTCCGAGTCGATTTTAGGTCCTCGGTTCGTGCGCGCATCTAAAGCACTGGTGAATCCCGCCCGTCTATTATAACTTGGTCGATCTGATTGCGCATATTTCGATTGTGGGACGGTCATGTAGCCCAATGTATATTTTTGTGCATGTACCTCGTGCTGGACCACCTGGCTCCCATACAGCAAAACAGACAATCTATGGGGCCGATTTTCCTAATTTAAGTCTTAAGATGACATATGTCTATTACAAATTTACATAGGGTTATTTTTTTATAGGAATAGTGGAGAGGCAAGAGTGAGGGGCGAGGTGTGGGTTAGGAAGGTAGAAGAAAATGGAGTGTTGAAGGAGAAGAGAGATGTATAAGAAAAGATTTGGAAAAAATAATGTAAACTGGATATATAATAGTGGGAAAGGATGTGAGAGAAAGGAAGTGGAAGAGGAGAGCAGAAGTGAGAGGTGTAAGTTATCACCATAAGCTATAACTAAACAAAATCCTAACATCTGAAATAAGTTTTTCTGCTGCAGCAACGCGCCGAGTAATGAACCGAAGTTTTAGCTCTTTAGGAATCTGCATACAAGGCCATAAAAGACCTTGTGACCACTTCAGGTTTTAAATGCTAATTAAAAAAATATATGAGTTGGAAAATAAGTTTGTTGAAAAAAATGTATCTGTGCGGTTCCTCTTTTCAGAGAAATACTATGGACACTTTGTTGTAATGTTAGTTTTGTACTGCGTTATTAGATTTTTTTGTAAATTCCACATATCTTGCTTGTTCGGTCACAAAACGTTACCTTATCACAAAAATTATATATAAACAACAAAAAAAAAATGAATATTTTGAAATGATTTGCTGCAAAGTGTTTGTCAATAAATATTATGCTGATGCAATATATCGGTAAGGTAGGCAATGGATTCGCAATACATGGCACATATTTCGCAGTTCTCTACTCCAAAAGTATGAAATATTCATTGTGTTTCCTTCCAGGTTCAAAGAGCGCCGTAGATCACTTGACAATCGTTATATTTCACCTTTCATTTTCAACGCATTTTAGTTCATTTTTTTTCTGTTGCAAACAAAATGTGTGCGCGCATGCGTTGTCTGCCCTGCAGACTAAAGGTTTACGCCGATCATTTTATCGGTGGCGGCGGCGTAGGCTCTATTATATACCGGCGCCGGTGGCGTGGTCGGCGCGCTGGCATACGCCGGTGCTCTTACTTTAAAAAGCTTCGTTTTTCTATTTAAAAAAATAATATTTAGGGAAGTGTTTGTTTGCATGTATTTAAGGAAATCAACTTTTTGGCCATTTCGGAAAGATACGGGGTTTTTGCCTCAAAATCTCGCAGATCGTTCAAAAATTTTCAGGAGTTGCTCCTTGAGGAGGGATTGTCCCACGTTCACATATTCCAGAGAAGCTTCGAAACTAATCCCGGTCTTTGGAATTGGTACTGCTGCGTCTTCTGAAAAGAAATAGAGATCATAAAATGGTCACACTTTTGTTTGTATATCTCGTGCAAAGCGTAGTTTCAACTAGGGTGAACTCCTAATAATCGTCGCAAACACAATTTCTTTAAATTATTTGTGGCTCTTTGGCTCTTGCGGCACAGGGCGCCTCCAATTTTTTCGGCTGTTTTAAAGAGCTACAATTCCCGATTTGCGAACAGCAGCAATCCCGACCACCAGTCGCTATCACGCCTCCTGACCCTCACACCATATGCCAGCACAGAACCAAAGGACTGCGACTTCGAACTCATACCTTCCTCGACGTCAGTTTCCTAGAAGCTCTTGGTGTAGCTCGGAAGAATTTCTAACTTTCGCAAATAAACAACAGATGTTTGAATGTGATTTTTCAATCCCTTCTCATACGTGCATATATCCTCAACTTAAGTAGGAGGTAAGAATCATTTCAAGATGTGTTTATGCCCCTAGAATCTACTAAAGGATTTTGCATCACTGATTTCGCTTATTCTTTCAGCCAATCGCAATATACAATTTTTTTTTTTTAATCGGCCCTTTTTTGGGTATTTTGCTTTTTTTAACAACTTGAGGACAATTTGAAAACATATTCGCCGTGGGTTATTTTATTTGAATTCATTGTTCATTATTAATTTTTTGAAAAAAAAAGTATGCAAAGTGAGCATATAAATTTATTATATAACTTTTCTCTTTGTGTTTTATTTTAATAAATTGGTGAATTGGGTGATGCAAAGTCCGTGTTAAGCTGACATCTAAAACGCTTGTTTTTATACTCAGCTGAGCAGAGCTCACGGAGAATATTAACTTTGTTCGCATAACGGTACCCCGTAGCGGCATAAACTAATCGAGATAGATATAGACTTCTATATATCAAACTGATCTGGGCGAAAAAAGAAATTCATTTAGCCATGTCCGTCCATCCGTCTGTCCGTAAACACGATAACTTGAGTAAATTTGAGGTATCTTAATGAAATTGGGTATGTAAGTTCCTGGGCACTCATCTCAGATCGCTATTTAAAATGAACGAAATCGGACTATAACCACGCCAACTTTTTCGATATCGAAAATTTCGAAAAACAGAAAAAGTGCGATAATTCATTACCAAGGACGGATAAAGTGATGTAACTTGGTAGGTGGATTGGACCTTATGACGCAGAAGTTAAAATTAGTAAAATTTTGGACAGTGGGTGTGGCACCGCCCACTTTTAAAAGAAGGTAATTTAAAAGTTTTGCAAGGTGTAATTTGGCAGTCGTTAAGGATATCATGATGAAATTTGGCAGGAACGTTACTCCCATTACTATATGTACGCTAAATAAATATTTCCAAAATCGGATGACGAACACATCCACTTAAAAAAAATGTTTTAAAAGTCAAATTTTAACAAAATGTTGAATATCTTTACAGTATATAAGTAAATTATGTCAACATTCAACTCCAGTAATGATATGGTGCAACAAAATACAAAAATAAAACAAAATTTCAAAATGGGCGTGGTTCAGCCCTTTTTCATTTAATTTGTCTAGGATACTTTTAATGCCATAAGTCGAACCAAAATTTACCAATCCTTGTGAAATTTGGTAAGGGCATAGCTTCTATGACGATAACTGTTTTCTATGAAAAATGCGAAATCGGTTGAAGCTACGCCCAGTTTTTATACACAGTCGACCGTCTGTCCTTCCTCTTGGCCGTTAGCACGATAACTTGAGCAAAACTCGATATATCTTTACTAAACTTAGTTCACTTACTTATCTTAACTCACTTTATCTTGGTAATAAAAAATCCGACTATGACCACGCCCACTTTTTCGATATTGAAAATTTCGAAAAATGAAAAAAATGCCATAATTCTGTAAAGCCGTTTTACCTGCATTACAAGTATTTTCTACATACACCGCACGGTAACCAATGCACTGTCCCTATTACATACGCCACCACTGTAACAGATGGCTGCAAGCGAATCACTCGCACGTACAAATTCAAGTAATAATGGGCAAGCATTTCATTCGCGCACCGATCGTCTAGCTAAGACTGCGTGTAATTCTCAACTCTTTCATATGCACTTCGACTTAGGTACAAATAATTTGCATTTTATGAGGATCGAAAGCTCAACCTTCAGTAAGGTAAGATCTGCACCCCATGCGTGTGAGCGGATACCATTATCTTGGCTTGTACTTTCGATCCTGTTTGCAGTAGGCGACCTTGGTCGCTTCCTTTTTGGGTTTCAGGAGAGCAGTGAGAAAGGAGATTCAATCTCCACCTCACAGTTCCCTCCGAAACTGGCGAGTCATCTCCCCATTTACGGGAATATACTACCGAATAAATTGGGTCTAACAACTAACTTTCGATTCACCGGAAACCACCAACTTGTTAATTGTATTATAATTCTATTCAAAATACGAAAAAAGGGATGAAAAATTGTGATGGGATTGGTTTTTTTACGCAAAATATAACTTTAGAAAAAAACTTTGTAAAATGGGTGTGATACCTACCATATTAAGTAGAAGAAAGTGAAAAAGTTCTGCAGGGCGAAATCAAAAGCCCTTGGAATCATGGAGGAAATACTGTTCGTGGTATGACATATATAAATAAATTAGCGGTATCCAACAGATGATGCTCTGGGTCACCCTGATCCACATTTTGGTCTATATCTCGAAAACGCCTTCACATATACAAGTTAGGGCTACTCCCTTTTAAAATAATCATTAACATTTTTCATTTGATACCCATGCCATACAAACACATTCCATGGTTACCCTAGGTCATTTTCCTTCATGGTTATTTTTCCTTATTTTGTCTCCAAAGCTCTCAGTTGAGTATGAAATGTTCGGTTACATTTCGCAATTAGTTTCTTATAACTGGCAGTGATGCGCATTTTTCAACATGAACAATAAATGGCCTAAGCAGTAATAAACGAGAAAAATAGTAACACGCCGGACGCCGCCGCGCGGCAATTTTTTGTCATTCGGCGGCGGCGTGCGAAATACGACCAAAATCGGCGGCGGCGTATATCTCTACTACAGACATCAACAACAGCATTCGATTCATCTATGCCGCCTTGCAACAAAAATTCATATACCAACTTAGCTGCCACCTTCCACTCCCACTCAACAACTCGACAATTGTTGTGGCATAACACATTGTAATATTAAAGTATAAATACATATGTGCATATGCCGATATCTTCGTTGGGGCGGATGACGATTGCTTTTTTAGGCGGGAGCATAAACTAGAACAAAGCGATTTTCTGTCGGCTGCTGCCGATAATGTTGGAAGTAATGCTATGCTGCCTACAGGCTCATGAAAAATTTATTACGAATTGTTTGCAAACGCTTTGCGAGATTTATTGAAAAGGCATTACAAGCCACAGAAAAACTATGAATACCAATCAGGTATTGAATGCCAATGTGAGTAGCTGGGCTTTAGTTGTTGGTGGTGGTAATGGGGTAAAAGGATTTTAGTTTTTTTGTTTTTTTTTTTTTTTTTTTTTTTTGTTTTTTTTTTACAATAATAAGTTTTTTTGTTTTGCAAATTGTTTTCCTCTAGTGCCACTTGTTGTTTTTTGGAGCGGTGTACTTTAGGTAGTTCTTCAAAAATAATGTATCTTTGAATGCTTGTCATAGTGAAATAAAAACTCATAAAAACTTAGGCAGGTTACGGATTCCGATAGGGGAATTTTTATTTTAATTTGTTGGCCATTTATCTGCTTTAATGAAATGAATATTTTGTGTACCCGCAAACCATTTTTCTATGCATTCCTAGGTTCAAACTGGAAGCTTTTGTGAAATCTTAAAGGTTGTGTGAAGACCACAAGCTCTTACTTTCAGCTATTGTGAAAACCGTACATTTTTATGAAATCTACAAGCTTTTATGATAGCTACAAACTCATATCAAAGCTGCAAGGTTTTATAAATGCCGCAGGTTTTTGTGACATCTACAAGATAAGTTGAAAGGAAAAAGCTCTTACGAGTGCTGTAATCTTTTTTTAAAATTGTAGGTTTTTGTGAAGAACGCAAGTTTTTATGAATGCCGTAAGCTTTTGACAAAGCTTATGTAAAAGGTAAAAGCTCTCGTAAAAGCTGCTTGAGAAAGCTTATATGAAAGGTAAAAGCTCTTGTAAAAGCTGCAAGCTTTTGTGAAATCTTCACGCTTTGCTGGTTTGGTGAAAAAATGTGGTTGTAACGTTCGTCGCACGGGTCACCCGCATAAAACTGGGGTATATTCAGTAATGTATGCAGGAGCTTTGATTACGTTTGATATACACAAATGTTCACTCAGTTTTTCCGTGAATATACTGTCCAGTTCTAGGCAGTATCGGGCTGGCACAAAACTTTGGGTAATTTCCTACTTCCTCCATAATTTACATCAACCAAAATGATTTGTAGTAAATACCAATTGAGGCACGACAACTATTTAAGGTTGGTTGTCGTAATGTGTCTCGGGTGCCTACTGGGCGAATGTTTTGTGGGCTAACGTATTGTGGTGCCACTTATGCTCGGGCGCCGCCATATGGACAAAATTGGCTAGGACGCTTTTCGTTAGCAAACATCTTTAGATTTTTTTGCAATCGGTGCGAGCGCTTCATAGGTACGTGCTAAATACTAACACAACCTCTCTGTAGTTTAGTGATAGAAGTAGTTTGCAACTTGGTTGCAAAAAACTGCAAATACACAACAAGAATTCGAAAAACGTTAACACAATCACATGCAATCAATTGTTACATACTTTTATTTGCGTTCACTTTAAGCTGCCGTTTGCCACACCCGCCCCGCGATCAGTGGGTGCGATTAGCATAGATAGATGTGATCGCCGCAACCGTACAGCCTTGCCACAACTACCACTTTCGAATGCTTCAAAGCGTACGCCAACAGCCTCTCATTGCGTTAAGGTAATTGTTTGTCAATTATTTAAATTCTGCAGCACACCCCTCCCTAAAACAAATGAAAGCTTTCAACTTAAAAGTTTTGCTAGGGGCCACAATCGCATGCCGCTCAGCGGCAAGGTGCAGGCAACTAAAGTGTGGCATGCCGCAAGTGCATGTGCAAACAATGGCTTAGATATAACTTGCCACACTATTACCAATTGCGCTGTCGAGCCGTGCGCCGCCATTCGCTTGAGCCGCACCTCAACAGTACACCGCCTGGATTGAGAGCTCGTTAGCGAACAATCGCGTACAGATAATCGCTTTGCATTTGTGCACTCAACACTAAAGTGTAAAATTATTTAATTCGCTCTTATCGATTCTGTAGACATATTCTGAGGCGCAAGCCGCAACCGCCAACGCCACATAACAGTTTGAGCTGTCAGTAGCAGCAACAATGAATGCCGCCACTTTGTTCTTGCGGCATAGCGCGTTTCAGATGCCAAACTGTTTGCCACACTACGATTTGTAGGTGTCTTTTTTGTGGCACTGCGCATATGTGTGCGCCTATGCAGCAAACAAATCGAAGCAGAGATTACAATTTGGCATGCGGCACATGCAAGACCAGCGCGCAGAAAAATGCAAACTCTTGTGGATTGTGCGTTTGTATATGCGAATTTTTTGTATAAAACGCTTTGATGCAATCACAGATATCGTAGGTATTAGTTGAAATGTTTGCTTAAAAATTCAAAGAAGAAACGAAAGTCCGCACTAGTCGGCATGTTGCAAGTGTTAGCGGGCGCGCGCGCGCAACAACTCTACAACACTTTAATGTGCTACATTTGAGTAGGTACTTTAGTATGTTGTGCATCAGTGCGCAGGCGTTTGCCACTATGGTGTCGAATGTTGGTCATCGTATGACTATTAAACGCTTTGCAATGATAAATCGCTTAATCGAGTGCTAAGTAGAGCACTCACGTTGGATTACATCTATAGAAACGCGCGGTAAGACGGCGTGTGAGACAATGTGTCTTGGTGCTGTCACCTAGCCAATGATTGGCGCTGATTTATTGCATCGGCTCGACACTCGACACCAACGAAAACGTACTCGTTTATGCATTAGAACAAGCGCATTTGTAAATAAACTGTTTTGCGTTTGCGGCAAAGTACATGCGGCACAAACAAGCCGAATGACATTTTATTAGGTGATAACTTAAAATTGTCAGCGACATGTACATAATTCATTTCTTTTGTACATCATACAAGCGGTAAACATGCGCGCGTTCAATTTCTGCATATGCGTATAGATCCCCACTCACCGCGATGCCAATAATAACGCGCGGAAACTCCCACCGCTGAAAGTGTGCCCATAAACGCATTGCAAATTTTACATGGAATCACGTTTATGCGCGCCGTTGCGCTTTTGACCACTGAAAAGCGTAAATCTACATTGAACTATACAATAGCAATAGACTCCGCTGTGCCGTGACAATTCACTAGCGCTGTAAGAAATGAGCTATTAAAAAATCAAAATTTATAACATTTTCAGTTTGTATATTTGTGGCCAACAAATGTTCGTTTCACATTGGACGCGCACTGCCAAAACGCGGTGTTTTATTGGTGGCCGTTACGTTGCGCGTTTTTGATCGCTTGCTCTCTCTCTGTGCGTTTGATGCAATTAAGTTTGATTTACGTACTCGTATTAAAGTACTTAAGATGTCTGGTAATCTATACGACTAAAATAATAATCGCCACTGTTTCGCCCCTCCCCAACCCATGCCCGCGCCGGAACAGAGCTTAAAGTAATAACTTTTCCATAATCGTATCTTTTTTTTGGCTTCCGATGTCGCTGCCATAGTTGGCGTTTCTGCCTGCTGGCAAGAAAAATTAACTATCAAAATAAATAATCATGCGTTTTACACCAAAATCCATTATGTAGTAAATTTCAGTCGGTGACAGCTACCGAAAAAAATGGATATCCCATACACAAACACATACACATGTAGAGAGATATACATATAAGTAGGTACACTTAACCAAATATGTGAGAAAATGTTAGCTTGTATATGTAAACTGTTATTAAATAATTAAATCTCAATCTGATATGCTACAGAAGTCAACGCTATGCCTGTATTTGGAAATTTAGATCGATATGCCTAGTAACAAAGACGTGGCTTTAGGGTGAGTCATATTTTTGTACTAACGCTATGATTATATTTTATATCTCAACTTGGGTGCAAGGACATTAATATGTGCGCGAGAGAGGTATTTATTTGTCATATATTTTTCCAGAGTATATAACGACGATTTTGATAAGCGGCTCGTGACGCTGATTTGTTATATAAAATGCACTCAAATGCGCCTCATCCAGTTCCAATCATAGTAGTACATATTTACCCTTCAAATTTCAAAGTCAGCTTTGTTTAAAGTAAAGTTACCATACTCTACGGTGGCCGCCATTGTGTGGTGGTAGCATGCTCCGCCTACTACGCCTGGGTTCAATTCCCGGGCGAAGCAACATCAAAAATTTAGAAACAAGTTTTTTCAATTAGATGAAAAGTTTTCTAAGATGGGTTGCCCCTTGGTAGTAATTTGACAAACACTTCGAATGTATTTCTACCATGAAAAGCTTCCCAGTGAAAACTCATGTGCTTTGCAGATGCCCTTTGGAGTGCGAGTAAAACATGTAGGTCCCGTTTCGCCAATTTTTAGAAAAATTAAATGATCACGACGTAAATTGGAAGGGAAGTTCTGCCTGAAATCTCTTCGGAGGTTATCCCGTCTTATATTTATTATTTATTATACTTTACGTACAACAAGTTGCAATCAAACTGCTCAGCTGGTGTCACTCGAACGCTGATTTCATAGCCGCTGCATCAATTTTATTATCTGCATGTTTCCACACTCCTCTGAATCATTCGCGTACAAATTCTCGAATAATTCAATGGTTCATTGGCGTATCCTCTTTACCTTTATTCAGCCTCGGTTCTTGCGTTCATGTAAGTATGATATATTAACCTGGGTTGATTTGTATGGACGAAAGTTAACCGATATCGCGCCATCGATTTTTCGGTAGGATGTGGGCTCAGGAAAAAAAGTTCCACTACGCATACCCAAAAAAATAATTTTCGAGCCTGCAAAAAAAAATGACGAAAGGGTAAATTTTTCGACCAAAACACTTTCCAAAACCCAAAACTTATTTATTTTTCTTCAAAAAACTGTTGTAAAAACGTTGGCGATAACAGTTTAAAAAAAAAAATATTTTTTGGGTTTTGGGGAGTGTTTTGGTCGAAAATCTTACCCTTTCGAAATTTTTTTTTGTAGGCTCGAAAATTATTTTTTTGGGTATGCGTAGTGGAACTTTTTTTCCTGAGCCCACATCCTATCGAAAAATTAATGGCGCGATATCGATTAATAAATCGACCCAGTCTAATGCTATATACCTGTTATCTTGTGATCGCGTTGCCGTTGTTGTTTTAGCAGTGGTCGTTTACTATTGGTGAGAGTAAGAGTTGTATGGTGAAGCATGATACTTGATAACATTCGCCATAGTACGAATCAAGTAAGAGAGTTAATAAGAAGGGTGTCAAAGTCTCACATAGAGTTTAGTCAATCGAAAGTACAGTAGAGACGTTTGAACCATGGCGGAACGATACAAGGTGGCAGCATGGTGACATACCTACAAACATAAATAAAAATTCCATGTACTTTGTTTTTGTAAATTCGATGGACAAATGTCAAAATCATACTGCGCCGGAAGTTGATGTATCAAATCAATTTAAAAAAGTTTATAGTCAGCTGTCCCATGCTGCCACCTTGTATCGTTCCGCCATGGTTTGAACTAACAAAAAGCAGAGAAGTCAGTGCGTTCAGAAACAAAATATGTAATTGTTGACGATTTGTGTTTATCTACAGCGGCCCGACGAGTGATCACACCAGCTGAGCACACTAATGCAAGAGAGTGGAAGCTGAGTGGCGTTCTAGTAAGAAGTTGTCAGAGTTGGCAACAGTGGCAAAGCATTGACTGAGCAATTAATCAACATCAATTGAGCAAAAGCAGATTAGTCCTGGTTGACTGGATGTATATTAGCCGTGTTTTTTAACACGCGTATATCCGTTTACGCTTAAACTTTATATTGACTGCTAAGAGACAAACTATAAATACACCTCTGAAATTGCTGCGCATAAATTTTGTCCTACTAAATTTCAATACGCATTATACTCAGATGTAACTGAAATATGTGTCTTTGTTTCACCCTGTACACTAATTCTATGTATTTTATGTGTGTCCACAATTCATCGCAACTGATTCAGCTATATGTTATACCCTATGGCCATCAGAGCGTTGCGTCTCCGCTTTTCGGTACACCCTGTTGCTGTAGCTAGTTGTTTTACCACAGCCGCTAGATGGGTCTCCTAAGCATTATCTAAGCGAAGATAGGCGTTTTTTAACACGCGCAAACGAAACGTATACGCGCGTGTTAAAAAACACGGCTATTATATTAGTAGTATAGCGCTATAGATAAAAAAAATTGCAGAGTGACGGTTAACATACAGAAGCTAGGGGGAGAGCAGAAGTTGAAGATCGTAGATATCCCGCCATTAATAGTTGGACAACACATAGAAATCACAGTTGAATCCATATTCTAAAAGTAATTATAATAGCGGTGGGAGATAAAGCCACATGAAACATAGTAGCAAGTATCGATAGTAGGGAGTTTCCATTGGACCACACATTGGAACGGTAACCCAGAACCAAAAAGATCATACTATAGACAAAGTTTTCAGCATTTTTCAGTTAAAATTATTTTCCGTGAGCCTCTAAGCAGAGCTAAACCTGTAGCGCGGTTACTTAGATGGGATCTTAGCTATACTTTTTTACAATCAGGCAGCACTTAAGCAAAACTTTTTATGGAAATTTACTCTTTAATAATCCTCGAGTATGAGTGAACAGAGAAGTTGATTTCAATGATAATACGGAAATATTGGCCAGAAAGGCAACTGCTTAAATTCTTGTTGGCAATAAAACAACAATCAGATGAACTCAGGAAAGAGGATGGACTTCTTCTAAAAAAAAAACAGAAGGGGAATATCACTTCTTGCACAGCGAAAAATTCCGTTGTGACACCACATAACGTAATGCTGACGTAGGCTTTAGCCATTTCCGGAACCGATATTGACCCTGGAAAAGAGATTCGATGATCCCAGTGAGCTAAGGCTGAAATACTTTCGCCTAGTTGAGGGAAAAGCTGGCCGTCAAGCATGAAACATATCAATGATTCCATATCGTCATCCTCCATGTAACTGCTGCATGAAGGGGTTTTTAGTATGTTGAAACGTACCGCAGGATCTTCCATTGGATAGGGATTCATCGAAACCCCAAACACAATAATAAAATGAGCCTTAGAGAACTTTTCAATTTCGCTACCCTGCAAGAGGTAATAAAGAACAGATCAGGCGAATAACATACTTGATGACGCTAAAGGATAGTTTTTTTTTTTTAATAGTGTGGAGAGGTCCTTCTCAATTCCAACTTGACATAGTTGCACAGGATTTGCAGTGAAGCCTAATTCAGATATATAAACATTAAGGTTCTGCTGTGAAATCGACAAAGATTGGTGAAAGTTGGTTCTTGTTTCATGCAACATCTCCAACAACAGACTCACCAGGAAGACATAGTTGCTCTTGTATTTCCTTATGGATTCAACATGCCAGTCGTACCAAGAAAACGGGGAGTAAGAGAGTGAGATAGCCTGGTAATTGTAGGATGGGAGTGACAAACGACGGCGGTGATGCTCTGATCATTGGGAGGCTCGTGAAATTTTAGGCACCAATGTATGTATCTGGGAAGGGTAAAACTTGAACTGTCGTATGCATATAACAACTGATAAAAAACGGCCGACTACCAGTAAATGAAGGTCGAACGATTAATATATCGTTTTTTTATTCTACCGAAATCGATGTCTTTGTTGTCGAGAGCCAAAGTAATGTTAATGTGATTCAAAGAGAACTCTTATGTGAGCATCATTGGTGGAGAGCGTCGTTTCTTTCCGAGGCGGCTTGCCTTATCACCTCATACCAGCTGATGTCTTACGCTCGATGGAAACCTTTAAAGTCTACACAACATCGGTAACTGATTGCATTTGGTCGATGCAGCAAAGAGAAACCCTGAAGCCGCCAGAGTTACAGTCTACTCCTCTTGTATGCAAATTAAAAAAGAATGTATTCTAATAGACTTTTAAGTTAAGAAATCTCACGCATCTAGACACTCATTAGTCGGTGTACTTTTAGCGATAAATTACTTGCAACATACAAGCACTTAATCCACCTTCACTATTAGACATCCCGCAGTTGCAACAAATTTCAAACAGGTGAACAAAATGAGAGCTTTGACCATGTTGCAGTTAAAAAAAGAAATCAAAAATTACATCAGCGACAATAAAAACAACAGCAACGGTGTTTACATACGAGCAGCAAACATACGCTCAAGTGACAAGCAGACACCTAACCGACGCACACTTGTCGCCGCTAGTCAAACGACAATTCGTCGACATGCAAAACTAGACAAACAAACATGCGAACGACGACGAAGGTGCCACCGGTGAAACGGGTGTTTCGTTTAAGTGGACAGACACTAAAGTGGCAACTAACAAATGTTGGCGATGCGTTTGCGAACGCAGATTAATGCGTCCAATTATTGTGACAAAATCGCAAAATGTCTGCCGGTGGCGGTGGTGGCCGCAACTAACTATGGGTGCAAGCAAAAATCTAACAGTGTTTTGGTGCGTGACAAGCAGCGCGGGGGATGTATGCTTATATCAAAAAACAACCAACAGGTTACGCCACTACAATCAAGCTAGTGTTGTTGTTATTGTTTTTGCTACTGTTGCATGTTGGTGGTGGCGGCGTGAATGGCACATTTTACTCATGTTGGGCTACCTTGGATATAAACGCAATTCTGTTGTTGCTACAGCTTGTGGCAACTAATTAGCATCGCGAAAAAGTGCCTGAACACGACTAATTTGAAGAAATTTCTCTACAAGCTGACGCGATAATTGTTGTTGTATTTTTCTATTTTCATGTTGTTTTTGTTATAACAACTCTCCTTGTTGTTTGTGCTAGTTTTTCTATATGCAACGGCAATGCATGACAGGATTTTAGAGAAACAAGTGGCATGAACAAAAAACACGTTGTTGCACGAACAAAATAAGCGCCCAAAAAATTACTAAATGCAGCAAGTACATGCAATACTGCACCACCCCGCGCCTTATTGTTCACTTTGTTGATGCCATTTTCTTTTCATCACAATATTTGTTTTGCTTTTGCTAATTGCTTTGTTTCTATTGTTCTGTAGAAAAGCTGTGGCAACACCACGTGGCAAGTGAAACTATATTTGCCTGATAAAAACTTAAAACATTTGCTTGCGCAAAAATTAGTTGAAGAAGGGCGGAAGAAGGGTAAGCAACAGCTGTAGAATATATGCAATCTTACATTCAGCTTGGCATTTTTTTATTTTCTCGGCATATATTTATGTAGATATATGTTTATCTGTTTATACCATTTAAAAAATACTCGAAGTTGGTACTTAATATTTGATGCAACCTTAAGAAACAAGACCCTATGAATAAAATAAATCGTCATCATCATTAATTGGCGCTTAACCATCAACCGTTAAGCCAATTATGCCTGTTTTGCGATAACTACACCATTTCCAAATGTGAAGAAGAAAGCGTCTCTTGGAAATAAGAATAGTCAAATTTAAATGAGAAACCGTCATATGGAAATGAGAAAAGTTAATTTTAAATGAGAAAGCGTCAGTTGCAAAGACGACTTGTAAATTGTTAATTAGATTACTCAATTGTAAATTAGAAAGCGTCAAATGCAAATGAGAAAACGTCATATGTAAATGAGAATAGTCAACTGTAAATGGGAAAGCGTCACTTCGATATGAGAATAGGCATTCAACGTTTCGTAAGAGTGCATAAGCTGCTTCAGTACGTTCAGTTTGTCAACGATCGTAGGAGTAGGCGAACGATTAAAACGAATTAGCTTTGGTGGGCCATGCCATTCAAAAATCAAATGCCATGCCATTCAAAAATCAAATATGTTGGGTAAAGCTGATCCCCGTCGAGACTCTCTGGGGAAAGTTAATAGCACAGGTGCCGTACCACTGACAAATGTGTGCTGTATATAGGGCAACGGCTGCAAAATGTATGTAGATCAATTAGTGGATGGAGCGAAGAGATCAGCAACTGAAGGAGACTGTGTGACAGCATTCCAGCAATCAACGTCATTTCATGGAAATACTCTCTCACTCCAAAAGACACGTCTGATATTTCACATCAAGTGCTATTATCCTTAGAGGAAATGCTTTTTGCCACATACATAGCTTATCTTTATTACCATTTTTATATTCTCAAAAATAAATTACGTTTTCGCATTTTCATTTGATTCTTTCTCATCTACAAGTGAGTATTCTCATTTCCATATGACGCATTCACATTTACAATTGACTTATCTCATTTCTCATAAGGCATTTGCAATTGATGTTTTCGAAAATTGATTTGACCCTTTCTTATTTACAAGTAACTATTCTCACATCGAAGGGACGCTTTCGCATTTACACTTGACTATTCTCATCATATAACGCTTTCGCCTTTACGTCTGAGGCTTTCTCATTTACAACTGGAAGTGGCGTAGTGCCAATTAGGAAAAGCAAGGGAGGTCAAGTCTATCTATACGTGCCTCTTCCAACTCAGGGGTTCCTCCCTTCCTCTGCTGCTAAACTAAAATCTCGATGGAAATACTTTCTGGAACGGAGCCTCTTGGCTTATTCGCAAAGCATAATGAAGCCCTCGAAGCTTTTGGGCTTTTATTCTCTCCACTATCTCCATACCTACCTTTGGTGCATCATTATACCTTCGTAGATGCTCACCGTCGGCATCACAGACAGGATCATAAATCAACTCTTATTTTGAGCCCCCAACCTTCTTTCGATACCGTTCATAATTCCGAGTCATACATCAAGATAGATAGATATGATGAGCTACTTGAATAGTGTGATTTTTGTTTGTCGAGAGCGGACGTTATCGGTCTCAAATACTTTTTTGATCAAATATCGCTTTCTGATCAATTTCTAATTTCGCTTCCGTTTCTGATTATCGTCTCAGTGAAGTTTCCGATTCCAATTCCTTTTTTGTTCCGATTCTCGGGTTTTGTTCCGTTTTCGGTTTCAATTGCTTCAATTCAGGTTTTAGTTCCAGATTTAATTTTGTTCCAGATTTCGATTTAAGTTTCGTCTCGATTTCCGGTTCGGGTTTTGTTTCTGTCTTCGATTCTGATTCTCGCTTCGGTTCAGGCTTAATTTGTTGCTTCCGGTTTCATTTCAAGCCTCGGTGTGGGTTCTCGATAGGATCCGGTTTCGATTCCGCGTTTAATTTTAATTCCATCGTCCGTTTTTCTATAACATTGTCGGTTGCCTGTCTTGCCTTGGTTACGATAAAATTTTTTCTTTTGATCCAATTTCTGCTGACATTTGGTTTTGATTTTGATTATATGTCGATTTCGCTTCTGGTTTTGGTTCAAGTTCTCGATTCAGTTACGGCTAAGTTTATTAAGCGGTTGAGATTGAGACTGAGGTTCCTATTTTGGTGCTGGTTTCTTTGATAAAGCTTAGCACACTGACTTATGGGGAATACCTCTGCTTGAAAGATGCTGGGGTACACAGAGGCTCTGATGTTCTGGCTCTGGATCCGAAGACTCCTCTGGTGTTTTCGAGCTATCTGTGTACCATATGATCTTGTGCGAATACTCTCTGATCAGACTACTTTAAATCTTTTCTGCTTGAGGATATCATCGGAAGTTGAGATATTGAAATTTTTTCTCCTAGCTCCTCTATGTTTCGGACTGCAATAACTTTTCAATATTTATTTGCATTGGTCGACTGCTTTATCTCAACATCTAGCGTTGTAATGTTCGTTTGTAAGAACGTAAAAATAAAGGCTTCGGAATAAAAAAATGAGCTAAGCGTAAGGAACGAAAAGTTAAGCAAATCATGCTTTCTTATCGCGATGAAAGAGTTGGATCCTGATTTTGGTACACAAATTTTCTTCTTCAGTTTTACGGGACCACAGTTCTAGTAAGTCCCTAAAATGGCAATGTTGTGCCGAGGAACAGTAAAGGGTATATACATTTTCTTTTGTACCTCAAACAGCTTTCTCCATTTTTTTTTGACGTCTTGTTCATTTCGTAGCAAATGTTTGAGCTAATTTTTTGTAAGCCTTCCTTGTAGTTCATTTTGGATTATGTGACATTCATATGCGCCAGTTAAGAGTCATGTTGCAACATAAAAACCCGCTTTTGCTCCTTTTTGTATTTACCTGCACCGCATTTGTTTAACTGTGCAAATAGTAAACATTTAACATTTTTAATTAAAACTTTTAATTTTTCTACGTCATAAAAACTAAATACCATCATCAGCAACGGTAGCGTCAGCATTTGCCGACAGCCGTGTCGAAAGTCAGTCATTAACCAACACGTGCCCTACAACGCGTGACAAACCTCTTAGCCCTCTTCAGAGAGATTCCAATGCAAAGTTTTTTCTGGTATTAACATTTGCATTTGTATTTGTTTCTATCTGCATAACTTCCTTACACGGTCATATACTAATTTGAAAAACTTCAACGAGGTACAACTAGAAATGCGAAATGCACACCCTAACCCGATGACGGCAATGTTGCCGTGGCGACCGACGGCTTTGTCGTTGTTGTTGGCAACAGTGTAACACCAGCTACGCAATGCCATCACATCCGCGACTCATCACCCAGAAGCTGTAAAAATTGCGAACGCAATTTCGTAATTTGTCATGCAGACAGTGAAACAAACTGGCTGGGAAGGTGAGTGAATGACGCACGCGCGCGACTTAAAAGGGGTGACGTAAATAAACAAGAAAAAATAAAAGGTTAAATTAAAACTTGATAAGCAGTAAAATCTGGGTGGCGCAGTGGCCCCATTTGCTACTTTAACTTCGTTGATTTTGGTTTGTTTGTCTTGGCTTTTGGTTATTTGTTTTAGCTGCAAATATTATTTGTGTATGGTGCGTGTGCGTTTAAAGGTGCTGCCATTAATGTTGATGTGCAACGTGTTAGACGTTGGCAGTTAACAGCTCGCTGTTTGAGATGTTGCTGCACCAAATAAAATTTTCGCCTCCTACTGCTGGTGCGTCTGCGCTTTAACTACGTGCTTTTAGCCGATTTGGAAGCATTTTTTTTTTCTAATGCGCACGCGCTAATCGATTTCAGCGCAGAGTCACCGCTTGACGCAATTGCAATTGAACTGGCTACTAGGCAGGCGCGTGCTGACGCGTCGTTTGCCAATTACAATTGTTATTGTTGCTGGCCTAATGTTTGCCACACACTGCTCGCCTTTTGCCACTTAGCATTGCCATTATGGGGCAAACACAGTTGACGCAAGTTGTAATTTCCATTTTCTTTCACTATGTGTTTTGCTCGCTCGCCTTTTGAAGCGGAAAATTTATTGCTCGGTGTTAGGCACCTGCGCATTTTTCTTCCAGCATTTGTGCGCTGCTGTATTATTTTGCTTCCATTTGAGAGCTCTGACTGAAATTGGTTCGCTTGCAGATTTATTTGCTTGGAATTTAAATTGACTTTGAGGTATGATGGCGGCTTTTTGCGGTGGTGGTGGTAATGGAGACCGCGCTGGTTGTGTGGTGCGAAAAGTGTGGGACAGCGCGTCAATTAATAATGTTTGCTCATTTAAATAACGTAACTGTGCTGCACATTTTTATGACATATCCGCCTCCAGTAGGAGATATCACAAATTTATCTTGAGCAACTGCGAAAACAAACATACATACTTGCGTTGATATATTTGTGCATAAGTATATTAAAGATGATGAATAGCTGTGTTTTTTTACACCTTAGAATTTTTTTTCTAAGCACCGTGGCACGAAACGTGACCATCAGTAATATCATGATGGGTGTACTCCTCGAGGTCCAACTATCGACTCTGACCATTAGTTTGTGGAAGTCAAGATACGCACACGCCTCTGTGCATTGAATAAAGTGCTCGAAATGACATGAGAAAATAGTCGAAACAATCAGCTGATAATTTCTTTACTCAGCGCTCACTGAGAACGATATTCAACCTAACGATGAAACCGAGCAGTGGGAGCACAAAATGTGGACCCGGGTACTCCAAGAATGTGTTTATACAATATGGATATTAAATGAAAGCTGTTGATGAGAGCTTTAAAGTAAAGTAATTTTCATTGTAATATTCGGGTTAATTGCACCAACCTGGCAAAGCGGCTAAATACGCATTAAATAACGGATAAATATGCATTATTATTATTAATATTTTTTTTTTTGTTTTGTTACGTGGAAGGAGGAAATGCTTTATGCACTAGGTGCTACTCTCTGTAGCAGCGAGCCTCTCCGAGTGTAGGACTCCCTTTCTTTTTCTTCATGGGCTACCCACTAAAACCTTACCTCCCACCGCCCGCGCATTTTCCTCATCTGGGACCGCGTTTAGCATAACTTCGGGTATGGAAGCGCGCTACGAGAGCTCTTTGGCTACTCCCACGTTATTAGGCTAAGCAACCATCCTGCCGTTTAGCGAGGAGAATATTCCTTGCATATCTGCTAACCATGTCCTATCTGTCATTTCCGCAGGTCATTTTATGGATGACACTGGCCGGGGATAGGTCGCCTAGTGTTACTTCCACTCTTCTCCGTTGCTGTGCGAAGTGATCGCATTCGAAAAAGGTGTGGCGTACGTCATCTATGAGCCCACAGTATAAGCAATTCGGATTTTCAACCTTGCACATCCTGTGAAGGTATTCCCGGAAGGAGCCGTGGCCACTTAGAAACTGTGTCAGGTAGAAGTCGACCTCTCCATGTGGCCGTTCTAACCATGGCTCCAGCTCGGGAATCAGTTCCCTGGTCCACTTGCCTGCAGTACTGCAGCTCCATTGCTGTTGCCAGCGTCGGATAGAATCTTTTCACGACTGCGCGGCAGCAACATCTCTATGTACTTCTCCTCGGAATTGTTAAATTTATTTCCTCTCCTCAGCGAGAAGATGTATCGGTATGGTTCCCGCAATAACTAGAACTGCGTCTGCGGATACCGTGCGGTAAGCTGAGGCAATTCGTAGCGCCCCTCTTCGTTGGACAGAAGTAATAGCAGCTCGATACTTTTGGAATTTCATTGCATCCGCCCAAATTTCTGCACCGTACAAGATTATAGAATCCGAAGCGGAAGCAAGCAACTTTCTTATACATGGACTTGGCCCGCCTGTGTTTGCCATTAATCGACTTAAGTATCCTATGGTCTGTGCAGTTTTCTCACGGGCTCCTTGAAAGTGTTCCGAGAAGGTTAGTTTGCTATCTAGCCTCACCCAAGGTATTTCGTGGAGCTGCGTGTTTGTACTTGTTGTTCTCTAACCATCATATTCATAATGGCGGGAATTCGTCTCTTCGCGAGGATTACGATCTCAGGTTTCGCTGTCGCGAGCTGAAGTCCATGGTCACTCATCCATCTATTTACACTGCGCATTACTTGGTTTAATTTAAGCTGCGTCAGCTCGTAGTTCCGTGCTGTAACTACGGCAGCCATGTCGTCTGCGAAAGCAACAATAAAAGCACTTTCTGGCATGTGCAAACGAAGGAGGCTGTCATACGAAGCATTCCAGAGGTCGGAACCTAACACCGATCCCTGGGATGCTGCGCCTGTTATCCTCATCTTTCTCTGACTTTGATTTGTTTCGTACGTAGCCAGCGATCTTTTAGGTAGTCGCTTAATATGCCTAGTAGATAAGGAGGTACCTTGAAAGAGTGTTTCAGCGCATCGAGCACGTCGTCCCACCTGACGGAATTGAAGGCATTTTTCAAGTCCAGCGTGACCAGTAAGACAACCGGCCTAGCTTGGTGGCACGCGGTTTCGGCTTTCCTTACCGCATTTATAACCTCGGCTACGGCATCTATTGTGGAGTGACCTTTCCGGAACCCATGCTGCCGATGGGACAGACCTCCTTCATCTTCAATGGCTGCTATCAGCCATTGTTTAGGGAGGCTTTCCATCATTTTCCCGGCCGAGGTGCGCTGTCTTTCACCTTGTAGGAAAGATCATGGCTTCCGGGCATTTGTTATACATATGCAGCAGCAACTCAGGACTGATCTTAGCAGCTAGTCTTATTGCTTCAGCTGGTATCCCATCCGGTCCTGGCGCTTTACCGGGCTTCATTCTGTGTAGGACCGCTTTTAGCTCACCTTCACAGAACGACTGCACGTCGTGGTCTTCGTGGGTGACGTGGTCACCCAATAGTTACCAATTCACTCCGATACAACAACAATGGTATGGTCGTGACTTTGCATAAGTCCTCCGCATATTCGAAAAATCCAAAGCCTCAGGCACTTCACTCTTAGCCTTCTAGAAGTGGGACAGCTAAGCATATTGTGAATAGTAGATTTCACCTTGTCGTTAAATCTCATACAGCTATCTCGCAGTAAGGACTATATTCATATTATGAAGAATATTCACATCACTAAGTGATACTAGCATCCTTAATCCGATACTAAACAGTCACTTGAATGCACGTAAACAAATCAATCATCATTTGCACATGTGCATACAAGGCAGCAGAGAGATATTCACCATCAGCCGAAGTAATACTAACATATACACACGCATATGGCTAGGTGAGAGACTATAAACTACAAATATACATGTACATATATAACCAAGCACGAAGTTTGCGAAATTACTAGACCTTAGGAGAAATGGGTGGACGAGGCAACAGAGAGTATAATAGCAGCGAAAGCTGAGTAATCAGTAAACAGTTTTGATTTAAGAACGCTATTGGTTGTGAAGTTAAGTATTATTGTGGGTACTCCCAAAGTAGTCTAATAAAGACCATTTTGCATTATTGAATATTGGAGTTATTTATTTAACAGTTTAGCGATTCGAACATTAGCAGAAGGTTTGGAATAAGTGGAATTTCCCGAAATTACTTACAATATTAATATCATGAATACCCATTTGTATGTTGTAAGCAAAACCGTCCGGGATTAATTTTGTTAGCAAACAAACTAAATAGGTATAAATTCCTGACCAGATATATATCGCCATTCGTTTAGAAGCTTCGTTAGCCCAGCCCTTATTTATTTAGGACGTGCTCTGTTGGCACAAAAGTAGCAAGCGAGTGGTACTCTGACGTCTCTAGTGATATACACGCCCGAAAGGTTTATTCTAGCAAGAAGTCGGCGAAGTCAGAAGTTAGCAAACCTCTCTCTGTTACAGCAAGGTTTAGGTCAGTGCTGTTGTTGCCACTCATGCTTGTATTGAACACTGAGCTTATTAATTGTGGGAGCACGAAACAGCGTCCGAAATATCTCATGTAGGGCTACTATTGGTAGACATTGCAGTTATCAGGTACTCTCAAGAAGAAGGATTTGAGGTGATTTCTATTTATAAGGACTACATGCTAACAAATGCGAATCTGTCATTAATGTCGTGGTTTCAAAGACGGAAAACCCCTAGCTCTTTATTTTCCTTGAATCCCTAGCTCTTTTCCTTGTAGTAGATTTGGTTTTTATTGTCGTTATTGACGATGTAACGATGTCTTGTTGTCGCTTATTTTGTTTGTTTTTTTTTTTTTTTGTTTTTATTGTGGTTGTTTTCAAAGGAATGGCACTTCGCTTTGCTAAGTGGCTAATTCATTTAGGTACATGCACACATCCGTCTGCCAGGGGAGCTTAGTTTAAGTCTCGTCCACCAATCACAGTAATATTTCAAGTAATCATCCGGATCGGGGAAGGCCTAACAGATTGCTCTTGTTTAGAGAAGATATTTCGTGAGCCGTTTAATTCCATCGAGTTAAAAAAATCACTGCAATGAATCGCTTGGTATTCAACTTCTTTTGGTATCGCAAGAAATTGGGGCATCATGGAACTAACGCAGATCGAAGGCAGCTATAAAATCGCTAAACAGATGGATCTTCTTTTCCAAGCATATCACTTATTATTCCATAGATGGCCGCATATCAAAGCGTTTACCGACGGAAGCCAATTAAACGGCAATTACAGTCGCTGCGTAATGCACAATTGTTGCCATCTCCCAGACATATCGAAATCTTGCTGTACGAAAAATTTGAGAAGGTGGAAAATTGTAAGAAGCAGCTTTTTGACTGAACTTTTAAACCAATTGATACCCCCAAAATTGTTAGTCGATATTTAACTATAACTACTTTGTAAGTGGAGAGTTTATGCAGAGCAAAATCACAAGAGCCATTTCACACAATTTCTTTAATGTCTCTGTATTACTCACAAAAAAATCACTCGGGCTAAGTATAGCTCCCATGAAGAGAAACGGAGTGGCGGAGAACAGTTCCACAATATACTTTAAATTGCGCTGGTTTCGTTATGGCGATCACCCAAGGGAAACGGTAAAGGAGTAACAATCTTGCTGTTAGCAGGTGTCGCCCACTGTATACCGCTCTAAGAAGTGGTAAGCGAAAGCTCTGCGCCATTGATTTGAAGTGTTGTTAGTTCAGGCAGTTTATCAGTGCAAATAGCGCTATCCTTGGCATCAACTCAATAACTTAACACCGCACAGAGTTACATAGCCTTAAATAGCACATCTAAAGCTCCTACACATCTATTATGAGCGCTGGCTATAAATTAAGCTCTTTTAAAAACATTTTTAAAATTACCTTGGATTGATGTGATCGTAAACCGATTTTCATCTCCCATTAACAGGTTTTCTAATTTTCCTGTAATAAAATCTATCTTTACAAACTCTCTCATTCATTCGGTTATATAAGTATATAACCCTGCAGTCGTTTTGTCTTCATTAACCTCACCACATCAATTGTCGAGTATTTTTAAAACAATTAATTTATATCACTCATAAAACTATTATGCAGCGCTTAGCCAAGTTATTCTGGTATGATATAGTGCTCGAATTTCATTACTGATTGAAATATCGTTGTTGTTAAATTGTCTATACAAATAGATATGTTTGTATGTTCGAATAGCGGTACAAACATATATTGGCCGTATTGCAATAACTTAACGGAAATGGGTATTTTATTAATTCTACAAGACAGTTGCAAGCAAACTTACATGCAACACGCGCAAAAACGCACTCATATTTTTATGATGCCACCAATGTTGTGCGCAGCGCTTACTTGCTACTTGTTGCTGCCAATAACGCGCCCACTCTTCGCTGAATCATAGTATGTACTAGTTTTGCGCCGCGAGCTTCGATTCATAAGTGACTTTATTGAGTAAAAAAAAATAATGCGATGCTTAGTTATTCCAATTTATTAAACATAAATTCAATGGCAGTCAACATTGTTTGTGCCAAAAACCGAATGTACAGCAAATGCGACAGGTTGATGTTGCAATCCCGCGAAGCGAAAAGAAAGAGGGTGGCAAGTGCATGCTCTGCCAGCAGTTGGACGACAAAACAAGTAGCAAATGGTTAGGCTTTTCTGATGAAAAAAAAAAAATGTATACACAGGCGCGTCGCCAATCGAATAGCGAAATTAGAGCGACGCGCACGCATCATAGCGCGCGAGACAGCGAAGACTGCATTTATATAGGTATGTGACCCCCGCGCTGAGTGGCCGAGTGGTGGCATTGCATGATAACTATTTACCTACCAACCAACATGAACTGAGCGCACGCAGAAATGGAGCACCTGTCATTTGACAATCGCCCCCAGACTAGCGGATAACTGACGAACGCCTCCTAGCGTCGCATCGCCCTTGCGTCCTACAATCACGTTGATGCGTTTGCGCCTGGTTGTTATTTCGTTGAATAGAGCTATGAGACGATGATGAAACCAGTTTTCCAATTGCTGCCTTCAAATGATTCGTGGAATTAAAATTGTTGTGCCTCGACTGCATTGCCTTTGGCGTCGGTGTAAGCCTCTACGCTATCAAACGCCTACAGTACGCTTGGGTGTTATTTGTGCACGGTTGGCCACTAAAAATGGCAGGAAGCTCACAACAACAAGAACTTTCATTATTATTACCATTTCAACTTCCTACGGCAATGAATACAACTGTAATCAAGCGAAGAGCAGGGGGATGACCAACAGTAGCCTCAGTTATGGCCGAAGCGAAAAACGCGTCTCCCAACGCATGCGCGTAGCCATATACACTTTTTTTATTACAACTTCGCTCCCTGCAAAAATTTGTGCGATTAATACCTAACCTCTTTTGTTTGCATTGGGGTATAATTGATCCCGTCTCACCCTTTTGGGCACCTTTGCTATTATTCAGCTGGAAATTGATGGTGTAATTTTTGCAAAACAATAAATTTGTTTTGTTTAAATTTGATTTGTTTTATTTTTCCACAATACCAACACAGAAGAAAATTAAGAGCTAAAAAAATTATAAAATCGGCCAAACCTGCCATACTGGTTGAAGAATGACTTCCCCGACATTACCCGTAGGTGAACAAAGAGACCTACCCTATAGTACCCTTAGGAGTACAAAGAGGACCTGTCCGACCGTAATCACAGGCGATCGAAGATCTCTCCGACAGTATCCGTGAGGTTATGAAGAAATACAGTACTCGAGGGACAAGAAATCAAAACTGTCTATGGTGGCATACTCCTTTACGACATATTCCGGATTCATACTAGACTAATGACATTTTTTCAGGGTTGTAATCACCATGCGCTGCCGCCGCTGGCACTGGTCGCGTACGTGAATGCTGCTATATGAGGCTGGGCATTTCTCTGATGGTGTTGGTGTCAGCATTGCCTTTAAAAATAAAATAAATAAATAAATGAAAGGCGCGATAACCTCCGAAGAGATCTAAGGCCGAGCTTCTCTTCCAATTTGCGTCGTGCTCCTCTTGATTTTCCCTACAAATTGGCCGGACGGGACCTAATTGTTTTATGCCGACTCCGAACGGCATCTGCAAAGCAGATGAGTTTTCACTGAGAGCTTTTCATGGCAGAAATACACCCGGAGTGCTTGCCAAACACTGCCGAGGGGCGACCCCGCTTAGAAAAATTTTCTTCTAATTGAAAAATCTTATTTCTAAAATTTTGATGTTGCTTTGCCCGGGAGTTGAACCCAGGGCATACGGTGTGATAGGCGGAGCACGCTACCATCACACCACGGTGGCCGCCCAGCATTGCCTTTACTATCGGTCAATTGTGGAATTTTCAATTCGCAATAATTGCACTTGTTGCTCCAAAAACAAGCTTCGCCACAACAATAACAGCGGAGCTATAACCCACATTGCCCGTTAACTGAATAGTCACTTAAAGCTACCAATGGCAATGACGTTGTGTGTCCGCGCGCGCAACGACCTGCAAACAAGATACATGCGAAACACAATCAGCTACGCATTGGTACGCATGCGCATCAGCTACTCTCGCCTAACTTCAACAAAAGTGTTGGCTGTGACATTGTACGAAACTCCATAGCTTTAAACTGCGAGACGGCTATGCTGCAGGTGCAACATGCCACCGCGCACAGACCCCAATACATCGTAGAACCGCCACAACAATTCACTCCACGGTGTTGCGTAGCCCGTGAGTTGCACTCTTTTTCACTTTTTTCTACCAACTGTCTTTGTACTGGCTGCTGCTTTTACTGCTGGTGTATGCAACATAGCATATAAATTATATCGCTAATGCAAAGTGCTCTTCTTGTAGGCCATGCGACATACCACTGTAGTTTAAGGCTTGAAAATCGGTTGTCTTCTCTGCGCGTCTTTTGTTTTTTGCATTGTATTGAACGGCCTGCTTTTTTCTCAGCAAATGTCGAGTGGGCGCGCTGGGTACGTCATTAGCCACAGAGTAGGAGTGCATATTAGCGGTACAAGTTGCTCTGTGGACGACACAGACACTTTGTCACAAACATAATAATGTTGCCAAACTTGTCTGCTTGCCCTCCTGCAAATTTGCTTTCTTCTTCAATGCAATAGCTGTGGGTTTGAGAGATGCGTAGTCATTCATATCTACTTGTTTGTATGAAAGTATTTTCTTGCAGGTGGCTGTTTGTCTCTTGGCGTAATGTCGCTATAGTCTTGGCCTTGGCTCGTACGCAGTTTGAGTTTTGTTTGCTGCATTCTTGTGTTTACGTTCTTGATAAAGTGTCATCGTTAAAAACTCTGTGACTTTTTACTAATTACTTGCCATGTACCCTTACAAAGTAGACTCTCGAAGCGATGTGTTTATAAATTTTAAGCTCTTTTCTTTCAATTCAATTAGTTTTTTTTTTATATCATCCTTTAGTCTCATTTATGGCAGATTGTCGCTTTCATGCTTTGCATCTATCGACGAGATTAATGCCGTAATCGTATTACAAGCGTGGGAATGAGGCTGGCTTAATTTAACTGCGAGAGGGGCATAAATGAAGTACGTACCTTTTGAAAAAGGAAAAGAAAATACGAAAAAATGCATTTAAGTCACTTTGGTTTTGCATCTGGTCGCAATCAATGTCCGGTATGCCTGTGAACCGGTGGATAATAGCTTCCAGTACATAACAATGAACCGGCAATGATAGTTAACAGCTTATGGTTAGGAAGCTTTAATATTAAATTGGTAGGACCATGAATAGTCGGTCAGGAAACTGAATCACATGAAGATGGTTATTTTATTTTTTTCATTCCAGGCTCAAGATAGGGTCCCAGAAACCAAATTTCCACTGAATAAAAACACAGCATCTTTGTACTGTAAGCAACAATATTTACTTGTACATTCAACAATTTTAATATGTTGTAATTTAAATGAAATATCATATGATATTTTGTCTTTTTAATCAGTTTTGATTGAAGTTATAGAAAAATATAAAATAAAATATTCTTGAATTGAAAAGTTGTGAAAACTATAAAACTTAAGAATTTTAATTAAAAAGTTAAATAAGAATTCTAAGGGATTTTATAACTCAGGTGTGGGTCAATCCAAGCTAAATATCGTCTACAAGAGAAAATTTTGCACAACTTTTAAGTAATGCAGGTATTGAATTCCCGACGACAGCCCGCTTTCGCAACTCAAACGAATGGCAGCGGATATAATCGGTCCTACAGATGATCGAGATATTTCCGATGACGCTATTGTTTCTGGTGCTTCCGCCACTGCTGATACCGCCGTAACCGATGCCTCCGTAACTGATGCTGCTGTTACTGCCTATAATACCCTCATTACGGATGACGCTGATACTGCCTGACCTACTGATGTCTCTGTCACTGGCAATGCCAATATATCTGCCGATATTGCTGCCGCTGCCAAAACTGCCGCTGGTTCCTCTGCAAATATAAATATTGCTCGAAGAAATTTGAGACAAAAGAATCGACTAGCCACCAACATCGATGATGAAGTTGGAGCTTTACAGAAGCGGTTGGAGATATTTTGTATTTATTTATTTATTATTCATTCAGTCTAAAAAGTACAGGTTTTCTTACAGACTAGTTAAAAATAGAAAAGAGTTCAAGCTTAAACTTATGTAAGCTATTATTAAAATTAAGAATATTGCTATATCGATTCGCTAGATGTATAGTCTTGGATATAGGCTCATTCATAGCATAGTTCGTTCTATGAGTTGCTTCGATAAATAGTATATTATTCCGTAGATAACGCGGAGGAACATACGGAATGAATAAGTTTATAAAATTATAGGCAAACGTGTGTGAGAAATAAATTCTTATGTCACACAAAGCCTGAAGACCGAGCAATTTCCGCCCACTAGTGATGGGAGACCATCGGGCCAATGAAGCAAACACAATGGCATTTTTGTAAAAAATATTTGAACTCTCTCAATTTTGTGCGAGTTAGCTTCATAAAATGGATTCCATATTATTGAGCAGTATTCCAGACGACTTCTTACCAGTGAGGTATAAAGTGCCTTCAACGTCATAGGGTCCTTAAAATCTTTTGTGTTACGTGTAATAAATCCAACCATTGCAAAAGACTTCCAGAAAATGAAATCAATGTGACTTGAAAACGAAAGTTTAGGATCAAAAATCACACCCAGATCTTTAATCTCATGACAACGATTCAGAGATCTGTCATTTAATTTATAATTAAAATATGTTGTGGTTGAGTTTTTAGGATATGAAATAACACAACATTTGTTTGTGTTCAGGAGCAAATTTTTGTTTGAGCACCATTCGGCAAAAGAATTGAGATTAGATTGTAAGTTTAAGTGGTCGAAAGTATCTCGGACTCTTAGAAAAAACTTGACGTCGTCTGCAAACATTAGACATTTAGCGAACTTGAATTGTTGAGGCAGATCATTGATAAAAATTAGGAATAGTAGAGGACCGCAATGGGTACCCTGATTCCTGACCAGGGGTTGATATGCAAGGATGACCTATCGGCTCCAATTGATACATATAGCATCCTGTTCTCCAAAAAGCTTGAGAAGAATTTTAACAGGTTACCATTGATACTATACATCGCCAGTTTGTGTAGCAGTGTAGAATGATCGACCTTTTCAAACGTTTAGAGAAGTCCGTATAAATAACAAACATCAAGTTGCTCTTGGCTCTCAAAAGCACCGACAATTTTATTGGTGACTAAAGCTAAATTATTGGAAGTGGGCCTTCCAGGAAAGAATCCATACTGGCACTCCACTGGCACTAGCATTACTGATGTAATCGAATAGTTTACCATGCAATATATGATCGAATACTTTTGCCAAAGTACTCTGCTTAACAATCGGTCTGTAGTTGCATATATCATTGCGGCTACCAGATTTATATACGGGGTTTATGGAGCATAATTTCCATGAGTCTAAAAAACTTCCATTGCTCAGGCATTCTCAAAAGGGAAGCGCCAGATGCTCTGCAATGGTGTTCTAACATATTTTAAAGAATAACGGAGAAAATCCCTCAATATCTGATTTTGTGCTACTTGGCTGCTTAGAGATCGGCAGAAGAACATTATCTGCAGTACCTAATATCGAAAGAAGAAATTTGAGATTGGTATCCAGAGTGGAATACCGGATTACCTCTTCACTAGGTAAACTTTGAATATACCTTCTGAAATAATTTGGCAAACAAATTACACATATCTTGCGTATTGCTGGAGACTTCGTCATCATACTCCATGGTCATGGGGAAGCCATTAGTATGTCTCTTGGAATTTATAACCGACCAAAAACTAGACGGATTTGTTTTCAATTTCGATTCAAGTTTAATCATATATTGCTTGAACAAAAACTTATTAAGACAATCAAATTGACTTTTAAGTGTAATGTAATTAAGTTGATAAGTTTCATTAGAGCTATTTCTATATCTTTTGAAGGCTTAATTTTTTCTATTTTTAATATTATTAAGTTTTGCATTATACCAGGGTGGTCTCTTACTAGAACTATTACGTTTTAAAGGTACGAAACTCGAAATGGCTGATAAAAGTATTTCCTTGAAAATTCCGTAAGAAGACTGTGGTTCATTGGAGGAGTTCAAGAACGTCCAGTCAGTGGCTAAGAAAAACTGATTTATAGCCACGCGGTCGACTTTAAAATAGTTATACTCCAACGTAGATTTAGCCTATTTTTTATCAAAATTATAAAACTCGAAATTTATAGCCAAGGCACTGTGGTGTTTTTTTAGGTCTGCAGATCCAAATATTAGACCGACAAATTTGCCACTTCTATTAGGATTAGTATTGTATTGTTTTAGCCCATGTGAGAACAAGGTGCTTACAACTAGCATATCGATATCAGATCTAATATTTGTGGGTAAAGTATTGCAATCACTTGACCAAGAAATATTACTTAAATTAAAATCATCTAAGTATATAATTTCTTCAGATGAGTTACAGTTATTGATAACACAATTTAAATTATCTATATGCTTCTGATAGATTGCTAAGTCACTACTTGGTAGAATATAGGGCAGTAAAAAATTATATTTTTATTAAAAGTAAACTTAACGCTTATACAAATTTGTTCCACGACACCATTATTATAATCAATAACAATTTGCTTACTACATAAATCAGCCCTGACCGCAATGAGAACACCGCCTCCCCTTTCAAGGCCAGTGGCGTTTGGACAACGATCTTTGCGAAATATATAGTAATAATTGTCGAAAAATTCGCTGGATGAAAAATTTTCGGTTAGAAAGGTCTCTGTTAATGCAATTATATCGTATTCATGTGATATTATATTACGATATTATTGTGATGATTTCGTACGCATACCACTCACATTATGATAATAGAGCACATAATTTGCTCATGAAACAAATTGAGCAGTTAGAGTATGGGGCAACTAAAAGCCAACGATGCCTGGAATTCGGAGACATAGAGCACGCCATACCTAAATTTAGTGGCGATGATGTGTCGCTCACTGTTGGTCATTTCCATCAGGATTTTGAGGAAATCATGGAGTCGACAGGCGCTGATGACCGATTTAAGCTTCTCGCACTTCGCCGCTCGTTGAAGGGAACGGCAAAAGTTTTTTTTAACAACGACTGCAGCCTTAAATTACCATCAACTTAAGAGTGCTTTGAGGGTCGAGTTCGACATTCCGATTACACGACAAGAAGTTTATAAAATATTGGCACAGCGTCGTTGGCGTGAAAAAGAAGAATATTTGCATTGCTATGTGCTGACGATGCAGGCTAAAGCAAAACGTGCAAACATAAGTGAAATGAAAGTAATTGATTTCATTATCGATGGGATTGGTAGTTTAGTCTAAAACTCTCTCTCCCTCTTGCTGACAGCACGGATAATGGGCGAGTTGAAGTCACTGATCATTTGGTTTCCAAATAAGTTTTTAGCCCCAATGTGGTTTTGCCGGCGACACATAAAGTTATACCTAAGCCAGTTGAGAAGAAACAAAAACAAAAGTGTTATAACTGGTCGAAGGATGGGCATATTAAGCCGAATTTCCCATATCCATTACGACCAAATGAAGCATGTTTTTGCTGCTGGAAAGTGGGGCATGGCCATCGCTCCTGCACGAACCCGGCAAAGACTTTGAAGCCTAAGGATGTTGCTGCTGTGTATATGGTAGGAGACGCTGACACTGACGTGGTTGAGGCTTTTAATTATGTGAGTATATTATTTAAGACTAGTGAGGGGGGATTCGGTGGAAAAGACATTGAAATATTATTCATTATAAAAATATGTATTACATATTTATCACAAATAACAACTATTGACTTAAATGTAATTTTTGATAAAAATATGACCATGCCAATTATTTTGTGCCGTGACTTCCTTAGGGCATTCAAAATTAGATTATCAAATGTTGTGAAAAGATATAGTAAATCTAGATTACTACCAATAAGGGATAGTTTTACCGAAAAATCCTGTAAGGAAATGTATATTGTAATTGACTCTAATGCATTTGTTTCGTTGGTAAAACCTAACTACTCCGAAATGAGCCAGTCTGCTACTGCCGAAAATATTGTGGAACTGGGGAAATCTAGTGATATTGATTTACCTCATGATTCTTGTGCTAAGGTTTTTGTTGATAATATTGATGTTGACTTAGAGTTAACGAAAGATCATGGTGATGACTCGAAACAACTTAACCAGTAAATGTCTTAATTCTGTTAAATTAACTGGAACAGTAGGTCAATGTACTATTGATGTACCTGATATTTTTTGTATAGATATTTCGTCTGAGGTGGATAATATTGATATATGCCACAGTCTGGCAAAAAGACACAGAAATAATTTGAAAGCACTTATTAATAGTGAGTACTTTAATTCTGATATACAACCTGAACCATTTGAATTTCAGATGAAAATACATCTAACAGTTGGCGTTCCTTTCCAGTGTGCTCCTCGTCGACTATCTTACTCAGAGCGTAATCAAGTACAGTCTATCATTGATGAACTTAGCAGGGAGGGTATAATTAGACCTAGTGATTCTCCATATGCTTCAGCTGTTGTGCTAAATAAGAAGAAGAATGGGAAAATTCGTATTTGCGTTAACTGTAGGGCCTTAAATAAATTAACCGTTAGAGATAACTACTCGTTACCGTTGATTGATGATTGTATAGAATATTTGCATAATAAAAAGTTTTTCTCAGTTTTGGACCTAAAGAGTGGATTTCACCAAGTGAAGATGGTTTCCAAATCGATTCCTTTTGACTTCGTTTGTGACTCCTAACGGAAAATTTGAATATTTAAAAATGCCGTTCGGGTTGAAGAACGCTCCTGCTATATTCCAGCGATTTATCAATAACATCTTCCGCGATATGGTTGAGAGTAGAAAAATAATTATTTATGTGGAAGATATAATTGTTGCTACCGAAGATTTCGAGGAGCACAGGGATTTATTAAGAACAGTATTACAACAGCTAGCTTTACTTGGGTTAAAACTTAACCTAGATAAATGTAGATTTGGATATGATGAAGTTCATTATTTAAGATACAGTATCACTCGGGCCGGAATATTACTGAAGAACTCCCATATCAAAAGTATACAAAATTTCCCAGTATCCACTAACCCAAAGCACGATTGCAGTGTATAGGTTTATTTTCGTATTTCCGCCGGTTTGTGTCGTCGTTTTCCCAAATAGCCAAACATTTACAGAATTTGCTTAAAAATGGTTAACGATTTGAATTTGACGAAAAATGTCATGACGCATTTAATGAATTGAAAATTAGATTAATATAGTCCAGTTTTAGCTATATATAACCCATAGAGGGAAACAGAGCTGTATTGTGATACAAAAAGTATAGGTTTCGTGGCCGTATTGTTACAGCGCCAGAATGATAATAAACTTCATCCTGTTTCTTATTTTTCCAAGACTGCTTCGAGCGCTGATTCGAAGTACATAGTTTCGAGTTAGAAACATTAGCCATTATATATGCATTGAGAAGATTTAGAACTTATTTAGAGGGAATACCTTTCACGATAGTAACTGACTGTAATTCATTGAGGCAAACCCTAGAGAAAGGCCACTTAATTCTAGAATATCTAGGGGGCCATTAAGCTTGAAAATTACAATTATAAAATACAACATAACCGAGGAACCTCAATGGGTCACGTAGACGCCCTAAGTATAATGCAAATAGCCTTAATTATAAACACGAATGACGTTGAATTTCAAATAAAAGCCGCACAAGAACATAATAATGACATTAGATCAATGCGAGGTAGGTTGGAAAATAATTCTGTTAATGTTTACGACTTAGTGGATAGACTTGTTTATAGAAACATCAATGGAGATGGAAAGAGAGCCCTTTATGTTCCTTACGAAATGGAAGATAATGTTATATGGACCGTACATGAGAAAATTGGTCATTCGCCCGTTGACAAAACAATTAGTAAAGTAAAGCTGTATTACTGGTTTCCAAATATGAGATCCAAAGTGGAAAAGTTCATTAAAAATTGTTTGAAGGGCATAATGTATGCTATGCCTCTACAAGCTAGAGAAAGGATGTTGTATCCTATTCCTCAAACCCCACTGCCGTTTGACACTATACACATAGAACACTTTGGTCCGCTGCCGTCAGTTAGGTCAAAGCGAAAGTACGTTTTCGCGGTCATTGACGCATTTACAAAATTCGTTAAGCTTTTCCCGACCATTCCACGAGCACCCACGAAGTCACGGCTGCTCTGGATAAGTACTTCAGTTATTATAGCCAACCGAGACGAATTGTAAGCGATCGGGGAACTTGTTTTACCTCTTGTTTTACCGTAGTAGACTATTATTTGGTGTTGAACAACGTGGTGTGATAGTAGATGAGTTTACTGAATTTTTCCAAGAGCGAGTGTGTACAGATGAGGGGTGAAATTTAGTTCAGATAAGGAAAATGCATCTGAGGCTATTATAGATAGACAGGAATACGAAGTCAAGCGGGTCTCTAAAGCAGTCATGGGGCTAGAAAGTATAAAATAGGGGAATATGTGGTTATAAGGAACGTAAACACTATTGTTGGAAGCAATAAGAAGTTCATAGCTCATTATAGAGGACCGTATGTAATACATAAATGCTTGGGAAACGAAAGGTATGTCATTCGTGATATCAACGTGTGTCAGATTAGTCAATTGCCATATGATGGTGTTGTAGAAGCTCATCAAATAAGAGAGTGGCGGAATCCACCAGACGAATGCATTGAAGAGTCAGACCCTTTGGAAATCAACCCTAATTTCTAAGTTTTATATATGATCGAGGCCGATCTGTTGTCAGAATTGGCCGTGTTGTAGGGCGATGATACTGTGTATAAAATGTAATTTAAAATATTTAAACAACTTTAAACATTAATATAGATAAATTTATTAAATTAAACCTTAATTTTAAGTTATATGACCGGGGACGGCCTTAGTCAGGTTGGCCGAGTTGTAACAACAATATTTACTTGTACATTCAACAACTTTAATATGTGGTAATTTAAATGAAACATCATAAGACACTTTGTTTTTCTAATCAGTTTTCATTGAAATTATAGAAAAATATAAAATAAAATATTCTTGAATTGAAAAGTTGTGAAAACTATAAAACTTAAGTATTTTAATTAAAAAGATAAATAAGAATTCTAAGGAATTTTATAGTACAAAGATCGAATACACACCATTACAACTTGAGCTGTTGTTAGCACTGAAGCCTTCCATATCATAAAAGTATGTAGAGAGAGAGAGAGCGCGTGGTCTGAATAGCTGAAATTACTATTATAGAGTATGAGTCTTCAAAACTAGAAAATGATTGCCCTTTCGTATACACAATGAGAGCACAATTGTGTTATGGCGTGCAGATCCCTGCTATAGAGGGATAATAGGTGGTAGGAAACGATTTGGCTAACGATCGCAACAGTAGGCACACAATTGTTGTGGTCAAGGACCCTTGTAAATGCATCAGACCAGCTCCATCAGTGCATATACATAGGTGCGGAAGGCGGCAGAAATAGTTGAATAGTGGGGGTGAACAACATCTGCAGTGACAAAAGAGCGTGTACCACTGGGCCGAAGTGATAGGATGGTAGGAGGTAACCTAGGGGCTTTGAATGCGTATTTGACGTGTTGTTGGGTTGTGCATCGACGGTAGATAATTCCCTTAGCGAGTGGTAGTCACATGTAACGATTAGAGTTGGCAAATATACGTGTACCTGTGATTTTGTCACAGCTTCTGAAACAGCACAGTACATTTCAGCAATAGCTTAGAAGGAATAACCGTGAAATATTGCCTGTGACAGCATTTGTTTCCCGTTACCAATCACGCTTACCAATAAACTCAATCATAGACTAAAATAAATATGCTATGAACCAATACAATGAGCGTATTATTTAAGCTGTGACTGAATAGCAGTACATCTCCCAAAAAATGATATAGAGGCGGCAATAGAAACACCCTCGCTAACAGAATATATCCACTGTTAAATCGATGGTCGCAGTATTAGTAATGTTATGTATGTATATAAATGCTACTAGTGGGTGAGTTAGTAGAGGCAGATTTCCTTAGAGTTTTTCTGCGACACCTGCTACTTATTCGCAACACAATTCACAGGGAAAAATATAAATTCATTTTCCTTTGTTATTTTTGTTTTGTTTCAGTCACGAGTAAAAACCGCTGTGACTGAGAGGTCACAATCACATACAACGTTGTTCCTCAAAAATCACGGGATCGGCCAACATTAGTAACGATACTTACGAGACTGTTTTATAGTGCTTCAGGGGCTATGTTCAAAGCATTTCTATACCCCCCGGCACGCAAATTATCCGTCAGAAAAAGCCAACCCATGATGGTGCGTTAATATGGAACTGATCGAGTCTATAGCGTAAGTCAATACCCTAGGAAGATTCAGTAGGAGTAAAATATATATCTCATCTTATACTTCGTTCTTCATTTGTATAGATGGTTCCCAGCGAAAAAACCCGTACCTTAATCTATTTTCCTCAACTTGACGTGAGACTCTCTACGTGGGAGCGAAGTCAGCGCATAATTATGTATGATGATCAAAATTAACTGCTATTTGTATTCCTGAGTTTAAATACCTAGAAAAATTAATCACATATCACATTCGATACCTTTTGTCTTGTAAGAGAAACAAGCTCTCTCTCCACCTACATAGGTTGGGACCAATAAAAGGCTTGGTTTGATTAAAAAAACACTGGTTCGCATAGTTGCTAAAGTGATGTTGTCAAGTCACCTATTAAGGCTACCACTTTGCGTCAATTGACCACCAACATCGAGGACAGAGTGATATGCCACACATCTCGAAGTGTGCCCCGATACTATAGCTCACCTCTTGTTGTTGTTGCTGTATACCTCAGCGGGTTAGGGGGTCAGAATATTTCCGCGGTATGTATGCCTGTCGTAAGAGGCGACTAAAATACCAGATTCAAGGGGCTGTTTAGCGCATCCCTTCAGGTTGCCAGCCCAATATATTGCTTCTCCAATTGTCAACCTCACCTATCCGCGGCGTATCCTGTTTCACTAACAGACGAGGTTCTGGCGACCCCAAGCTCCTCATGGTACTTGGGGGTGGGGAGGGAGGGGATGGCCTGAAGGTTTAATGTTGCCACATAAATCGTTCCCGAGATGGTCGTGCTAGCACCTTAATGGTGCTGTGGTACCGGAGCGTACCAGATCTGTATCCGGCAAAGGACCATTACATTGATAACACTCCCCAAAGCATTCGGGGAGCAACCTTATCGCTACAACAACAACAACAACTTAACCTCTCTCATAATTCGGCGTTTCAGGATGTCTTAGATTTTTAGTTAGCTTATTTAGCGAGCTGAATGTGTTGGGAACTGCTTTAGTGACTCGGTTCCACTGCATAGTACACTTGAATGAAAATGGTTAGAAGAAGCTGTAAATGGCCCCAGATGATACTACTTTACGAACCTGGTAAATTACGAAAAAATAAAAATAAACATTCAGTCATAATGAATTTCCTCAATTATTTACAAATCGAGCTTTAGAAATGCATACTCGTATTTCAAAATAATTACAAAAAAAAAATTTATCTATACAAAGTGCCCCTAGTAAAATTGCCTATTGATACTTTAACTTCCCACCTAAGTAATTTCATTAACAACCCAAATACTTTATCGAATACATTAATGCGGTGCGATGAAAAGAATCGGGAGCTATTGCAAATTTCAACGCCTTTGCATGGACATAATTACAACTTGTTCATTTCAATCGACAAACGCCGCCACCTCTAATTGCGATGCCGCACCAATCAGTGAATTTATATACAGAAAAGAAGAAAACGTTAGGAAAAGATGTAGGACATAAGCAGAAAAAAAAAACATGCACTAAAGATGAATGCGAGTTGAATTACCACTTTTTGCTGAGTTGGCAACTCCTTTCCTTGGCCATTGTAAATTGTTTATGGAGGTTTTTGATGAAATTGAATTTATTGCATTAAATGAAGTCGACTTGATGCAGTAATTACAGACGGAAGGCACTTCCCACCACCCAGCCCAGTATGTGTCCAAAGGAATGTGGCAAGTCATATTGAATTAAGAATAATGGGTAAATTAGAAGAAATGTATTAAGTAAGCTATTGCGTAACGCTGAAAATCATGAAAACCAAAAATCAGACTAATTTCCAAGGCAGAGTGACGCAATGAATACTTGCATTGAACTTGAGAAGACAGAGAATGCCATAAGCAATCTGTCCGGATCTGGGATCATAATAGAAGTTTCTATAGGGCAATGGAAACTTCAAAGTGGAAAATGTGGGCATCTGGTTGTTACTGTTGTATTGCTCCTCCCATTAAAAAAAATATTTCAAAAAGCTTTTGTTGTTGCTTTTTGTTGTAGTAATCGCAAAAAATACGCTTTAAAAGTTTAGAGAAGTATTATTGATGCGAACAGTCCCTTATCGGATATGAATCCGGTACTATCACGTACTAGCATAATCGGGTAAAAGCTCGACTGATTCCGACACCATACCAAGCTCCTTCCCGCTTCTCTGTTGAGTGCAGCTATCATCCATTCAATGTTGTTATTACTGTTTACTCATTTTGATGTCAAAAAAAGTCGTCTGAAAGTACTAAACATCGGATATGTACTAAAACCAGCCAAAATTGTTTATAAAATCAATGATATTTGGAGTCCCTATTCCCGCTAGTCCGCCCAGATTTTCCAAAAAGATGCCTCTATAGGAAGATTTTTTCTGCATTTATACATAAAGTGCTCATCAGAATCTTTGGTTGTTATGTTTTTACAATTTTTGAGGTGTTCATTATGCGCAATACCCATCTTTTCCGCATGAATGCCTAGAGCAAAATGACTGGTGCAGATCGCTATAAGTTTATGGGTGTCGGCCTTAAATCTACCCAAACGACTTCGTATCGTTCTTTCATTGTAGTTTGGCCATATAGCTTTTGAAATTGCACAACTCGTATGGCTCTTACACTTGTGCTGAGCTTTGTACGAGTAAAACTTTCTAATTTCCCTTGACTGTCCCTATTTCGTCGCTGGTTATTTCCTCATTTCCTTTCGCTGAGCCCCTTCATGCCACTTCATGAGCCATCTTATTTTTTCCGTTTCCCTATAACCCGGACTTTATATATTGGGAATATTTAGAATGTTGATAAATGCAGCTATCAAAATAGATAAATACCTTACCAGTTATATTCCGGACCTCGAGCTATTTGCCTTCTTGCCAAATAGCGAGGGCTTCCGCTAGAAACACACTACAGTATGACGGAAGTTTCAATGACGTAGAAATATCTAGCGTATGCGCATGGATTTCAGCCCGCACACCCTATGCAATTCAAATTACCACCGGAAGTAAGTTTAGGATTCTACTATACCCTTTCTGAGTCTTGTTCCAGCACCCAAATGCCTCGAGGCTTAGTACGGTTTGTGCATATCTATTGAAAGCAGGTTAAATATGGCACAAAACTACCGTTGGAAAGTTGCGACGGGCTCCGATGGGACCAACACACGCGGTGTGCTGAACTTTCTGTATATTGGTCATATTGTAGTTCTTACTAAAAGCTTTCCACCAGTCTATAAATCCATACGGAATTACTGGTCGTACCACTGTCCCACAGAGCCATAGCAGCATCCTTGGCCTGAGACCCCATTTCGTAATGAACACCGGCTCACAGGATTAGAAAGTGCTGAAAACGACCCCTCTTTGAAGCACGCTTTCCAGTTAAGTTTACAACCGATCGCTAACCCCAGATTCTTGGTACTATTTGATAGGGTTAACAGTGGCCGTTTAGCTTTGGTGATTCAAAGATAAGTGGTTTGCTCTTCCTCTTGAGGAATTGCAGATCTCTCTTCTCTTGATTTAGCCTAGATTTAGCCGTAGACAATGTCCCTGCGCTCACGGACTTTGCAAGAGTCCACTGGTCTTTTTTAGACGTAAACTACCACTATGTCATCCAAATATTTCACTACTTCAAATACTATCGGTTTGTGTGTTTGTGCATAGGTGTGTTATCGACGAGGTGTACACGAGTTATCGATTTGTTACCGAAGTGTTACAAATTTGCAATCGATAACAAAAGTTGTTATCGAAAATGTATCGATACGTTACCGCAAAAATATCGATTTTTTATCGAAAAATTTTCGAAATGTTGACATATCGATAAGCTATCACAAAGTTGGTGATTTGTTAACAAAAAGTTATTGATATGTTATCGAAGTGCCATCGGTTTTTACTAAGGCGCTACCAATTTTTTTGGCGTATTATCGATTTGTTATTTAAAATTTATTGATGTGTCATTGAAAAGTTAGAGGCTTGTTATCAAAACGTGATCGATTTGGCAGGCAAAAGTTATCGATTCCGTAACCCGTTCATATCAAGCCGGTACGAAACGTAGAGTAAGCCAATTACTGGGCGATTAAAGGCCGATAATAAACCGATAACTCGATGATATTAATTCGCTATTGATGAAACAATAACTTGTCTGCATCGGTTGTTATCGATAAGAGTTCAACGAAGCTCTGAAATTATTTGTTTTTGGTAAAGCTAACTCTGTTGTGGTTCAAACTCAACCACTGGGCGAGCTCTAGCTAATTAAAAAACAATAGTTTTCTAGACATTAACTTGTATGTTTATACATCGAACTTCGCTAGTATTTGGTACTCGTGCCTTTTTTTAATATGCGAAGGACTTGTTTACAGTACACAATGTATACATATACTCCTGCGCCGCCCTTGGTCGAACCCTAACGACACCTCTATCTAAGCATATGCGTGCATGTATTTACAAATCTGTAGTTACCTATCGGCCTTCAAGCGTCAACAACTCAAAATGTGCTTAGTAATGGAAACGTTTAAATATTTAAATGACAGCAATGAGCAACGTAAACAAATGGCAACGGAAGTATTTGGTTCAGCCCAATGAGGGAGAGTGACGTAGGCGATGTTGTAAATGCATAAGAAAAATCCGGCTACGAGAATATAGAAAGTCAAGAATTTACATTATTCACATGTCTTCCTCGCAGCCGTTTCGACGGTCATCAATGGGTGCTGTGAACTATTTTTTTGCCAATGGCGCGCTGCCTACATTTGAATGTATAAATGGTTGACTCATTGGGCTTATTGGCAATGAGCAATAGTTTATGTGGATTTGCTGCGTTTCTATGCAAAATTCAGTTAGAAAAGTGGTCTTTATTTGCTGCAAACTTTTGTTGTGCTTTTGCACTCTTACTCTTCACTTTCAATGCCTATGATGCGACTGCTATAATAGCGCCATCCCGACAAAAATCTGCGCCACTATGCAGTCGCAACATCGACTTAATGTTTGAGTAAATACCCTTGAAATTTTTTAATGCTACAATCTTTGATAGCAAACAATAACAATGGCAACAGCAGCCAGTAAAAGTCTGACATATTTGCTGAAAGATGCGTCAAAGATGAAGAAGTGCACATAAACCATACCAATCAATAGGCTAAAGAAGTCGAAAAGGGAAGTGGAAGTGGCGCATACTACGGCGAGCGAGCAGAGTGTGAATTGTAACGGCTGCAGTAGCATTCAGCTATAATGGACGGACAATGAAAAATTATAGTCGCCGTCATAATAAAAATGCCTGCAGGGACAATTGAGTGCGCAAAGGACTTGGTCGAGATGTACAGCGGTGGGCACATGGATTTTATTGTGGGGTGTTTCAATTGATGAAATAATTTTTCGCTTCATCGTATGGTTAAATTGATCTTAGTGCCTTTGAAATACCTAATTAGAGCTTCCGAGATGGAGAACATCTTTAACTTAGTCAACTTACAGACTCCCTTCCCGTGAATGCTCTCAGTCGCAACTTAGAGGAATACTAACACAGTTTCCATCCTGGCTTTGAGAAGGAGAGAGTACTGCCAGTTGAGAGCATATACTGGCCAAGTGGTCACCAGTTTTGTTAACAGGAGCGCCCATGTGGCCTGAAGCATAGAGTAGAGTTCGGCATATTCAAACTATAACGAACATTGGTGAAGTATCTGACCCTTAATTGTAAATTGACGATTTACCACGTTTTAGGGAATGATCTTGCGAATTCCAAGTACCTCAGCTAGCAAAAGTGAGCTTACCCAAAAACAGCGCATATTCTGAGCAATCATCAGTTAAGATTCTGGACTGAGCGCCTTATTTTCAACTGTCAAAAGAATTTGCCCACTGAACGCGATGTTTCAATGAAATCCACTCACATTTTAAAGACACTGGTACTTTAATCTTAGTTTTCAGGTATCACCTATCACGCTCAGAGTTTTGCTATCATCCATTTCTGTTCAGCATGCAGATGGAGATAGGAGACATCCACTTACGAATACGGAAATTTCGACGGGAAAGTCGAGTACCCCCCGACAAAGATATTAAAATGTTTACGTCTTGTCCTTGCAAAGGCTGGACAACTGAGCATAGAGTGACTGGATGATTCCACATCTCGTCCTACATAGAGTTAACACAGCGGGGCTGGCCAATATATTAAGGTGTACCGTGTGGATTCCCACTGTTCAGTTCCCTGTTAACACCCCTTATCACTCAGGCGAGCGTTCGGAGTCAACAACGAGCCAGAAATAAACAAATGTAGAAGAGGTCTTACATCATTCACTACTGAATAAAAGTTAGTTGTTGGTGTTGTTTCACTTAGACATGCACATACCTTAACGGAGAATTGTATCCAGTCGGAATGATGGCGAGATGAGCGACAGATGAGGAAGTCACCGGTTCAAGATAAGAGGAGAAGCAGGTACGTAACGATAAAATCATTGTGAATCAGAGAATCGAGAGGAGACGACCCAAAATTAGCTGTGAAAGCGGTAAATGTGGTACTAGTCTGACCCCGTAACTATGAGACCAGTGAACGCATCAGTATCTTGAAGATGAGGAGGTTACGAACCACACAGACACGACTGTTCCAGGTCTCTTGACACATCGAAGTCATCTACTGAAATAAATACGGAAAGTGAAAGGTGGAGATATCACACACTAACTACAAAAGAGTCCCAACTTGAAAAATGTAAATGTTCAGGAGAGAAGAAAAACGGTTTATGTGAAAACGTCTGTAATGTTGTACTGAAATTCAGTTCATTATAAAATGAATTGACGAAATTTTATTGTAATTATTAGTTTACGGGAAAACTTTATAGCAAGTTTGAATCATGACTATTTATGACAATTATATATGACAATTATTTCATTAAAAAAGGCACATTTCACAATAATACAAGCAAATTTACTTACTCTTTACGTATAAAAAGACAAAATTTTAATTAATACACAACAAAGTTAAAACTTTTTTTGCAACAAGATAGTTAGAATTTAAAATAATACGTTTTATGCGTAAAAAAAACTGTTTACTTGTTCTTAAGCACATTGACACAACTAAAAATAGTACTCATTAGTTGATACAGCGCAAGCGATGCAATCAACACCAAAACTGGGATAACGGTAATTTTACAGTTAAAGAAGAAAATAATGACAACGAAATTTAACGCAGAAAATTTCATTGTGGAAATACACTTAGATTGTTTGTAAAACAAATACCAAGGGGCGACCCCGTTTAGTATTTGGAAGTTGATTTTACCGTGGCTTGATCCCAGTACATTCGGTGTAGCAGGCGAGCACGCAGATCCCTTCCCGATTGTAATCCAATATGCTCCGGTACAAGAACTTTTTTATCCCTAACCGAATGAAGTGTGGTCGGCTTTTTGACCTCCCGAACTTTCGGCTAGACTGTAGTCGCCTCTTATTACAAGCATGTCTTCACGCGAATATATTCTAAGGCTCTTAACCGGCTTGGTGTATCGGTGTATGTAATTGCTGTTATAACAACAACAACAATATGGAACTTGTGAAGTGCAAAGCTTGTTTGAGTACCTCGATGATCTGGCATATGGCATTGTTTCTTCCGGGGTTGCCAGAGTCCCTAAATCTCCCCTGAGACGTCCCTGTTAGTAGCTAACGCTGTTGCTTTTATCGCTGTAATTTTGGAACTTCATCGATTTTTTTGTTGTTGTTATGTATTTTGATTGGCCGCCTTTTCGCGTAGCATTAACTCCTTTGTATTTCCTATTTGTTTTTGCTTTTATGCCACTCTAGCGATATGTTTTGTTTTTATTTGTCCTGTTGTTGTTTTTGTTGTTGTTGTTAATGTTTAGTATCTGTGCGCTTGTAGTTTATGTCAACAAAACATCATCCGGTTAGCATTTTTTCTCTTGGCTGCGCCATCAACGCCACCACCATCGCATTTAACAGACGTAAATATCTAACATCATGTTTGCTGTTGTTGTTGTTATCGCTTTTGCTTCTTCATCATCATTAACAAACAAAAAAGAAATTGTTTAGCGAGTGTTTGCATGGGAAATCTGCACTGGAACTTGCTGTGGCAGAAATATTATTGCCTTCTTGGCTATTTCGTCTTGCGTTGTGTCTGCTCTCTCTCAATTTATTTGTTGTTGCAGTTATTACTGCTGCCATTTGTGACCTATTGTTGTTATTATTATTATTATTAACCAACTGCAGCAGCTAGCAAACATTGGCGTCTCCTCTTGTGCACTTGGCCTCCACCGACGGATCACTTTTGTATGATTATTTGCCTTCAAGCGGTGCTACCGTTGCTTCCGTTGTTGGTTGTTGCTGCCCGCTGTTGCTGTTACTATTACATGTTTACATGTATGCAATTGTTGTTGTACTGGCCACTGTTGCCACTGCATTATGGGCGTTTTTATAAACATAATTTGCGTTTGTGTGTTTATAGCTTTATTCCTTTCCTCCTTCTTTCCTTCCTTCCTTTCTTTGGTTTCTGCCTTTGGCGCTTTTTTTCTGCCAAACTGCCCACATGCGGAATACTGAGCAAGCACAGCAAAGTATCTATTGGTCAGTGTGAGTGTGTGTTGCTGTGTATGTTGAACATGAATATACCTTTCTGCTTTACGTTTATTGTTGGCTTCCGTCTTCTGCTGACCATCGCTTCTATTTTTTTTTATTTTAGTTTTTTTAAGTTTTTCCGTTTACTGCAGTTTGTTGGCTATTAATTCATGCACCGCCATTTATCACTTTTGGTTGTTTAACACATTAACAATTTTTATTCCTCTCGGCACTCGGTACTCAGCTCCTTGAATTTGTGCAAGAAGTCGAAAGCGAAACGATTGCCCATGTCATTTTAAGTGAATTTCTGGCATTTACAATATTCTCCCAAAAGAGGGAACAACAGCAAATATACAACGTATTTCGTAACACAAAATCAGTTGCAAAAAAGAGTTCGTGTGAAAGTTTCAGAATTCTCATGAACTTGAAATCAGCCCTGCCGGAAAAGGGCGAAATATTTGCTTCGGGTGTGCAATTTTAACGCTGCTTTCAACGTCCTGAGATCGAAGGAATTGTAGTTAGCGAAAATTTATTTTGTTTTGTTTCGACCACAGAAACATTATTTCGCAAGGCTTCGTCTAGGAGGTATCTACGAGATTCCAAAAAATATATCATAACAAATAAGTAGAGCGCTTAGACTTCCTCCATACTTCTATTGGAGTCCAACGAACTTTAAGCGGTGTTACAAGCAAGTCTGCATCAAAGCACCTGTAATGAATGCCAACATCAAGCACCCCAATGGTGCTAGTATCCGGAACGTACCGGATCAATACCATAAACATCGATAACGCGCCTCATGGCTTTCGGGGAGCAAGAAACATGCCCGCCACTAACCTTCACCTGATAGACATAACCGTGAGTGTAACACTCACAGTCATCACAACAGGTTGTCAGCGCAATTTATAGCTTCTCCAACCCAATTGTCAACCTCACCTACCTGTGTCGAATCCTGTTTCTTTAGAAGCCGAGGAATAAGAATATGATAGTAAGGTTAGGCTTGCATCACACAACTAGCAAGGATCGAGGAAATTTTCTTCCTGGTGCAACTTATTTCTTGCTAATTTGTGTATGGTACGCACATACACACGCACACAAACCAAATCTTTAATCGAAATGATGAGGAGATTAGCTTTAAAAGAGTAGGTCTCACATTTAAGGTAAGAGGGGAGCGGGCTAGTAACTATGGAGTTCAGCGGTTCCAAAATTATCGGTAGAATCATTGAACACCGAATGGGTGAACGGGTAAATGGTGATAAAAACGAATCCTAATTAGGTGAGAAGTGAGTCCGTTGACGGAAGCTGAATACCCAAAGAGAAGATAGATGATTTGAATATTTGGTTGGCTTATGGTGAACTATTTACTAATGGGGGTACGGGCGCATGGTGGATCGTCGGTAGATATTAAGTGGCCGAACGATGAATCAGTGGCAAATGAATTGCTGAACTGTCGATGGATGAGGTGAATTTTAACGGGTAGAGATCGGGAAAAATTTAAACGAGTGGATAAAAAGTCAAAATCGAACCTCAAGCCAAGGTTGTACATGCTACCGCTGTTTTATGGATGAGTTATCTGTTTTCAATCAATTTTTTATCGAAAAGTTATCGACTGTTTATCAAATATGGATTATTTATCGTTTACTATTAAACAGTTACCGATTGTAATGGATTTTCTATCAAAAATTATCGATTTTTTATCACGTTACTACCGGCGTTAGCGGTCACCGTGGTGTGACGGTAGCGTGCTCCGCCTACCACATCGTATGCTCTGGGTTCACACCCCGGGCAAAGCAACATCAGAATTTTAGAAATAAGGTTTTTCAATTAGAAGAAAAATTTTCTGCCGGCGTTATCGTTTTGTTGCCGAAAAATAACTCTTTTGCTATCAAAACGTTGTGGGTTTCTTATTTAAAGTTAGCGATCGAAAGTTTATCGGTTTGTTGTAGGCGTAATACTTATTTGTTATTGATTTGTTATCGACGGCTCTTCGATTTGTTGTGAAACAAATTATGCAGAAAATTCAATAAAAATCGATGAGACATCCCATCATAACATAACCGGTCAGACTAACCATTAGAAGCCGATGACACGGCGGTAATAAGACGCTTACTCGGCGCTTATGATACGCTATCGATTATTAGCCGATAATAAAATAATAACTTCTCGAAATCGGTTGTTACCAATAACACAGGCCTGCAAGGTTTTTTGTTTCGCATCAGCAAGTCATTTCTGACGTATTTCTGCGTTAGAGTCCGAATCCGTCCTCAGATTTGGTCCAGCACGTCAGGTTTTTGAGATATCCTAACGCAAATGTGGGAAAAACGCTCTTTTTAGAATTTTTTGAGTTTATATTTTAAAAATAGGAAGTTTTTTGTGCAAATATGCTTAAATTATCTTTGAGAACAACTCTTTTCCCACAAAATTCATTTTCGAACGCCTCAATTCGATTTTTTCCCCGAGATATGGTCAACTCAAGTTGGGGTCTGTTGTCGAAGTCACATAATCATGAGATATCCTAACCTAAAACTGCGAAAAACGCCGTTTTTAGCCTTATTAGCTATCGTCGTTGCTACAGCTTCTGCTACTATTGATATAAGTGCTACTAAAAAAAATCAAATCGTGGTGTTAGAAAATGGATTTTGTGGGGGGAAGAGTTGTTCTCAAAGATAATGTAAGCAGATTTGCACAGAAAAATTTCCTGTTATTACAAAATAAACTCTAATAATGCTAAAAACAGCGTTTTTCGCACTTTTAGGCTAGGATATCCCAAAATCCTGACGTGCTGGGCCAAATATGAGGACGGGTTCGGAAGGTCCAACTCTACGAATACTGACACTTATGCCTTTTTTTGCTGGTACACTTTTCATTGAAGAAATGTACGTAAAGGATATGCCAACCTGCTGCCGTTTGGGCGACCCAGTTTAAGAAAAATTGTCAAAAATTCTTTTGATATCATTTTTCCAAGTTGAATATCTTATATTAGACCACACACTGGAGAATTGAGGAATAACTCTGAAGTTTTTTCATAGTTGCCTGCCTTTTAATAAAGATTTACTACAGAAGATCTCTGTTTAACTTTGATAAACGTGCGTCTCCAGAGAAGCAATTGGTGACATTTGAATTTTAAAGGCCATATTTAAAAAGCAAATGTATTTACGTTCTGCAAATTAACATAATTCATCCAAACACACACACGCACACACTCAACCTCCGGAACAATATATGTATTTGTGGTAATAAAACTTCTACACCCGCAAGGCTGCCTACATATCGCCAAGCACAGACCAACAAACAAGTATTAACACATTCGAAAAGATGTCTCGTGTAGATAAAATCATCTCTGCCGCATTTCAACGATGTCATAATTTTTCCGGCGATAAATGAGCTGAGATATCCGAAGCTTGTTGACTGACCAACTATCCACCAGCCAACTAAATATTTATGTGTTTGCATACATTCACTACTCATGCACGAGCTCCAGTGGCGACTCCCCCATCTTTCATGGAATATATGTGCACATACATGCAATTATACACAAGAATGTGTGTGTGTGTTTGTGGTATCTTCTTTTGCAGCTGCTTTGCTTGTTGGTCGCCTTCATGTAATTAAATGCCATCAATTAATCAAATGCCGCAAGAGCAGAGAGACAAGCAAACAAGTAGAAAATGTTGGAATTAATACGCGTTAAAATGAAAAGACCAGCAAACTAAAGTTAAAGTTAAAACCGAAATCACAGTGAAGTGGGGTCGAAAGCGATCGACGCACAAAAAAGGCAACAACAGCGCGACATAAAATCAACAGAAAATCTCATTAAAATATGCATAGCTGCGTTGCACTGTAACCCAGCTGTTGTTTTTGTTGTATATGCCACTGCCGCCACTACCGCTGTTGACCCAAGCTAGTACCCCCACCGAGTTTCGTGTTGAATGCGTGCATGCGTGTGTGTGTGTGTGTGTGTGTTTGTATCCCAAGACAGGATGTTTAAGTAGTTATTTTATGCGTTGATTATTTTGTAGTTACACTGACTATTGGCCACACTCTGCATTGCTGGTCGGTCACCCGTTGTTCGGCCATTGGTGACATTCTTGCAACATCGTTATTACCGCTTCTGGCCCCTGTGCTACATTGCCAGAAATCGTAAAATCGTGGGAGCAATTATAATTATTTTTAATTCGGCATTCTACTTGTAGAAGGATTTCAGCACAGAACCTTTATTAAATGCATATAAAGCGAAGCAACACACACAAACACTCACATATGCGCATGACACACACGATGCATAAAACGTCGGATGAACTGTAGATTGTTGCAAGCGAACGATTTTATCTGTGGCGCATAATAATAATTCTTCAAAAGAGCTGGTCAAGTTGTTGGAGTGTGGGGGAAAGCTTAAGCGAAAATAGTTACAACTGCAACAACAATATTGGCTTCAATATTTACAGTAGCACGAAAGCGAAATGGGACCATATTTGTTTTTTAATAATTTAATCGAAATGTATCGATCGTTCGGTAAAAACATGATTTTTTTATTGTTTTCGTAAGCCTACTAATTTTCGATATTTTGGTATCGGAGTCAAGGACGGGACGGTCTTCCGCCTCGCCAAATACCTCATAACTTCCATGAATGGGGCTGATTAATAGTGTGTTTAAATTTCAAAAATTCATAAAATCTGAACATTCGGTTACATGGGATATATACTATTTATACACCCGATTTCTACGATTTTTTCTGACAACAATAAATACTTTAAACGTAATCCTTTGGTGAAAATTTAAGCTTCTAGCTGTTAAAATTGGGTAGAAATTACGAAAGTTTCTCATCTGAAGAGTCGACTTGTTTGGGATATATACTTTGAATACGACCGACCTCCTTAATTGCTTCAGATAAAAATATGTGCCATAAACAAAAGTATTTGGTTAAATTTGAAGCTTCGTACTGGTAAATTGAAGATGATATTATAAAAAAGAATCTTTTCTGAAAGATCGGTTGTATGGGGGATATATGATTTAGCGGTCTGATCCATTCGATTCCGACAAATGTTTAATCCGACACCAAAATATACCCGCTGACAAAATTTCATCAAGATATCTCAAAAATGGAGGGACTAGTTTGTGTTCAAACAGACAGACTGACGCAGGACGGACGGTCATAACATCAGCTTAGATCGTCATATCGTCATCCTGATCAACTCGGTATACTTATTGGTGGATCTATCTCTTCTCTCTTAGGGACTTACTTTGAGATTAATGCCTGTCCAAAACTTTGCTTTGTTTTTTTGTATTTTAGTAAGAAGCCAAATTCGTTCTAGTTTTACATGCTGTCGATCACGAAAGGAAGTTGTTGCACTTTTATTGACGTTGTCTTAGTTTGGCTCCGTTGATCAAATCCCTTGAGCACGCTTGTTCTAAGCCATTGCATTTTCACCTTCCGCCTGTTTTTTTCTTTGTTATTTAACTCTTGCTCTAGGTCTCACTGTTCTTCTTTTTTCTTCCTCTTTCTCTACCTCCCACTTTCCCTAGCCCTTTGTCTCCTTATCCACCGCTATATTTCGGTCTTCTCATCTCCTTATCTTTATTTCTTTTCCTCCACCCCACTTCTTTGCCATTTCTCTACTTCCCTTACTGCCCTCCTTCTTTCCCATTTACCTTCTGCTCTCCCGAATACTCTGGTAACAAAAACAAGCTCTATTAAGTTACTGGTCTAACCATTTCTTGAACGATTTAATATGATCTTATTAAAGCTTCTAGGTCATCCCGCCCCAGACGAACTAGGGGTCGCTACAGCCTCGCCTGTTAAATATGGGTATGATGCCTTCATATTTGTAACAAGATTGCACTCGGGTAGGTGTAGTTGAGTATTGAGCTGCGGAAGCTATATAAAGCTTTGTATTGCGCTTATCAATCCTTTGAATCCATTCATTTTACCCCTTTCTCTCTTACAACCCAATTTCTTCCCACCTCCTATCCCCACCCACTACTTGATCTCCTAATTTCCAATCCACTCCTCCTTTCATTTCCTTCCTCTTCTTCTTGCTATCTATCCTAGAAGCTTAGATTAACAAATTTGCTTCTATCATTAAAAGAGGGGACTGATGCCTCATGACGAGTATTTTGACCGGATACTGCCTTCTGGCGTCACATGCCTCTAAATCATGCTTGGTCAGTGATAGCAGATGTATGAAGCGCGGGTTGGAGGAGGAAACAATTGAGCACGTCTGGTACTCGTGCTCTGCGCTTGCCAGGCTTAGACTCCAGCTATTAGGAGTGATACAGCCGTCAGATCTAGAAACAGCGAGTGCCATAGGTACTAGAAAGCTTATAGTATTTGCCAAGAGGACTGAGTTATTTTATAACATAGGTTCTGGTTTTATATAGGGTTTTTCAGTTTGGTCGTTAAATAAACTTCTGGTAACACTACGGACTCATTCAGTCTATGTGAGGTTCTCATGGACCGGCCAGTTCAACTTAACCTAACCTCGGTACCAACAACAACAACAAAGTGCGCGTAGTTGTCGTTCAGTTTCAACAAATTTTAATAGCAATTGCAATTCCATGTTCTGATAAACCCATGAACCGATGTTGGTAAAACTAACTCTCTTTGGGCAGAAGTTATCTTGTTGGTAGACGCGGGAGCACGGCTCAATCGAAATGTTTTTTGACACTGATAATTTCTATATAAGGAAGTCTATATATTTCTCGTCTCAAAATATACCACTATGCGATTAATGTTATAATGCCCTGTGTATAGAACAGCTGGGTATAAAAGCTCTGGATATAATATAAAGCTTCCATATTATTGATGGTCAACATCAGCTATTCGGTGGCAAAGGAGTCGCAGTCGATATGTAGCCACAAAAGTAAGGATTTTAAACGGCAGCAACAACAGACAATGTGTTGTAAGAATTTAAATGCAATGGCAACATTAATTTTCACTGTCAGTGGGTTTGTGTACAGTTTGCTGCTGCCGCTACTTCGCTATTAAACATGACAAAATTAAAAACAAAGAAATAACAAATAAAAATATAATCATAAGATTTTTTTTTGCATTTAAAATTTACATCCCTGACCAGCCGCAAGCATAGGCCAGCAGCTCATAACTACACATTTGTGTGTATGTGTGTAAGTTGTTGTAAGCTGATATCATAATATGCACCATCAACAGCGCAACAAAATTTATAACTCATTTCGCGCAACTCGACAACGTCCTCGACTATAGCAGGCCAAGCTTCTGCAACGACCCTATCGTAAAGCTTCTACGTGCTACCAAAGCGTCAGCGGCAGCAGAGGTTGTCCGTCTCATCAAATGAGTTGATATTGTAGTGACTCTTTCCTTGGACAATGGCGCCATTCAAGCTGCATGATGTTTGCGCCCGTTAAACTTTGTGTGGCAATGCTGCTGAAGTTAGGGTCGACCCCCCGCTAAAGTGGCAATGAGCTGTTAATGGTTGCGAACAGTTTTTTTCCTGCTTAATACTGCACGGATTTACAATATTTAACGATTGTATAACAGTTTATGAAATATAGACCTTTTATTGAGATTTTGTTCGAACGCAAAAAATATTTTAAAGACGCGATTTACCTTCTAGGAGATTTTGGGCCTAGCTTCTCTTCCAATTTGCATCGTCTTCTTTTTAATTTTCGATACGAATCGGTTGGACGGAATCTAAATGTTTTATACCCACTACGACCAGCAACTGCAACCACATAAATTTTCGCTGGGAAGCTTCTCGTGGCAGCAACACTCGAGTCTTTACGAAACCACATCCGAGGGGCGATCCCACTTAAATTTATTTCCTATTGAAAAACCTTGCTTCTAAAGACGTTGATGTTGCCTTTCCTGGACCACGGCGGCCCGAATATTAACTCGGGCTTTTTTATTCGAAAATGGCAAAATTCTGTCCCGTTTTCCTGCATATTTAACAGACAAATCCGCCACTTATTGCTACACATCACAGTTTCACTTAGTCGGAGATAAATGTTGCATGTCCTCAAAGAGTTCCAAGATTCGAGACGTTCAAAGATTCGTTCGTCCAAAAGTGACCGTACAGCATATTTGGCTTTTTTTATCAAATACGCTTGAGACATACCAGGAGATCAATGTGGGCTTTTTTCATTGTTTTTTCTTTATCACTCCTCAAAGCTTTCTTCCACGTGGAGAGGTGGAAATGTGTAATTTTTCGGCTATGGCGTAGGGCAGTGACATTAATGAGCTTCAATAATTCTTCAACCCTCGAAGCTTTCTTTTAAATCTAAAGAACAAAATATTATGTACAGAAAAGTAAGTAAATGTTTTCGACTGCAACAACTCATGGAGGTGGTGGACCATAAGGTGATTGCCTACGCGGAAGACATTTGTCTTTTTATGCGGAAAAAATTCCTTAAACCTCGTTAAAATCTAATACTGCGATATCAACAATATGTAACTAGGCAAGAAGCTCGGGACTCAAAGTAAGCCTGGAAAAACTGAGCTGCACTCTTAAAGAAGGCACAAAAACCGACTCGTAAACCACCCAAGGCTGACTGCGCAAGCCTGGTTTTCAGCGATAAAGTCAAGTATTTGTTTATTCGGAAAGAAAGCTACTCTGGAGTGACAATACAGTAGATCGGGTAAAGAAAGCACCAAGAACTGATTTGGTTGTTCTCTTGTAAAAGAGAAAACTGGGTTTTTTTCCTAAAGTAGTACATTGGATCTATACAGGCATTGTTAACCCAATACCAGTACAGTTTATTAAACGGAAATGTTAGTAATATGCACTGCTGTACCACAATTTGCAGCTGGGCCTAAATCCAGGAAAAGGATGATTAGATGGATATTGAAATCAACTGAATAGTTGATGAGCTGGCCAGAACAGTTAAGACCGCCTGTATCCCTCCCAAAAATGGTTTGTTTACACACGAGCACTATTGGCAGGGCAAATGTGCTTGGCTGGCGCTTCCTATATGAGAGTCATGAATGTTGGTTTGGCCTTCCTGTGTCCGAACTTTAGTCCTTTATTAGGGTTCTCACTGGTCTCTGTTTGGTAGGCACTCACGCTGCTAGGATGGGCATCGAAACTTACGATAACTGCGCAGCTGCAGATATATTGAGGAGAAGCAAAGCGTGCAGCATTTTTTGCGCCACTGTACGGTGGAATGAGGTTGTCTGCTCTCGTTCAACAGTTTTTAAAAAAACTTGTGTCGGTGCTAGAACTTAGGGCTATAGTTAAATTATTATTAAACTGTCTATTAGCAGTAGCAGGTACCGTAGGGGTTATTTACTGTTTTGGGCATCACAATGGGTCTATTGGTAGCCTAAGGGTCGGGCTGGAATGCAAATTCTCGCCCAGTCTTTTCAACCTATCCCGACCCCTCCTTATCAATGAGGGCGCACTTTCCTGTAATGAAGAACAAGTCGTTAGCTGATTGGAAGAAATAAATTGTTTAATTTTTCAACTGAACCGCCAGCTGATATACATATATTGTGATCCTTTTCGCCACAGTGTGAATGCTGTAAGATTAAAAGTATAACCAGCTTGTTTTAAGAGCTTTTAACACCAAACAACATAGATAGCTCTTCTTAGTCACGTAAGGAAGTATATTGCTATCAAGAATCGTACATCGCTATTCAATTCCAAAACGCTTGCCATTACTAAAAAAATTTCACTAGAACAACAAAAACAACGCAAGCACCAAATAATGAAACCTACACATTAGACTGGGTCGATTTATTAACCGATATCGCGCCATCGATTTTTCGATAGGAATAAAAACAAAAAAATAAATTTGAAGCCTGCGAAATTTCATCGATTTTTTCGATTTTCATACATTTTTTTTCATTTTCAAGGCTCCAAATCATTTTTTATGTATTTTTTTTTGTGTCAATTGGCAAATGCAAAATTGGTAAATGCAGTTTTTTGAAAAAAAAAATCCTTTTATGGAGAATTTTGTTCGAAAAATCGATTTTTTATTCGCTGGCTCGAAAATTATTTTTGTGGGTATGTGTTATGGAACTCTTTATACTCAGCGTGCTTGGCACACAGAGTATATTAGCTTTGAAACGGTTGGTTGTACAGGTATAAAGGAATCGAGATAGATATAGACTTCCATAAATCAAAATCATCAGCATTGAAAACAAATTTGATTGAGCCTTGTCTGTCCGGCCGTTCGTCTGCCGTTAACACTATAACTTCAGCAAATATTGAGATATCTTCACCACACGAGCTTACCTGGACCCAGAATAGATTGGTATTGAAGATGAGCGAAATCGGATGATATGACATTTTGGAAAACACAAAAAACTTGCCTATTTAGTAAATAATACACCCAGAATGTTGAAATTTGACGTGCGGTATGATATTGACACTCTTGTTAACAATTTGGAAAAAATTGTTTAAAATGGGCTTGGCACCGCCCACTTGTGATTAAACCAATTTTAGAAATATTATTAATCAAAAATCTTAAAACCTATCGTAACAAATTTCGGGAGAGAGGTTGCCTTACTAAGGGGAATGCTCTGAAGAAATAAAATTAAAGAAAAAAAAACTTTTTTAAAAATAAGCTTTTATTATTTTGGTTAATAAAATTAACTAAAAAGTAAACAATAAATTGACTCTAAAGAAATATAACACTTTATAAGTTCATTGTAAGCTTAAACGATAATTAGGCTTTTTCGTCTGCGACAAAAAAATTCTATATTGTACATAATTATATATTTTTAACATTAAAACTTTACACCTAAATTATTAAATCTTACAGTTTGTATCACACCTAATTGTTCTAATAAAAAACGTGTTAAATTTTGATGGTATAATTAAGAACATTTAGGATCTCCTTTTCTTGCTATCGCAGTGTAACACGCTTTTATTAGAACAATTAGGACTGTGATATAAACTGTAAGATTTAATAATTTAGGTGTAAAGTTTTAATGTTAAAAATATATAATTATGTACAATATAGAATTTTTTTGTCGCAGACGAAAAAGCCTAATTATCGTTTAAGCTTACAATGAACTTATAAAGTGTTATATTTCTTTAGAGTCAATTTATTGTTTACTTTTTAGTTAATTTTATTAACCAAAATAATAAAAGCTTATTTTTAAAAAAGTTTTTTTTTCTTTAATTTTATTTTTTACTTTTTAGTTCGTTTTATTAACAAGTAATAGAAGCTTGTTCTTAGAAAAGCTTTAAATATAAGTAAAGGAGGTGAAACAAAAACACATATTTCAGTTACATCTGCGTAAATTCAGAAACGATATAATATAGAGACATTGCATAGACGAAAAATCGTGTGCGGCAAGCTTCACAAAATTCTAGTAGGTCACATTCACCACTTACCACAGCAGAATTTGTTAAACTACCACTGTCTGTATTTGCTATTTAATAATTATTTGTACACTTTTTATCAGCTAATGTGTTCAGAATTTTAACTTTTACTCACTAAAACTCCAATCAGTGTATTTCTGTGCTTAAATTATGTTAAAAATTGTGTTAAAGTTTTTGGTGTGGTGAAAGTGACCTACTAGAATTTTGTTACGCTCCGCTGCTTTCCACCGAAGTTCGCGCATGCAATATCTTTATATTCAAAAAATTTTGGTATAATGCGTATTGGAATTTATTAATACACATTTTATGCGCAGCAACTTCAGAGGTGTATTTAAAGTTTAAAGCATTGTAAATATAAGTATTGAAGTCATGAGCCTGGGCATTTGCGCAATTTTAGTGATGTAAATTGCATGGCGCCAGCGCCAATGCGGTGCCAGCTCAATGGTAGCTCATTGACGAAATTACTCCAAGCGAATTTTTGACGCTTCTTAGTAGTGAGTGCGTAGTACATTTTACTTGCGCTATTGAGTGAAACGACTTTTGTGTGTCAGGCACGAGTTTGGTGTTATTGGCGCTACTGGCAGTGATGACACTGAGCTGTTGACGGTAGCGCTGGTAGTTCAGATTTTGAATCAGAGAAAGAATTGATGACCCGTGTGAATTATTATGGCTTTGGCCGTGTAAATTATTATGGTGTATTTGTATATTTTAGATTTAATGCACAATTAATATTTGTGTGTTTGAGCGGCCAAATAATAACAGTAGTATTGCTAAAGTGCTGCTTAGTTGATGGAATGTCGCTAATTTCTTAGCGATGATCAGCAGATTGTCAATATTTCGTTCAACGGACGCGCGAAATTGTCACATCTGCTCAAATTTTCCAAAGATTTTCCATTCTTGATTTAACTTAAGCTGTTATGCCAATATTTTTCAGCCAGCTTTTTTCAAATAGGTAATTTTTCCAAAAGCAAAATAAATTACAGAAAAGATTACAGGGTTAAACAGCCTTAAAAATTCAGCTATGTTGGTTATACACAGAAATACAACAGAGGGTTGTGTCTCCGCTTTTCGCAAGCGATGAGATTCACCACGCGTGACACGTGATTCACCACGTCCAAATATCACAATCCACGGATAGGTACCGGCGTGTTTGTATGGGACTTAGGCTGTTATGCCAAAGTAAATACAAATCTTTACCGATAACTGTGTTATCGATTAATTTATCGAATTCTAACAAAGTAATATTGCATTGTCATCGGAGTTATACATGTGTGCAAAATTTCAGCTCAATCGGACACCGGGAAGTGTATCAAATTTAACTTGCAAGATTCCATTACAGACAACAAAAGTGAAAGTAAATAAAAGCTTATAAAATTAACGAAATCGGTTAAGAACCACGCCCACTTTTATATAAAAGATTTTCAAAAGGGTTGTGGACGAATAAAATAAGCCATATCTTTACAAAAAAAGAGCTTTATATCAATGATATTTTATTTCCCAAGTGGATTTGTAACAGTAAATAGGAAAAACTCCACATTTTAAAAATGGGCGTGGCACCGCCCCTTTTATGACTAAGCTATTTTCTATGTTTCGGGAGCCATAACTCGAAGAAAAATTTACGGATCGTAATAAAATTTGGTACACAAATTTTTCCTATAGCAGGAAATATTTCTAGAAAAAATGGGCGAGATCGGTTAAAGACCACGGCAGCTTGTATATAAAACAAGTTCAAAAGGGTCCTAGACTAGAATAATAAGCTATAACTTAGTGGCGGGAGCAGAATCCAAATAGATTCTATATGAAATGCCGGGTCATATTCCGCGAAGCCAACGAACGAGTCACCTGACCCTTCAGCAGTTGTTTTTCTGTATATCTGGCGTGATGAACCAACCCTCTTCACGTTGTTGTATGGTTGTAGACTTTTACAATTTAAAGTCGATGGTTTTGGTTTCGAAATAAATACTCAGCATAAACTGCACTACTACCGGATTTTAATATATTAATACACTGGATTTTATTTAGTTTTATCAAATAGTTGTATAAGGTTTATTAGTAAGTATAGAAAATTTGCCGGTATGTACAACGAGAATTAGTGATCACAAAATGTACGAAGAAGTTATATTGACTTATCGATAACATGTGCATGTGAATATAGAGATTACAAAATGTATATGTGAATATGAAGCTGGCCAAAGAATGGTGTGTTCCCGTACTGGTCACTTATATTAACTGAGTTATGTTATGTGGCGTTCATACTGATCGTTGTGACATTCAAGACTTTGCAAAAAATTGTTTTGATTCAATGATATTTCACTTATCAAGTTTTATTGTAAGAGGAAATGGGGAGACATTTTTTAAACGGGTTATGTACAAAAGTAATTTATCTGAAATGAAATGTACAATTGAAGCTCACGCTGAGTATATTATATTCGATTACCGCTGAACTTAGACACCTTTAAGGCTCCATTACTGATATTTAGCATAGACTTGACGTGACTTGAGAACTGTCACTTACAGTTCTGTTAAATGAACATTGCATGTTACTGATTACTCAAAACTTAGCAACACTTAACTTGACTTAGAAGTCTGTTGAATTTTGATTTTCTATGTAAGTTCTAAGTGACGTTTATATTTTGAGATGCCATTTGTTTGTTTTAATTTCATTTTGACATTTTGTCATACAAATTGACATTTATTGATTATGATGCCAGATCCTTTCTTGTTTTTCCTGAGCCCAAATCCTATCGAAAAATCGATGGCGCGATATCCGTTAACTTCCGTCTATACAAATCGACCCAGGTTACCACACATACACATATGTTGGAGATTAAAGGCAGCAGCGACAGTGTCAGCGAATGTGAGATACAAGGGAATTAAAGATAGGTAGGCGAAAGAAGAGTAGAGAACGTGACAGCGAACAATCCAGAGAGGAATAAAGACATCATTTTCTAGAAGCTATCGTTCTGCGGTTCTATAAAAGTCGATGAGTTGGAAGGGATAGTGGTATTTACTAGTTATAAGTTAAATAGGGATTGAATTTGTACTACTATTGTTGGTTGTAAATAAATGAAGATATTCGAAATTCGATGGCATGTACATATATGAAGCCTGAATATATATATCTGAGGGTCGAAGATATTGATGGCTATTTTGCTAATGGCATACATTACTGAAGTAACGGACCATGAATCAGGGTACTTCCAAATAAGTAAATGGGATATCATTTCTTTACGTATTAAGCTTCACATGCCGGTGAAATCATTACCTATTAACGTGTGACTCCGAATGCACATTTTGCACAGCACTGGCATTTTCATAAACGCTCGGCGTTTCAATGGACAATTTTGTATTATAAATACCTCACCTCATATTTGTTTTCGGACACATTCACACAAACGACATGATGCCTCCTGGCCAGGTGTTGCATGAAATTTACCAATTCAAACTCATTCAGCTTCTAAATGCTGATTAAGATGTAACACAGTAGCGAACAAAATGCAAATGCAAGAAAAATGCCATGCAAAATAAGTGGAAAATTCACCGCTGCCAGCCTTTGCCGACATGCAAATTAAATGCTTTTTAAAACGAATCAGTTAATTATGCAGCTGATTGTACCGGCGTTTCATTACAACGCAACAAAAACAAAAATGAATAAATACTCAAGTACAAACAGGTGGAAAGGCGCTTGCAGCGAGTTCATCGAAATACTATGAAATATTGTACAACAAAACAAAAAGCAGAAAAAGAACATTAAATTAAGCAAAATAGCTCAACCCATTTTTGGCCCCAAAGAAGCGTGGATGGGTTTTACTAATGAGAGCTTAGTTAAGCTTATATGGAACATTAGGTTAGGTTATGTGGTAGCTGCCCTGATAAGGATAGCTCACTTGGACAACACGAACGTCCGTTGTGATACCACATACACAGAAAATAACGGTGACTTAGATCTAGCTACTTAGAGAATCGCTGGGTAGCAACGATAAAGCTCCGAATGATACCGATCTCAACTTTGGATAAATCCTCGGGAGATCCAAGTGAGTCGTGCCCGAAGTACTTTCGCCTAGTTCTGGCAAAAGCTGGGCAACCAAGCATAAAGTGATTTGGTGATTCCACCTCATCATCCTCCATACAGCTGCAGCAGGATGGAGTTTCCAGTATATTGAGACGTACCGCATGGATACCCATGGGAAAGTGCCCTGTCAAAACCCCAATGACCATTGATAGGTGAGCCTTCGTGAACCCAATTGTTTCAGCAGATCTTCTGCCATCCACTTTCGGCCAGAAAGATCTTGCTACCCTGCAAGACGTGGTGTCCGCCCAAAGTTTGCTGAGCTGACTCGAGGCCCAGCTATGGAGAAGCAATCCACAGGTGGCCAACGGAATCCCGAAATACCTACAGCCATCTTCATCCGGTTCAGTTGTACCGATGCGAGCTAAGAGATCCGCTTGACAGTTACCCGGTATATCACTATGGCCCGGGACCCAGATAATCTTAATTGTAAAATAAATCGATGCAATCGCAAGCGAGGTCAGGCACTTCCAGACCACCCTCGATCGCACTGTACTTGAGCTCAAGGCCTTGATAGCCGCTTGGCTATCAGAGTAGATATTGAATTCCCTAACCGTAGTAGCACTGGATAGCATTTCAGCCACCGCCTCCTTAATTGCAGCAACTTCCGCTTGGAATACACTGCAATGATCAGCCGAATTAAACTTGCGGCTTACATTTAGCTCTTGACAAAAGACCCCCACCCCCCCACCCCCCACCAACCTCTCCGTCCAGCTTCGACCCATCCGTGAACAAATTAACCGGTCCCATACCCCAGATAATTCCTCTTCCCCACCTCTCTCTCGGTGGAATGACTGGGGTGAAGGTTGTATAGGGAGCAGTTATCGGCATACAATAGTCCGTTCTGTCCGGGATAAAGTCGAAATTCGTAAGAAGGGTAGAGTGACCGAAGTCAAAAAGCCCATAGCCCATATCACGAAGCCTGACCAACGACCTGGCCGCGGCCGCCTTTCCCGCAATATCTACTGGATATATGTTCAGCATGACGTTCAGTGCCATGGTAGGTGTTGTTCTGAGAGCGCCACTGATACCGATCAGCGCCATCTGTTGCACGGACATAAACATTTTGGAGGTGCTCGCCGTGTCCAGTGCTTTCCACCGGACCAGCAACCCATATAGCAGAATCGGTTTGACCACCATATGGAACATTAGCTGACGATTCTTCTTATTTACTTAATCAAGTTCTTAAGTTTGAAAAGCACGAAACCAGTGATTCGAAGGACTGTGTAGATCAATCCATTCAAGGGGATAACAGCGCAATTTTAAGCTTCCACTACTCAATTCCCAACCTCACTTGTGTGACGAATCCAATTTCTTTAGCAGTCGAACCGCTTTAGGCCCCAAGTTCCTGATGTATCAGCAACACTTATCCCTCCGAAAAATGTTTCCGACACCTTCAGCATTTAAATGTGGCGAGTTAGTTGGTAAAAAGATAGCGTGCTTCAAATTTTATCGACCGGTGCCGATGTGAAGGCATAAATCTCAAATTTAAAGCAATAGGTTAGGTTATACCTAATGTAGCGCAGGAACCAAGCTCTGTCAAACTGCGGCTGTCTGCATTCTATTGAAACCTTTGAAGAAGTGCTCCTGCCCTGAAAAGATTTGATCTCTGTTGGAATGTTCGAGTTGAGATTCGTAAATAGAAGTCATGGCGTAACCACCTTTATGGCTATTAGTTCTGCAGTCGCTTGAAAGCTTATTAATTAAGGAGAGCGAAAGATATTTTAGGTTGATACCACTGCCCATATTATCATTCAGGTTGCAGCCATCCATTGATACTGCTGTAGATTCTGGGTATGGATCAAAGATATCATCTTATTTGTGTCGCTTTGGGATTCTGATGAAGAATTTTTTCGCTAGAGGAAGAGCTGAAGTAGTATAATCTAGTTGACGAAAGTTTTCCGAGATGGTTCGCAGATTGGTCGCACGGACACATCTGATATCGCCCTATGGCAGGGTTGCACTCAGTCTTACCGCATTACAACTTGCCTGGAGCTTACTAAAAAGTCTATTTGGGGAAGGTTAAGCAAAACCTCTAAAGTCTTCGGTGGCGTGGGGACAGCGTCCCTAATATAAGCATTGCGCCTGACTGCTGCACTCAAGTAAACCTGATGACTGTGCTGTTTCTTTCGAGCGCCTGTGATGTCATATATGTCATGTTAGGTAATTGCTATAAAATTATTTTACCCACCTCCTTGAATCGCTATGAGGACAAAGAAGATGGCAGGGGAAATAAGGACAATTAACCTACTGCAATTTGAATGTGAAAAGACATGATGACTTAGGACTGGTATGTCCCCATATTAAAGTTTATTTTGGTGTCCATAACTACATGTACTTAAGTACCTGATCAATAGTGATCGTCTTAGCTGGCACTCGAAATGTGCCAACATCATCACACGACTGAACACTTAATATTAATGGGAACACACAGAACCTACGTTGAAAACTTAAGCTGCAAAACGGGCATCTTACAGCGCTTTTACATTAAAAGAAACCTTTACTATCCTAAGCTACTTTTTAAGCCGACCTCAAAGAGCTCTCTTCTAGAATTTATAAGCGCAAGCAATGCGGTTCATCTTTATAGGCTTCCAGGTGGCGTCAAAATGCCAACAAGAAAATTACGTTATAAGGAAAGTAAAGATACTTTTCAAAATGATTCCAATTTTGCATCGAAACAGTTTCAAAGTTATCCTTAAAATTATCCCGAAGTTTTCCTGAAGTCATCCGAAATGTTCATGGAACAGACCCGAAGTAGTCCCAACATGATGTGTCCACATCTACTTGAATGGTGTGGTATGACTTCCTCCATGGAAAAAAGACGATCAGTCCTCGCTTTATAGCATGAATCCATGTACCCTCATTTTAATGGCGAAAACGAGAAGTCCCATTTTTTCTGCTCTTTTTTTCTTTTACCACATTTTCTTTTTATTCGACTCAACAAAAGTATAGCGAAAACACTAACCAGTAACCGTGATTCAACAGTTGTAAAAGTTTTGATACGCGGAGATGCGAATCAAGCTTTTTCTAAAGAGTTTGATGTTTGCGTACCACGGGCCTAGACCCAAAGATCTATGGTGCAGTGTATCCACTAAAATGTATTACCACTCAAGTAGTATAACTTCGGCCGCCAAGTTCCATTTGAATAACAAGCACAGCAGAACATGGCTTGAATACCTTTAGGAATCGCAAAAGTCATCCCAAAAGGCCATGAAAATGTATCCCCTTCAAAGAGGCCGCATATGGACAGTCCAGCCTGCTTAAAATAATACTCAATTCATTTTACTCACGTACGCACTTTCAGATAATCATAAATTCTGCATCTGAACTATGCAACAACAAATTCTACACATTTTACTCGTATGTGCGATTGCCCATTGAAATTTTCCCGCTTTCAATTCACTTCACGCGTTCTTGAGATAAGATCTTTAGAATAGCAAAATGGGGTTTTATTTAGTGTAGCCTTACGACTTGCAATCAATAGAATTTCCCCACCTACTGGCGATAGGCGCATGTGAATGACCTAAACAACAAGAGCAACAACAACAACAATTACCCTAAATGTGCTGACTTTTGGTAAAACACTTTACACCCAATTTAGTGGCCGTTAATTAATTGCAAATGCGTTTTGTATATGCGGAAAAAATCCAAGTAGTTGGCAGCTTTTAACTGATAACGCACAAATGGTTTGCAAAGATATCTAGCAATACAAAAACAATAAAATGTGCAAGATTTTTTGGAAGAGTGCGCAAGTTAGCACCAAACTTGCAACACAGCTTCGAGTACTGCTACATTGAATCTTTTCTACTTTTTTGTTGGTTTCGTATTGATTTTATTAAGCTGCGCTTTTTCTTGTTTCTTCACCACATCGACGAATAGTTTGCAAGCTTAAAGTTGCGCATATCTACAGCATTTTTATCGCTTTCACAACATCTAAATACATGTTTTTGGTGTTGCCGACATTTTGGTGTTGCCACCTTGTAAGTTACAATGTTAGGCCGTTTTCTTTGTTCTTAAATATGCCGACGCATGCGCGAATGTGTGTAGGTAAGAGGGTCGTTCAATAGGTCGGACTATATACATAATTAAATTGATTTACAGATCGAATTTTACATTAACAGTCTTGCAATTAGCGCTGAGTATCTTTGATGTGTATCCTTTCTTAGTTTAAGTTCCCTGCAAAGTTATTAAGTCTCTGCCAAATGACGTTGAGCAAGACCACCAGCTCCGTAAATAACTGTAAGGGCCTCTCCGAGCCATTTGAAACCAAAAGAGCAGCAGAACTAAACCGTGATGACACAATCTATTTTAAGAGTGTACAATTATTGGCGTATGCTCAAGTACCGTGAATACTGCCGTCTCTATATTAGATAAAGAGGCAAAAAATCCCGTGTCTTGCGATATATAGGGCCAAGAAGAAGTACTTACTGACATGCTGTTGTTGCTGTTGTTGTAGTGATAAGGACACTCCAGAAGGGCCTTATCGATTTTGACGGTCCTTTGCTGGACCAAGCACCATAACAGTATTAGCCCGATCATCTCTGGCACGATTAAGTATGACATTATGAAACCTTATAGCCAACCCCCCCCCCCCCCCCCCCCCTAGATCCGTGAGGAACTTGTGGACGCCAAAGCCTCGGGTGTTAAGGAAACAGGATTTGCCACGGGGAGGTAAGGTTGGCAATTGAGTTGGAGAGGCTATAAGTTACGCTGGCAACCCCTTGAAAGGATTATGCTACAAAAGCTCTTGAAGCAATTTGGTATTTTACATGACTCTTATGACAGGCATACCTGCCACGGGTATATTCTGAGCCCCCTAAACCGCTGGGCGAAGGATCGGCGCACACCTTTGCCCCTTTATTACTGTTGACGAATATAAACTCGAGACTGTGAAGAGACAGCTTAGAAATCAAACGAAGAATAACTCTTGCCACCATGTGCTACTTTAGACTGAGTAGGCATTTGAATCGAGTGAAATGGGCGTCGCTCCATTCACATACTGAAAGCGCTTAAACAATCCAAAAATATCCTCCTTCTTAAAAATCAAGACTACAATTGACCTGCCCTCGTAAGAATGTGAGTACTTATGTAGATCAATTTATGAAGTGCAAAATGCCTACAACCGACGCAATCACGACCAGTTTCAACGCGATGAGAGTTTGATGGCGTAAAATCGTTGTCGGACTCATGCGTCTGCGTCTTTGATTGCTAATCAAACCATAAAAATCTCAAAAGGAAGCGATTTCGCCTCAATCAACGCCAAACTGTCAATAGATATAAACTTTGCCAGTTGATGGCTAACAAACAAGTGGGCGGCGATAAGTTTGCATACAATGTTAGCTTAATTAAATGTTGCTGGTGTTACGGTACAGTTCATAGCCATAACACTAACTTTGCTTTCCACCTTTTCATAAAATTGCTTTCAAAGTATTTACACCCAGTGGACTTCTGCGGGAATTTATATAGTAATCCATGAGATCGTATCGCATAGCTCGATCTTAACTTAGAGCGGCTAAAAAAAAGCACGTTTAAAAACATGATAAACTATGTGACTCTCCCTGATTTGGTAAACGGTTTCCCACGTCAATTTTACAAATAATTTGAAATTGAATTCGTGGATCCGGTTCTGGGTCGATGAGAAAGTAAGGATACTTCCAGATTTTGGCTTTGTTGCTCATTCACGCTTGAACGTCTAGAAAGACTTTTAGGAAATTTCACGCACAAAGGGAAGGAAGTTATGGTAAAAAGTGGGCTGAGTCCTACGCCCCTGGAAATCCCTACTTTTATATATATTTAAACGTTATTCATAGTTCTGAATCTCTTTGACTTTACCTAATGATATTTGGTATATAGTGCATAAAGAACGAGGCCAAAGAAATTTTGAAAAAGTGAGCTAAGGCACCCTCCCCGCACCTGCCAATGGAATATGGGCTCTACCTAGAGGACTTATGGTTTATTTCAAGGCTGCTTCGGGATCATTTTGGAACCTTTAAGAGTTCATTTTCAGGATTATTTTGGGTCTATCCCTGTATCATTTTGGGAATATTTTCTGGATCGTTTCTGTAGTTTTTAAGTTTTTTTTCTTTCAGAAATATTTTGAGATTCTTGGTCATGTCGGGCTTAAATTGATATAGATTCTGAATTTTTGGGGACAATTTTGAATGAAAGGTTTTCGGGATCATTTGACCGGTTGCAGAACCATTTAGAGATTTTGGGTATATTATTAGATTAATTCGAGATTTGTTTTCGGCACATATTCTTTAGTATTTCGGAATAATGGCAAGTCTAACTTCGGACCATGCTGAGATTTCTTGTGCGGTATATTCGAAAATATTTTTGTATCCTTTCTGGAGTAGGTAATTTGAAACGACCTTAGAGGTGGTTTCGCGACTATTTTTGTGATTGTATTCGGGAATATTTACGGACTATTGCAAAACAGTTACGGGATAGTTTCAGGACTTTTTCGTGTTTATTTTAGTGGTCTTTCGAAAATATTTCGGAATAGTTCTGCTCTCACCTGACTCTTTCGGAATCACTTCAGATTTGATTTAGCATTGAAGTTGGCATCGTTTCCGGAATCTTAAAATATCATTCTGGGCCTATTTTGGCGCCGATTCTGAATCACTTCTGGACTATTCGCGACTGAATTTTGAATCGTTTTGAGTTTTTTTTGGGATGAATTCGGGCTGTTTTCGAAACAATCTCGGGACTATCATTTGCAAGGATTTTGGTACTATTTGCGGATCACGTCGGGATTGCTTTAGGCCAAAATGGAATGCTTTTAAGAATATTTCGAGTTAGTTGTGGAATTGCTTTCGGGATAATCTGGACTATTTTGACACCTATTTGATATAATTTCGGAATTTTTTTTTCGAAATACTTTCGAAAACTTTTCGGGATAGTTAAAAATCAATTTCGTAATTGTTTGCGGGATGAGTTGCGGGATAATTTAAGAACTATTACAAGACATTCAGATTCCAGAAATGTTACATGATTATTTTCTGATCATTCAGGATTAATCTCGACCCGTTCTGGGACTATTGCGGGTATTTTATTTTCATCATAACTGTATGACTGATTTGGTACTGTGTTTCTCATGATTTCGCGACTATTTAGGGATTGTGCTCGCAAATCTTTCGGAATTGTTGTTTTTGATATATTCACGGCCTGAACTATTTCTGGAATCTGGATCATTTCTGGACCGTTTGCTATTTTATAAGGATCATTTCACGGTAAGTTTTAGATCAATTTAGGCCCATTTGAGAATGAATTCAAGACATATTCGGGATCATTTCAGGATTGCTTTTAGGATCATTCCATCTTCTGCCTTTCGCGAACATTTTCAAGTAGCTTGAAAATGTTTGCTGGGTAAATTAAGTCGTATGCAATGTTTTAACTCCACGCAAGCATAGATCAAATCTACATACGTACAAAAATATCTGCCTGTGTAAATTTACACAAAAATATCAACCTATCGAATGTTACCACTGTCCACACTTGATTCTGGCCACCACAACCTGTAACGCTGACTATTTGCATTTCATTTATTTCTCTTTTATTTCTTTATTTTTATTTTTTCCATATTTCCTTTAACGCGCCACAGGAATCTGCAATGTTGCAACTACCAGAATGATACACTGCCACTCTATCATCATTTTGTTGCGCTGCGCCCTCCACTGGTGGACGTTGCAAAATAATCAGAGTAATCGCATGCAACCGCCCACAACATGTAAACGTCCTACTTCGGTTGCAAAATGCAACTAAAAGTGTGGTTATGAGAAGGGAAATTCGTGGCATGCAACAAGCCATGCAATCACATGTTGCCGCAACCAATCGAGTGTGCAATGAGTACACAAATATATGCGTGTGTGTGTTTGCGTTTGTGTAGGAATGGCGGAGGCGATGTAGGCCGTTAAAAAAATTTGCATATCGCAAATGGGCCTTGCAAATATCCTGTGAGATTTAGTGTCTTCGTATCGCTTACGCGCCGCAAACACAAACACAGGGGGACAAAAAGAAAATATTTGCGAACTCACTTACATATTAACTACATATGACAAGAGTGCGGCAAGTGTGGGTTAACACGCACTAGCACACATGCACCTATTGGTTTGTTACTTTCTGTTGTACACAAGGCAGCTGAAGCCTATCTTAAACTGCATACAACGACGCTTACGCCAACGTCAACCACGGTATTACCACGTCTCTTAACTGACTCCATTATTGAACTGAAAGTAGTATTTACCATATTTTCCATTCATCTACCTGCTGTTGTAGTCTGTATTGCCTCACTTAACTGGCTACTGTCTCGTTGGTGATTTTAGTGTCTGGTCGGGTTGTTATTCATTAAATCACCCACCTGCCGTAAGAGCCACTGGCAAAAACAACGCTGCTTTCGACTCCTGTTTCTGATTCTGTTATTACTGATTGCCTTGCGTTTTGCGTATCAATGCGTGTTGCTCATAAATGAAACAATTTAAAAACAGTACACTGCAAACAATTTCTGTGAAATGGAACTTCGAAAATTTCTCGAACTTCGAAAAACCTTAAAATATTTATATTTTGCAGTTTGTGCTGAATGAAAAAAGATCTACGATAGAACAAAAATTAATAACTATGTCATCAGAAATTTTTCGAAGATCGATTTTTTCGAAAGTACAGAAATATTGAAAAGACCAGTGTTAAAGATCGCAAGGAAATAAATCATATTAAATCAATTCATTAAAAACTCATTGCATATAACATAATTATCATTTGAACTTAGCAAAATAATAAAAATAAGATATTTTAAACTTTGAGGAAATATCGTATAAATATTTTTTAAACTCTTTTGTCAATAAAAATAGAACTAAATCAATAAATACAACCACCACTATGGAAATTTTCGAAAATCTCGTTTCTTCAAAAATGCTACCGGAGATATGGATCAGGTATTGACTATACTAAACCAGTTCATTAAAATTCATAAAAAATCTCTATTCTAAAGAGTTGAAGACAAATAAAAAAAACTCAAAGCTTTTGAAATTTGAGCTCGAATTCGAACCAAGAACCGTTAGCCAATATGCCGATAAAAACAAACATAATTGATAGAAATTTATGTAGTAATTTTTGATATTTTATTGTGAATCTAAATAATTCTGCGTTGCAACAGAAAATCGAAACTGCAACTTTGGAAAAGCTTTGAGAACCACTTTTTTTCAACAATACTCTTGAAAATAAATAAAACAATTAAAAATAAAATTTAATACCAAAGAATAAAAAACAAGTAAATTAACCTTCCGAAAACTTTAAAAAATGTAAATCAATACTTTTATATTTATTGCGAAGAAATATTTCTGCGATACAATTAAAATAAAAGTTCAACTTCGAAAAGTTTTTGAAACTGCTATCGGATGATAATGATCTGGACGTTAATGATGTTTTGAAAAATAGTTATAGTTATAAAAAACAAGTTAAAAAATACAAATTTTATTTTTAAATTTTACAAAACGAATAAAACAATTTCGAAAAATTTTCGAACTTCAATAAAGTATAAAATATGTATAAATGAAAATTGCTTTACGTTATAATAAAAAAATCGATAACTTCGAAAATGTATCGAGAGCATTGTCGAAGGTGTGGATCAGATTGAATTTAATTTAATCCTAGTCCTTCATAAAAAAATTATCGCCACAATTCGAAAAAACTAAGCTTACTTTATGACTTCGAAAATTGTTCATTGCATAGTTCGGTTGTACCGGTCGCTTAAAAATAATTAACATAATACTGGCTCTTAAAAAACTAACAGCCTTGCTTCAAAAAATTTATAGTGGAAGTTAGCTTAAGAAAACATAAAAAGAACAAGCTTTCAACGAAAAAAGTCCAATTTTTCGAAGTTAAGAATTTTACCCAAGCTTTTTTCAAAGAGTTCAAATTCAAACACAACACCCTAACAATATATTTTTTGTGATATTTCTTGTTAAGATACATTTTTAATGACTGATTTTTTTTTATACCCAACTGTACTTGTACACAGGGTATTATAACTTTGATTGGATAACGGTTGGTTGTACAGGTATAAAGGAATCGAGATAAATATAGACCATATATCAAAATTATCAGTATCGAAAAAAATTTGATTGAGCCATGCCCGTCCGTCCGCCCGCCCGTCTGTCCGTTAACACGATAACTTGAGTAAATATTAAGATATCTTCGCCAACTTTGGTATACGAGCTTATCTGGACCCCGAACAGATTGGTATTGAAAATGAGCGAAATCGGATGCTAACAACGCCCACTTTTTATATGTATAACATTTTGGAAAACACCTAAAACCTGATTATGTAAAAATAATACACCTATACTGTTGGAATTTGACTTATGGACTGACTTTAAGACTCTTGATACAAATTTTAAATTTTTTTTTAAATGGGCGTGGCACCGCCCACTTGTGATAAATCAAATTTACAAATATTATTAATCATAAATCGAAAATCGTTAAACCTATCGTAACAAAATTCTGCAGAGGTTGCCTTAACTATAAGGAATGCTTTGAAGAAAAATTTACGAAATCGGTTAAGCACCACGCCCACTCTTATATAAAAGATTTTCAAAAGGGTCGTGGACGAATAAAATAAGCTATATCTTTGCAAAAAAGAGCTTTATATCAATGGAATTTCATTACCCAAGTGGATTTATAACAATAAATAGGAAAAACTTCAAATTTAAAAAAATGGGCGTGGCACCGCCCCTTTTATGACTAAGAAAGTTTCTATGTTTCGGCAGCCATAACTCGAAGAAAAATTACTTCAGAATAGAACCATATGTATATGTATTATTGCGCAGCCTTGTAACACTTTTAAGCACACAAAACAAACAACAACAATATTGTGTACAGCTGGATATATAATGTTCGGTTTCACCCGAACTTAGACTTCCTTACTTGTCTTAATAAGAATTATAACAACAATCACTATAAAGTTCCCATTGTGGTCTTGAATTTTAACTGAAATTATTTCAAATTAACAGCTAAAAAAATAGCAATTTAATAAAATTTATTTTCAACCTATTTCTTTGAGAGAAAACCCAACACCAAAAATATTTATAGAAAAAATGTTTAATTTGGGTTTTTATGTTTTTATTCTGACCCACAAAGTAAGGGTAAGCTGTGTTAAAAACACACAAATAAAGTCTAAGCACTTTGAGTATAGAAAGTTTTTCGAATTCAAAATTTTTTAATTGAAAACTAAGCATACAAATATTACTAAAACACGAAAAAATTACATCACCTTCAACACAAACATTCCCTGAAAAATTGTATTCACATTTTGCTACCAATTTTCAATAAATAACAAAATTTCTCTCAGTGTATCGCTCATATGCATATGCATATATTGTTCATGTCTTCACATTGCAATCAATGGCTCAATGTACGAGAAGTGCTATGGAAGCTGCTTCTTATTTGGTTGTATATTTTTTCAACGTCATGTCAAAGAGGATAGATATATAAGAGACGTCAGTTTGCTACTCGGTGAAATAAAAAAAATGGCAGCATTTTTATTCGCTGAAAGCAAATGTTCTCGGTAGGGTATCGGTAATTTTCTTGCCCACATATTCGTAAATTGTCCGGCGAAATTGAAATAAGATGAGTGACAGTTGAGTGAAGCGGCAAACATAAAATAATGTGAAAATGTGAAGAAAAGTTTACATAAACGTAAAAATCTTGCAAAGATAGCTAAAAATGTAGTGAATAGTAGTGAAACGTGGGGAAATAAAATGAAAATTGTGGTGGGTGGGTTAGTTGGCAAAGTGTAGTGATTTAAAACCGTAAATAACAAAAAACCATTGTGTTGTGCAGTAATATGTGTGCTCACTGACAAGAAATATTGTGATTTATGTTTGGTTTGTGATAAAAATTATAACAAAACCGATATATCTTCTATATATGTATTGGATTTGTATTTATAAAATCAATCCAATTATGTATACATATATATGTGTTTTGTTGACAACATGAAGAAAAAAGTACAAGTAAATCATCAAAATTGTGAAAATTGCAGCAAAAAGCAGAAATATTGTGAAAAATTCAATATAAATACATACATATGTAAATAGGTATGCATATGTAAGTGCTACATACATTTCAACCACCATACTTCAAACACACAAGCACAACAAAAACCCACATATGTACATACTTCATATATGCAGAAACCTGACTTCAATATTTCCACAAACTTTATTTGCTGAAGAGTTGTTATGAAATGTCACAACAAAGCCTTTGCACAAAAATCAGAATTTTTTACAACTGCCCATTCTTAACCATGCTTCCTCTTGATTTCCCATTCATTAAAATGCTTCTTCTTCACTTTGTCCAACTTTGTGGAAAAATTTGGCAACAGAGCATTTGTACAAAATCATCAAAAGACAAAATTTTGTGATTTATAAATTCCATCGTCGATTCATATTGGGGGTTTTAATGCTCTCGCGCATGCCGCTGAAACATAATTTCAATACAATAACATCACAAAAGTATACGCCTTTAAGGAAATGGGAATTCGATCTTAAAAATTAATAGAAAAATGCCCAGTTATAGCACAATAAATAAACAGTAGTTTCTATCAAAAAATTTTAAAGTTTTCATAAATTTGTATAAAATCGTTCATATAAAATTTTCAAAGATTTTTATTTGATCATTTGATGCAAATTGATATCTTTGTATATTAAATCATGAAAAGCCTCATTTAGTTCTGCCGAAAAATAGTTCGCGCAGTCGAGATGACAGCATTTTAGCGGCTGTGTTGCAGTTCTACACAAAAGTTGCTGTTTTACCCTTTTTTGGCACCAATGTGCACTGACACTTCGTATTAAAAAATCTGATTAATTAAGCCTTAAGCAGTATTTTATTCGAATTTTCCATAATTTTCTTAGGTGAAAAGGGAAAGAAGATTGAAGACAAATTATTTGAAATAATTTTGATAAGATATATAGGATTATCTTAGCAAAATAATGAAATTGCCTTTATTTCATAATTAATAATAAATTCCCTTTATTTTGACTCGATCCTAGGAGGAGTCAGCGGCAACACTTTTAACAAGCGAAGACAGAATTTGAGCTCGTATCAACTGTCGGCTATTTTGTGTCGTGCCAATATATCCGTGGCAATTTGACAAAAATACATATCTTCAGTTAACATAAAAGTGATATTTTGGCTTGTTAATAGACACGCGTTACAGATCCCACAATATTATTTATTCATAATCCTATCGCCAAATGGCTCCTGCAAAATATAAGAAGTCACTATAATGAAATAATGATAAGTTTTTAGTTAAATGTTAATTCATCGCCATTATCTTAACTCGAGATTTGTCGCTTTGTCAAATTGCCACATGTTTGACTTATGTACTTATATTTACTACTTTGTCGAAGTATTAAATATGTAGCATTATGTCTGTTTATATTTTCATACATGTATGTATATGCAATTATCAACAGCTGATAGGTTAATTTGGGGGTGCGTGGTATTGAATTTGGCAGGTCAAAGCAGTACGTGTTTTATTTGTGCAACCAAGCTTGCCTCCCTATGATCAAATATTTATTTACGTACCTACATATGTATGTATATTATTGCAAAGAATTATTTTAGGTGATAGTAAATACATAGCCCACATCCCAAATTTCAAACATAAAGTATAGATCCTATATTTGTCAGACATTTAACATGTTGCATACATATTATAAACGTTTACTCAACAAATAAGTAAATATCTGCAAATTAAAAACACTCAAATTCTTCAAAGAATTCAGCTCGACCGACATGGCGCGGGGCGAATTCACCATAAAAATTAGTGGCGAAATGTCAGAATTTGGTAGAAAAGGAATCAGCGATACCCTGACCAAACATTACGTTTGACATCTCGTCGCTTTGCAGCGAGCATTTCGCTACTTTTTCCAAACTGACGTCTCTTATATATCTATCCTCTTTGGTCATGTGATTTGCTTTTTGTGTTGCGTTATTATTCTCTGGTTGCGCCTACAGCTACCGCCAGCGCTTGTTTTGAATTTTTATTGTGTACGTCCTGTCGACGCTGCACGCGCTGAAACGAACGTCACATTGAGCGTGCATGGAAGCCCATAAATATGTCCAGCAGATCCACGCATTGCGGAAAATCGATCGCTTTTAATGACATCTTATCACAAATGCAATCTCTTGTCCATATTTTCTTACAACTTTTAAGTTTCGTATGGTTTGATTGCTACCACATATATATGTATGTGCGAATATTGGTTGGTGCTTTTTTTGATGCTGAAGTTGATGTTTGCGTTGGAGAATGCCACAGTTTGTAACATTACATACCTACTTGCAACTGTTATGTGACTTTATGTCAAAGAGGATAGATATATAAGAGACGTCAGTTTGGAAAAAGTAGCGAAATGCTCGCTGCAAAGCGACGAGATGTCAAACGTAATGTTTGGTCAGGGTATCGCTGATTCCTTTTCTACCAAATTCTGACATTTCGCCACTAATTTTTATGGTGAATTCGCCCCGCGCCATGTCGGTCGAGCTGAATTCTTTGAAGAATTTGAGTGTTTTTAATTTGCAGATATTTACTTATTTGTTGAGTAAACGTTTATAATATGTATGCAACATGTTAAATGTCTGACAAATATAGGATCTATACTTTATGTTTGAAATTTGGGATGTGGGCTATGTATTTACTATCACCTAAAATAATTCTTTGCAATAATATACATACATATGTAGGTACGTAAATAAATATTTGATCATAGGGAGGCAAGCTTGGTTGCACAAATAAAACACGTACTGCTTTGACCTGCCAAATTCAATACCACGCACCCCCAAATTAACCTATCAGCTGTTGATAATTGCATATACATACATGTATGAAAATATAAACAGACATAATGCTACATATTTAATACTTCGACAAAGTAGTAAATATAAGTACATAAGTCAAACATGTGGCAATTTGACAAAGCGACAAATCTCGAGTTAAGATAATGGCGATGAATTAACATTTAACTAAAAACTTATCATTATTTCATTATAGTGACTTCTTATATTTTGCAGGAGCCATTTGGCGATAGGATTATGAATAAATAATATTGTGGGATCTGTAACGCGTGTCTATTAACAAGCCAAAATATCACTTTTATGTTAACTGAAGATATGTATTTTTGTCAAATTGCCACGGATATATTGGCACGACACAAAATAGCCGACAGTTGATACGAGCTCAAATTCTGTCTTCGCTTGTTAAAAGTGTTGCCGCTGACTCCTCCTAGGATCGAGTCAAAATAAAGGGAATTTATTATTAATTATGAAATAAAGGCAATTTCATTATTTTGCTAAGATAATCCTATATATCTTATCAAAATTATTTCAAATAATTTGTCTTCAATCTTCTTTCCCTTTTCACCTAAGAAAATTATGGAAAATTCGAATAAAATACTGCTTAAGGCTTAATTAATCAGATTTTTTAATACGAAGTGTCAGTGCACATTGGTGCCAAAAAAGGGTAAAACAGCAACTTTTGTGTAGAACTGCAACACAGCCGCTAAAATGCTGTCATCTCGACTGCGCGAACTATTTTTCGGCAGAACTAAATGAGGCTTTTCATGATTTAATATACAAAGATATCAATTTGCATCAAATGATCAAATAAAAATCTTTGAAAATTTTATATGAACGATTTTATACAAATTTATGAAAACTTTAAAATTTTTTGATAGAAACTACTGTTTATTTATTGTGCTATAACTGGGCATTTTTCTATTAATTTTTAAGATCGAATTCCCATTTCCTTAAAGGCGTATACTTTTGTGATGTTATTGTATTGAAATTATGTTTCAGCGGCATGCGCGAGAGCATTAAAACCCCCAATATGAATCGACGATGGAATTTATAAATCACAAAATTTTGTCTTTTGATGATTTTGTACAAATGCTCTGTTGCCAAATTTTTCCACAAAGTTGGACAAAGTGAAGAAGAAGCATTTTAATGAATGGGAAATCAAGAGGAAGCATGGTTAAGAATGGGCAGTTGTAAAAAATTCTGATTTTTGTGCAAAGGCTTTGTTGTGACATTTCATAACAACTCTTCAGCAAATAAAGTTTGTGGAAATATTGAAGTCAGGTTTCTGCATATATGAAGTATGTACATATGTGGGTTTTTGTTGTGCTTGTGTGTTTGAAGTATGGTGGTTGAAATGTATGTAGCACTTACATATGCATACCTATTTACATATGTATGTATTTATATTGAATTTTTCACAATATTTCTGCTTTTTGCTGCAATTTTCACAATTTTGATGATTTACTTGTACTTTTTTCTTCATGTTGTCAACAAAACACATATATATGTATACATAATTGGATTGATTTTATAAATACAAATCCAATACATATATAGAAGATATATCGGTTTTGTTATAATTTTTATCACAAACCAAACATAAATCACAATATTTCTTGTCAGTGAGCACACATATTACTGCACAACACAATGGTTTTTTGTTATTTACGGTTTTAAATCACTACACTTTGCCAACTAACCCACCCACCACAATTTTCATTTTATTTCCCCACGTTTCACTACTATTCACTACATTTTTAGCTATCTTTGCAAGATTTTTACGTTTATGTAAACTTTTCTTCACATTTTCACATTATTTTATGTTTGCCGCTTCACTCAACTGTCACTCATCTTATTTCAATTTCGCCGGACAATTTACGAATATGTGGGCAAGAAAATTACCGATACCCTACCGAGAACATTTGCTTTCAGCGAATAAAAATGCTGCCATTTTTTTTATTTCACCGAGTAGCAAACTGACGTCTCTTATATATCTATCCTCTTTGTTTATGTTGCATGGTTATTCATTCTTACATAGGTTTGTATGTATATATGGAAGTATATTTGCTGCAATAAAAAATGGCAACATATGCAAAATTGTGTTGGTCCGCGTTCCATCACCGGGCACAGTTGGATATTAATTCTTAAACATATTTATTTTATTTTACATACAAATAAACTTATTGACAAACATTCATACATACAACTGAAAATCGCTCTTCATTTGTTTCGAACAGTGCACCAAACATAAAATCGCATACAACATTCAATGTCAACCGTTGTAGATGCATCCGGGCCCCGCTCTCATTCCTCTTCGCAGCAGCTAAAGCAATTTGCCAAAAAGCTTCAAAAAAATTCAAAAATTAATTTCACTGTTAAGTAACTTTGCGCGTTCGAAAATGCATTTTATTTTTTATACTCAGTTGAGCAGAGCTTACAGAGTATATTAAGTTTGATTGGATAACGGTTGGTTGTACATATATAAAGGAATCGAGATAGATATAGACTTCCATATATCAAAATAATCAGGATCGAAAAAAAATTTGATTGAGCCATGTCCGTCCGTCCGTCTGGCCGTCCGTCCGTCCCTTAACACGATAACTTGAGTAAATTTTGAGGTATCTTGATGAAATTTGGTATGTACATTCCTGAGCACTCATCTCAGATCGCTATTTAAAATGAACGCAATCGGACTATAACCACGCCCACTTTTTCGATATCGAAAATTTCGAAAAACCGAAAAAGTGCGATAATTCATTAACAAAGACGGATAAAGCGAAGAAACTTGGTTGGTGGGTTGAACTTATGACGAAGAATATAAAATTAGTAAAATTTTTGACAATGGGCGTGGCACCGCCCACCTTTAAAAGAAGGTAATTTAAAAGTTTTGCAAGCTGTAATTTGGCAGTCGCTGAAGATACCATGATGAAGTTTAGCAGAAACGTTACCCCTATTACTATATATACGCTTAATAAAAATTAGCAAAATCGGAGAAGGACCACGCCCACTTTTAAAAAAAAAATATTTTAAAGTAAAATTTTAACAAAAAATTTAATATCTTTACAGTATATAAGTAAATTATGTCAACATTCAACTCCAGTAATGATATGGTGCAACAAAATACAAAAATTAAAGAAAATTTCAAAATGGGCGTGGCTCCGCCTTTTTTCATTTAATTTGTCTAGGATACTTTTAACGCCATAAGTCGAACAAAAATTAACCAATCCTTTTGAAATTTGGTAGAGGCATAGATTTTAACCGTTTTCTGTGAAAATGGGCAAAATCGGTTGATGCCACGCCCAGTTTTTATACACAGTCGTCCGTCTGTCCTTCCGCATGGCCGTTAACACGATAACTTGAGCAAAAAACGATATATCTTAATTAAACTCAGTTCACGTACTTACCTGAAGTCCCTTTATCTTGGTATAAAATATGGCCGAAATCCGATTATGATAACGCCCACTTTTTCAATATCGAAAGTTACGAAAAATTAAAAAATGCCATAATTCTATACCAAATACGAAAAAAGGAATGAAACATGGTAAGGTAATTGGATTGTTTTATTGACGCGAAATATAACTTTGGAAAAAACTTTATAAAATGGTTGTGACACCTACCATATTAAGTAGAAGAAAATGAAAATGTTCCGCAGGGCGAAATAAAAAACCCTTAAAATCTTGGCGGATATTACATATATAAATAAATTAGCCGTATCATCTGTTGGATGTTCTGGGTCACCCTGGTCCACATTTTGGTCGATATCTGAAAAACGCCTTCACATATACAACTACCACCACTCCCTTTTAAAACTCTCATTAATACCTTTAATTTGATACCCATATCGTACAAACACATTCTAGAGTCACCCCTGGTCCACCTTTATGGCGATATCTCGAAAAGGCGTCCACCTATAGAATTAACCCTCACGCCCTTTTAAATACTCACTAACACCTTTCATTTGATACAAACATATTCTAAAGTCACCCCTGGTCCACCTTTATGGCGATATCTCGAAAAGGCGAACACCTATAGAACGAAGGCCCACTCCCTTTTAAAAATACTCATTAACACCTTTCATTTGATACCCATATCGTACAAACACATTCTAGAGTCACCCCTGGTCCACGTTTATGGCGATATTTCGAAACGGCGTCCACCTATAGAACTAAGGCCCACTCCCTTTTAAAATACTCATTAACACCATTCGTTTGATGCCCATATTGTACAAACATATTCTAGGGTCACCCCTGGTCCACCTTTGTGGCGATATCTCGAAACGGCGTCCACCCATGGAACTAAGGATTACTCCCTTTTAAAATACTCATTAACACCTTTCATTTGATACCCATATCGTACAAACGCATTCTAGAGTCAACCCTGATCCAACTTTATGGCTATATCCCTAAATGGTGTCCACCTATAGAACTATGGCCCACTCCCTCATAAAATACTCTTTAATGCCTTTCATTTGATACGCATGTCATACAAACACATTCCAGGGTTTCCTTCGGTTCATTTTCCTACATGGTTATTTTCCCTTATGTTGTCACCATAGCTCTCAACTGAGTATGTAATGTTCGGTTACACCCGAACTTAACTTTCTTTACTTGTTATTTATTATTAAGCGTAAAAATTGCCGCAACGAAAGCAGTCAACGAATGAGCAAAACAAAAAAAAATAATAACAAAAAAATGTTAAAACAAATTGTTCAGTATCATAAATCTGGCAGGCGCCAAAGGTCCTTCGTAGCACACTCAATGCAACAAAAAAAAAACAATGAAAGCAACCTCTGTGTTACAGTGCAGTCTTTCCAGCTATTTAAATCTTTAGAATCTCCAAACTCTCCACTACGCTGATATTTCGATGCTATTAGTAGCACTTTTTTCTGTTGCAATTGTTTTAACTGCTTTTTACTACAGCTTGTTAGCCGTTGTCGTTGTCATTGTCATTACATTGCATGTTCCTGCCTTACCCTTTCCTCGCGACTCGTAACAAAGCCTGTAAGTGCTGCCAAAAAAGTGTCGTTGTTGTTGGTTGCTCATACGCCATGGATTTCATGCATTCAAATGAGTTGGTTGTTACTACAATTACTACTACTATTTTTTTATATAATTTTAATATAGTTGAAAACTCCCTGATAAAAAAATTAAAAACGAATTTAAGCAATTTTGAATGAACAGTGGGAACGAAGGGGTGTTTCACGGAAAATACATATACATGTAAATGTGTAATATAAAAGCTGAAATTTAACGTTATATGGTATAATTTTTCAATGAAATATAATAATAACAAATAAGAAAATCTAAGTTCGGGTGAAACCGAACATTACACATCCAGCTGTGCTCTTGAAAAAAAGAGGCGTGTTACGCCAATGTTTAAAATTTGTTAAAGTGTCGTTCTTAGCTCAACCATACCACTTCCGAGGTAGAATATCAGTCAAATGTATTTAAATAACATAGAGTTATTGCAAACCTTGCTTTGTCTTTAATCGACTTTGATTATATTCACTCAGTCTACATGATTTTCCAAGGATAGTGTCTCCGCCAAATTTCAATGTAATATCTTCAACGGCTTTTGATTTACGGCTTGTTAAACTTCCAAATTTTCTTCTTCTAAATGTGGGTGGTGCCTTGGTGAGCTTCAATTTTAATTGAGTAATTCGAAAATAACTCATCATATTTTCGAAGTTAAATTTTTTCGACGTACATATAACCATTTTCTTATTTTTTCGAAGTTACACTGTTTTTAACAATATTTATGACCAAAAATTAAATTGCTAAGGCTTTTAGCTTTAATTTGAATCTACAGTGTAAGCCTTAAGTACTTCGAAAATATTTCGAAATTTTGAAAATTGTTCATTTCATTTTTAATTGCAAAGCTTATTATCTTTTTTGGGTGCATTTTATGATTCTTTTATGAATCCGTTTTAATTAATTCGATCGTTATCTTCGACTTTGCCCTCATCTCTGGCAGTATGTTAGACAAAAATCGATTTCCGAAAAAAATTTCACTACTTGCAACTCTTATCGAATTTCGAAAATTCTTCGAATTCGCTTTTTTTTTTTTTTTGTTTTTGTATAGTTAAGAAATTAAGTTTGTCTATAAACTTTTTTAAACTTTATTCTGTATTCGAAAACTTGTCGATTTTATTGTGTTCTACAACTCTTTATGTCTATAATAAAATTTGTTTTAAAACTAAGATTGGTCTTTTATTTTTTATGAACTTTTTTTATGAAAAACACCAACTTGGATTTTATCAAATTTCGAACAATTTTTTTTTTTATTTTTCTTTTGACTTAAGATATTTTGTTAGTACAATAACTATCCTTAATACCGAACTAAAATAAAGAAAGATATTACAATTTTTTTTGAAGTGGTATTTTTTTATTATTAGTTGTCTCACATTAATACTTTCATCCAAAATTAAATATGGCAAACACTAATTTTGCATTTTATCTAAGTTCGAAAATTTTTTTTTAATGTTTTGTATAGCTCAGATAGATGACAAATATTCTGCGCAAAGCAGACTATATTATCGCAGTAAAACTGTGACCGTTTTCGGATCTAAGAAATCTAAAAGACATTTCAGTAATTTCCTTCCACTGTTAATCTGAGTTCTAACCTGACTATCCAAGTGCAAGATTGCGCTTTGCAGTGCAAGCCATCTAACTTTCCTTGAGCTTAAATCGAACTCTTCCACCATTTTTCGAATGCCAAAAAAGTGGACAGTTGAAATTCAAACAACCCACTTAACTAACAAAATTGCTTCTTGTACAATACGAATCACATACACATGTCTACAACGTTAGGGGATTGACCTATTCGAAAACGAATACCTTCTGAGTGACTAAATAAATGCAAAGTCAAGATAGCCAAAGAGTCAGGCAGGCAAACAGGATATTGGTGGCGGATGTCCGACAATTTTTTCTTATGCGTGTTTAATATGCAAAAGTAGAAATCGGCAGCAACCAATATTGCATTGTAGATATGTAAAAAGATATGTTGAGATTATGCCGTCTAAGGCAAAGAAACGGAGTATGAGCTAAAATGATTCGATTTTGGCACAAAGCTTTTTTGTGAAATGGGAATTTTTGATAGTTGAATTTGGCCAGTTAATGCATCGATGTATAAATGTATGTATGTATGTGAGCGTTTATTGAAAAGTCAGCAATGAGGCTACAAGGACATTCGCCGCCTAATCGAAAGGTATACTATGTGTGTATGCATCCTGTGGTGTGGCTTAATAAAAAGTTTCAATAGCTAAAGTTTTAGAATATAAAAGTTGGGAAATCCAAAAAAATTATAAAACGTTGGTTCAAGGCTTTCAGTCAATTAATCATATCACTCTTAAAAAAACTTTTCCAAACTTATTATGGCTTTTTAAAACCGATAATATTTGGTTAGTTTTATTCACAACGCGTTTGGCAAAATTGTTAATAGCAACTTTTATCAAGGATATACACTTATCTTGCAATAGTTCATCCTGACAAAAGTATGTACAGTTACTTACTGCCGCTACAGCATTTGTATAGTCTGTATGCAAAACAAATGAAATCATTAACACTCTCTAGCCCCAATCGCTGTCTCAGCCTAAATCAATGACTCAATTGATTGCCAAAACTAATTTGCAAATAATCATCCTAACACAATCGTTTACACAATCTGCTTTATCAACAACAACCACAAAGCATTTATAACGCATTTGTGCTGTCTGCTAATAAAACAGTAAGCAACGAATGTGGCTTAGTCGTTTTGTATGAGCGCCGCTGAGTATGATTCACATGAGAGCACACATTGTTTGTTGCTACCCAGCAGTGAATGAGACTGTACTCACGTATAAATGATATATAAAATATTGTGACTAATTTAAGGATTTATGAAATTACTGTTATTGGTTCATTTGACCGATTTGTAAAATAAATGCAGGAAAATTCTGTGTACAAATTGCTAGATTTATTCATTATTTATTCTGCTTACTTACTTAATTCGCGCATAACCGTTTAAAAGGTTATGGCCGCCCAACGAGGAGGGTCAGCTGTTCTTCAAAGCTGATGTTGTTGTTTTTGTTTATACTGGTTCCCAAATAAACGATATGTTTTACTATTACAAAATTATGGCTGCCCACAGTAGATTGGTTTCCAAGGCGCAAATACGCTGACTCTTTGCTTGATGACAGCAGGTACTTCGTTTTGTCCTCTTTCACCATGAGACCCATATTGTCAGCTTCTTTTTTCAGTTTGGAGTAAGCAGAACTTACAGCGCCAACTTATTACACCAGTAATTGCACGCTTTTAGTACTTCTATTATGAGTTGGTTTAACGCCGCATATATAATTTGTCAGTGAGACATAAGGCATCATCCGGTGGCAAAATCCTGAGCCAGATAAATAATTTTGCATGTAAATGCAACAAAAACGATTTGAGCCAGATAAATCTAGATAGAAGTCTGGTTCAATTTGTGAGCCAGATAATTTGTTAATTACTTCTTTTTAGTTTGGCAAGCCTGCCTTTAACAAACCAAATTTTTCAAAAATAGATGTCGCTGCTTAGCCTTTCGCCGTATAAGTTACATGAAATGTGTGCGAAAATTTCACGACATCTGCTTCTCAAGTCTCTCAATTATCCAGAGCATTCCCGTGAGAATTGAGCGTGAGCCGGAGCTGTAAAACTCACTGGATGACCGCAATAGTTTCCTCACTTGATTGCCTCTGACATGGTCTGGATTATTTGCTTACCATATTCTCGAAAACCCTTTTGAGATAATGGTCCCTTTTCAACTTGTTCTTGTCCTTTCGTTCTCATTGTTGTAACAGCGTGTAGTTATAAGGATCGGGAGTTACGAAATGACATAGTGGTGTGTTATATTTGATAATATTTGGCTTAGCTTTAAACATTCGAGCATTTATAAAAATTGCGGCCTTCAGCGAAACTATTTCGAATTCAGAAAGTTTAAATTTAAGATCAGAAAGTTAGAATTCAAATTCGGAATTTCCAATTTATTTTCAGAAAATTTGTATGTCAAATTTGGAAAATTACCATTCAAGCTCAGAAAGTTTTTAATGTATTTTTTAGTAGTCGTATAAGAGCTGTTAGAACTTTAACGAAATGATTGTTGGCTCATGAAATCTTCTCTAATAAAACCAGTTCGAGTATACTCGCGTATTATTCTTCATAACTGAACTTGCCTGTCGGGTAGATATTACTGCACCCTAGCAAACCGTGCTTCCTATTTATACGATGCTGTTTGTCGACGTTATTATGAAATGTTCGGCAATCAAATCAATTTTCTATGATGCATCAGATGCAGTTCGATACAACAACAACATCTCAGTTGAGCAGAGCTCACAGAGTACATTAACTTTGATTGTATAACGGTTAGTTGTACAGGTATAAAGGGATCGAGATAGATATAGACTTCCATATATCAAAATCATCAGTATCGAAAAAACATTTGATTTAGCCATGTCCGTCCGTCCTACCGTCCGTCCGTCTGTCCGTTAACACGATAACTTGAGTAAATTTTGAGGTATCTTGATGAAATTTGGTACGTAGGCTCCTGGGCACTCATCTCAGATTGCTATTTAAAATGAACGCAATCGGACTATAACCACGCCCACTTTTTCGATATCGAAAATTTCGAAAAACCGAAAAAGTGCGATAATTCATTAACAAATACGGATAAAGCGAAGAAACTTGGTTGGTGGGTTGAACTTATGACGAAGAATATAAAATTAGTAAAATTTTTGACAATGGGCGTGGCACCGCCCACCTTGAAAAGAAGGTAATTTAAAAGTTTTGCAAGCTGTAATTTGGCAGTCGCTGAAGATATCATGATGAAATTTAGCAGGAACGTTACTCCTATTACTGTACGTGTACCAAATAAAAATTAGCAAAATCGGAGTACGAACACGCCCACTTTTAAAAAAAAATTTTTTTTTAAGTCAAATCTTAACAAAAAATTTAATATCTTTACAGTATATAAGTAAATTATGTCAACATTCGACTCCAGTAATGATATGGTGCAACAAAATACAAAAATAAAAGAAAATTTCAATATGGGCGTGGCTCCGCCCTTTTTCATTTAATTTGTCTAGAATACTTTTAATGCCATAAGTCGAACAAAAACTTACCAATCCTTCTGAAATTTGGTAGGGACATAGATTCTATGACGATAACTGTTTTGTGTGAAAATGGGCGAAATCGGTTTAAACCACGCCCAGTTTTTATACACAGTCATCCGTCTGTCCTTAGGCTCGGCCATTAAAACGATAACTTGAGCAAAAATCGATATATCTTTACTAAATTTAGTTAACGTACTTATCTGAACTCGCTTTATTATGGTATAAAAACTGGCCAAAATCCGACTATGACCACGCCCAATTTTTCGATATCGAAAATTACGAAAAATGAAAAAAATGTCATATATCTATACCAAATATGAAAAGAGGGATGAAAAATGGTGATTGGATTGGTTTTTTGACGCAAAATATAACTTTAGAAAAAACTTTGTAAAACGTGTCTGAAACCTACCATATTAAGTAGAAGAAAATGAAAAAGTTCTGCAGGGCGAAATCAAAAGCCCTTGGAATCTTGGCAGGAATACTGTTCGTGGTATTACATACATATATAAATAAATTAGCGGTACCCGAAAGATGATGTTCTGGAGTCACCCCTGGTCCACCTCTATGGCGATATCTGGAAAAGGCGTCCACCTAGAGAACTAAGGCCCACTCCCTTTTAAAAGGGTCATTAACACCTTTCATTTGACACTCATATCGTACAAACACATTCTAGAGTCACCCTTGGTCCAACTTTATGGCTATATCTCGAAAAGGCGTCCACCTTTAAAACTATGGCCCACTTCCTCTTAAAATACTTTTAATACCTTCCATTTGATACCCATGTCATACAAACACATTCCAGGGTTACCATAGGTTCACTCTCCTACATGGTGATTTTCCCTTTTTTGTCTCCAAAGCTCTCAGCTGAGTATGTAATGTTCGGTTGCACCCGAACCTAGCCTTCCTTACTTGTTACAACTAACAACACTTACCTATACAAAACAATATAACAAAATAACAAAAATAAACAAAAAATAAAAATTAACAAAACCATCAATGATTTAAGTCAAATGCAATTGCCATATGACAAGGAGCAATAATTGTAAGTGTTGCGTTAGTTGCATCGATGGCGTTGATGATGATGATGATGGCGCTACATCATTTATGAATAACACCGCCAGCTTACATGCAAAAAAGAAAACAGAGTACAATAACAAAAGTTTAGTTGGTTGCTCACTTTGTCACAATAACGCTCAATCATAGTTTGTTGCATACAATGAGTTGTTGGTTATATTTGTATGTACATCGATTTGTGTAGATATGTAATACCCCTGTCACCTCAAACGGTTTGTTGCAACAATGTTGACACGAAAAAATACAACACAACAGTCGTTAAAAAAAATCAGAATCGAAATTAATTTGACGGTTTTGACGCTAATAAAAAAGTATTTAACACTCATAATTACAACAACGATGATAATCAAAGCAATTACAACAATGTTCGTGAGAAACCACTGCCTCGATCCGTTGTCACTTTGGTTGTTGTTTACACCTGCATGTAGCCACTATTACTTGGCTAGCACACCAACCATAGATCTTACAATGATGGTGGCGCTGATAATGTTTGGCGACGTTAATGATGACGCCATCGATAATTATAATTATTTAGTATGTGATTATTGGTGGTAGACCGGTCGGGCACACCGTTGTTTGCAATTGCTTAAAAGTTGCAATAAATTTGCTGGTGATGACACGACTCGTGTTTGATAAAATTTTCTTATTCTTTGATAGTGAATGCATTTGGGAATTTATAGTTCAGTGAATGTTGTAGATGGAGGCGGTAAAACGCTTTGAAACCCCTTAAGCAATTCATAGTAAATAATTAAAGAACCTACGATTGTATGACAGGCAGTAACGAGATATGTTGTTATTATACAAAAGCAAATTGTAATATTGCTTCTTAAATGTTGAGATCGAGTTAATAACTACAATGAAGTAATTAATATTTTTATATGCTGAATAAATGAGAAAATAATGAGGTGGAGATATTGTACGATAAAACTAAATGAAAAGTAAAAAATAGCTCTAGAATAACCCTAAATCCCTTTAAAATGTAAGTAGCAGGCGCGAAATTCGCGAAATAAATTGCTGATATTGCATGAAATAAGGTCCGAAAATTTACGAGACCTTTTTCATCTATTCGCATAACCAAACCAGGTGATATAAGAAACTTCTAAAGCGTGATTTTCATTTGTATAGAGATTTCTTTACTTTTTTATTGCCTATTGAGTTGAATAGAATTGGCGGGTCCCGTGGTTTTCAGAAAAAAATTATCTGTCACTGTGACTTTTCAGTCATGGCAATACATAATCGTGCTTACCAATAATTTCAATCATAAACACAATCATAACACTCCAGAAGAATAATGAGCATTAAATCGCAGCGACATCTAGTATTAAAAAGCGGTACAAATCACAATACTATCAATTCATATTTATGCATATAATCTGTGTAAATCAAGTGTGTTTGCTACCTGCGGTGAGAACCGTTATGGGCTGCGGCATTGCTATTTTTGGTATTATAGCGAGCGAGACGCAGATGCGCAGTCAGTTAGTCACGGCGATTTTTTACAAGTCGCCATGAAAAAAACCGCAGTTTTGTGAAAATTTCTAACTCTATCGTCTAAGTTAGCAAAAGTCATTTTCCGTTGGAGATTTTTCACAGTTTCGAATTTATATCGGTCAACAGTGACGAAGCTTCCAATGAAATGGGACCAAATAATCAGCTATTACTATCGTCATAAAAGCAGCAGAGATTCTGGAGGACGCTGTATAAACTGCTGTCGCGACATGCATTGAACGACTTATTGATTCCACCTCATCATCCGCTATGCAGATGTGAGTCGTCAGAACCCCAGTCACTATGTATGAGCCTTGATCAGCCCACTAGTTTAAGCAGACTGATCATTGTCCCCTTTCGGGCCGACGAATCAGCTGTCAGAGGTACATATTTATATTTTCAGGAAACCCGACGATCTTTAAGCTCAACTAGTTCGATGACATCGTCAATCAAAACCACATCACTTCGACCGCATCACAGTTGAAGTCAGGGCTTTACTAGCCCATTGGCGCTCATATTAGTTTATGAATACTTCAGCTGTGATAGCACCGAATACCACTCATCCTATGCATTCCTTATTCCGGTAAAAACTGCTTGAATATCCTCCCAGCAATATCCCTCCCAGAAATGGTTTCTTACAACTTCCACCCGTGAACTAATTAAAGAGTCCCTAGCTCCGGAAAAGTCAAAAACCTATAGCCTAATCACAAGTCCTAGTCAACGATCAAGTAGCAGCCATCTTTCTGCAATATCCACCAGATTTTGGTTGAGCATGACATTTAATACCAATGCAAGCATTTCCTAAAAGCACTGCTGGTACTAACCAGTAGAGTCCGACCGAACGCAGGTTTTTGAGCCGAAGCCGAAGCCGAACATTCGACTTTGATTTACTAATCGGCCGATTACCGAAGCCGAAGCCGAATAACTCCATATTTTTTAAATAAAAAAGACTATTCATAACTTCTTTTTAATTTTTATTATTTTTTTTTTTTTTAAGGAAACAAAAAACATCAAAAACCATTCACATTTTCTCATCTGGCTCATCTGGCCAGTATTTAATTTCATTACACATTATCGGCAGCGTCAACTGTTTTACACCTTTTTCCGAGCTGCTAGTAGCGTATTTTGCTTTCGAGTTTTCTTTCTTATTGTAAACACATTCCTGGAACTCTTTTCATTTATGCCGGTGAATTTTCTCTAAGTGATTTTTTATATTCTTCGTCGTTTGCTTTTTTTTTTGTCGGCGCTCCCTAACGAAAATTTCTTACCACATTCATTGCATAATGCACTTGCTTCCTCAGGTTTGAAATATTCCCAAATCTGAGCTATTTAGTTAACTGCATGAAAATTGAAAATATAAATGTACTTAAATAAACACATTGTAAAAAATGTGCTTTGATGAGCACGGACAGTCAGCTTATCTCACGAAAATGTTGTCAACGGTGTGTTCTATTGCTATCCTCAAAGTAATTCGCGGTAGCCTAAAATGGTGTTTATTTTCATGTTTCGGTTGCTTTTCATTTTCAAAATAAAATTAGGCCGTAATGTTCGGCTTTGGCCAAAACTTCGGCCGCGTTTTTGGCCGAAGCCGATTAGTTAGCCGAACATTCGGTTTGACTCTACTAGCCAGTGCTGTCCGTTGCACCCACATAAATAAATTGGTCATGCACACCGTATCCAATGAGTTCCAAGAGACCAGCACCCCATAGAGAAGAATCAGCTTCACTGACTACCCTCTCATAGATAAAGTGTACAACTTTTGGCCAAAACTCCAAGCTCATGCTGGTGGCCTTCCTTAAGCAATACATATCAATCAAATCAAATACAAATCAATCTTAACCATGTTCTCCGAATTGGACCTTCAGTATAATGTTTAACCCAGTGGCAGGGTTGAGTCATTTTGGAATGAAACAAATCAAAATAAAAATTAAAAAATTATTCATCATTTTAAATTTTCTTATTGATGAATAACATGGTATTTTTTATTCAAGCATTTCTTGAATAATGAATAACATTTTCTCGTTATTCAAAATATTCTAATTATTGATAACCGCCCATTCTTATTTTTGTAAATTTTGAATAAAGAGTTGAGTTATTTTTCACCGTGGTGTGATGGGCAGCGTGCTCCGCCTATCACACCATATGCCCTGGGTTCAACTCCCGGGCAAAGCAACATCAAAATTTTAGAAATAAGATTTTTCAATTAGAAGAAAATTTTTCTAAGCGGGGTCGCCCCTCGGCAGTGTTTGGCAAGCACTCCGGGTGTATTTCTGCCATGAAAAGCTCTCAGTGAAAACTCATCTGCTTCGCAGATGCCGTTCGGAGTCGGCATAAAACATGTAGGTCCCGTCCGGCCAATTTGTAGGGAAAATCAAGAGGAGCACGACGCAAATTGGAAGAGAAGCTCGGCCTTAGATCTCTTCGGAGGTTATCGCGCCTTACATTTATTTTTTTTTTTATTTTTCATTATTTACAAAATATGGAATAACAATAAAATTTTAGGTTTTATTCAGTTATTCAAAAATAAAAAAATAAACCATCCAGATGCCCTGAAAATATACACATATGCGTAACTAGTTCGCGTGTAGTTCTGAAGCTGCTTAGGGTAATATTGAGATGATTTTGGGAGTATTCGCGGGGTTTTTGGGGGCCGTTTGGGGTTAATTTCTGGGACACTCTAGGGATCCTCCCGGGGTCTATTGGGGTCCATTCGAGGGGCTCCCTCGCGATCCTCCTACGGTTCTGGGGTCATTTCGGGATGGCTTTTGCGACTCCCTCGGGGTCTTTTGGAGGTCATTTTGGCATGGTTTAGGGGAGTACCTCGGGGTCATTCCGCGACCTTTTTGGGACTCCCTCGGGGTAATTTGGGGGTCATTCCGGGATATTTTTGGGGACTCCCTCGGGGTCATTTGGGGGAAATTTTGGGATGGTTTTGGGAACTCCCTCGGGGTCATGTTGGGGTCATTTCGGGATCTTTTTGGGGACTCCCTCGGGGTCATTTGGGGGTCATTTCGGGATGGTTTTGGGGACTCCCTCGGGGTCATTCGTAGGTCATTTCGGGTTTTTTTTTTTTGGGACTCCCTTGGGCTTATTTCGAAATGACCCCCAAATGACCACGAGGGAGTCCCAAAAAAGATCCCGGAATGACCCCGAAATGACCCCGAGTGAGTCCCCAAAAAAGATACCGGAATGATCCGTGAATGACCCCGAAATGACCCCGAGGGAGTCCCCAAAAAGATTCCGGAATGACCCCAAAATGACCCCGTGGGAGTCCCCAAAAAGATCCCGGAATGACCCCGAAATGACCCCGAGTGAGTCCCCAAAAAGATCCCTGAATGACCCGTGAATGACCCCGAAATGACCCCGAGGGAGTCCCCAAAAAGATCCCGGAATGACCCCAAAATGACCCCGTGGGAGTCCCAAAAAAGATCCCGGAATGACCCCGAAATGACCCCGTGGGAGTCCCCGAAAAGATCCCGGAATGACCCACGAATGACCCCGGGAGGACCCCGAGGGAGCCCCAAAATCATCCCGGAATGACCCCGGGAGGACCCTGAGGAAGTCCCTAAAACTATCCCGAAATTACCCCCAAATTACCCCGAGGGAGTCCCAAAAAGGTCACGGAATGACCCCGGGAGGACCCCGAGGTACTCGCCTAAACCAATGCCAAAATGACCTCCAAAAGACCCCGAGGGAGTCGCAAAAACCATCCCCAAAACCCTAAGACGATCGCGAGGGAGCCCCTCGAATGGACCCCAATATACCCGGGAGGATCCCCAGGGTGTCCCAGGAAATACCCCTAAACGGCCCCCAAAAAACCCTGCGAATACTCCCCAAAATCATCTCAATATTACCCTAAGCAGCTTCAGAACTACACGCGAACTGGTTACGCATATGTGCATATTTTCAGGGCATCTCGATGGTTTATTTTTATACTCAGTTGAGCAGAGCTTACAGAGTATATTAAGTTTGATTGGATAACGGTTGGTTGTACAGGTATAAAGGAATCGAGATAGATATAGACTTCCATATATCAAAATAATCAGGATCGAAAAAAAATTTGATTGAGCCATGTCCGTCCGTGCGTCCGTCTGTCCGTCCGTCCGTCCGTCCGTTAACACGATAACTTGAGTAAATTTTGAGGTAAATTGATGAAATTTGGTACGTAGGTTCCTGAGCCCTCATCTCAGATCGCTATTTAAAATGAACGAAATCGGACCATAACCACGCCCACTTTTTCGATATCGAAAATTTCGAAAAACCGAAAAAGTGCGATAATTCATTACCAAAGAAAGCTAAAACGATGAAACTTGGTAGATGGGTTGACCTTATGGCACAGAATAGAAAACTAGTAAAAGCTTGGACAATGGGCGTGGCACCGCCCACTTTTAAAAGAAGGTAATTTAAAATTTTTGCAAGCTGTAATTTGGCAGTCGTTGAAGATATCACGATGAAATTTGGCACGAACGTTACTCCTATTACTATATGTACGCTTAATAAAAATTAGCAAAATCGGAAAAGGACCACGCCCACTTTTAAAAAAAAATTTTTTTTAAAGTAAAATTTTAACAAAAAATTTAATATCTTTACAGTATATAAGTAAATTATGTCAACATTCAACTCCAGTAATGATATGGTGCAACAAAATACAAAAATAAAAGAAAATTTCAAAATGGGCGTGGCTCCGCCCTTTTTCATTTAATTTGTCTAGGATACTTTTAATGCCATAAGTCGAACAGAAATTTACCAATCCTTTTGAAATTTGGTAGGGGCATAGATATTATGACGTTAACTGTTTTCCGTGAAAATGGGCGAAATCGGTTGAAGCCACGCCCAGTTTTTATACACAGTCGTCCGTCTGTCCTTCCGCATGGCCGTTAACACGATAACTTAAGTAAATTTTGAGGTATCGTGATGAAATTTGGTACGTAGGTTCCTGGGCACTCATCTCAGATCGCTATTTAAAATTAATGAAATCGGACCGTAACCACGCCCACTTTTTCGATATCGAAAATTACGAAAAATGAAAAAAATGCCATAATTCTATACCAAATACGAAAAGAGGGATGAAACATGGTAATTGGATTGGTTTATTGACGCGAAATATAACTTTAGAAAAAACTTTGTAAAATGGTTGTGACACCTACCATATTAAGTAGAAGAAAATGAAAAAGTTCTGCAGGGCGAAATAAAGAACCCTTGAAATCTTGGCAGGTATTACATATATAAATAAATTAGCGGTATCCAACAGATTATGTTCTGGGTCACCCTGGTCCACATTTTGGTCGATATCTGGAAAATGCCTTCACATATACAACTACCACCACTCCCTTTTAAAGCTCTCATTAATACCTTTAATTTGATACCAATATCGTACAAACACATTCTAGAGTCACCCCTGGTCCACCTTTATAGCGATGTCTCGAAAAGGCGTCCACCTATAGAACTAAGCCCCACGCCCTTTTAAGATACTCATTAACACCTTTCATTTGATATCCATATCGTACAAACATATTCTAGAGTCACCCCTGGTCCACCTTTATGGCGATATCTCGAAAAGGCGACCACCTATAAAACGAGGGCCCACTCCCTTTTAAAAATACTCATTAACACCTTTCATTTGATACCCATATCGTACAAACAAAGTCTAGAGTCACCCCTGGTCCACCTTTATTGCGACACCTCGAAAAGGCGTCCACCTATAGAACTAAGCCCCACGCCCTTTTAAGATACTAATTAACACCTTTCGTTTGATACCCATATTATACAAACGTATTCTAGAGTCACCCCTGGTCCACCTTTATGGAGATATCTCGAAACGGCGTCCACCTATGGAACTAAGGATTACTCCCTTTTAAAATACTCATTAACACCTTCCATTTGATACCCATATCGTGCAAACAAATTCTAGAGTCAACCCTGATCCACTTTTATGGCGATATCCCTAAATGGCGTCCACCTATAGAACTATGATCCACTCCCTCATAAAATACTCTTTAATGCCTTTCATTTGATACACATGTCATACAAACACATTCCAGGGTTTCCCTCGTTTCATTTTCCTACATGGTTATTTTCCCTTATGTTGTCACCATAGCTCTCAACTGAGTATGTAATGTTCGTTTACACCCGAACTTAACCTTCCTTACTTGTTTTATTTTTGAATAACTGAATAAAACTTAAAATTTTATTGTTATTCCATATTTTGTAAATAATGAATAATAACTCAACTCATTATTCAAAATTTGCAAAAATAAGAATGGGCGGTTATCAATAATTAGAATATTTTGAATAACGAGAAAATGTTATTCATTATTCAAGAAATGCTTGAATAAAAAATACCATGTTATTCATCACTCAAGTTTTCTTGAATAATGAATAAAAATTGATTTTTTATTTTTTCGTCAATGGTTATTCAAATTTGTTGATAACGCCCAGTGGTACTCCCCCAATAGAGGCAGTCCTGCATTGGAATATTTTAAATATCTGTCCCGAAATTTGTCCGTGATCAAAATATAATTTTTATCTGCGTAAGCAACCAATCGGCAGCCTTCAAAAGCTTGTTTTTTCACCCATCCTAGAGGAGAAAACACAGCCCACTTTAGCAGAGCTCTTTACGCTTTTTTCTCGTTAGTAGTTCCACCATACTACGCCGAGATGGTTGCATTGAATTCATTAAGGTAGACTTTAAGTACATTTTTAAACTCCCTTTCGATGTCTTGAAAAGAACTCCAAGCAAATTCTATGTACTATGGAGAGCCTTCGTTTGGCTTTACAATCGAATGGGAGCCCTTTCCGTACAAGCATGCTGTGATACCCCCGGGAAATTGTGGTACGTTCTTATAGATTAATGAGGCACTCCAATATTTCAAGGAGAACCGACGATACTGGTCTTAAGTCCTTTGGTGAAATGTAAGCGCTTCTAAAGGCCTTGGAATGAAGGTTACTTTGAGCAATTAAATGTTCATTAGCCGAATCATGGTAGGTCTTATACAACTTCTGGTATTATAAGAGGACAAGGGTTTTTTTACAATTGAACCTGGGTGTTGATAGTAATGCTCGTTTTTTCGTCGAACCAACTTTTGGTAACAGTATAGACACAGGCCACCGTGGTGTGAAGGTAGTGTGCTTCGCCTATCATACCGAAGATCTTGGGTGCAATTCCTGGGCAAAGCAAAATAAAAAAATTTAGAAACAAGTTATTCTCAATTAGAAAAATGGTTTCTAATCGTGGTCTCCCCTCGGCATCAATATGGCAAACACTCCGAGCGCGGCCTAAAATCTCTTCGCCTCTTATCGCGTCTTGCATTTGCTTATTTTTATAGACACGTTGAGACTATGCCAACAAATTTTTAATTCTTGGCCAATAAATTTATCAAAATTATTATATAAAATATCAACTCAAATTCATTTATTCATTTTACGCGATCCTTTCCCATCTAATAATGCCCATCTCTGTCCCTAATCAACCACATTGCAACATTGTAGAATAAAATATATTATTTAAAACATTGCAAAGAATAAAGAATAGAAAACGGCATAAAGCATATACCAAATGCGCAATAGAGAAAATGAAAATTTGAAAGCAAAAAAAAAAAACTAAATCAAAAATCAATTGGCTTTTAGATTTTCAATGTCTCAACACTTTTCAACCATGCCACATTCAGTCAGTGAGGACAGCATACATCTACATACAAACATACACAATATATGTAGATGACTATAATGCAAGTAGAATATATCACTTTATATTTAACCTCACTACAGTGTTGCAAAACTTTGAACGGCCAAAAGGCTACGGATGAGTTGAGACGATTTGAGCCAAAGTAACAATTTTCAATATAAATCAATTCTGACTTTGGTATGCATTTGCTTTACTGCATACGAAAATAGATGAAAATTGAGTAGAAAACAACAACAAATGTAATACAAGTTAACGTAGTCAAAGTAAAAGAATTTCAAAACAGCATATTTTTATAAATATATATTGCCTTGTTTATGTACACATGTGTAAGCTCCCGAAACCCGTAATGCAACAAAGCTTGCGAGAAGTAGTGCAGAAAGAAAGCAAATCAAATCGGCATAGAATTTGTAGAAAATTAAAGAAATATACAATTTGAAGTAAATATATAAAATAAACCCATGTTAGCTGTGCTAAGTAAGTGCGAGAAGAGGTAAATCTCAAGACAATGCCACCAAGAGCATTTCAATTCCTACGGCGTACGAAAACGTTTCACTTGCCTCACTTGCCACACTTGCCAAACTGATAAGCTAATAGTTGGCGCTGACTGCAGGGCAGTCGGCAACAAATAACCCAAGTAAATACACAAATCGTAAAGAGGCGTACGAATATGGAAGACGCTGTCCGCATAACGGCAAAGCCGAAGACTTTGGCGTGTCGTGCAACATGAATGTGTGGCAATATGGCAAGTGGCGGTGGCAATGTGGCGGCACATATGCCAAGACAAATTGAAAGGATAATTCGCCCGCAAACACCCTCCTGGGATGACAGCCATCAGCCGCCAGCCGGGCTATGCAAGGCGTTCTCGCAAGTCAAAAGTAGTTTGTAGTCTATGGACTTGAGTCAGGCGGAAGTCGGGCGTTTTTGGGTGGGGAGCTTAGCTGCTAGTCAATAGTGCCAACAACCAATTGTAGACGCCTTCGAATTTGCCAATTGCCTTGGCGCACGTACACTGCACTTAAATTTACTTTTTCGGCACATACTAAGTGTTGGACATATTCTTACAGAGATAATTCACATATGTGCATATATGTATGTACAAAGGAAGGGTTGTGTGTGCGCATATGAATTGCTAAGTAAAAGACTTTTCAGCTGCCACACTGTCTTAGGCACGTTTAAGCAGTTGTCTTACATTCTCATTGTTGTTGCAAGTGTGATGGGTTCGGCATGCATTGAAGTATTTGAGCGAGGAGGTTACTTTTACAAATCTGAACGTATTTACGTGGCAGCAGGCAATATGCCACATTTCACACCAAGTTTTAAATAAAAAGTTAGAATATTGATTTGAGAAAGAATTTAAACAAAATTTACAATAAAAACTTTATGTAAACTTGTAATCAGAAGAAAACTGGGCTTTGAGCAAGTAAGAAATCTTTAAATATTTAGACACTTTATTGGTCACTTCCAGCCGTAAGCAGCTGCTTTTAAGGATGCTGCGAATGGGATGCTAGACAGTGATATTACGGTTAGAGTATTTTATACCTACTTGGATAGCCAAGTGACAAATGAGGCTTCGAGATCGACTGTTATCCGATCGAGGATGTTCAGGGCGTACAAGATTGTGCTTGCGATTGCATTAAATTATTTTAAGATTGTGTTTATCTGGGTTCCAGGTCATAGCAAAATCTGCGGCAACAGATTTCTTTTAGCCCGATTTTGTACAATTCAAACGAAAGTTAAAAGCAGTTTCGCTGGCCACTTAGTCTGCTTAGAGGGTAGCCAGGTGTTAACTCGATCTCCCAAATAGCAATCACAATCAAATTACATCGTTACTACGCAGCGATCCTCCAAGTAATTAAAGTTTACGGGGTAATTATTGTGAATGAGATCACATCGGTCCTCTGTGAGCTTTCCTTGCGATGCAGCCAACAATCAACCTAACGTAGCCCAACGTAGGATATTCGAAGGACGCCCTTGCCTGAAAGTAAGATTGCCTACATTTGTTTAACGTCCTCCTACCGTTCTCATCATTCCCTTTCTCCTTTCTCTTCTTCTATAACTCTATCTTCATTTTTGAAACTTATTCCTGTCCTTTTTCAATTCTCCCTATCCTCACTTGTTCTCCCCTCCTTCCCACTTCCCACCTTATTATTGTACTCCAACTCCCACTTTCCCTCCCCACCCACTCCCAATCTCACTACATATCCATTACCAAAACTACTACCAACACTAGTACAACTATCACTGCCACTGCCTCTAGCACTACCCCTATTACTACCACTTCTACTAACAAAACCACTTCCACTTCTACTATGACTATGACTACTACTACCACTACCACTACGACTACCATTACCACTACTACTACCTCACCAATACCACTACTACAACCATTGCCGCTACCACTACTCCTATCATTACCACTAGCACCACCACGACCACTAACACTACCGCTCCCAGTCTTACTCCACCTCCACTGTAACTCTCAGCCGAATTCCCATTTAGACTAAACCAAGGAAGCCTAGAGGACTATCGCAATACCTGCAGCAAATCTGAGCTTATGTGGACAGATTGCAGTTACGAATATTTCAGAGGATAAAAAACATTTGAGAAGGAGCCCTTCATCTGGAAAATTTTTGAAAGTCCCTATGGCCTCAAGCCTTACTATTTTGCAAAATTCAATAGTTTCTGCATTGGCGAGTGACAAACTCAATACAGAATTACATTGCCCCGCTCTTACCTTTAAGGTATGGGTTAAACCAAACTCCAACTTTTTATTTTCTACTATGTCAAATAATTAATAATAATCAAATTACCTCAAGGAATTTCCAAGAAGCAATTTTCGTTTATATTGCCTAATATATCCTTCAGATGAAATATATTTTCCGTAAAGCCTATCTCCGTAAGAAATTTCATTTAAAACTCATTTTAATTTATGAACTCAACTGACACGTGCAACAACGCAAATTTCATGCACTTTACCAGCCACTGTTGCATGAGCCGTAGAATACCGTCAATGGCAAAGATGAACGACTTTGTGCCAAACACCTTCTACTTGAGACCCTCAGCACCAAACTGACCAAGAAATGACAAAAAAGGAGACAATGCAAAAAAAAACTTAAAAAATAATCGAAACTTTCAGTGCTCGAAAACGAAATGAATGCAGTAAACCACAATCGAATTTATGAGCACGCCCCACATATTCCCCTGGCACAAGGCATGGGCGCACACCCTTAACTCTGGCCTGCACAAACCACCCATGCCATTGAAGCGCTGCAGGAAATAAATTGTGTCTCTGACTGCCACATACTCACAAACTCCACATATGAGATCGCTCTTCTCATACATGAGACACAATATGCCGCAGGTCACATATGCATACATGCGACATATTGTTTCGCTTCCGGTTTACACTGACACCACACCAGTGGTAGGAGATGCCAAAATAATAACAACACAAAAAATAATACGAAATATTGTTAAGTGTAGCTCCTACTGCCATTGTGAGATGAGCCAACGCGACTGCAGGCACATCTTTTGCCAGAGTTTTTCGCCTCAAAGAAATACGAGCTCCAGCATAGCCAAAAACTAAGAGGACAACACCGTTGGACTACTCAACGACTAGGTTGTTAGACGTGCAACATGCGTGTATGTATTTGTGTGTCTGATATGCGGCACGTTCAAGTTTATGCAAACGGAATTACGGAGGCTGTATATAATAGTGGCAGTATAGACATATGTACAAGAGGAGCGGGTAGATTGTGAAGGAGGCACTCGTGCCGTCTGTGGCGGTGGTGGCGCTGGCGGTGATGGAGGTGACAGCTTTGGCAATCGGCAATGCACCTACGAAATTTCATTGCAGTATTGCCAAAACATTTGCAATAGCAATGACAGCAATAAAAAAGAGAAACAACATCACAGCAACAACAACGACAATCAACGACAATTGCGACAACCACATGCAGTCAAAATTATACAATTTATGCGATTTACGACAGTGGCCCGGACTCCATTTGCTGTTGTTGGGGTAGGAGAGTGATGTTATAACATTTTCCAAGTTGTAGGACAAATCAGTGGCAACTTAACTTAGAGACATTGATGTGTGGCGGTGTGCAGACAAAAAGGATATCTACTTTCATATGCTGACAACGATAACGCGGCCAATAGTGGTAAGGACAACAAAACGCAATTTTACCTCCCGTTAGTTATTTTTGTGTTTATTTATTTATTTTTGTTATTTCTTTTTCTTTTTTTCGGTCAGCTCAGTTTGGTTTGTTGTTTTTTGTTTTTTTTTTTGCAGCCGAGATGTATAAAGAGACGGTTAGGAAATAAACGAATTGCTGGTATGCCGCCAAAGATGTTGCTTCCGTTTCCATTATAAATTTCGTAACCACGTAGTGACGCAGTGGCACCGTCGCCGCCGCCGCCATCGCCACCAACATCAGCACGAAATTCAACACAATATACAGCAAAACGCATTGTGGCTACAATAACAATTTTTATTTGTATATGCCGCATTTGGTGGGGCCGTTAAGGCCGTTGTAGTCATTTGTAAGTTAGAGTCAAATCCACATAGATCCACCAGCGCCACCGTCGCCAAATAGCACATTGTGCCAAAGAAGAAAATTGAAGAAGAGGAGAGGGAGCAAAGATTATATACCCTAAATATAATGGATAAGTATTTGAATCTTCTTAGAAAAATATAGCCATGACAAGACAATTGATTAATGATGATAGGGTTCAAGATGAGAGCATTTTCTGTTGGGACAGTACTTCTCACATGGACATAAATTTATCCTAGTGAAAGTGTGATGAAGCCAATGTACGTCCGTAGGGAGATCAACCCAAACAAACTCACTCTGTGTAGGAATCAATTTGTCTATCAGTAAGGAAAATCCAGAGAGACGGCTATTTATAGTGTCATGAAAAAACTTTAAAATGCTTTGAAGTATAAAAATACATGTAGCCCTTTGCGCTTTTATTTACAACTTAGGGCTTTCGATAAGGCGAGAATAAAAGAAATCAAAATCCGATTTCCAATGAAAGCAAAATACCTAGGGATTGTACTGAACCGAGCCCTTACGTGGCAACAAGAGCTTTCCTCGTCCATACTCGACTCAATGGTAAAGCATGGGGATATCTAACAAAATCATACGCCATCCCTTTAATACTGCTGTGAAGCCAATAATCGCCTATGCCTTCTTAGTTTGGTGGCCGAAGACCACACAAACAATAGCAATAACAAAATTTAGCAAACTGCTTGAACCAGTATATGTTCGCATAACGGGAACGATGAGAAAGTCCCTTGCTGATGTACTTAGGGCCTTAGTGGAAATACTTTCCTTCCCTAAGGAGCAGCAGCTGGATTAATTATTCAAAATATTTATAAGCTAAAGATCGGAAACATGACAGGGCATAGGAATAATTAAATTTATATAAAATCCCATACTACAACTACATAATGGCCCCTGAGCTCAAAATCTCAGCGAGCGTTGAGGTTTCTTTTGCGGACAGAGATATTTGGGAAGCCGAGAATGCATATAATGGCCCTGATTCAAAGGTCAGCTCACCGATGGATCAAAATTTGATGCCGTAAAAACGGAAGCTGGTATTTATAGACAGAACTACAAAAAGGACCTAGTGAACTGTGGTCTAGAATAGTACCTAAGACATTTAAGTCTGTCCGATATGCAAATCTGTGGCTTATGTGAGCTGTAGGATGAGACGCCGGAACCCATTCTCTGCGAATACGTGGCTCATACAGGGTAGAGATTATCCCATCTAGGTGGCGTGACTCCCAACCGCCTCGTGATATAAAGTAAAGGCCTCACGAGGTACTTTAATTCATTAAAGACCTCCACCTACCGTAATAAGCTGAAAGGTCAAGCACAATAGATCTAAAGAAAAGTTGCAGCGCATCGAGGCCTAATAATAATGATAACATCCTTTTAACCAAATCGAATCCAACCTTACCTAAGTATCATATAGGGTATATAAACATATGTTCAAATAAAAGGCATCACTGACGACCCCATTGTCTTAACAGATCGCAAATGCACACTGAGGCCACTAGGTGGAAAACCCCAAAAGTGTCCCAAAAAAAGACCAAAGCCAACAATTCAAATATTCACTTAAAGTGGTTTACGAAGTCAACGGTTTCGTTGCAGTTCATCTCTATAGTTCAGCAGCACAGTAGCAAAGATACCGTACTTTCAACACTAAACAAATGAATGTGGTGTTGCACGTGCAACATCATGGCACATGCTGTCGTATGCCGTATACCGAATGCCGTTTGTCTCACGTCGTATGCTAACGTTTCATGCAGAAGAGCTAAGGACACACACAAAGGATAACCGCAACAAAAACGGAGTTACATTCACATACACGGACATACTTTTCTTTAAAAGAAATTGTAGCGCACACAACGTGCCACAATTGAGCTACCAATGTAAGTGGTGTTGTAATGCAACATTGCCTTTTTACTGCATAAAGTGAATGTGGCAAGTGGCAAGTGTAGCAAGTGCCATGCCTCCCAAATGGCATATTGCGGCTTCTACTAACGATGGCTTAACGGACGGACGGACAAACTTAAAAGACTGTCCAAGCAAGTGAACTGTTTTTTTTTTCGTGATTCTCCTGAACTAACAACAGCAATAACGCCAACAATAGTGAATTGCAAAAAAGGATGTACCAAAATACAAAAAAGGCAGGCAGGGCGGAGGTAGCACAGCAAGTCACATTTGAAAATTTAGTTAAGAAAAATTGCGACCAGAGATTCTTATAAAATATTCATGCATATTACGCGAACTAACTGAACGAGATACATTTGAATTGTCAGTGCTTTTGCAATGTTGTTGCTATTGTTTAACTAGTGTCCTTCGTATGTGTTGCAAGTGACGACCCCGTTGGCAGCTGCCGTGTTGCCACTTTCATTGCTTTTTTTTCGACCGCTTGAATATACAAAAGCAATTTTTTTTTATTTTAGTTTTAAAATTTTGCTTTTTTGTTACAATTTTTCATTGCATTTTTTATTTTACAATTTTTTTTTTTTTTTTTTTGTTTCTGTTTTAGTTTTACATTAGTATGTTCGTGTTAGAATGTTCGACGTTTTTATTCTGGGCACTGAAGTTTCAAATTGTACGTGTCAACTGAATTATTAGTTATATCGTGTATGACATGGCCAATGCTTGCCACTAACTAAATAGGCTGACAGTTGTCGAACTTAACTTGCAACATGTGACCATTTACGGTTGTTTGTTTCTATTAAGTTTGTCTATGTTGCCCCAAATTGATGTAGTACGGTTACAAATGCTATGAAGCTATTGAAATGTTTTGGAAAGGGAATATTTGATGATGTGCTTTCGGCTGGAAATCAGGGAACAAATCCGTTGCATGAATAATGTTGCACGTGTGGCGGCAGCCAACAGCTATGTCAAGTAAAACCTATGGTGAAGTATTTCAAAGAGTTCTCATAGAAATATTCTTCTAATGCGCTCTTTCTCCCTCTCTGTATCGTACCCTTCTCTGCTTAATTTGTTCCCTTTCACACTGACTATCCATGTTCGAATAGGGCTTTCTTCATTCCCGGTTTGCGCGCCCATCTCCCTCTTATCTTTATCATTGTTAGTATTTCTCTGAGTAAATCGAGATTTTCGAACGACAAACTGCTAACTCAAGGCGGGGTTAGCGGTCTTGTATTAAATATACCCTTTGCTGTAGAAAGGCTACTTCTACGCCCCGATGCCGCCCATTGTAGTGAAGGATCCGTACAAATAAAGCCATATGTACCACTTAGCTGCAAATCTTCCAATATACTTAGTCTGCAAAAGGCTCTGGATTAAATGATTTAGAAGTTCTTGGTCAACGTTATCCTTCCCCCTATACTAATGAGGCGTAGCCACGTATACAACAACACTAAGCCAGCACCGGTGATAAGATGCCTAACCTAGTGATGTGTTCCTATAAGCTGGAGATCTCATTAGAATTGAAATACAGAAATAAGAGGCAACCGCTGTGTTTTTGTATGAAGAGAAAGGAAAGGGGAAAAGGAGAGGCAAAATTAGAACGAAAGATTTGTAAAAGAGGGGAACACACACTGAAGTAAAATATAAATAATGAAGAAAAATAGAGGCAGCAAGACGCAGACATGAACAGAGAGTGTAGTATAAAGATAGAGAGGAGAAGACAAAATAAACGAGAATGAAGAGAGGGGGAGAGAGCAAATTTGGAACTCATAGTGTTGATAAGCGCAATACAAGCTGTATAGCTTCACAGCTTCCGCAACCCATTTTTCAACCTCACCTACCCGAGAGGAATAATATTACAAATATGAACTTGAGGATGGGGCGATTTGGCCTAAAAGGTTCAATGTTGTCATGTTAAATCGTTCCTCAGATATTCGGTCTGGTGCATTAATGGTGCTTGTTACCAGAACATACCGGATCTATATCTGGTAAAGGACCATCAACATCAATAACACTCACATACAGCGTTTTTATCGCTACAGCAACAACAGCAACAGATAGAAAGACTGAGCACAGTGCTTAAGAAATAGAAAAATGATTGCAATAGGACATTTCTGATTGAGCAAAGCCCACAGAAATCCAAATCTAAGCTACCGCTCAGACCATGGTATTTTGCGTAAGAGCCGCTGCAGCTGTGTTAGTTTGTTGAATAGCCATAATCAATCCCGCAGAAATCAAACCTGCTCCGAAAACATTCGCTAAAATAAAAATTGATACCAAAACAGTCGGGGTAGTATCAGAGATAGTATGCTAATACCGGAGTGTATCCGCAACATTCCCCCATAAATGCACGTAGTGGTTTTGCGATTACAACATTATAGTACCAGGGACACCAAATATTTCGAATATAGGATTAAAGACCTCTTCTTAGCGGACCCTGGCGTTGATGTCGCGGAACGTATTTAATTTGTTTCTCATCATCCATTCGGATCGCGGCAAAACATTCATTTGTAGCCGTAAATAAAATTGGCGGCGGTTCCCTATACCACGACAAAACTGTAGCGCCAACGTGTGTTCCCATCTTATGCCTACCATGGTAGATGTCGCTACGCTCTCTTGACCTCCTGCCTTGAACCTTTCTTCTCGTTCTTAAATGGTAGTGATGATGGGTTTCGCACTATCTTCGTATATGCCCTCAAATCATTGCCCCTAAAATATTTGCCGTGGTCGAAATCAGATAAAAGGGTTCAAAACCATTACGTTTTTTCATCGGTAGAGATTTTTATGTGGCGGATCCCAAGCCCAGCGCAAATCCTGGGTATGTTATTTGGGATTTAGTCTCCCCTTACTACAGGCATACTTTATTGCGGGTATATTCTCCAAAACTGATAAGAACGCTAGGCATATTTTAATCACAAATTCTTATTGAATCGGTTCAAGCTCATCCTCTGACAGCTAGGCGTTTCCAGAAGTGCTGTTAATTTATATAGAGATGACCAGAGCTCTCGTTTCAATCGCTGTAAATAAACGATTTTCACACAAATCACAGGACCATACTTTCCAACCTGTGAATTGTGGCGCAACAAAAACACTTGCCTACAAGATTTTATGTTAATTTTATCACTTTTGTGGCATGTCTGTCCGACTGTCCGGCTGTCACTACTGTGACAGCACATAAATACTCATAATTTATTAATTTCTCGATGCGAATGAGTGCAACACCACGGGAATCGCTAAATGCTATGCGAACGCCGCCGAATATGGAATGGTCCGATTGAATGTAGCGCGCAAAGCGCCAACGCAACAAGTGGCGCCTCCCCCCAAGCCACCGTGTACCGCCACACAACACAAAAATCGAAAGCAAAAAATACCCACAAATAATAATACAATGACAGGTAGCGCGCCATAGCACACGCACCATTCACTGACCGCGCAGCACACAAAAGTCAATTCAATTCGAGTTTGTTTCGATTTTTCGATGTTCACATATTAACGCTTCCCCACAAAATGTCTCAATAAGCTCAGCTTGGCGGTGATATTGCTACCATTCTTGTGCTTTTTTTGTTCTCGCTGTATGCTTTTTTTCTTGTTGTGGTCGCCGCTGTTGTCAACGTCATCGTTAAAAGCAGTGGCAGCAGCTGTTTCACCGTTTTCATGGTCTCTAAAGAAAAAGCATATAAAACTTCACAGAGTGCGAGTACGCGGTGCTTGGAGCTCACGAAGTGCAGGGTGCGCTTTTATATTTTAGTTTGTGACCAACGCGCGACATCAACTTCCGCACCAACCAGCCATTGTGGCACGGTGCCGCTGCACAACCTGTCGCTTGACGTTTGCATTGCACGCGAATGAGATTTCTGCATCTTACGGTCTTATGGCAAAGGGACATTGAGGCAAACCCGTTGTAAACAGTCATAGTCACATTTGGTCTTTCAGGCGCTCAACCGCAAAGTTATGAAGTTAAACTGGAGCAAAGGTACATAAATAATAATCGTAATAATAATTTCATCATTGAGTGTCGGTGATTTATTTGCGTTGCGCTTCATTGGACGCATGCGGCAAATTCAATATGAACGGGCTTTCGTCTGCAACAACACGCAACACTCACTTTGTCTGCTAGCGTGGCAACTGTTGCATTTGTGGCGGCTACAAGTTGCAACGGCTGCTGCTGCCGTACAACCCCATAAATGGTGTGTCAACATCCCTCGATTGCATTTGCTCCACTTGTTCCAGATTTATTTGCTGTTTTGCTGCCAATGTTTTTTGCTGTCGCATAACTATTCAGTTTACTCTACAGGTAACTAAATCACCACACACGCACATGGCTATCCGCTGCTATCGTTGACCATCTCCCTACTGTTGTTCACCCGTGTGCCATTCTTGCACTGCGTTTGTGAGTGTGCACTTCAAAGTTTGTGTGCCTTGTCATAATTGTGAGCGATTTATTGTCATTGTCGATGATTTATTTATGCTTTGGTATGCTTTAAGAAAAATTTTAAGATTCCCTATTGCATTCAAAAATTATTTTATTGTTCATATAAATGGATTCCTTACTATTGTACATTCATTTTCTTTAAAATATTTATTTAGTTCACAACAAGATAGCAGATTTTCTTGCTTCCGGGTAATACTGCGAATCACACGAACGTTTATTGGTTCAGCTACTTTATTATTACCCCTGTAGGAAAATCAATAAAGGAGCCAAAATATCTGGTTCAAACAAGAACTATAGTGCAAAAAACGTGTAACTGAGTATGTTGATCTGGCCGGTCAATAAAGACCTCACATAGACTGGGTGTGTCCATAGTCCCTAGGCCGGGTCGATTTGTGGAAGGCAAAAAAATCGCCCATTGCTCTGCCGAAGGAACCATACCTCTAAAACGAATTCTGATGTCCCCCGCCCCCCTTTGGGTCGTAGTGGCAAATTTTGAAAAATCCCACTTTGAAATGCCTATGTTTTTTCTTTTTGGAGTTTATTTTTCTCTTTAGAAATTTATTTAGTCAGAACATATGTAAATGAAAAAATGAATTTAACTTAGTAATAGAAAAGAAATAAAAAAAAAAATTATTAGAAATTAGCGTTTTTACAACCCCCTTTTAAAACCAAGACATCACTGTGATGCATTTGCATGTCGTAAACATAGTTGTGTGGGTTTTTTATTCAACCGTTTTAAAAAATGAAGGTATCACTGTGACACAATTGCAGATCGTAAAATTGCTTGTGTTGTTTTTTTAAGCCACCACAAGACACAGCAGGTAGAATTGAAATTGCCCCTACCCAAAAGTTCGACCCAAAGGGGGGGACATCAGAGTTCGTTTTAGAGGTATGGTTCCTTCGGCAAAGTTTCTTACTTTGATCCCTAGAATACGATTTTCACAGAGCAATGAGCGATTTCTAAATCGACCCGCCCTAATAGTCACCCAACTGATTAATACAACACATGTTTTACGTTGAGTGTAACGGTAATGGTGCCACTTATGGTTATGGTTTTGGTGGCGTGTTACGGTACCATGATAACTGTCACGGTTAAATTCACGGTCATAGTCACGATAACGACTTTCATAATAAGACTTTACGAATACTTGGTACTCAGTACGATTTCAGGGTATATTGTCGGGTAATTGGAGGATAGCATGCCTTAATCGATAATGTGTTGACGTTAAGAGAGAAAGAATATTATTATTGTGTGCTAATTACAAAAATGGCATCGTTAATTAGATGTTTCCACATAGATCGGCTCCTAGCGCACAAAAATAGTGTCCTAAATACTTCATAATGAATGTAGTCATAAACTTAATAAAATGTTAATAGGATTGAAGGCTCTGGTCTGGCTACTGTAAAAAATGTTCACAGAAACAGTCTCTGGGTGTCTAAGCAGCTATCTTTCACCATTTGATATAATTCAACATCTGATGGCATGAGTAAACTATTTTTTTGAAGTGAAACGAAATTAAATATTTCAAGGTCAGTTTTACATAATTAAGAAATGTTTCTATCAGGTGACTCGTTGTCTCTGAGGGAACTACAATTTTATTATTTTTTACCAAATTTTAGAATTTTTCAAGCACTTTTTATAGATTCCCTCACATAATACCGATGGTTAATGCCTCACATAGCTAGACCTTGAAATGCAAAAAAACGGCGAAACTTTCTGTGCAGAGTTATTAAATTAAGTCGACATTTGACGACCTTATTTTATGTTCTTTAAACCAATTCTGAGATAAGACGTTTATGAAACAAATTGTTCTTCGAAGAAATTCTGAATTAAGCTGTTTTTCAATCGTATACTGAGGTAAGGCGAAATAAAGCAGATAGTCAACATAAGAAGATCTTCCACTCAATCCACGATATATAACTGAGTGTAACTGCTTAAAGGGGTGCTATCACCTCTGTTGTGGACGCTGGTCATCAACCAACTGCTCGATGAGGGACACGTAAAACTTACGGCTTACGCAGATGACGTTGCAATTGTCATAAGTGGAAAGTGCCTTCCAACGATTAGTTCTTTGATGGATCGGGCGCTTCGCGATATTCCTACCTGGGCATCTAATGTCGGGTTGAAAGTCAATGCAGGGAGGACGAATATGATCTTGTTTACAAAGAAGTACAAGGTCCCAAATTGGACAAGGCCTAAGTTAGGAGGGGTTATCTTACAGGAGAAACCTTGCGTAAAATATCTAGGAATCATCCTAGACAGTAAGTTGTCATGGAAGCTCAACGTGGAGGAGATTGTCAAGAAGGCCTCAACGGCACTCTATGCATATAAAAAATGCTGGGGTTTACGTGGGGCTTATCTCCTTCTCTTTCTCATTAAGTTTTTATAGCGATTGTAAGCCCTATTCTATACTATGGAGTTCTTGTTTGGTGGAAAGCAACACTAAAAACAACATACCTCAAAAAATTAGAGGGGCTATGCAGACTATCGTTACTTAGCATTACGGAAGCCCTGTAAACAACCCCGACGTCTGCACTGTATTCCATACTGCACATTCCACCTGTAGACCTGGTAGCAAAGAACAAAGCATTAACAACCGCAACCAGGCTCGGTGCCTCTGGGCAGCTTGAGCGCCGACCATATGGCCATAGTAGTATAGCGTCATTAATCACAAGACGAATAGACTACCTGATTTCCTATCTGCGCTTCGAGGGAGATCTTAAGGCCACAATAGAGGTGGCCGGTTGGCGCTAGGGTGCACAAATGGTGGACGAGGCGATACATGTGTAAACAGATAGTTCCAAAGTAGTGGAAGGAGCAGGGTCTGCGGTATACTGTGCTGATCCGGAAATAAGTAGATCCTACAGGCTGTCGGATTACTGTAGCGTTTTCCAAGCGGAAGTATTAGCCGTAACCAAAGTAGTAGAAACCTTCGAAGAGAATAGCTTAAGCTACAACCGTGTTAACATTTATATTGACAGTCAAGCAGCAATTAAGGCAATAATCTCGCATAGCACAGCATCTAAATGCATGTTAGGGTGTAAGCAGTCTCTGGAGATAATCGGGACAGGGAGAAGCATACATCTATATTGGGTCCCAAGGCATATGGAAATAGATGTGAATGAAAAGCGGACGAACTAGCTAAAAAGGGCGCATCCCTTGAATGTTGCTACGTAGACGTCCCAATTAGACTGGGCGAGATGAAGCGAAGACGAGAGGTGCACATGATCGACCAAGCGGAAAAGGCGTGGGGCTGTAAAGTGTCGAAGATTATCTCTCGGTCTTACCACCTTAGACTAACAAAGTTGCTTCTATCATTAAAAAGAGAGGACTGTAGACTCATGACGGTTATTCTGACTGGACACTGCCTTCTGGCGTCACATGCCTTTAAATTAGGCTTGGTCAGTGATGGCAAATGTAGGAAGTGCGGGTTGGAGGAGGAAACGATCGAGTGCGTTCTGTGCTCGTGCCCTGCACTTGCCAGGCTAAAACTCCAGCTATTAGGAGTAATACAGCTGTCAGATCTAGAAGCAGCAAGTGGCTTAATTCCTAGGAAGCTTCTAGTATTTGCCAAAAAGGACGGAGTTATTTTATAACATAGGTCCTGGTTTTTGATAGGGGTTTTCAGTTTGGTCGTTAAAACAACCTTCTGGTAACACTACGGACTCAATCAGTCTATATCAGGTCCTCATGGATCGGCCAGTTCAACCTAACCTAACCTAACTGCTTAAAGTTTGGTTTTTGTTTCATTTGGCTTGTCAGAGGTTTTCAAAAGTTTGGAGATTTTTAAATTTTTCAGCCATATGTTTCATTTTTAACAAGCTACTGTATTAATGGCAACGCAGTGGAGAATGTGGTCTGTGTTAAGTTAAAAAAAAAAAATTTTAAACTCAACAATTTATGATTTTTCCTACCGGTATAAGAGTTAAGGTATATATATGCAGTGCAATGTTTTTGCAGCTTTCAGTGAACAGCTACAAAAATAGAGGCGACTTCAAAGGGACACTGCATATATACTTCTTAAGAAATCACTCCCAACGTATCTTTACAACGGAGTGCGGCAGCAAAGTAAAAATACCAGGATATAAGATTTGGCATGGCATAAAAATTTCCAGTTATATATTTGAAAAGCCTCTGATAAAACCACGTTTTAATAATGGCATCCACATCCAGCGTACCATGCACTACGATTTCGGGTCTTATACCAGGAATTTCTGGACTAAGGAAGAAACTTTATGCATATTGTAAGAGAATGCAACAAATTACATATATCGCAAAAGGATTCGCAAGCTAAGTGAAGTTATGCGAATGGACGAATACTTACCCCTATTTAGAAGCAGAGGATAGGGAGACCCCCACTGAGTTGGGGGAGGCAGGTGGAGCAAGACCTAAAATGGCTAATATCGCCTAGGCATTTCGCGACTATAAATGATGATAAAACATGAAATGAGAGCCGCTATGCACCGCCCTTAAGTCTATTTTTAAAGCAGCTTTTGAAGAACCCCACCCAATTTTTTAGATATAATCATAAATTGTCGTTAAGTTGTTTAAAATTTCTAGTGCTGCTATAACTTGTAGAGCTTCAAATTATTGTTGTTGTATTGTTTCATATGACCCAGTTTATGGAGCTTTTACCATTTCTCGTAAAAATGTCTTAGTGGCCATTTGGTCTCTTCATAAATCGAAATCTAATTTGATATCTTAATAAGAACGAAATGAAAACATACTTTCATATACATATGTACATAAGTAAATAAAAATCATAAAGAAATGTGTACAGCTGTACATATATACATGCGTAGAAAGCTTAGTATGCAGCTCCTTGGAGAAAAATCTCCGTAAATTCAAGCGAGCCATGCAAGCAGGCGGCTATGCGCAGGGCTTGTGACTCCTCTCTTAAATACCATTTTCAATGAACTTTATGTCAATACCACAGATGAGAACTTCGTTGAGACTGACAAACATTTTGGTTAGCCCCTCCGGTACATCATAGTCTTGCTTGGCGTCTTTAACGCTAGGTTGAATAAGCACGAAATCTCTGGTCACAGCTGTTAACGAAACAGTCGACTCATTACTGCGCCTGATGATGTAGGCAAACAAATGGAGCTCAGTTATGACCCAGCTATGGATATTTAACAGTTCAATCGAACCCCAAAAAGTGTTTGGGGCTTTTAAAAAGGTCATGCCGCCTCGGATAAGATGGACAATGCTTACAGACTCATGCTACGTGAGGGCGCAGCAACGCCTGGGATAACGGAGGTCTAGATATCGAGGCAAATAGTTGAGGAACAATAATTGAGAACGTCCCTAACCTCAGTAATAAATATTACGGGAGATAACAAACACTACAATATTATATATGGCGATGTAGAAAACGTCCGACACCCCACGTTGGCGTTGTAAGAATATTTTAGCTATTAAATAAAGGAGGTAAAAAGACTAGAACGTGATGAAGCAATGCGACTCCAAAAGCTACGCCAACTAGAGGGGAGTTTGTCGCTTGCCATGCTTTAGAGCTGCAAATTTCTTTTTTTTTGAGGCCATTAGGTGAACTGGTTGAGGAATATTTTTGAAGAATGACTTTCGCGTGATTGTAATTAGGACTTCTAGCACACTTTCGAAAGTAATTGATCAAACCGATCCTGACATCTCCCCCCACAAGACTGTCAGAAAATAATACAACAAGTTCCAAGCTGAAGGAAGATGTGGTGAGGTGGAAAATGCCATGCAATCCACCGGTTCTTTACTGGTACATTGGAGTGACTATCAAAGCGTCCAACACGTTCATCATAAGGGCAAGCGCTGTCAGGAATTGCTAGAGATAGCTCGGGGTGGCATCGAATTAGTTTCTAATTAACTCATATGAGCAATAATGCACAATGATATCACTATCAACTGTCACGCCAATCGCGATGCCCTAGCGGATACTTGCGAACTGAAGGCGGCTGCAAATAAAGATTTTGGAAGTGACCGCTTGCTTCTGGCTATTGACCGAGGCAGCTCAGCAAAAGTTAGGCGGGCACCATTTCTTCCTGAAAGCGTCGAGGTCAATTTTATATCCCAAATGTTCGGCGTGACTGTTATGGTTTACTAAATTCACTTATCTTGCTAGGAGCCCCAGATAAGTGAGCAGTGTGGATAGGGCGAGGTGGAATGCACTTCATGCTCAGTTTTCCAGCTTGCACCCTAAGGAAAAAATATCAACAACTAATGTTTGGAACTATCACCCCATCTTTTATTTATTAAGGTTACTTCAATTTAACACAACATTACGAATATGGAAATTTTCATAAAAATTTCCTTGAGATCTCTACATTAGGCTTAAGCAATCAAAACCATTGAATTATCAGCAATACAAATGCACTTAAACAAAGATTTAAGACAATTTAAAAGAGAAATGTGAATTTCATGATTTACGATTTTGGCATCTTCATGCAACATGCGGCAATCAGGAACGCGGCAACAGGGAAAATGACAATAAATGTGCCAGGAGTAATGTAAAAGTAACCGATATACACTTCTGTTATCGTTGCTGTTGTTATTGTAGTTCGTGGTGTTGTCTTACAAAATTTATTTTCCTTATTCTTGCCACTGGCATTGAGCTAAGAAAATATGATGCTTACGAAAGGAAAAAAAATTGTATCTGTATTTGCAACAAATTTCATTCATGCATGTATTCATTCATATAAATTTGTTATTGGTTCTTTTTTTTTTACGAATACATTTCTGTCGCTAATATGTATTTACAATTGATATTGTTCCAAATTTTAATTCAGCTTTTCATTGTGTCTTCACCATTCTAAGCGCAACGCAAAAGCAAGCCAAAGAAAGTAGAAAAAATCGAGAATTTATATTAAGAGAAGAGTTGGGAACAAATGCGACAGCAAAAACAACAACGTACACAGCAACAACTGTGACAATCCCTGTTAGTAAGTCAGCGCCCTCAGGCCAGTGTTGAACGGCAGCAAAAGAGCTTAAGTTAACAAACCAATAGTCAGCAGTCAACAGAAGCAGCCAGCGGCTGGGGGCAACAATTTAATGCAACTACTTAATGCGGTTGTCCTGGGTTCTCCGCTGTGCCGACACCTCATCCTCCATTGGAGTTGTATTCCATTAAGATTTTTGTTCTTGTTTTTGTATACTTCTGTTTTTTATGCGATTTTATGTGCGTGTGTTAGTTTTATGATTATTTTATTTTGCTATATTGCTGCAGTTGGTATTCCGAATTTATGCAATCGCTTTGGCGGATCCAGACAATTTCTTCGCCAATGTCGCGCCGCATCTTCGGTTCAGTTTTGGTTTGTTTTTTGTTTTCTTTATTTTCGTTTTGCTAACTTTTTTGTTTGCCTTGTAACAAGAAAAGGCATCAGCTCTTAATATAATTCAGTTCGGTTTTTTTGAATTTGGTAAGTTGCTTTACTTTGTAAGAAAGTCATCTTTTCTTGCAACAGCGCCTTGCAAGGAATAGCCATACACACACGCACGCACACATGTACATTTTCACGCAAAATATTGCTTTCGCATTGGCGCTCAAATGAATTATGAAATAATTTCTTTTGTGAGAAAGGCGACATTTTCGCCACAAGCAAAGTGTTAAGCAATTTAACGCTTTTTCCACAGCATAATGCACTTGGCTGTATGTGTGTGAATGTGATCTGGTGATGGCTCATGGAGAAGTGGAACGTGATAGAAATTTGGTTTTAATAACATTTAGTTTTTTTTGTAATATAGGGGCTAAAATTAAGTAGGAGTACGAATACTTCTTCAAATTTGAATTTGATTACGACCACGAAAACCAATAACAATAACAGGACGTGCATCTTGATGCCTTCCTAACGTGTGTTAATGTGTGTGTATGTGTATTTTCAATCGTAGTACCTGTAGAACCTCTGCTTGAACCTGGATTGACTATCTGCTACCACAGAATTCGACAAAGCTTATCTCATTTATGAGTACCAATTACTCGTAAAATTTGAAGTGTAAACGTGAAGGTGTCCGTTAAGAAAACTAATGTTTTAATGGCCAGATTATGTACGACGCAGAGAAACTTTGCGTCGCTGTTACTAACATTCACATTCACCACTTCATAGGGCTAAAAATTTCCCATTTCGTATTCGGGTTTACTGTCACTCACTGAAGTGAATAAATGCTCTTATATCATACGAATTTTCCTTCGCACGAGACAAAATTACTCGTTACGTCACGATCTGTTTTTAAGGTAAGTTGTGCTCCCCAGGAGTTTAAATTAAACCACAAGAGAGGGACCTTCAACAAAAGAAAATTCGGGACTTTTAACAGGAGCTTCTTTGCTTTCTTATCTGTAACAACGCGTACCAATAAGTTATTATTGTATTATTGATAGGTCTGGAAGCACTGCGACTATTGTGCAGATCTATTGTGCAATTATTTTATTATCTGCTTATTATGGAACGCGAATTTTTATCACCGAGTTATCGGACTGTTATACCCGAGTCATTGGCTTCTTATTTGTTTTTTTATTGCCTTGTTAAAACTGGGTTACCGTAGAGTCATTGGTATCTGATTCATAAAAAACCTAAGAGTAGGCGGTAAAAAATCGATAACCAAATCGATTACACACCGTTAAAAAATTGCTCTATTAGGAAGTCGGTCTCTAGTGATATAAATTTTTAGTTCAAAACTGGGACTTAAGTATCAGCTAACTGCTAGTTCGATAATTACTAAGGATATATAATAATAATTGATAATTTTTCGATAACAAGTAAACCGGCAATGCTCCGTGAAGTCGATAAGTTTAAGATAATAAATCGATAAGTTTTTGATATCACCTCGGTAGCTTTTTGATAGCATTTTGGTAACATATCGATAACATTTCTATGAGCAGTCGATAACTAGTCGATAGTAAATCGATAACAAACCGATTACTTGTAGAAAAAAAATCAATGATAACCGTTGTTACGCATAGCAAATGGATAACACTTCGATAAATCGTTTACAAATACTTAGTAAATAACACACCTATAAAAAACCAATAACACATAGATAAAAACACGGTCAGCTCTTGCGTAACAAACTGATATCACCCCGTCAGTGTAGTGAGTACATTAACGCTTATATTCTGTATTCCCTATACAGCATACCAACTCCACATACTACACCTGCCTACACACTATGCTTACATTTTGGATTTCCCCATACCGTGAGCAATGATGTTTACACATCAAAAAGTGCCAGTTAGCTTAGCCCGAGATGGACAATTTTTTTTTTTTTATACAGCCAACGACAAAAAATTATTATTTGCATACTTTTTAATGTCGAAAAACACAAGTTAATTTACTTTAAATCGATTTTTGCGAATCCAAACAAACACCCTTAATTCCAAATGCCAAGCATGGTCTTGCTAAGAAAATCAAAATGTTGTAACAATAAGAAATCGAATTCCCATGTCGAGTCCTGTTATCGTCAAACAAGTGTTGGAATGTCTAAAAATCGTGTCAGCCAACGCCAACATAAACTAACACCATACCAGCCATATCAACGCCAACACCTCAAGCACTACATATCTAAATGCATACATGCATACACGCATACATGACAAAGTGCTATGTATATGCTTGGTGTTGCAACACATTTGAGGCAAATGAAATGAACTACGCACGCGTTGTACGATTTTCCCATGAATGCAATACCACATAAACACACACACACACCCATATGGTCGTTTACTTTACATCAGTGTTATATGCACACATGCGTGCCACAAACTAATATCATATAGCGTCAATAATTTATCTAGCAATAGCTGCAACAACGCAACAACAACAACACTGCAATATAAGTAAGAGTAAGCTATCGAAATTATTCAATTGTCCTCCCACATGTCCAGTGTTTTGTTCATTCAAAGAAGAAAAAAACGGCCAAAGCAACAACAATAAAAATTGCTACAGACAACTTGTTGTTGGTAACAATCAATATATTGCAACGTATTCACAAAAGCGCATTTGCCACATGCTAAAGCGTTCAACAAATGTGCCCACAGCCAAACACACAGACGAAATATATAAGCGCATTGGCTCATTTTGCTGGCTGCCATCCAAATCTAATCTGTGGCAAACATGACCAAGACACTTTTAGCGATATCAAGTGTTCAATATTCAAATGTTTTGCTCAGCCATGTATGTAAACATGTATATGAATGACCAACATGCACTTGCAACATGAGCTACAATACTTATTATGCTATTTGTATACCCAGTAGTGAGAAGGAAGAGTGGGAGGGTAGCAATGCCGATCATCAACCCCTGCCCCCGTCTTCTTCCCCCCTCTTTTCCGGCAACAATTGTGTAGGTCAGGGAAACAGACTCTTAGTCCCTACCTCCTTTTGCACCATTTGCCAAAACAGAATATACATATATGTTTTGCGACATCCGCCCAATGCAGCTCCTGCCTTGGACGGTGCCACTTTTGTTTAACTTCTACATATAAAAAATACCTTCGCCACCAGAAGGAGTTACTATCTTCTCCTACGCCGATGACTGCACAATAATGGCCACAGGCCCGGGCCCACAGATCGATGAGCTTTGCAACAGAATAAACGGCTACCCTGATCTCTCCAGTTTTTTCGCCTCGCGAAATCTGGCATTATCACCGACGAAATCCTCCGCGACCTTATTTACAACATGGACGTCCCAAATGTCTACCATTTTGAACATCCACGTCGATGGCACAACGCTACCGACTGTCCTACGCCCCAAAATCTTGGGTGTGACGTTTGATCAGGATCTACATTTTGCTAAGCATGCAGCCGGAACTGTACCGAAAATCCAGAGCCGTAATAAAATCCTCAAATCTCTTGCTGGCAGTACTTGGGGAAGAGATAACGAAACGCTCATTACTACTTACAAAGCAATTGGCCAGCCGATTGCATGCTACGCGTCCCCTATATGGTGGCCAAGCCTAAAAACTACCCACTGGAAGCAGCTACAGACCTGCCAAAATATTGCTCTCAGAACTGCCACGGGATGTCTTCCTATGTCCCCAGAACACCGTCTACATAATGAGGCCAGAATACTCCCCATCAGGGAGAGAAATGAGATTCTAACAAAACGGTTCCTGCTGAATACCCAGAAATCTGGCCATCCCAACAGGCATCTGATTGATGAGCCAACACAGCCCAGGGGCTTAATGAGTCATCTCCGTAAGCATTATGAGGAATTACGGCACCTGAAAACTCAGCCGTATGAAGCCAAAAAACACAGGCAGGTCCTCAGTGAACTCCACAAACAGGCGTTGAACCTTTATGCCGGGAGTTGCCCGGTGAATTCAGTACTCAAAGAACAGTACCCAAAACTTGCGGAAGAGGACCGCACACTCCCCAGGGAAACACGAGTCACTCTAACTAAACATCGATCTGGATACTGTAACAGGTTAAACTCTTACCTATTCAGAATCAACCCCGATATACGAAATGTATGCACCGCTTGCAATGTGTCCCCACATGACAACAACCACCTCTTTAATTGTAATGTGGAACCAACGCCTCTAATACCCCTGCCATTATGGTCCACTCCTGTTGAAGCAGCAAGTTTCCTTGGACTCCCGTTAGAGGACATTGATGACAATTTGTGATCAGTCGCACATATTGGATGGGGCGAAGCACTGCTACAACAACAACAAGAAGGTACAGTTTAAGTGATATACGAAACGGGTAGATTGCACAAAGCTTGCGGACTCACAGCAAACTATATAAAATTGAATCCTCTCCCAACAAAGCAGGAGGTCCTTCTTTTAGGTAAGGTTGGTTGGAAACTGCCCGTTTTGTTACAACATACTCTAAGGGTGAAACTGGTTTCAAACTTCGTGGCATCAATAAAACTACGAAAAAGGTACACATCTATGTATCTTGGAAATTTTCTTCGTCATCCTTGAACACAGCAGGGGCTGTCCAATATATTAAGATTTCCTACGTGGACTCACATTGAGCACTTTTCTCTTAGAACTCTTATAATTTTGGATAAATGTGCTTTCGTAAGCCCCTATAGCTCCTCCGAACTCTTGGAGCCAACAACGGGTCAGCAAGATCTTGACACATTGCAAGAGGTGATGTCAGCTTAGCATGGTCTAAAAGCTCACCTGTCCAGAAGCAGAGAGTACTGGCGAACACGTTCAGTTTGCCATTTCCTACCCAGGCCAAGAGATCAATCTGAAAATAGTTAGGTGCCACAGCGTTCAAGCAACCCCTCGCAGCCCTCGACCGTACGGTTTCATAGCTTAGCGCTTTGATAGCCGCCTGAATATCTGATAAGGTACTAAATTCTCCAGCAGATGCATAGGAGGATATAATCCCATCCCACTCATCCTTTATACTGGCGACCTCGGCGACCAGAATACTCAACTCCCAGCCCTCCCGACCACTGTTCGTACATACGTGAACAGGTTCATCAGACTCCCGTTGCATATTAATTTGTTAGTCTTTTCGTACTTTGAGGAGCGGAATCGGGTGCACTGTAGTCTGTCTTGCCAGAGATGAGGTCGAACTCGGTCAGAATGGTGGAATGCCCATAATTTATATGCTTATATCTAGTGTCCATAATCAGTTTTGTCACCTGAGCATTTTGCCTACCATGTCAACCGGGTACAGATTCAACATTGCGTTTAGTGCCAGTAAAAGAAGTAGCAAGTGCTCTCCACCAGAACAGAACGCCGTAGAAGAGAATCGGCTTGAACACAGTATCACGGTACCACCCTTGGAGAGTTCCTCCAGCCTAAAAACCTTTTTTCTCAAAACCTTAGGCAGCTGTTCACGCTATTACCGCAAATATAGAAAAAGAGATTCACCTAGAGGACTTTACTCCGAACATCTTTCTGGACATAAAGGTATCGTTTAAGAACTGCAAGCCATAATCGACTTTCTGCTGAGTTTGGGCTAGAGCGGCCACTTTTGGAATTTGTGAAGGAACTTCTAATGAGATGAACTATACAATCAAGTATTAGAGACTCATAAGTTAATGTTTAGGTAATCGATATGAAAAGGTAGATCTTAATCTTTACCTCAATCGTACTTCTGAATCTTACCACAGGGTATATAATTTTCGTAACCAACCAAATTAAGTCTTACTGAAGTTTTTCTATATTTGTAATTTTTACAGTCTTAGTTGTAGGACAAACTGAAATCCAATTGAGAACGCATACTGCCGTCGCAGCCGCAATTGAAGCTGTCTCATTGACTCGCATCCATTGTCTTCTGGTTGCATTGAGGCGGGTGGGAGGTTTCGCTTATCGTGTACGAGCACAAGTATGCCCAGCGCTAAGTGCCACGTTACATATATTTCGCTCAACAACAAACGCGCTCGCTTGGTCTTGCGCTCAATGGCGTAATTTATGTTCATTACCTTTGAGGTCATTCGTTACTTGCTGGCGCACTGCATTCTACTGCTAGCGTGTCTGCAATGAACTGTAGCGTGCCCCAAGCCTTGTATAGGTAGCAGTTGTTATTGTTGTTGTTGCCGTGACTGTCTTTAAGTATGTAACAACATTGCATCGTCGTGCAATCTGGCAATTGCGTCCTTCATGTGCATGTCGTTGTTGTAGTTGTCGTTGCTGTTTTCTTTATTGATATCAGTAAATTCAGATTTGAAGTGAATGCGCGCGCAAGGTGTCAAATGCAGTGCGATGTACGAACACAATCTCGGCGCATACGTACTTATATACCCTGCAGTTAAAACAATTATTTCCATACTATCGCGCTTCTAGTAGCTGTGAATCTTATTTCGCTTAGAAACCATACTAGTCCATAGTATAGAACGAAAGTTCAGCTACGTCCCATCAAAAAATTACAGACATTTAAATCCTAGACGGTGTCGTATTATATTTCTGTTTATTCACCACCCGGAGAAGCGCAAATTGATCAGGTGCCTGAAACTATCAGATACATGGAAACCCTCAATCCAATGGTTTCTGACTTTTATCCCAAATTGTGGCACAACACTTCCGTGATAGAACAAAAACATGTAACCATTTTTTTGAACATTGTTACATGTTTTTTTTCTATCACAGGACAGATGCTTTCTCTCTCTTTCAAAACATTACGTCGTACGATACTGCCGATACATAGGCGGGAAGTTCAAAAGAATGCAGGCAAGAATCTTAGGAGTAAACAATAATCCGGATTATATTCCATACATGGGACATTAGGGTGGTTACAAGGTATATGGTTAATTTTAAGTTTAAGGAAAAACAGCGATTTTTGAGAAAAATTTTAGTGTTTCGTCAGTAAAAGTGAAACCCTTTATGCCAGGAACTTGACTCGTATACCATTGAATATTGTAATATCCATAGACGTTTGCATGGAAATTCAAAATTAGGGATATCCACTATGACCTGCTCTGATATATGCTAAATACTGCTAAAAATAACCGTTTTATAAAAATATTATTATCACAATCAATACAAATAAAATTACCTATCGAATGGTGTACGAGTCAAGTTCCTGGCGTAAATGGTTTCACTTTTACTGACGAAACACAAAAAAATTTTTCTGAAAAATGGCTATTTTTCCTAACTTTGACCTCAATGAGACACGTGTTAACATTATCGGATTGGCCTGAAACTTTGTATGTATCATTTTCTAATCTATTGGCATATTTTATGGGGGTGCCCCAGCGGAAAATCTAGAATTGATTTATTGTGGCCACCCTAATGGGACATCCTACAAATCTAACAGTGATATTTTTTTCAATTTCAAAGAAGAGTTTTCTGTGAAGAGTTTAACGATTGAGATAAATATTAATGAACAACTTATCATTAATCAAAGTATCTTACAGTAATAAAGGGTTGAGTGGTACTCGCTAGTCATAGCGTGCTATTGAAGCTGTGAAAGTCGGATATATACCCATCAAGCACACTGACTACGATTCGGAATGTCGCTGAAGAAAAAGACAAAGGTCATTCACCAGGACCAGTAAAAAATATGTACTCTCTCGATATAGCATTATACGTTATCTTTTGGCATGACATTCTTCCAAGATATAACTCAACCATACAATTGTTCAAAGTCCTGCGATCACCATATGAACTTCTGCTTATACTCTGACTTCTCAGCTATCATTTGTAAAACTAAAAAGAAATGCGTTCGATGCATAGAAGTTTTCAGAGACCAGGAAGGTTTTTTTCCTATTATTGATGAATTAATAAGGGCACTTGGAGACAAAATTGCCTCTTATATGCTAGTTTTTGGGAGATGCAATTTCTTTGGTGAACTTATGCTCATAGAATCAGAAGAAATCGAATTGAAGGCTAAAAAGCTTGTGGAAAGATATCCGAGAGATTTGGAAGACGCTTTGTGAATCGAATTGATCCAACTAAGACATTTTGCAAATCTCCATACAAAAGAGGAAAAGCAATCAATTCAGTTGTCTTTGCACCGTTTTATCGCAGCAAACAATGCAATGCAATCTAAATTTGTCTACTCAGATATTGTTTTACGTTTATACCCGGCAATGATGGCAACAAATTGCATAAGTGAAAAATCGTTCGCCGGCATTTAGTTAACTAAAAAACGGCTTCGTTCATGTATGGTGGAAAAGGTTACCATTAATTTAGTCCTTCTGAGTTTAGATAGAGATGTACTCTATGAGCTAGATTTTGAAGATATTATCGAAGTTTTTGCAGCCAAAACATCTAGCAAAGAGTTTTATTTTTCATGATCATATCCTCAATAAAGGGCCACCAAAAAGTAACTCGGCTGCGACCTCCACATTCTTAATCCAGCCCTGTCTAGATGCCTTTGAAGCAGGGATCTCCAAAATTTGAAAGTGATTGCCCTTTCGCATACACAATGGGAGCACAATTGTGCTATGGAAAATGGAAATGTCATAGAACTCACAAAAATTGTAAAGAAGGTTTAGCCGGAATCGTTTCCAATAAGGAACCACGACTAAAAAAGCTATGTTAGAAGGTATTTGACTAGGTATCAAACCTCGATGTCAGCGTAAACAGTGGGTGAAGTACATACTTCTTCATACATATTACACCAAGGCATCCGCAGTGTACGTGTTCAACACTCTTTCGCTCTTACTCGTTGCTTGCCGAATGTTGGATTTCGGTGGAACTCCGGTCGTTCCAGTCGATGTGCCCAGGTTTATCGCTTAATCGGAGAGCCTTGTTGTCGATGAAAGAAGCTATTGCAAACGCCTAGGACCGAACTTACGCTAACAAAGAATATATTCATATTCTGGATACTCAGGAGTTTCTTTAATTATTATACAAAGCATCCTCTAAGTCCTATGAGTATGGTCAATAAGCTAGACAAGTCTGGTCTTTTGGGAAATAGTTAGACTTCTGGTCCTAATTGTAGCCGTAACTGTGTTTCACTGCAGGGTATATATGTATATGAATGTATGTATGTCAACCACACTGCTGTTCAGCCAACGCGTCCAGAATGCGATCGGCAGTATTGCTGCTATTACCTTTGTATGGATGTATGTCTAGCCGTCCATTACTTATACTGTAAATTATTTGAATTACTTAATTATGTAAGCATAATCATTGCACTCGTTCTTGTCAGTGCGTGTGTGACGCTTTGTGCAACGGATATTTACCAATAAGCCTTTATAGCGTACTTTATTATGGCCACAACAATAGCAGCAACAACAACAGCTGCATGTGCAAAACAATCTAGGCACCTAACACCGCACCAGCAGCAGCAATGTTAGCGATATATGGCGAATTTTTCTTTCATATTTATAAATTTTTGTTGTTGTACTTAGTTCACTGGCGTTCTAATTGTCACTTTGCCGCAAATCTAAATTATTTGATATTTATTTGGTTGACTGGATATATTGACACTTCTATTGGCTATTCACCAATTTAAAAAATATTATTTCCATAGATTTTATTTGCTTTTTTCCTTTGCTTATCGCATGCGATTTATGGTGTGGCAATGTGTAACGCGTTTCGAATTCAAATATGTGGGCAGTGGGAATGATTGTCGGTTTATAAAGCGAAGCAGAAATACAGCAAAATCAGCTGTTTTCGCTAAATAAGCAACAAATATTCCAACCTAAGAAGAAGGCGGGTTCTGGGCATCTTGACAATACAGCTTGATTCGGACCTACAGTCATAAACTCTGGATCGTCGAACACCTTCAGTAGACCATGTATTGCAGTTATATAATACGTCTCTTTCCACCACTCTCCGGAGATAGCAACCACATACTGTGTTAAGAGCTATAAATAGCTGTTTCCGCTAATTTTTAAAAGCCAAATTGACAATTCTGGCAGAGACTGATTTTTATTTCTTTTTTCTTTTTTATCGTACTAAGTATTGTTAATTCAATTATGTCAGTGCATTTCCTTGCGATGAAGTGATGTCCTGGTAATACAATCAGGCACCATCTTCAGATCCCTCAGAAGCCTATTAACTCGAATTGTCCAGCATCGACGCGTTAGCCGAAATAACTGAACTTTGCCTAAGACAGATAAATATAGTTACAAACATGTTCAAGAGGGTACTTGATTTGGTATTTGTTGATGATACATCAAAATCCATTCTTAGGAGGGATGAACCTCTTACTGTACCTGAGGGCCCTTACCATCCTTCGCTGGAAATAGTTTACGAATTGGAAGAAAGTTCTCGGAGTTGCACTACCACAGAAAAGCACTGTAATTTTAGATTCGAATTCGCGAAGGCTAATTTTAGTAAACTCAACCAAATTTTATCTACAGTAGTTTGACCCAAATACGGATATTGATATTGACAAAAACGTTTCTTACTGCAATGACATCATTCACGCTATTCTGAAAAGACATGTACCTAAGCGTGTTTCCACTGAACTAGCTCAAATATGGTGCACCAAAGAACTGGAATCTTTAAAAAACAAAAAATTGCGTTCCTTCCAGCTGTACAAGAAGACGGGTTCACACTCCGACTACTTCAAGTACTCTATATTGCGTCATAAATATTTAGAATTGAATAAAAAGTGTTACAATACCTATCTCTGTGCGATGAAACAGAAAATAACTTGCAATCCGAAAGCTTTCTATGATTTCGTGAACTCTAAACGTAGGGTTAAAGGGTTTCCTTCTGGTATGAAATACCGTGATTATTTCTCTAGCGACGATCAAGATATTGCTAACTTCTTTGCACAATTTTTCAAATCGTAACTATTCCGCTGAATTAATTTCTTTGTCTAGTGAATACCCGTATCAACTCAACTCACTTAACGCAATTAATATTCCAGCAATATCTCCAGAAGAGGTTTTTACATATTTAAAGTCTTTGAAGGAAACTTATAAATACGGTCCTGACCTAATTCCCACATGTGTTCTCAAGAAATGCGCTGAACGCATTTACCAGCCACTAACTGATTTATTCAACATGTCCCTAAAACATGAAGTTTTTCCTGCTGCTTGGAAGGAATCTTTTCTAATAGCCATCCACAAAAACGGCAGTAGGCATGCATAGAAAATTATTCAGGAATTGCAAAATTGTCTGCCATCCCAAAGGTATTTGAAGCCATTGTTACCAACCAGCTAACATTTTCCATTTCTACATTGATTGCAGACCCTCAACATGGATTCTGTAAAGGCAAATCCACCATTACCAACCTACCTGAATTCACAACTCATGTTTCTAATGGATTTAGAGAAAACCGTCACACCGTTTTCAGTAAAGCATTTGACAAAGTTTCCAACTCCTTGCTTATCCACAAGCTGGATCGACTTGGTTTCCAACTTGGTCTCACCCAGGTGATATCTTCGTTCTCTGCGGTAGAACGCAACAAGTAATTTTTAAAAATACTCTTTCAGGAGTCATTAATGTTGCATCTGGCGTCCCACAGGGTCATCTCGGTCTAATTCTGTTCTTGCTATTTATTAATGATATCTGTACCACAATATAATATTCCAAAATTTTAATGTATGCGGATGATGTAAAACTTTTTAGGTCCTATGCGTCTATTGCATAACGACCCTTGCTTCAAGCGGATTTAACCTGCTTAGTTGCTTGGTGCAACGCGAAATCAATGCCGATGAAGATCAATAAATGTAAATTCATGTGCCTCTCTCGGAGATCTTTGCCAGCAGCCTCTTACGTAATTGATAATTTTTGTCTTGTATCAGTAACTACTACCTCACTAGGGTAGGCACCTTGTCGTTGGTGTGAGGGCTTAGCCGAACTTCATAGCGCCCGACTATGAGGCGGAGCTGTTTAGGATTCCTCATAGTAGGGCGGCGGGATGTCGGTGACCAAGAACTGCCAACTCCCTAATCCAGGGTGTTATGCGGACCGTGCCTATTGGATGATTTGCAGCCAGGTGATAAAATCGGCTGTATTCGAACGGAGCCTTCCCGATACCGGGCCACCTCAAAAAGTATTTATGGCCTTACCACAGTAAGGGGCGCTGCTGTGGCAGATGGTTCTTTCCCCGTACATAATACTGGACTGCTGAGCCCGCCTTGTTGGGTAGGTGGTCGTACGACCAAGATGAACGACTGATTGTATATAGGCCAATTGTAATAAGGACAATGTAAAGAGGAGGACTGAGTCGCAATCCAAGGACGAAAAATACGAAGTAAGCGATGCGTCGGACTCGGGGAGCGAGAGTAGTGCTGATTCAATGAAGTCCGTGTTGGAGAAACACACAAATGAAAACGGAGTAGAAGCTAAGAATTGTACAATGCTTGGGAGCAGTGATCGACCCAACATAAGTGGGGATCGAGCGCACGGAATGGGCCTATGAAGCGGTAGAAGTAGGTCGAAGGCAGTTCAAGAGGTTTGCTGCGAGAAACCCTCGGTTCTGAAACCGGTACGAGGAGGAAGAAACGTCGAATGGCAGAATGAAGAGGCAACGTTCGGCGGAAGGCGACAAGCCTGCTTTCAAGAGGCAGAAAGGACCCAGTCCTAGAGCCGCGAGGCAGGGCAGTCGCATAGACAATACAAGTAGACCCAAAGCTGTAAGACAGATGGGCTCCAATAGCGAGGCAGCAACTACCTCGAAAGCTGCGAGTCAGAGGGAAGTTCCAACTACGGAAGTAGGAGATAAGCCAAAGGGAGATAACGCTAAGACTCCGGCTTTCTCGGAGGTGCTAAAGGGAGTAACGCTAAGACTCTGGCTTTCTTCGAGGTGCCAAAGGGAGATAACACTAACACTCCGGCTTTTCCCGAGAAGATGAGTGATGTGGAAAAGCAGTCACTGACTGTGGCGCTGGTTGATCGTAGCAGTCCTTTCGGACAAATGACTACTGAAAGGTGGAGATCTGTGGAAAGGGAGCTTATTAGCTTAATGCTTAAGATGATGCGGGAACAATCAAGTAAGCCCCTTCCAACCTTTGATTCGGGGGATGGTATAATAGTGTGAAGATGATAGCGTGCGACAACATCGCGAGCTTCCGGTGGCTGGAGGAAGGGATTCCAAACCTCCAAAGGCAAGGCACGAACGCGGGGTTTGAGGTGGTGGATAAAGCGCAAGTCCCCACGGTACCAAAAGTTAAGGTATGGATACCCTGCATGATGAAGTCGGAGGATACACTGCTACTTCTGCAAAATCAGAATCCGAACATACCGACACAGGATTGGAAGATACTTACTGTATCTCAGCCTACCGAGGATGGTCAGATCTACATCTTCTAAATAAACAAGCAGGCGGAGGATATTTTATACACGCAGCTTAGCAAAATGTCTAGAGGATAAAAATCCCAACACGCTAGAGGTGGGCGAAGTCGAAAAGGACCTCAAAAGCCTAAGGGAAAAAAGACAGGTGGAGGTCCCCGACGTCACCACGAAGGTGTTAGAAGAGGACCAAATGGTGCTGTGACTCGCACAGAGGAACACCCGGCACAACAGTCACTAGAGGCTGAAGGGGTCCTCGAATACTCTAAACCAAAAGGGCAAGGAGAGGACGACGACGTCAAGACGAAGGTGCTGGAGGGGGACAAACAGCCCAATGGTGCTCCGAGTCCTACAGATAAACCTCCAACACAGTAAAGTGGCGTCGAGCGAACAACCTCCTAACCCTTGAGGAGGGTTCGTTTGACGTGGCGCTAATCCAGGAGCCGTGGCTCTCATCGGGAGAAAAGGTTTCTGGACTTGGCGCACACGGGTTTGGCGTTAACTATGCGCAAACGGTAAGACGGGTGCGAGCTGTAGTAATGGTAAGGAAACAGCTGCATTCATATATGCTGCCTAATTACACCACTGAGAATATCGTAGTGGTGGCCGTTGAGAAAAAGAATAAGCAGGCATTTATCCTGGCGTCCTGCTACATGGCCCATGCTGCGGAGGTTCTACCGATGGAATGCAGTACAGGAGGAAGGGCGCAAAGGGCGGTTGGTCATAGGCGCAGATGCAAATGCGCACCACAATACGTGGGGAGGAGCAGATTCGAACGAGAGAGGCGAATCTCTATTTTGTTACATCCTGAAAACCAATTTGCGGATAGCCAATAGGAGAAATGTCCCTACATACATTGGTCCAACATCCAGCAATGTTCTGGAAATTACATTGAGCTCCGAGCGTGATATATCAAGGTATGATTGGATGGTTCTTGATAGACCATCCTTCTCCGACCATGCGTATATCAGCTTCAGCATCCCCCTAAAGAAAGTAGAGAAGGGAGGAACCTTTAGAAACCCTAGGTCAACGAACTGGACTAAATTCCAGAAACATGTAGAAACAAAACTGGGACAATCCAAAGAGGTTGCCAATGTAGAGGAACTGGAGGAGTCGAATGAATTCCTAACAAGGACGCTTATGACTGCGTATAACAAAGCTTGCCCTCTAAGAAGATTCAGAGGAAAAGCAAAGCCGCCATGGTAGAGCAATGAGCTGAGTCATCTAAGAAGACAGGTAAAAGAAATTGTTTTTGCTTTTATATGAGTTTGCCGGGGATTGCCCGTATCGCTTTAAATGTATGAAAACATTTATTTCAAGCAATTTTTAATTTTATAATTTATTTAATAATTTGGGAAAAATTTAAACAACGTTTTTGTTTTTAAATGAAAAGAAATTGTTTTAAATAAAAGAAATGTTGAAGACCGCGCAAATCGAAACGTGTCGCGACGAGTACAGGGATCTACTGAGGATCAACAAGTGTGAAATTACCAGGGCGAAGAGAAACTCATGAAAATTTCTGTACGGACATAGAGTGCTCCAGCGAAACAGCACGGTTGAGAAAAGTCATAGCAAAAGGAAGCATAGTCCCGGGACTAATAAAGAAAGAGAACGGGGAATGGTCACGTAATAGTGAGGAATCCCTTGACGTGCTTCTCGACACACATTTCCCATCGGGAGACGGTTTAGAAGAGCCAGCAGACATCACTCACACTTCGATCACGGAGCTAGTAGTGCCGGGCTTGGTGACCGATACCAAGATAGGCAGTTAAAACGTTTTCTAAGTATAAATCGCCGGGCCCAGACGGTATATTCCCGGCCATGCTACAAGTTTCAAGTATGGCGGTCGTGGAATGGCTTAAAATAGTATGGATGCTTAAAGCTGAATCCTGTACCGCACTCTTGGAGAACTGCTCGTGTAGCTTTCCTACCAAAGGCGGGGAAAATCGGTCACGTGCATCCCAAAGACTATAGACCAATTAGCTTAACATCATTTCTGCTCAAAACCTTTGAGAGGCTGATAGATGTGTACATAAAGTCCAACGAGGATGAAAAGCTGATCTTCTCAACACAGCATGCGTACACCAAAGGCAAGTCGGTAGACACCGCATTGCAGAGGGTGGTAATAAGCATAGAGAAATCCCTGGAATATAAGGAGTATGCTCTAGGAGTCTTCTTGGACATTGCCGGGACTTTCAATAATGTTGCAAAATGGGCGATTATGGATGGTCTTAATTACATTAAAGTACATCCTGCCTTAATCAGATGGATCGGCTGCATGTTAAATTGCAGAAAGATTAAATTACAATGGGGATTGTACGAGGCCACGAAATGAGTGGACAGTGGCACGCCCCAGGGAGGGGTGCTATCACCTCTGCTGTGGACGCTGGTCATCAACCAACTACTCCGGCGATTCGATGAGGGACCCGTAAAACTTACGGCTTACGCAGATGACGTTGCAATTGTCATAAGTGGAAAGTGCCTTCCAACGATTAGTTCTTTGATGGATCGGGCGCTTCGGGATATTCATACCTGGGCATCTAATGTCGGGTTGAAAGTCAATGCGGAGAAGATGGATATGGTCTTGTTTACAAAGAGGTACAAGGTCCCAAATTGGACTAGGCCTAAATTAGGAGGGGTGACCTTACAGGAGAAACCTTGCACAAAATATCTAGGAATTATCCTAGACAGTAAGCTGTCATTGAAGCTCAACGTGGAGGAGAGGGTCAAGAAGACCTCAACGGCACTCTATGCATGTAAAAGGATGCTGGGGTGTACGTGGGGCCTATCGCCTTCTCTTTCTCATTGGGCTTTTACAGCGATTGTAAGCCCTATTCTATACTATGGAGTTCTTGTTTGGTGGAAAGCCACACAAAAAACAACATACCTCAAAAAATTAGAGGGGGTATGCAGACTATCGATGCTTAGCATTACGGGAGCCCTGAAAATAACCCCGGCGGCTGCTGTGTATGCCATTCTGCACATTCCACCTGTAGACCTGGTAGCAAAGAACAAGGCATTAACAACCGCAACCAGGCTCCGTGCCTCGTGGCAGCTTGAGCGCCGACCATATGACCATAGTACTATTGCGTCATCAATCACAAGACGAACAGACTACCTGATTCCCTATCTGCGCTTCGAGGGAGATCTTAAGGCCACAATAGAGATGGACGGTTGCTGCAAGTGTGCGCAAATGGTGTACGAGGCGATACATGTGTACACAGATGGTTGCAAGGTAGTGGAAGGAGTAGGGTCTGTGTTATACTGTGCTGATCCGGAAATAAGCAGATCCTACAGGCTGCGGATTACTGTATCGTTTTCCAAGCGGAAATATTAGCCGTAACCAAAGCAGTAGAAACCCTGTAAGAGAAAAGCTTAAGCTGCAACCGTGTTAACATTTATATTGACAGTCAAGCAGCAATTAAGGCAATAATCTCGCATAGCACAGCATCTAAATGCGTGTTAGAGCATAAGCAGTCTCTGGAGAGAATCGGGACAGGGAGAAGCATACATCTATATTGGGTGCCAGGGCATATGGGAATAGATGGGAATGAAAAAGCGGACGAACTAGCTAAAAAGGGCGCATCCCTTGAAGCTTGCTCCGAAGACGTCCCGATTAGACTGGGCGAGATTAAGCGAAGGCGAGAGGTGCACATGACGACCAAGCGGGAAAGGCGTGGGTTCAAGCGCGGGGCTGTAAAGTGTCGAAAATTATGTGTAGGCCTTACAATCTTAGACTAACAAAGTTGCTTCTATCATTAAAAAGAGAGGACTGTAGACTCATTACGGGTATTCTGACTGGACAATGCCTTCTGGCGTCACATGCCTTTAAATTAGGCTTGGTCAGTGATAGCAGATGTAGGAAGTGCGGGTTGGAGGAGGAAACGATCGAGCACGTTCTGTGCTCGTGCCCTGCACTTGCCAGGCTAAGACTCTAGCTTTTAGGAGTGATACAACTGTCAGATCTAGAAGCAGCAAGTGGCTTAAGTCCTAGGAAGCTTCTAGTATTTGCCAAGAGGACGGAGTTATTTCATAACATAGGTCCTGGTTTTTGATAGGATTTTTTAGTTTGTTCGTTAAAACAAACTTCTGGTAACACTACGGACTCAATCAGTCTATGTGAGGCTCTCATGGACCGCCCAGTTGAACCTAACCTAACCTTGTATCAGTAAATGATTTTGTTGACTTGGGAGTCACGATGGATGCTAAACTTACTTTCAATCTTCATATTATGAGTACAGCCAATAAGGCTAGAAGTGTTCTACCATTCGTGAAGAATTTAATGACCCTTATGTAATCAAAGCCCTTTTTACAACATTAGTTAGTCCGATACTAGAAGACGGATCAATAGTCTGGAATCCGCGATCAAGTTCATGCAGGTAGGCTTGAGTCAATAGAGAAGCAATTTTTACTTTTTTCTTAAAGAATTTTCATTGGGACTGCGTGTAATCTTCCACCTTATACTAGTCGGTTAAAGCTTACCAATCTTCCAACTCTCGCTAGTCGTAGAGAAATGCTAGGCATATTATTTATGGCTAAACTACTGAATGCACCAACTTCATGGCCCTTTCTTTTGAACGAAGTAAACTTCAATGTCCCATCACGAGCGTCAATACATTACAAACCTCTTCTTTTGAGGCAGAACTAATTCCGAACTAGAACTATTTTCGAAAAAAGGTGCATTTACTTTTCGTTGTTTGTGTCATGATTTTAACTCTGATTCGAATTCATTTGATATAACGGATTCACTTTTTACTATAAGGAAAACTGTCCTATCCTAGCTTAATAAAAAAAATTTTTATATGGTAAAGCGTTAACTTATTTAACAATTTATAATCTGCATAATTTTCATCTGTTATATATATAATACTCAGCTGATGATTTTTATTCTGTAGCTGAGCAGTTTTAGATCTCGACGCTTAACAAAATTCCGCCTTTCAAAAACTCGGCAAAAACAAAATCCGTGCGTCATGCGGATGCGCCCCTCATGTCGGTTGGGCGGGTTTTGGAGAGTATTAAGCTGGAGACATTGGTGCTTTATCGGTAACCGTATCGGTAACCTTATAACAGCTGATTCGACCAATCTTACGAGAATCAATGCAATCGATTATTGGTGCCGCTAAGGTCGTAACCGTATCGTAGCCAACCAATTGGGTTTGGTTTACCGTCGTAACGATAAATAGCTGATTACGTTAGGGATACGGATACAGCGATACGACATACGGCCCCAATGACTCCGGCTTTAATCCGTTGGGTTAAAAAAAAAGGCCAATGGAAGTAATAATAAATAATAATAATAATAATAATAATAATATAAAGGAATAGTGGGTTTTCCCCAAAAACCAAATTTACATCACAACCTTTTTATAATAAAATGAGTTGGTAATACTTTCTTGCGTTTCCTGAAAACTAGAGTTGTGCTTTTTCGTTCATTTCAGAGATTCGAATCTTTCGTTCTTTTTCTGATGAACGAACAAGTTGTTCTTTTTGTTCATCTGTTCTTTTTTTTTTCAAGCAAATTTGATCACTGCTCCTCGCACCCGCGAAAAAAGCCAACAAGTATAGATGGGGGCGTGTATGCGGCAATGCTTTGTGTAGGTATATTTAAATGTGTTACGAATAAATAAGTTAATATATATATCTATAATTAACTAAAAAAAAGTTACAAATTTCGGAAGATCCAGGAAATTGAAAGAATACAGACACAAATTGTAAATATGAACTTTTCAAGCTTAATAAATGTAATAATTAGTTTCTTACAAAACATGTTTTTCATAAATAGTCCATACATATATTGGTGTAGCAATGCCACACACAAAGATGACCACACATATATATCTTTAGTGTAAGTGGAATCATCGACATTCGTGCTCACTGTGAATTTCTGCGTATGTATGTATGAATTTACGTATGTATGTTCGCGAACGAGATGAGAGAAAGAATAACATTAGATAAAACGAACTAAAAGAACAAATAGAACCGAAATCAAAGATCTAGTTCACTTGTTCAGCTGAAAGACCCGGTCAATTGAACAAGTTCAGAACGAAACGACCCAACTCTACGGAAAACCTTAGACACATCTAACTTGACAGCACTGTTTGATAATGATGCCACATGGAAATATATAGGCATGTTCACAATAATGCATACTATGGCTGGCACAAATTTGCCTCAATGGAGAAATAGCCAAAACCACTGGAAAATTTCGATTTGGCATGTGCAAGTTGAAATTTAAATTTTTGTGAAGCATACCGTTGAAGCTAAGGATACACTGAGTTGCAAAACACTACGCAGCAAGATGCTTTTTGCATATATTTGTTGATTTGTTGATCCGAAACTGATCCAGATAGATATCAGGATCACAGCGTTTTTGTTGCGTTTGCATTATAATTTATGTCTGTATCTGGATCACGCTTCATTGGAATGGAACTAATGTTGACAGATACAAAGATTATCGAAAAGGAAAGATGTTGCAGACGCAAACTTCGGTGGAAAGCAGCAGAGCGTAACAAAATTCTAGTAGGTCACTTTCACCACACCAAAAATTTAACTCAATTTTTAACATAATTTAAGCACATAAATGCACTGATTGGAGTTTTAGAGAGTAAAAGTTAAAATTCTGAACACATTACCTGAATAAAAAGTTTACAAATAATTATTAAATAACAAATACAGACAGTGGTAGTTAACAAATTCTGCTGTGGTAAGTGGTGAATGTGACCTACTAGAAGTTTTATGAAGTTTGCTTCACACAACTTTTCGTCCCTGCAACATCTTTACTTTTCGATAATCTTTGATAGATACGCAAAAAAGTGAAGCTCCGCTGCCACAACATGTCGCGCTGCTTAATGTGCACACACCTTAAATCAAGATTTAAATGTCAAATATGAGAAAATGAAAATAAAGATATTTTATTTATTTCATTATGCGAATGTTACGTACATGAAATATGCACTCTTAGGCCTTGAGACCATTGGCTATAGGTGAGGTGAATGTTTAATTCAATAAGGATGTGTGTAAGGCGGTTGCAATGGCTCACCACTTACAGTGGAGGTATTGGCATCGGTTCCTTCCCGACGTAGGGTCGAAAATATGCACGACTACTGGGAGTTGAACTATCTACTTGCACTTGAAGAGGTTTCCAATAACCATTGCAAAGGAAAATAAACTAAAAGCAAAACAAACAATTTAGCTTGTCAAAGAAATTTGCAAAGTTTTAACAATTCGAAAGTTGCCCAAAGCGTTGTACTGCTAGAAAGCTAGAGTAGGATACTGGTCTAGTTACCTAAAGTTTAGGTGCACTCGCAGCCAGTCTACGTATATTGATTAAAAATTGTTCTTCATTTTTAATTTAAGTTTATATAATATATTCTTGGAAGTGGTTCGGATAATTGCGAGACTAATGGTATTGGTAGCCCTAAAAAATTATACAAAGCCACAAACTTAAAAAAAATTAATCATTTGTGGATTACAAATTGCGGGACCGGCTGATCCATCATTAGGGAGAAACCAGCGAGATATGTAGAAATGGCTTTAAGAGCAATTCAACAGCGGGTTAAACAAGGCGGAGTGTTCGCACTGTTATTTTCAAGATTGTTTAAAAGAAATACGAAACAAGACCAAAATACTTAAGCCAAGTTTTCTGAACCTAATATGAAAGTGAGGTGTACATGTGATCTTTCTTTTCCCCGTAGTCTCTCACCCATTTTATTTATGTACATCTCTAATTCATCGGGATAAATGAGTAGGGGAACAGTAAAGAGGATAGGGTAGATCCTATTTTCCTGCCAGTTTATGATACGACTGAAAATTCGCCTTAAGAAAACTCATAGAAACTTTCTATGGAAACTGTTTTTTACATATTGTATATAACTCCGGATATCTACCCGAGATTGTTCTGGTAGAGTAGGCAGTGTACTGTCAACAAACCGGTGTCATTTTGACAACATAACCTACAAATGGAAAAAAGTGCTGCCAAATTGCACGTTTATGATTGTCAAATTTTGTGCAATTTCTTTCTGTACTCCATTTATTTTTGCTGTGAAGTAATAAAAAAAGTGTGGAATTTGTATTAAGAAAGAAAATTGCTTTTTCTGCATCGTTAACGAGCAGAAAAATTTGCAAGAAACTTTTTTAGTGAAAGTTTAAGTGCAGCCGCCGCCACCACCACAAAAGACACAGCCGCGACCGTGTGCCAGAACGAAAGATGGGAGCAGGTGTTTAAACAAAACCAGGCGATAGATAAGCAAAGTCTGAAATAATACCTATTTCTTTGCTCAACGACAACGCAGACAAAGAAACATTAAAAAATATATATAAAAAGAAAAGCTACATTCACCAGAAAAAAAGAAACAACACACAAAGCCGACAGCAGTGAAAAATCACCAATACTGACTTGTAAAAAGTAACAAGAACATCTGTACAAGCAGCCGTTTTGCAAAGAGTAGCAGGCATAAACGCAAAACAAAAAAATCACACAAAATGCTGAGATTGCAAAGCTAAACACGATTTTGCCACTTCTCCCCACAATTTTTTGCACAATTTAAAACTTTCTTACGTCGTTCTTTATTTTCTGATTTCTTCCTGTGCTCCTATTAATTGCACGCTGCTGGCCGTTTAACTGAGTCCCACATACTTATCGACCAACTACCCGGTCAGCACATGTAAGTATGTACGTCTCAATGATGGATGAGCGCAAAAGCACCCACCCAAAATGAGGCGCCGTAAATTGCTTTTATCTTTATTGTTATTTACTTCAAGTTCTTGTTATTATAACTTATGATGAAATATATGTATGAATGCATGTGTAACTGACCAATATTTTCTTTATTCTTGTAGTGGCAAAATAATTTTTGTGAATATTTTTACGCTTTCTAATTGTGGCGAAGCTTTTAACTAGTATTGAATAGTTTGGAATCTTCCGTTTTTCCAATTCCCCTGCGGAGCAGAAGGACATTTTAAGAAACATTTAACGAATCTTGCTGATACATCGTGAGGGTTAACTTTGAAGAAGCTATACTTATAACAATAACATACACATCTCTTTCAACTCCTTACAAGTTAAAGGTTAGTAATTATCTGTCATAAATTTTTTTATGTACTAGTAAGTCGTTATATAAATGATTTAAGTCCTTGAATATGTTAAGTGTAAAAAAGTTTGTGCTAGGTGTAAAACAACTAAAAGGAACAAGACAGCGTTGTGAATTGTAATAACAGCCTTTGGACGGAGAAATTTCATAAAGTTTGACTTGTAGTCTGAACGCAATACGGTGGTTTGAAAAGAACTTTTCCTTCAAAACCAAAGTGCAAAAAGTTATTTGAAAGGTTTTTAATTCCTTTTAATTTGTACTTAAATTTAGAATAGATTTCTTCTAAGTTTTTTAATGTGCCCAAGAAAAATAATACTTAAATACAAGGTTCACTGCTACAACAACAACAATGCTCAATATATCTGCGAGGAGATGTAGGCCAGGCTTTTTTCCAATTTGTGTCATACCACTTTAGTTTGTTTCCTACAAACGGAACGGAACCTACATGCAAGTGAATTTTCGCTGGGAAGTTTTTCGTCGCACAAATACACTCGGAGTGTTTGCTAAACCACCTCCGAGAGGGTCCCGCTTTGAAATTTTTTGTTCTAATCGAAAAAACTTCTAAAGATTTTGATGGTGCTTTTACCGGGCCTTGAACCCAGAACCATCATTGCGGTAGGCGAGCTAGGCGCTACCGCCGCACTATGGCGACCGAAGTTCTCTTCTCCATTTTCTACAATATTTCAAGCTTATTGGCTATTGAAATTCACGTCCACAAATTGAGGCTTTTGAACGACTGCACAACAACTCTACCCTACTGAATTTGATACTACTAAAATCTGATGGTGAGATTTGAACCAAATGCTTTGGCTGATGTTGTAGAGATAAGGATACTCTCCGAAAGTTTTGGGGAGTGTTATCGATGTTGACGGTCCTTTGCCGGATATAGATCCGGGCGTTGCTGAAACCAGCGCCATTAAGATACTAGCCGGACCATCTCGCGAACAATTTAATTTGATCATATTGAATCTTTTGGGTTATCCCGCCCCCACCCCCCAGTTGCATGAGGAACTTGGGCTCACCAGAGCTTCGCCTGCTAAATATGTGTATGAAACATGCATATTTGTAAAATATTCGCCTCTCGTATGAAAGATTCACAATTGGGTCGCGGTAGCTATGAGTTGTCTTTATCAATCCCGTGAATCCCTATGGCAGAAGATGTTTGTATTTTGTTCGCTTTACTTAGTTAAATAACACCTCAACTAATGACAAAAAAGGGTTATAAAAAATAAAAATCCCATTGATGCGTAAGTAAGTTTTTTGCATTCTCAGAACATTGTGATTATCTTTAGTTATTCGCTGTAGTAGATTGTATCACGACATGCGCACACAGAATATCCTCAGCATGTGCACATTTCAAGAAGCACTTGCGATATCGCCACGGATTAGGTAAAACCGAATAGAAAAAAAGCAAAAATCGCATACCTATCTTTATATACAAATAAACAATATATTTCATAACATAGCAGACGGAAATCACGTGCATTTTACTGCACATTCAATACAAAAATTAATTATTTAAACAAACAATGGCAGGGGTCAGTTCTTATCTCTTCATATACAATGTGTACATTATTTTATACTCAAGCTCGGGAGGGGCATGACTTGTAGATACTTGAACACCGGCTGTTCAGCTGCTGAAACAAATTTCCGTTAACCTCATTTGAATACTTATAAATATGTGTGTATGTTTATTGAAATGGAATGTAGCCAGATACAGAGCCAAAAGTCAAGTGACAAATATTGCCAATCGAAGATAGTAATTTACTCTGCCATATGATTGCTGTAAAAATCGTATGAAGTAATTAGAAATTTTAGCTTATTTTATAAAAAATCCAGTGCGCATAAGCATGTAAATTTCTACATGTACAAATGTATTACACAGTTCTTTATTTTAGATGGTCAAGGAAAAGCCAAACTCTACACGAATTTACGATAAGGATGGCTTTCGCCGTCGTGCTGCATGCATTTGTGTGCGATCTGATGCCGAGGCAGAGGTAAAAAACATGTTCCCCGCAAACATTTAACAAACATTTCTAAAATATGAAAACTTTATTTCGTTTGTGTAGGTGCTTCTAGTAACCTCCTCGCGTCGTCCGGAGCTGTGGATTGTGCCTGGCGGTGGTGTTGAACCTGAAGAGGAACCTTCGGTAACGGCTGTGCGTGAAGTGCTGGAAGAAGCTGGCGTGGTAGGCAAGCTTGGTCGTTGTTTGGGTGTTTTTGAGGTTAGCACAATATTTAATTGTAAAGTGATAATATACCCATCAGAGGAAACTATTTTTTTATTACTTCAGAATCGGGAGCACATGCATCGCACCGAGGTGTTTGTAATGAATGTGACCAATGAATTGGAAGAATGGGAAGATTCGCGAAGCATTGGCCGTAAAAGGCAGTGGTTTTCAATTGATGATGCGTTGACACAATTGGCACTACATAAACCAACGCAGCGGCACTATTTAATGCAACTAAGGCATTCGAAAAGTAATACAACATCTACAAATGCAACTCCACCAGTCACTCCAACAGAAACATAAAGATAAATGGGATATATGATCTTACATTCAATTGTAGATGCAGTGCGACTATATTTATAGCGACACGTGGACCGTAGACTTAAATTGACTCCCATTAACACTCGCACATACAACACAAAAACACGAAAAACACACACATATATTAGTTTACACAGTAAAACAAAAAACATATTTTGTATGTGTTTTGCACGCATCACCAGCCGCGTTGTTAACACAACAAAATATATGATATATGAATTGTTCTTATTTTCAATTGTAACTGATTTGCGCATCATGAACATACCAATTTACTTTTATATGCATATGTGTATGTTATGGCAATGCATACAAGCACACCAACGTAAACAAACAATATCATTATTATTATTAATTATGCAGTAAAATGGAGTATGTACTAAAATAAGTTATATGCAAAACTTTTTAGTTTACAAATTATTTCAACAACAACATACAACAAATATACTACAAGAAATTATGCTCCACATCAACAAATAATGTTCATTCAATAACGTTAAGATACTTTTTAATAATGTAATAAAATGTAATAATTAAGTTGAAAAAAGTGAAATGTAGAAGAATATATTTGTAGTTGCGTATTTGCGACGAAACTCAATTTTCATAGAGTAAAATCTATTATTGAATGCAAAGCTGCTTTGGGGATGAAATTCAGTTTCAGTAAAATAGGAATGATGAATAAATATAAAAATTTTCATGTAACAAAAAGTCGAGAACGAAAATAAACAATTTAATGAATATATCATAAAACGAAATTGACGCAACTAAAAAATATGTAAAAGTTTAATGGAAAACTTTAAACGATTTGCACATTTTTGTAAATTTCTACTTAGATTTTCTACTCTTTTATAATTTACAAAAAGTATCGAAAGTTGCGCCACGCTGCTTATTGCAGTACAGCGATTAAATTATGTAAGCAAAATTCTAAAAAAAAAATAACTAAAACATAAACGATTGCCTAAAGCAAGTCTGCGCAAAATTGCGTATTAAACTTATGTACTGTTAGTAGAGGTGTTTTAAATTTTCACCAAGTTACTGAAATTTGTTAAATTTTTGTACGTTTTATTTTGCTCGTTGCCTTTTGTATTAACTGGAATTGCTTGTTAGCCACCGCGCACACATAATACATACAATGCATTTATGTTTATTTAATATTAAATTTATTTACACATTGTGCCCGAAAAATAAAGGTTTAATCCTACACGACCTTTTTCTATTAACAATCAATCCCTATGCTGCCTCATAGCTCTTCACGTAGCACCAGAGCATTAGTGACTGATACTAACTGAATACCGGCTGCATTTTTTTCTTTATTTTGCAAAAGTCCTACGACTTTAATATACTTATTAAAAACAAATAAAAACTCGATGAAACGAATTAAACACAGTCACCTACATTGTTTAAAAATAAAAATATAATTTATGTAACACGGGAAGATAAATTCTATAAAATATAAGAAAAATTATTGCAAAAACTATTAAAATAAAAAGAAAAAAATATACATATACATCTAAAATACTAATTGTATTAACTGATAAGAAGAAAAGGAAATTATCTGTTGCAATTATAATAATATAAATGAAAAAAGATATACATATTGTGAATGTAAAAGCAGGAATAATAAAACTGAGACCAACACTATTGCTCGTTAAATTTTTTTTTTTACTTTGATTTTATTTCCATGTACATTTTTCATTGTTTGTAAATAAAGTAATATTGGCAAATTTTGAGCTTTACAAAAACCCTTAAAATACATTTGTAATCTATAAAGTTAGTATGTGAATGTATTACGTATGCTATGCTTTTCCTTCTTACTTCTACATTCAATCGCCAAAATCCTTTGGTTTATTACCAAATTTTCGCTGCAAGCATTTATTCTGATACGTTTGCGTAATACTTGAGGCTGTTGTAAAACGTTTGAGGTTTGCCATTATGTAATTACAGAAAACATCGAAATTATCATTCCTTTGTATGCCATTACAAATGTGCTTCTCTTTGTCGCAACTACCACGGCATTGATGCCAATCACAATCCTCATTACGTTGACAAGTTTGTCCGCTCGCTAAACGTCTATTGACTTGGCTCTCAATTTGTATGTAATCAGCGTTTAAAGCTTTTAATCTACAAAAGCATATGAATTAAAAATGAATAAATTCCAAACATATTTTATCGTATGTATTACCTTAAATCTGTTGTTAAACCGAAATTATTCAAATCAATTTTACAAATTTTTAATGGATCCGGTCTGATTATGTCTAAACGTATTATGAAATCGAATAACTTTTTGAGCAACTCTTGCTCATTAAGACCATATCTACTGTAAAAACGGATAAATAATATATAAGACTTAAATGTAAAATGAGATGCATACTTACAAATTTCGCGTGAAAATATTGCCGATTTTCGGGAGTCGTAGATTTTCTACAACATAATATGGACCACATGATCCGATTATTGTGGGAAATATCGATTCGTCGTCAAACAGTTTGCTCATCAAATAGGTATTGTCTTTGAAAAGTCGCCAGAAGTTTAGCATTTGCTTTGGATTATTTTCATCTATTTCTTGATTAATAAGTATTTTTATCTGTAAGACAGAAGCCGCGAGCAAGTTTAGTACATCAGTATTTATTTGACAATTTAATTATTAGTACATTAAGATAATGAAGTCTTTTATATTACAACGAACAGATGTCATAGCAATTGCGGTTCTTATAGTACTACCTTACATATATATGTAAATATTAATTATCTACGGTATGTTTTAAAAGATAGATGAGAGTAAAGTAGAAAAAATCTGCGAAACCACCTGGTCGCTAATAGTTTTTGGGTATAGCGGCAAAAACCCTCCCCGAAAGCTTTGGGGAGTGTGTTCGCAGCTTACAATCCTTTGACGGATTCGATACTCTCCGGCACTAGCCCCTTGAGGTACTACCCCGACTGTCTAGCGAACGATTCGATAAAAAGGCGGCGTAATTTTAGTATGAAGCTTATTTGGTCACTCTAATCATATTTGTAGCGAACATTTAGACACCTTTCTGACGAAGATTCTACGAGGCCCAATGATGAGAGCAGAATAACTGCCAAAACACGCTGAAACATCAGTATGATTTGGGAATTCGGAGGTGACTCTTGGGGTTTCCGTTCATCCAAATGCTTTAAGTTTATTGTAACACCGTTTAGTTTGCCGGGTATGGCCTAAACACTTTCATCCTGAGGTTATTTACGTTAGTATTATTCCTCACTTTCTTACTCCGCGAAAGTATTGAAGATAACCAAGAGCTTACAGACTGCTATTTCTGTATATAGTAGAAAAAGTTATATTTAAGACTGCCACAGTCTTGTCAGTGTGCTTAATGCAAAATACTACAGCTCTCACAGCTGCTAGCCATGGCTACAGTCTCCTTAGTTTGAGTAGAAGTAATGCAGAGCACCAGCTCACCCTCGCCTCTCCTTCATTTTGTGGCACTCGTGTGAGGCAATATATCAGCTCCTAGTCCCTCACGCCGTATGTGAGCGCGGATTACATACGAATGCGACATCAGCTCAATGCAGTTCATGTCTTGGTCGAAGAGATTCACAGGCAATTAAATGAAACAGAAACAACTATTACTTTACCAAACTTGCGTGACCTGGGGCTTTGAATTCCAGTGCGGAAAACACTTTAATGCACTCATCCGTCCCTGACTCCATAGTTCCGTCTTCTTCGGTCGGAGGCAATTAGTATCACCATTTCATTGGATAGAACATCGTGAATACATAATTTACAGAATGTAGGACCATTTTTACGTACGTAGCAGGTGACACGAAACCATATTTTTTTTAACGTGCCCCGTGCAGCAATTCTTGGATGGAAACATCGACAAGATAAGAGCCTTTAAATCCATCGATCTAGAGCTATCTGGATGAAGCTGAAATATGCCTAAGAGGCCATTGAAAAGTTAAGTCCTCTCTCGACGATCACGTTCTACATGTCACTGCCTGCCTGCTCTTATGTGTTGCTCGGAATCATGTACCGTGCAGAGGAACGATAGAATGGCTTTTAGAGTTTTCGAGAGAGCACTTCTACGGAAGATTAATGGTGCTGTCCGTGGTGCCGGCGGCAAGTATCGAAGGATGTATAATTCTAGCGCAACGAATGAAAGCCGATCTACCTCGCTCGCTGGGCAAAGTCATGCGGATAGATGAAGACGTTCCTGCCCAGTTATGAAAGCAGAGAAAGGGTGAGTTGTGAAAAACAGGTGGATGGAAACTTTGATCGCATTTCATGTTATAAGTTGGCGGCCATATCGCCAAAAAGGAATGTTTTGCTGTGAAACGAAACGAAAAGGCAACGTTGGTCGCCATTTCGTTTATTCAAAATTTCATAAATGAATAAGTTATTTGTACTAACCATATTTTCTTCCAAAGTAACATTATAATTAATCATAATATGCAGCTTAATTATATGATGAAAATCGTCAATTTTCGGAAGAATCAGACCGCCACTGCTATCTTTCCACGACAAATCATCATTTATCTTACTTGCGCGCTAAAATTTACGTAAAATGTTTTGTTTTCAAATTTTATTTACATTTCTCTCATCATTAATCTTACTCTAAACTCAATTGCCTCGCCATTTCTCTCCGCAATGAATGGTACTGCTTTGCCAAAATCGCATTTGTAATTAATAAATGGCGTCGCATCGCTACAAATTTCCTCACATAATGAGCCGCTATATTGTTTATTCCGATACATTTTGCACTGTGAAAGAAAATGCCATAGTTTACAGTATCATCAAAATGTATGTATATAGCGGTCAAATGATCGCATATGATTGTTTGTATGAGTAGCTACTTACTATATGATTTATGCGTCTGAGTTCCATAATTTTAAAACAAAGTTCCTTGTCAATGGTTAAAAGTGCGCAAATTAACAAAAGTGACATCAAACAAATAAACAAAGCTCGTTTGTTTCGTCTGCAATTTGTTAAGAACATTCTCATCGTTAACAATTAACTGTAATGTTATTCTGACGCACTTTCGAGTATGTGGGTATGACTGTAGATTTGTGTATTACAAAACTTGTTTTAATTTTTCATGTGTTTTAGTTATTTTTTGCAAAATTTTTTTTGGAATGCAACTAAAGTGAACACCAAAATTTAATAACAAATTCAATATTGCCAAATTATTTTTGCAAGCGTTTTGGATGTAAACATTTATATGTTTTGACATATTTAAGGCATGCGCAGTTATTTTGTATACAGTTATCGCGATTTCTATTCTTTAAGATGGGTTTTTTTAAATTCTCTCGATTGATACCTTTGTAAAGTTAAAATAAGCATTCTTTTCCAAAATTTATTTCTTTGTTTTTTTTAGATATTAACTGATTTTTTTGAATTCAATATAACTCACGTGTACTGCCGTATGATATTATATTTTTTGACTGATACGACTAACGTATCACATACATAATTACCTTTTGTTTTATATGCCGTCTCGACCCCTGTTTTTTAGTTTGCCTTATTAGATCGAAAATATTTTTATTGAAATTTCCGAATATTTTCGCTTTTTTGATGGTGCTGTCGGGATATTACTGAACTTTGTGATGTTATATGCTTTTGCTGATGTGATGTAGAGATTTTATGCATGCGTGGACTTAGTAATGTGATCTTCTGATGTTGATTAACGGGTGATTTTAAGATGTTATATATGTGTGGACTCTATGACGCGATCGGCTGATGTTGATGTGTGATGTAACATGCATCCAATTTGTGATGTGATCTAATGTTGATGTGATTATGGGATGATATGTATGCGTGGACTGTATGATGTGATTTGCTTATGTGGATGTGATGTTGAGATTGTGAAGTGGGAATGTTATGTTTGTTTGTGGACTTCGTGAGGTGATCTGATAATGCTGTGATTTTATGTAAAATGCGTGGACTTTTTAATGTAACTTGCTTATGTCGATGCGATGTAGGGATGTTATGTATGAATGAGTGCACTTTGTGGTGTGATCTGCTGATAATGATCTGATGAAAGGATGCTATTTTATGCATTGACTTTGTGGTGTTAATGTGATGTAGGGATGTTATGTATGCGGCAAATTTGTGATTTGATTTGCATATGTTGATGGTTTAGTTTCAGTTTATTAATCATTTTGCTTAGATATGGTAGGTACGTTATGTATACGTGAAGTTTCCGTAGGGATCTGCTAATGTTGATGTGAACTAGAGATATTATGTATGTACATATGTATATGGGGATTTGGCGATGTAATTCTGATGAGATGCAGGGATATTATGCAGGCGTTGATTTTTGATGTGATCTCCTGGTGCTGATGTGATGTAAGAATGTAATGTATGCGTGGAGTTGGTGAAATGATCGGCTGATGTTGATTCGACTTAGGTCGCTAGTATTATGTGTGTTTTGCTGTTTGAACTTTAATTTAATTTTTCATACGAAAAAGAGAAAAGTTAGACTCTGTCTAACGCAGCCGCCGAATGATTACTTTGGTTAATGATATTATTCTTTACAAGGAAACCCCTGTGAGAACTAGAGCAAACAATTAGGCTCATACGACAAGAGTGGCGTGGTTGCCAAGGCGCATATGCGCTGACTCTTTGCTTGATGATAGCAGGTACTTTGTTTTGTCCTCAGTCACCACCAAACAGAACTTTTCTGCTTCTTTTTCCATTTTGGAGTAAGCAGAACTCACGGCGCGGTTGTTCAGGCCGATGATGTAAATGCACGCCAGAATTAAAGAAATCCCGCGATAGGGGTCACCCTATCTGAATCCTCTTCTAGTTTCGAACGGCTCGGAGAGGTCCTTCCCAGTTCTGAATGAGCTGATGATATTGCTCTAGTCATTATGCACAACTATGTAAGTTTTGCGAGGAAACCAAATTCAGATACAGCGGCGTATGTCAGCTCCTTTTCGTGCATAGTTGAGTATAAAAAACCACCTGAAAAAAAATAGCCTAGTGTACATGCTTACATAAATAAGTATACATATTATATATCATAGGAGCGAATTTTAAGACGATTATATATAAGATTGACTATTCGAGTCTGCCCTATTCGATTTGTCTTTGATTTATAAGTTCCAATTCGATTTATATAAAAATGTGTCCCTTCGGCAAAATGTGAAATGCCGATTTATATTGCCGCCGGTATATAATAGAGCTTACGCCGCCGACGCCGATAAAGTTATCGGCGTAAACCTCTACTACTTACCATAGTACTAATCCAATTATTCTCATGATAACACAAAAGCTAACGGTCGATATAATTTTAATAACAATTTGTATATTAACTTTAAATAATGACTCTTTATTTTGATACTCTAGAAAAATGGAGCGAAGACAGTTATTTAATTCGCCAATGTTCGGTGCAAGTCCTCCAACAAAAGTCGGGTCGTAAGAAATGAATGAACGCCGTTTAAGCACCATAAAACGAGATCTTACCGTTTTTGATACAAATATAAATTTTCGTTATCGTGCACACAAAATAAAGTCCATTCAGTATATGTCTGATACATTTATTCTTGTGAGACCTAACTATGCTCATCTACTTAAATCGTGAATTTTTAGGTAAATGCGATTTATATGAAGGAAGCAAATGGTTATAGGCCGTTAAGAACGGCCGGACGGAACTGAACGGTGCACACGTGTGAATACGTCATCAAGAAGAATGACCCAGCAATTATATTTATAAATTTTATAAAGGATTCAGCAATATAAATCATTCCAGTCCATAAGGTAGGTCATAGGCTCTAATCCCAGAGAAGGCAACATCAAAATACATTCAAAATGTTTTTTTTCTAAACCGGGACGCCGCCGCGTAGTGAGTTGACAAACATTCCAAGTTAATTTTTGCCATGGAAATCTTATCAGCAAAAGTTCACCTGCCTTGCTTTTATTTTATATATCATAGTTATAGGTGAACGGGCTCTTTCTGAACGCAGTTGCGCTTAGAGCGTTTTCAGCACCGCTCAATTCATTGGCTGTTTTCATTCATTCTCTAAAACGTCTTGCTGGTGGCGTAAATCTCGTGTTGCTTGAATAACATTAGCCTGAGTGATATTTGTAAAAAAACATACTTACCGAGATGTTAAAGATAGCCTCTTTTTGAAGAGTTCGTTCGGGTTCGGAAACAAGAAATATTTATAATCCTCTGTTAAAAGACTATTTGGGTTTGATTTTGTGGCTATGTTCTTTTGTTTCAAGATTCAGCTAAATTTTACATACATTTTCCCCGGAAAGTTTTTCCTCATCAAGCATGTTTAGGAAAATTAAAAAAAACTACATAGAACAGTACTAGAAAGTAGTTTTTTGGGGAGTATTATCGATGTTGATGGTCCTTTTCCAGATACAGATCCGGTACATTCAGGTAACAAAGTACCATAAAGGTACTAGCCCGACCATCTCGGAAACGATTATACGACCACATTTAATCTTCTAGTTTTTGTAACATTAATTCACTTTTGTAAAGAGAATTAAAGTCAATGGCGTTGATTCCAACATGATTTAACTCTCTTTCGGATTTGGGATTAATGTCATTGACATTATTTCAAACACACAATAACAACTAAACACAAAACAATAAATGCACCAGAACAACAAACACACAAAAAGAAGGTCAAACGACTGGAATTAGGTACTGACTTTTATCTGGCTCAGTCAGCCACAAAAATCGATCAGTAAAGACCATCCCCGGTTCTGAATCAACGCACAGCACATACACATAAATACAACATACACAAACATCAATTTTGACAATACCTGCTCATGTACCTACGAACTATAAATACAAGACAAACGACAACAACAGATCAGAACGAAAATCGAAACTGATGATGGCACAACGCCGAAACCGGTTTGTCTCGAAACCAAATTTGACAAGGGATGACGGAAAATCGTTCCAATTACATCATTTATCCACCCTGTCGGAAAATCAACAACTCGTCAACTTTTTTTTGCTAAGATCCACTAAACAATAAAACACTTTATTCAAAATTTTCTTAACGTATTTTTTTCTTTATTTATTTTTTTTCATTTGTTTAAATTTTTTTGCTAAATTGAGCAATTTTTTTATATATATTAATTTTATTTATATAGTGTGTATTCATAATTAATAATATCTTTTTGTATGTATGCATGTGTTGTTGTTTTTTCGTCATTTCATTACTAATTAATATTATTTGTTATGCCTAAAAATAAAAAAAATTAATTCATATACATTATTCAATTTTTATGATTTTATTAAAGTTATTGCATATTTTTGTTTATTTTCAGTAGTGTTTTGTTGTTCTTTCTATTTTCATGAATTATTCGTTTTTGCATGTTTAGCTAGTCAGTAATTAATGCGCATTGGTTCCATAGGATTTTAAAGAAATAAAATACAAATTTAAAAATCAGCAAACTAAATTAGATACATACATTATATTGGATAAAACGCGTTTAGAAATTTAAGTTTTAATTTGAAACTGTTCAACGATTGTTCAAACTTTTGCGATTTATTTAAAACACTTGAACACAAAGGTTGTAGTATTACTAAACCTCGGGACCGTTTTTCCAAAAATATTTTCGTCTTATAACATTAGTAAATCTTATTTTAAATATATTTTCCAAGACGTTACTTTTGGATCACTCTAAAGCTTATTGACAACCTTCTTGGAAATAAGAAAATTTCGAATAAAAGACGCTTCAGAAATTTCCAAGAAGATATTTTCGTAACACAAGCTTTCTGAAAAATTTCATAAACTGATTTATACAAAATTTTTTAAGATACAAAAAATAAACTTGGATCGACCCCGTTTTGCAAAGCAATTTAATCAAATATGGACTACATTTAAATAATAAAAAATATATATAAGGCCGGATGGTAAAACCATCTGCAAAAAGTTGAAGGATTTCTAGATTGAAGAAGTGAACAAGACGTATTATGTGAAAAAAAAATAAAACAATTGATAATGAATATTGCTCGCCTTTGCACAAAATAGTTCTTCTAGTTTTATCCATTACCGAAAAAATATTTATCTAAATGTGCACATTTTTAATTGAGAAAAAAGTTTCCAAACGTGTGCAATGTAAAAATGCGCTTTTAACGAAAAATTATTAGTAAATCGTGAAAGGTTGAACCATATCGCCGTATATGTTTTAATCTATGATTATTTGCCGGCTGAAGGTCCAAATTAAAAAACACAAACGTTTCGTCTTTTTTGTCAATATATTTCGGTTACACTTCGATAACCATCCTCAGGACACCATTAACAAAAAAAAAACAAAAACATAAAATTGGTAAACAAAAAACACATACATACATGATTATTCATCTAATGTGTCAATTGTTGTCGCTTGCTCTCCAAAAATCGGTTATAAATTCACTATTAAGGCGATCTTCAACAAAAACCCATCAAAATAGCTCAGAAAAAGTGAAAATATTCAAATCATTAACATACATATGTACCTGAATTGTCAGAACGTGTAGCGAGATCTGATTGTTATAATAAAGAAAATGTGAGTATAGCCCATAAGCCAATAAATTCTTTAATAAATATATTTAACCCTAGTGAGATAAGGTACGTCTGTGAGACGTTCGTCGTTTTAATTTTGCTCTCAGTCTCTCACAATCGTAAAGAGAGAACATTCTAAGTTTTCTCAGCTACCTTTACCAGCTTGTCAATGGGGGTGTTATTCAGTAGTAACTTTTTTGTTTGCTGAAATATATACGATTGTTTTTTAAAAATACTTCTAAGAGACGTATCGTTATCTTTTACGTGACTACGAATTTTATATGTAACTTTTGCCTAAAATGGTAATTTTGGCTAATATTTTTTTAAGTATAGTTTAAAACAGTTAATTCATTCAAATGAAGTACAAAAAAATGTATTTTATTTTAATTTTTTTGCTATAAACTGAGGTCCTTCGAAAAAGACTGATTTTTGTAAGGACAAGTCCAAGACATGTCAAAATTAATTTTTAATATATTAAAAAAACAATGTTTTTCCTTAAAAACATTTAAAACAAGTGAATATATATCAAATAAATGATTAAAAACAAAAACAAGCAAAAAATGTAATAAATGTAATTTTTTTTTACATCTTTAGGGTCCTTAAGCTTGAACACGTCTCTCAGGCGTACGTTATCTTTCTAGGGTAAAAAATAACGTTATCTTTCTAGGGTTAATAGAACTAAACAAAAAATTTAACACCCAAAAAAGTGACGTAGTTTACAAAATTCCATGCAACGGTAAAACGGATGAGCGATGTAATAGCACATATGTGGGCACAACAAAAGAAAAGTTAAAAACCAGACTGTCACAACACAAGTCGAACTACAAACAGTCACACAGTACAAACTTTCATAAAACAGCCCTAATGTGCCACTGTCAAAGTACCTGGCATTCTCCTAACTTTGACAGAGCAACTATACTTGAACGAGAACAACACCAGGGGAAACGATTTACATTAGAAATGCTTCACATAATCAACGTACCTACAAACATACAAATGAACTGGAAAACGGAAATAGAGCACAGCGCACATTTGTACAGGCATTTGTTGGAGAGCAATTGACCACAATTGACACATTAGACGGATCATCATGTATGTGATTTTTTTATTTTTTCTTTACTAATTTTTATGTTGTACATTATTTTATATTGTTATGTTTTAATGTTGTTAATAATGTCCTGAGGATGGTTACCGAAGTGTAACCGAAATATATTGACCTAAAAGACGAAACGTTTGAGTTTTTTTAATTTGGACCTTGAGCCGGCAAATAATCATAGATTAAGAACATAAAGGTCGCTAAATCATCAAGAAAATGTGTTTTGTTTTTATGAATTTGCTGCTTTGATTTTACTCTATACTACAGTTCCGTGTTTGTGTTTGTGTTTTTTTTTTTTAATTTTTGTCTATCTTGTAGTAACCGCATGTTACGCAAAATTTCACATTTCCTTTATCGTTATTGTATTTTCCATATATTTATTTAGACTATTTTAGATGCCGTTAACGTTTATTCTCGCCACTGCACACAGTGCATTTGATTTAGTTTATTTGCTTTCTCTTTTTTTTTGTTATTTTAAACATATCTTTATTTTGGTTACTTATAACATACATATTTGTTTGTTTATTTAATTAATTTTATTTTCAGTTAAATTACTTAACCCAAATTTTGTTTATGTTTTGATGAACATTAAAAATTGGTTGTTTGCTTGTTTTTGTTTAAATTTTTAATGTTTTTTTAATTATTTATATATGCTATATATGTACTAAGTAATTCAATCAACTCGAATGCCTTAATTATAAAACAATGGTTACTTTTAATTATGTACATTTAGAATAATACACAGCATTGTACAGTTTCACTTCCAGGGAGCTCAGCTGAGTTTTGGCTTTGAAATGGAAAACACCGAATGTGATAATTTAAAAAAAATTTCGAGAAACAAGTGCTACAACTAAAAAGGTTATCTAAAACATTATTTTAAATATATACATATATCTAATTATAATTGTACTGCTTGAAATTGTTCGTACACAACATAGTTTTATAAAACGTTTCTTGTTGTAAAAAATTTAAAAAATATCTTATAGTATAGTTCAGCTGTGCTCCAATGAAAATTCAACTGCCAATGCCGTAAGAGTCAATTTTTTTACTTAATCCTTAATATTACTCAATAAAATTTTCTAATGCAGTTATTATTATACATGTTTTCCCAGTGTTAACATTTGGTTTTGATTTCGCGTTCTTACTGTACATTTTTCATGTTTAGATTTTCCTCCATACAAAGTGTGAAATTTGTTTTTATGTGAAAGAAAATCTGAAACACCTTTCGGAAAAAATTATCGAAAAGAGAGACCTATAATTTGTACTTACTTAGACTAAAAATGATTGGGCTAAAAACTTGCATACTCAACAAAACTCACTGAACTCAAAATAAAAAATTCCAAATTTTCATACAATTTTCACGGATTTTCCCTTGTTTTTTCAAAAGCGTTTTGTGAGATTGGTTTGCATATTTTCAGTTGCAGAATTCATAAACGTTTTTTCGTAAAATATTGAAAATAAAGAAAGAAGAATTTTATTGACGACATTTGATCAAATTGCCACTGCTATCATCGATCAATCAACGAAGGTCAAAAAAGCTTTGAGCCATTTAAGACTGCAAAAGCCCCAAAAAGAGGCGCACCACCTCGTCGAACAACAACAAGTAGAAGTCCTAATAATGACATAAATACGCGCCTTTGGATACCACATTCAGGGCCGGCTCTACCATATACGCGAACTACGCGACAGCCTAGGGCACCAAATTCGATAAACACTTGTATTAAAAATCCTTTTTGCAAAAAAAAAAAAAAATTTTGTAGGGGTCCTATATTTAGTTTCATTAAAAAAATTAATCTTCACCTTAGTTATATTTTACAACACAACTTGTCTGGTCTCGTGCCCAATTTAGTATTTTGTTGACTATACCAATGTCGGTTGCGAGGGGCGAGCGTAGCTTTTCGAAACTGAAATTAATCAAAACTTACTTGCGTTCGGCCATGACTCTAGAAAGGCTTGTCGGTTTAGCATTGCTATCAGTAGAGCAGGAAATTGTGCAAAAATTAGATTTAAGTAAAATTATATCAAATTTCTCTGAGTTGAAGGCGCGGAAAATGAAGTTTTAGTAAACTCTAAGATAATTAAAAATACTTTTGTGTTTTATATGTTCGTTCTTTTGTTAAAAAAATTATATTTAATATGCAATAGAAATAATTTTTTGTTTTATTGACACTAGGTTTGAATTTAATATTTCTGATCTCTAATTTTCTGATCTCCAATTTCTTTCTATAAATACGGGTGAAAGGGACCGCAAATAATAACTCGCCTAGGGCCCCAAATTCTCTTGAGCCGGCCCTGACCACATTCCATTACTTTCGGTTAGAATAATAAATTAAACCTTTGCCGTGCAACATAACCCAAAAAAAAAGTGCCAAATGTAATTGAGTATGATGGCAGCATTAGCAAAAGAGAGGCAGAAGTTTCATATCTATTCGCCAGTACTCATAATGATGTTCTCTCGCTAAGCATAAAAAAAGAGGAGACCAGAGAGTAACATTTGGTTTGCTAATACTCAACACTCAGAAACGCTTAATGGAAAATACCGCTATAACCTTTTTTGGCACGAATGTGTCATTTCATATATATAATTGAAAAATCCAACAAAGATTTAAGTTTTACTTCTTATATTACAGATAATAAACAATAATAACATCAAAGGAAGGCTATTATTAAACTATACGCACGTAAAGTATTTTCATCCCATACTCGCCCTAAAAAAATCATATGCAAAATTTTTAAAGAAATTCCCCAAAACTTTAACTAACGGCTATTATTTTCGGTAGCATTTATATTATATTTATTTTTTATTTAATTTTACCTACGTTAAGTGCAATAAAATTATATCGTTACACGTTATTATCACCATGGTAGTGATTAGTATTATGCTAACATATTTTTTTGATATTTTTGTTTTGGTTTTATTTTTTTAATTTCCATATGTACAAAAGAGAGCATAACACTGTTGTCGCTATTTTCATTTTAAAAACCTTTTTTGGCAGTGCATTGAAAATTTAACTATTTACGAAATAACTTAAATCATTATGCTATGTACGTTTTTATTTTAATGCTTGAGTTCGGGTTTTCTATTTTTTTGTGTATGTAGACTAATTGTTTTTAATATAGTTTTATTATATATAATTAATGCTTTCTTGTTATTGTGTTTTGTTTTATTTTTACTTTCATGTGGTAACTGTGGCGTAATTTTTTTTTAATTTTTCAACCTTTTTTACTTTTACTATTTCTTTTTTCGTTATATTTTACATTTACTTTTTTGTTTGTTTGCCTGTTAATTTCAGAATTTGGTTATAACTACGATTATTGTTGTCTCTATTTCAATGTTCTTATTATTATTTGTTTTATTTGAATTTATTTTAAAAATTTTTTTTTTGTTATTAATCTTTTTGATATTTACAAACAATTTTTTCTTATTCGCACAAGGTACATTCGATTTGAATTTATTCAACATTTTCAATTATTTCAACGCTCGCCTTTTGGCTTTCGTTTCATGCCATTTGATTATTTAAAAAACAATTTTGCAATTCACCAGAACTCCTATTTCCCGTATGTGCTATGCCTTGATAAAATTTTATATTGGAAACTATGGAAACAACTCAAATATTGAAATTCAACAGGATTACGACACTCTTGTGAGTTGCCCAAAATTGGCTTAGTGTGTTTTTTATTTAATTTTTTTCAATTATTTTCAACTTATATTTGTGTGTACCTCTTTGTGTGTACCTCTTTGTGTGTACCTCTTTGTGTCTAAATATATAAAGAAATGCAAAAGTGAGAAACATACAACAACAAATTGCTCGGTTAATCGAAATTTTACTTAAATTATTTTTTAGTTTATTTATTTATTTTTTTCTTTCTTTTTGTAATGGAAGACAGTAGTCGTATTTGTTCAACAAAAAAACATAAAAATAAAAATAAAATGTACGTAAAAAATGCACACACCGATAACGAATCCGAACTTCTTAATTTATTTATTTGTGGGGAGTGCATTTAGATACGTAACGTGGCATGTGTTTGTGTGCGTATGTGTTTTCCATTCCTATATATTTTTATATTTATATATTTACACATAAATAATGTATCTTCTCGATCACAAATGTTCGTAAGTGCATGTGTGCATTTGTTTTAACTATCAATTATGCAACGAATGTTTGCATATGAATGAAGAGAAATAATCATTTGCAGTATTCAGTATTTAAACTTATAGGAACTTTATAGCATAAAACTGCTGAGTGTGCATTTGTGTGTGTGGTCGATATAAAACATTTTTAATCATGCAATTAAAAATAATCAGATAATTGAAAATAATTAAAAGTAATTACAGGGAAATTATTACAGGTAAAACAGCGAAATTTCTAGAACACCACAGAAATTTCTCTGTGTCTTCCATTAGAGAGGAACACAGGGCTGTTTCGAAACATTTTCGGAATATTTTTGACTATTTTGTGATCGTTTCGAGATCAATTCGGGATTCTTATGATTATTTCTGGATTATTTTCTAAACAATAAAGGGCCGTTTGGAAAAAATGGGAAAAATTCGTAATTGCATTCAGGCTTATCTCAGAACTTTATCAGCATGCATATGGGGTAATCCATCCCATTTCGACCAATTTTGAACCCGACCCCTTTAGAATTGGCTAAAAGTTGTTCTTCTTTTTCTAGCTTACGTAAGACTTTTTTCAGAATTTTTTCATCCAACTCAAAAAAAGTTATGAATTTAAAAAAACACCGTTTTTATTTTCAAAATGCTATAACTTTTTCAAAAATTTACCGTTTGGGATCTTTTTTTTTTAATTTGTTTTTAAATGTACTTTTCGGAAAAAATATAAAAAAATGCTTAAAGAGATTTTTCGAATTTCGCCATTTTTTTTTTTTCTCATAAAAAACTTCAAGCAATTCTGCAATCATCCCCACTAATCCCGGAGTGGGCCGATATTTTTTTTTATTTAATTGAAAAAAAAAAAACTTTAAAAATTGTTTTGTAATTTTTCCAAAAAGTACGTTTAAAAACAAATTAAAAAAAAAGATCCCAAACGGTCAATTTTTGAAAAAGTCATAGCATTTTGAAACAAAAACGGTGTTTTTTTAAAAATTCATAACTTTTTTTGAGTTGGATGAAAAAATTTGAAAAAATTATGAAAAACGTCTTTCGTAAGCTAGAAAAAGAAGAACAACTTGCAGCCAATTCTAAAGGGGTCGGGTTCAAATTGGTCGAAATGGGATGGAATCCCCATATATATTAATATGGAGCTAAGTGACACCTTTTTCCATGCGCAATACATTGACGTACTTCGATGAAGGGGATGGAATTGTATCATATATACGCCCGTTTTATTGTAGACAGATGTAATCCAAAATTTTACATATGTAATCTTGAATCATTTTGGGACTAATTCGGGCCTATTTCGTAAACATTTTGGTATGACTTTAGGAATACTTCGAGATTATTTAAAGAATCATTTTGAGACTATTTCAATGCAATTTTGGGGGAGATTTCAGGATCACGTCGGACTCATTTTAGGATAATTTCAAGACTTTTTTAAAACTATTTGAGGCATTTTTTGGGATCTTTTCTGGAGTATTTTGGAATCATTACGAAGCTATTTCGGGACAAAGTTGTAACAATTTCAGGCCCACTTCAAGATTCGTTCAGAATCCAGATTACCAATCATTATTTAAGAGGTCAGATTACATTGTATGACATTAAAATATAAAATGAGGCATTGAAAAGACTGAGTGCATAGAGGGATCTTCGCCTAATTACAAATTTTTTACAGTTTTTAAATCCTTGATTTTTATTTCCGGATTTCGGAAAATTCTGATATTTCTAAATTAGAAGCGTTTTATTAAACGCCAATGCGGCCAAACAGAATTATGAGTAAATCAGACATTTTTCGTACTTTTGAGAAAATCGGACGTTGAGCTTTTATTCGGAGTACCGAAAATTCTACGGATAAAGTTTGTGGGCTTATATACCCAAAACGAGTTGTAAATATTACTTCACTGGTCTGTTGTAAACACTGTGATGGGGACTGATAAATAATAAAAAATAAATATTATTTAGGTATTATAAATTATTTCCTCATTATTTTTATAGAAAAGTGCGGTTTTCGCACAGTGGGTGCACATGCAATTTTTTTCCTTACCCCCTAAATTTTTAGATGTTTCTATAACATACTTAATACTAGGTTCAAATACACACCAAATTGGCAATTTATTACGCAATTTGTCATATAATAAATTGTAATAATAAATTGCCAATTTAAAAAAAATTGCGTAATAAATTGTTTCAAACTGCAAATGCAACATTGTAAAGTGTGTTTATTGAGTATATTTAAACGTCAGCTACGCACGGCTGAACTATATGGTTGGCTCATCTCATCAGGTGATTTTATGTCTTTCATTTCACTGGAGTAGTGATTGTCAAAAGAAGATGGCAAACTCAAAATGAAACCAAAACATTGAACACATTTTCTTACAACACACAAAAATTTCAAAGTTTTATGTTTTCATTCCATTTCATTCGCCTAATACCAACACGCACATTTTGACAGTCTGAACAAAGGTATGTTCTTGCTGTAGAGATGAGCCAACCAGCTATCAAATTACTATTGTGTAAGCTAAATCGAGTTGTATGAACAGCACTCAATTCAAACCGAAATTTCATCAATTTATTTTTCTGTTTGAACATAGTATAATGATTGTTTAAATTATGTTTCTGTTTGTATATACCGCACGCCATTCTCTAGTTCAATGTGTTTTTATGATTTTTTTAAACATATTTTCCTTTAGTTTAAACAAATTTTTTCGTTTATCGTTATACGCATTAGATGAACTGAAGTGATATAACAAAAATTGTATTATTTTTAAATCCAATTGATATTTAAATAAAATTTGTCTACATTGCTACACATTTACTTATATATTATCAGATATAAATCTACACATTATCGTTATTTAGAATATTTTTGCAATCTCTTAAAAATATCAATTTTATTTTATTTTATTTAAAAACAAAAAAAAAAAAACAATAAACTTATTAAACGCACTAAAATTTGCTATGAAATCCTTAAATTCCTTGATGCTATTAAATAATTTCGTAGTGATAATGACTGTCCTGGTGCTGCAATGGCTGCAATGATCAATAAATTCTTGGATAATGAGAGACAGAAATACTCCACTCAAAGAAGCTTTTAAGCCCTCGATCATAAAATAAATTATTAAACAACTACGTTTTTGAATATCTCGGGTGATTTTGCTGACAGCAAGAAAGGCCTTGACAAGAATTGATCATTATTAGCAAGATATTGTTCAAGAGATAAGCTCGGCAAACGTTTGACAACTTGGGACGGAAGGTTCAAAATAAAGGGTTTTTAAACTTTAAACATTTTTTAACATGGTGAAAGCATTGTAAGGTAAATTTGATGCAAAGCGAAATTCTAAGTTGAAAGGGAATTTGAAAAAAATGTTGTGGAAATTTTACTTCTTCAAGATTCAAAAAATAGGAAAGTTGTCCTGCTTCCTTACATATATCATTGAAAATGGCTTTTGAAATACACAAAGCAACGCCACATCGCTAAATGCTATTAATACTCAAATAAATTGCGTATCGAACCACGAATTCAGCCATAGAAAGGACTGGTACCGCTAGACAAGCCAAAAGCAAGGTCAATATGGCAAAGTATTGCAAAACTTGGAAGGGTCTATCTATCCCAAATATGGCAAGCTACATATCTGTGTGGTCCCCAGGCATCGGTGCAGATTATGAGTGCAACATCCAAGCCAAGAAAAATTTAACAAGAGGTTGTTTTTGTTGATGTAGCGATAAAGACACAAGCTGAAAGCTTTGGGGAGTGTTATCGATGTTGATGGTCCTTTGCCGGATATAGACCCAAGACAAGCACCATTAAGGTACAAGCCCGAGCATTTCGGACGCGATTTAATACGACCACATTGTACCTTCTAGGTCGTCCCATTCCACCCGATATATTTGTGCCATATTTTTTAATATCGAAAAATGCTCTTTCGATGTGAAATGAATCTAAAAAAATTATTGTGAGGTTCATGACGAAGTATTTATCGGTGATTTTATTTTTTGTATTTCAACCAAAATGTTTACACAGCAGAGTCTCAAAGAGAAAATGAATGACTTGTTCGAAGTTTTAAGAAAAATGTATATCTATTTTGCTAAACTCTGTAAGTAAATATAAAACGAAATTTCTGGCTGTGTGTTGCTTATACTATACGTCCAAAGTACCGAACTGATATTTGAGAAATTTTGTATTGTAGATTAATGTGAGCTACATATGTGATAACTTACAAAAGTCCGCGCCGCACTCATGGAGGACAATACTATATAATTAACTGCAGATGTGGTGGCAAAGTTTTGCAATTACATGAAAATCCACAGTTTCGCGAGCGACCTTAGTAAAACAAAAACAGCCCCACGAGCTATTGCTGAAATGCTGACCATTTAGATGAAAAAACGGCCTAGAAGCTTCAAATTTCATCTAATACTTAAGTATACGTCATATATTGTTGAGATAAGTGATTCATGGTCATATATATTTCATGCAGAACACAAACAACGTCAAGTCTTCGGCACAGCCGAAGAAAGGACCCGTCCTTAGTTGTTTTTCGTTAGACTCAAGCAATAAAATAATATTTATAAAGCATATTTGTATAAATTACTTTTTTTGTATTAACAAACATTCGTGAACACGTCTTGCTTTGTTGCTCGTTAATGCACGACTAACCTACTACCACTACGATGATTTTACTTTCACCAATACAGCCACAGTTTCAATTTGGTGACCACTGATGCAAATATAGCAAGGCGAATCTATACAAGGTGAGGGCAAATCGAATTCAATCCATTCGCCGAGCAAAAGAATGTAAAATCAAAACAGTTTTAATTGATCTCGATTAACTGACACATTGTTGTACCAAGCCGGAATAACAACACCTGGTACTGAGTTCGCATTGAAATGTAGCAAATAATTAGAGAATACGAATCAATAACAATATGCTATGAGCTCGTATCACATGAAGAAATTAATTCTGTCAATCGGCTCTCAACCGATACATTTTTATTGTGAATTTATATAGTAAATTTGCTTCTAGATAAAATTAAAATCAATGTGCAATTTACCTCATTTTTAAGATTTACTGCAGTGAATTTTTGTTACCTAAGGACTTCTTAAGTTCTTTTTGCTTTTTCGTTCCAATATATTTTTTTTTAGGTTTTTTGGCACAAAGTGCCCTTCTGCGCGTTTACTATTTTTAATTATTTTGCTGTTATTTTTTGTTGTTGAATATATCTACATATTTGGAAAGTTTATTATTATGCAGCTAATTTTGTTTATTTATATTTATGTATTTAAATTTTTAAAGTTTTTTTATTTACTAATACAAATTTACTTTATTTGTTTTTTGTTTTTTTTTACAATATTTGCCTATCCCTCGCTGTTTGTCTTAACTATGCATTATAATTAATTAATTAAAATAGTCGTTGTGTTCACAATTTCGAGTTTATCATATTTTATTTCATTTGTTTTGTTTTTTGTTGTTATTAATTAATTTTTTACTCTCCTATTTTTGTTTTCCAAAGCAGTTTAAGTTTTGCGTTTCCTAATTTTTTCTATTTTAGAGGTTGCTGCCTACATTTGGATGTGTGTATGTATGTATGTATGAGTGTATATTTGGATATATGTACATATGAGTTACCTGTTACGTGAGTTTGAGTTCTAATATTTTCTTTTATGTGTTGTCCTAATATGTTGTGGATACACTTCTGTATCTGTGTGTGTACGATTATATGTATTTATATTTGTGTGTATGTGTGTTTACTAACAGCGTGACATGGCACACCTCCAGCACACACAGCACTTACTTTTATGTACCCAATTTATTTTGGGTGCAATCTGTATTTGGCATTTAATTGTGGTGTTGCCACACTTCTGCATTTCTTATTCAAATTTCGCACATTATTGTTTGGTTTGGTTTTTACTTTAACACTGGAATTTTATTTTCAATTTTTTTTCCTTAAATATTTTTTGGCAGTGAACAAACATACTTCAAACAGAAAATTTTATATTTCCCTAACATGACCAAATTTTTTTGGGTTCTCTTATTCAATCGTAGTTTTCGAATTGCAGCGCACTTTAGCATGTTCTCATTCCTTTTTTTACGTAACTGTTTTTGTATTTATTGCTTCTCAAGATTGTTGTTTTCTCTTTCTAAATATGTATTGACGCTTATTTTTGTTGATATTAATTTCACCGCAACCACTAACCGCTCACCGTTGGATTCAGGCTTGGTTGTGAATTCCAAATGATGACCACCAACCGGTGTGGGCACCAACTTTAAGAAGAAGCAGCAGAAAATTAAAGTGTGGTGATGAACAACCGAATATCAAGCAGCGCTGGGCTCATAAATATCGACTATTTCGTAGAGTAACAAGAGAGAGTAAAAAAGTATAGCTTATTCTGGAGAGCAGGGTGTACGTTAAGAGTAACTAGCGTGGAGTCTTGCCAGCCAAATTGAATGGAAACGCGAATTTTGAAAAGTAGGCGATGGTGATGGCAAATATTTATGTACTTGTTATTGACACCGAAAGACTACAGAAAGTTTCAGCGACAGCTTCCAAAAAATCACGTGATTGACGGACTGAGTCCGCATATCCGTCTCGCTGGAAATCGCGCTTATCAATAACAGTAATCACAACTCTTGGTACAAAAAAAAAATTAGCTGCAATAAGATGAACCAATGAGCGTGTGCTTTGTGCTGTTACAAGTAGCACTAGATGTTGATATCCACTGTTAGAATTCGCAATAAGCTACAAATGAGTCAGTCACTCCGCTTAACGAAAAGCGTGGTTTTGTCCTGCGATTTAGCAGAAAAGCTATATCACTCACTTGCCAGTTACAGTCACGGACAAAAATAGCTGCGACTGAGTAAAAAAGTCACGGATTACGTTGATAGATCTTAAGCTTAATAACAGTTTGAAACTGGACTCAAACCGGGATAGAAACTGAAATTGGACTGGCACCGTGAACAAAAGTAGATCCGAAACAAGGCCCACTTCGGAACCGAAACATGACAAAACAAAGAGCGAAATTATACGGAAACACATATCAAATCCGCATTAAAATCTGGAGGCGTGAAATTAGGAACCAAAATCGTAGCAGTGCCTATATTAAAACCGAGTTTGGTGAAAATAATAACCGAAACCAAAATAAATTGAACAAAGTAAGTGAAAACTGAATTGAAACCGAAACCGGCGAAAGTGGAATCGAAAATTCCATTTAAGTCTAAAAAGTAGTTGACCAAGGCTGGTTGTTATAATAACGGCTATGCCTTCGATATGATATAGGGGCACACATCTTTAAAAGCAACGACTATTCAACTGCTAAATTGAAACAAAATCGTCGATTCTCTTGTAAGTAGAACCATAAAAACTGTAATTGCTGATCGTTTCTAATGATGATGCCCATACCGGATGTTTATTAATTGATAAAATTTAAAATAATGCTTCCCAACTAATACATATGCGTGTATGTACTTATGTTTATACTTAAATAAATGTAATGAAGGCAAATAGAGTTTATCCTTAATTATTTAGTGTGCAGAATACACAGGATTTTGCCGCTGGACGCACGAGATACTCTCTCTCACACTCCATATTGCTAAATCTCTATATACATGTAAACAGCGAGTAATATCGGAAATCCGATTGTCAATAGGCTATATAGCCTATAAACTTCCATCCAAGCATTGTTGACTTTCACGGCCTTAATCACCTTCGTCCAAACTAAATGCGCGTCGGTTGAGCGCCACGACCACGTATTTTCTGCCAAAGTAGGGAGAATCTGCGCAAAAGAGACGGACATACGTACAAATATTATATAGACATATTTCCGCTTTAGCGATTCTGCGCTCAAACGATCCGATTAAAGCTACAATGAAAACAAAGTTCACCGAATCGTTCGATGCGTTTGATTCACTTCTTGCGTAAGAATTCGGTGTATTTGCGTGCACGCTTGCGCACCTTCTTAAACGCATTACTAATTTTGAAACTTTCAGTGAATTGATAATGATGATGATGATTATGATTATGATGTTGAGCATGATCATAGTCGCAATTTTGTTGATTATGATAATGATGTGCATCATTGTTAGCATCACCATGTGCCTTATAGTGGAAGTGTGGATGATGTGGATGATTCACATAAGATGCAGACGCCGGATTTATGGAAGCCGAAAGACATGGTGATGAAGCTGATGAAGCAGGTGATAATGGTGAACGTGGTGTGGGTGTAAACTGAAAACTGCCACGACACGAAATCAAATTATGATCGGAAGCAGCGTCGAATGATTCAAATGAAACGCCCGTTGGTACAGGTGATTGAAGTAAAGAAGATTGCTGTCCGTCACTTGTGGCCGTAATGGAGCCGCACAAAGTGCCCATATAACCACCAACTGCGCCCTCCTCCGCTTCAGCAGCACCGCCAACAGTGCTGCCAAAGCCTTTAGGTAGCTCACCGATACCCAAGGGTTTATCAAAGACTGAATTCGCTGACATATTTGTATAATCATAACTGGGGTAAGTGTAGGGTAGATAACCAGTGTGATGTGCTTCGGTCGAGACGGCAATACCGTCAGAACCGCTGCGTGTTGTATTAATGAATTTAACTTCGTTGGCATTGCATTCAGGGTAATTTCCGAACACGATGTTAATGTTATTTGTGCTCGATGAGAGGTTAATATTAGTCGGTGATAGCGGTGTGTTGCTGCTGCATGTCGACGTAACACAACCGGTGCCTTCAGCTTCATTATTCACAATACTAGCGCCGTTAGGAGCAGAGTTCTGATTGAGGTTCGTTTCTTTGCTGGAGTTGCGTCGAAAACAGATTTCATAACCGCGCACGCTGTCACCACCTTCTGAGGAAGCTGCACCACCACCATTGTTGTTAGCGAAGTTATTTTTATATTGGAATTCCAAGGCGTTACTGGGTTGGAATGGATAATTCTTAGAGTTATTCAGCACATCACTCGATTGCTGGTTGCCCTTAGAGAGGTACTGATGTATGTCTTCGCTGGTTATTTGCAGGTCCTGATCGAGGTATGTATTACATTGAATGTAATTGTTACAACAATTGTTATAGGAATCAGCTTCTTGATGGAAAAGCACAGTAGTGGATGATTCCTCAAAATCACAGTTGAAAGGACTTTCCCGACATTTACGTGCCGCTGCTGCTGATGTGCTGGGACGTTCGTCGTGCGTATGCTTACGGCTGCTGTGTTGCGCTGTGCATACACGATGCCCGCTATGACGATCGCTTCGCTGTTCGCTATGATGTTCACACTTTTTCGTTTTCTGCGACTCGCGTGCTTGTTCATTTGTCGAGGCCCAGGGATCTTTTGTATCTTGTTCACTTGATTGCTCGAGTTCTGTTGGCGATTTGCCATCTGCCAAAAAGCTCCAACGTATGGGTGAGGGAGAGCAAGCATAATCGGGTAGATCGTTGCTAAGCGCATCTTTTGAAATTTGACGTTCAATAGTCACTTTCGAAGGTGATACCACAATTTTCCCACCACTACCATGCTTCTCTAAATCTGCAGCATCGATACCCATTTGTTTGGCACGTTCGAAAACCGAAGTTAGTGACCCTGGCTGACTTTTAGCGCGTCCCCCATTCAAGCCACGCAACGAAATCGATGAGTAGCTAGGCTGACGCTGGTGCAAACGTCTCTTGCGCAATACTACAGATGCTGACTTTATTGAATTGTTGCGACTTAGCGATGAGCGGGAGCCATACAAACTAGTTGAATCGGTTTGATAGCAATAATCGGATGAGGTACAACACGACGAGGGCCGACGAGTTGAGCCATATAAATCCTCGGCAAAATATTGTGCCAATTCGGTACGCGACGAACTACAACATGTCCTACGCACTAGTATATCTTGAACTTCGCGATCGACACAAGTGGGATTGTGACATGTATTCAATGAAGTACTTGATATATCAGTAACCGAACGATGACGTCGTGTGCAGCCGCCGACATGCGCATGACCGTGATGGCGCGTTGTGTAGCGCTGCTGCTGATCTCCGTGTTGGCTGTAACCATGTGGACCATGTAAACTTGAATTACCACTTCCGCCTCCGCCTCCTGTATTACCATTGTCATTTTGTTGTTGTTGATGATTATGCCTCGAACGCCGACGTCGATGATTATGATGTTGATGATGTGCTGATGATGACTGTGTATTGGCCGTGGGACGTGGTGGATGTGTGTGCGAGGAACGCGCTAATGAATCGGTTGTATCTAGCAAATGATGATGTGATTGATGTGGTGATGAATGTTGGCTGTGTGAATGATGGCTATGGGGTGAGGTGTGACGGCTATGATGTGGACTGCTGTGACTATGACTATGCTTGCGTTGTTGCTGGTGGCGGTGTGGCGTCGGTGTGGAAGAGGATTGTTGAAGCGGTTCCGCGTAAGCAATATGACTATGACAGTGAGTCGGCTGGTGCATATTGTATGTAGAGGATTGATCGCCAAGCTGTTGCTGTTGTTGTAACTGTTGTAGGTGCGCTTGCGTGTCATCACATACAATATCCTTATCATAGCTACAATGTACGTGATGATGTTGCTGTGTCTGCTGTTGTTGGTGTGAATGTTTTTGCTGTTGATGTTGGTATTGTTGTTCAGCATTCGTTGAATGTACACTGGCAGTTTCAGGAGGTGAGGCGTTCCTCAGTCAAGGCCCGTTGCTCGGGTAAGCAGGTGTTTGCTGACGATGGTGATGGGGCGCAGAGGCACCGCTCTGGCCCTGGCGTGTATTTCGGCCGCCTTCTAAACAACGCTCTGATGCAGCTGCATGATAGTATGCGTACGTCGTAGATTAAAAAATAAAAAACAAGTTTCATTAAAATACGAAATTATACGTATTTATTTCAAATAAAGCTGTGGGGAAATACTGTTGGTATGACGTAGTGACAAAATTCGTTTGATATTCGTATAACGTTTAAATGATTTTTGTCACTACCTCGCGTAAAAAAAGCATCGCTAGTATAGTGTCATTATTTGTAAGGCAATTATGTGTTCAAAATATATTGTAGTGTTTTCATTTTCAAACGAAAAATACATGCAAAAGCTTAATTTCATGCCATCAACTCTGCATGCGATATAAAAATAATCAACAAACATGTGATGTCAAAACGGGTATTGTTGATCGGTTGATCATGCGATGCTTTATATATTCAGGGGCATGCGGTAAATAACAAGATGCACAGTAAGGGCGATACATGGAATGGTATATGCATACAAAAAACTCAAAGACGGTAATTTAATTCACATTTTTTTTTTTCGTAGTAAAAAAATTAAAATCAAATTATATTTTACACTGGAATACTTAAACATCTGTGAGTTAAACATTTTCATTGCGTTGTTAGCCCATGATAAAAATAGAGTTGTTGTTTTTTTAGAAGACAGTTTTCTTGCCTTCCGGATTAATGTTATGCAAAGTTACGCAGGACAGGCTCGTTCTTTAACACCGACGACATCAAAAGTTCCACAGAGGTTTAAGCCCAGCTGACAATGAATGTAAATTATAATCCGGGAGGTAATGGAAGCGGGTAATATCAGCGTGAATGATTTTTTGTTTTTTGATAATGAAGATACATCAACAAAACTGAGGGGTACTTGTGTCAGCACTTAGGACCGTTTTCATTATTTTCAGTTGTCCACTTAACTACACTTTATCAAAATTTTCATTTTCTCCATGCTTATTGATACATCGACTCTCAGTTAAGTGCAAGGAAAAAGTGTTTAAAAAATTTAGGCTCTTTTCTTGGTTTATGTGTATTCGCAATAGATTTTTGCGATTTCTTTTTACAAATTATTTACAATTTTCGAATAAATAAAGAGTTGGTCATCCTGTGCTGGTGAAAAAGACAATGTAAAACGATCTGTAGATATGGGGAAAATGGCTGCAAGACTGTTTATTTTTTTGCGGAGTTTAGTTATTGTGTTCACTGTTGCCGATACACTACTTCGCAATACCTGTAACGGCTGTGGCACCAGTCACACTGGGTTAGAACAAAGTCGCCGCCATGCATCCAAAATCTTGAAGACTATTACTTGCAGTGAAATGATCAGCGATAAAGCGTAATAACTTGCCGTGTAGAAACATTAAGGTAGTGAATATGGAGGCTGAGATATGTATAATAAACCTTTAGATCACCCGACGACCGTAGCCGAGGTCATGGAGTATTATTCAAAGCTTTGTAAACTTAATACTGGATATGGACACGAATCGGACTGGCCAGGAATGGAGAAAATTTGTGAAATCTTCACGAGCTATCGTCATTGATCACAATTCGTGGTGATTTAGTCAAAAAGAACGCGGAAATAATCAAGGAAACTTAGTTCTTGGGGTAAACGCGTTCTGAGCACGCAACTGTTGAGTTATACCATGAGACAATGATTTTCCAAATAAATTATAGGCTTTTTTTCTCTAGCTTCTTAATTTTTTCTGTTCGCTTAAACAAAATTTCAATTGAAACGCAACAAAAATTTTAGCAACATACTAGTTTTGCTCGACTAAGTGGTTTTTGTTTTTCAATTGAATTTTTTTCTAAGCAGGTAGGCATATATTAGGACTGGGACTATCCGCATATTCGAATATCCGGATATCCATACAGATATCCGTTGACACGGTTAATATTCGTTTGTGAAACTATACGGATATCCGGATTTATGAAGATCCGGTCAATAACCGTACTTTTGGATATCCAGTTAAATCAACAAATTGATGTACCATATATGTTTATTTAACATTAATAACAATAAATTCGTGGGGCATTTAAATCAATTAACAGCGTTTTGTCACATTATGAACAAATGGCACTGTTCTTATTTTCACTTGTTTGCAAAATTGTAGCTTTTTAATTTTTGACGTTAATTTAATAATCTACAAACATATTTTGTGAATAATTTTTCGATGTTTACTTCATTCAATTCTAATACGCAGATATTCAACTTTTATATTCCAGTATCCGGACATACGGATATCCGGATTTTCCGTTTACGTATCCGGATAGCCGAACATCGGATATCTCGATTTCCCATTTATGAATCCGGATATCCGGATAGTCGCATTTTTTGCTATCCGGTTATTCGAATAACCCGTTTATCCAGACAGTTGAAAAATCCGGATGCAGTTCACAGCCTTAGCATATATGTAATACTCCTATATTGCTAACAGAAAATGGTCGCAATGTGTTTTGAATTCGAAATCAAAACAAGACAGCCTATAAAATTTTTGTGTTTGTAGCAGCATAAGAGTGACAAGAAAAAATTTAAATTTAGGTACGTTCGATTATTGAATACAAAAACAAAAACGTTTAAACAGCAATATATCGGCACTCTGATGTTTGGGAATGTACCTAGCCTTTTGTAGCAATATAGGAGTATTACATATATGCAGGTAGGCAATATTTAGAAGCTAGAGAAAGAAACCGACCAATTATTCTCAAAATTTAAGAATTAAAATAAACTGAAATATTACACACAGAAAATACACTGAAATATAATAAAACTATCACCCTGTCCAACCAAGAGTTGGGTAGATCGCAAATTCTCAATCGTGTACAAATGCCACCACTAAATAATTTATTAACGGTTACGTGTTCGCAACGCGTTCATGTTCGGTTAACGGATTTAACGTCATATTGGGCTTAACGAAATACCGCAGCTCAACGCAACGTTTTCCAGGCCACATGAGTAGTTCACTTCTCTGGTAATGTAGGATTTTAGATTTTGGATATTATCAGCAATCAATTTACAAAATTTAAACAATTTTGAGTTTGAACTTTAGTTGATATGCATGTATGTGTGTGTGTTTAGTGTGACTGTGTGCTCATTTGTGTGCATAAATTAGTTGCTGCTGCTGATGTTTCTGCTTGCTGTGTTAAATTTCTTTTTGAATTTGCAGTGAGTTTTTTTTTTTTGTTATTGTGATTCTCGTGAAGGTACATACATAGTACTGCCGAAATTGTAAATTAATTATGCTACCTGACATCCTGCCATGCGCCGAATGTCGTCGAAAACTATCGCGATCATACGTGTAGTCATAATGACATTTGCGCGCCGGCACTGGCGTATGAATGTTCGTTCCGTAGTTGGTGTAGCATGTCGAGCTGCTGGCCAGATTTGTTGTTGGCCCCAGAAGATTTGTGCCATCACTTAGCGGATATGGACCCATACCTTCAACCGTTAATGAGAACGAAGTGGTTCCAAACACTTTTTAATTAATATGTTTTATAAAAGTTGGTTGGATGTTTTAATTTCATAAAAGATGTGCAATTTTGAATATAGCCCATACAAGATTCATTGAGATCCGATTGATTTGGTTGATGAAGTTTGATTTTGATTTATTCAAACATAATTTCATTGCAATTTTTATTTTTGTTTTCAAATTTGTCCGATTATTTTAGATTTTTGATCAAAATTTTTTTTTATTAATACGTTTCAAATTTAAGACAATTTTAGCCAAATGATGATTTTTTTGTTAAACATTTTTTTTTATTAAAATAATAGTTGGGATATGTTATCATGCAGTTAAATATATATTTTATAGTAAATCAAAAATTGCCGATTTTTTGTATAGGTAATTCATGAAAAAAAGAGAATATGTTGAATTTCATTATGAATAAGAGATATTTAATATTTTGTAACCACAAGCACAACACATTACAAAACTTGAATGATATTCTAGATTTTATTTGTATATCGACGGCTGAGTGGAATAAAAGCATATCTCGGTATTTGATTGAACAAACCATATCCATTTTTTTTTTTGTTTTTCAAAAACACAATCTTGAAATTGACTGATGAGCCTCATATCTTAATTGTAACCGCACTGAATTTATGCAGAGATCTCTAGGTGGATTTGGAAACGAATTCTGAGAAGATAGAGATTTATTCAAAAATGGTTATAATTTTTTAAAGATAGCTGAGATTTTGCATTTTGCATAGCTGTGACAGAGAATCCTTCACTCAGACGTCGATAGCAGCTTTATTTCCAGTAAATTATGTACATAAACAAAAACAATAAATATTGATTCGCGAGAGTATACCTTTCAGGGTTAAAAATTATATTTTATTTTTAAACAATCTCTAATTTACAGTTTAATCCAAAAGATCAACTCAAATTGCAAGCAGTTAGCGACAATTTCTTAATATACAGGGTGATTTAAAACTGCACACATATACCTATATGGCCCAACGAATGGACGAAGTCTACTTTTATATTTAAGAATTTGTGCTCTTCAATAAAAAAGTTCACAAAATTTAATTGTAGGCGTTAGCTCCTTGAAATTCGCACTTTGTTAGAGTAAATTCATTGACAAACAAATTGGCACATTCTAATTTTTTTAAAATTTCTCTTCAAAACTTTGATCTCAACTCTTCAAATAATAACAATTTATGAATTCATATGCTAGTGAAATAATAGCAGCAAAATTGTATCGACTACGTGAACCAAAAACGTTTCTGAAAACATAGAAAATTCGAGACATTTTTTATAAATCTTCGAAAAAATTTCTATTTTTTTTAGAGTTCTAGGAAACGTTTCAAGTAGGCAGTTTTATAGTCCAATTCCTCTTAGTCTGCCAAATTCTCATTGATTTTTGATTTCGTAATAGGTGTTTTAGATTTTATTCCATATTTAATTTATGGCCTCATTCTCTATTACGGAACGAACGTTCGTTTCGCCTCAGAGACGAATAGCGTCTGTATTTGCATTATGTTATACGATGGTAACATATTATTTGACATTTGCTTCGCCTTCCTTTTTGATATTAAGTAAGAAACGTAAAGGCCTATCGAAAATGATAGATAATACCATTGCTAGACGAAATCGTTTGGAGGCGAATCGTTCATCTGAGCTATCGTTCGGAATACAGAATTAAGCTCATAATTTAATTTTGTAAATGAAAAAAATTTAAAGCAAACAAAATCCCCAAATATCAATGAGATTTCCAACTTGCACTTTGGCAGACTAAAATTAATTCGACAACAAAACTGCATATTGAAAACGCTTCCCAAAACTACAAATAAAAATTTAAACATTTTCTTCATGATCTTTAAACACTTTTCGAATGTTAAGAATTTTATTAAAACGATTTTAAAATTGGTTTTGATACTTTTCGTTATATAATTCAATAAAGATTTTAAGTAAGAGACAAATAAAAAAAGAATCAAATTACTGAACAATTTGCAAATCACTTTTGCTCCTAGTATTGTGTGCTCGTAGGTGTGTGTTAATTTGGAATTGTCTGGCGTTGGATAGGGAAAACATCAGCAGAAATTACAGTTGGCTCGTTGGTTGGTTTTATGCGAACTTTATTTCTCGAAAATTGTCCAAATAAAATTTATAATAACAAAATAGCCATTAAATAAATGCCAATTGTCGACTTAAGACTTAAAAAGAGAATTTCAAATATAAGGTCAATTTAGCAAAAGAAGTGCGGTTTGTGTAAATTATGTTTAAAAACAAGTTTTATCTTTTTATTTTCTTATCCTAAATAAGATGCCGTAGATATGATCTTATAAGCCTTTAACCCTGGTTTACTCTCTACATAAAAACACATATTTATTATTGTTACACTTTGTTTGTTGTAAATTTTCGAAAAATGTAAGAATTGTTATGATTTAACAGAAATAAGCTTCAGCAAAAAATACAGTGGTAAGTGGTATCAATGATTAATGAAAGCATATGACAAAAGTTTTTAAAAACATAAATGAGAGCTGCGCGAGATGTATTTCGTGTGCAATCGATTACAGTTATGGTACGTTAGGTTAGGTTGAACTGGCCGGCCCATGTGGACCTCGCATAGAATAAATGAGTACGTAGTGTTAACAGAAATTTGTTTAACGACCTAACTGAAACGACCCTATTAAAACCCAATACATATGTTATAAAATAACTCTGTCCTCTTGGCAAATGCAAGAAGCTTTTTAGGAGTTATGCCACTTTCTTCTTCTAGATCCGACAGCCGTATCACTCCTAATATCTAGAGTCTTAGCCTGGCAAGCGCAGGGCATGAGCACAAAACATACTTGATCGTTTCCTCCTCCAACCCGCACTTCTTACATATGCTATCAGTGACCACGCCTAATTTAAATAATTACAGTTATAACGTAGAATGTTTTTGGCCGTTAATATAAAATATTTTAAAATTTTATTGAGCTCAAGGCCGGTTTTAATAAAAACAAATAAATATGTTATTGTTTTAATTTATTTTTACTCAATAATTCGAATTCAGTCTGAATTCATCATCAGGAGCTAGAGATACACAAAACGAAAAAAGCCCTTTTTTATACACAAACAAAAAATTTTAAAACAAAACTTCACTACTTACTTCTTCAACTGTGATTAGAAGACTAAATCGTATAACACTAATTATATGTAACAAAGGTATTGAACATAATAAAACAGAAAATATAAACAAACTAAAGAACAGTTTTTGTAAACAAAAATATTGGAAAACATCAATACATAAGACGGCAAAACAGTAACGATTCAGCTGATCATCCTAGCGTTGTGGTTGTTGTCACCAAGACGATGGTGTAAATATGCAAGTACATACATACATATACATATGTATATGTTTATGAAAAATGCATTAGGGGTGTCTGTTGTTTTTTATAAGGTTGCGGTATGCGTATGCACAATTAGAAGTGTCGGATTTGAAATTAATTTTCTTGTCATTAGGTGTGTCTACTATATGTAACATTTCTTTAACTTTGTGTATTTCTAGCTCGTGATGATGAATTCAGACTGAATTCGAAATATTGAGTAAAAATAAATTAAAACAATAACATATTTATTTGTTTTTATTAAAACCGGCCTTGAGCTCAATAAAATTTTAAAATAATTACAGTTATGATAAAAGTTGCTCATCAAAAATGAAAGACTGTGATTACTGAATGAAATCATTTAGAAAATTTGAACTTCAACGATTTTGAATATAAAATGCTTTGACACAAATTCTTTAGCCTTATCTTAACTAAAGCGGATTTAGTGCGAATAAAACAAGTAAATTTCCACTGCTAACACCCAAAGTTTCACTAATCTTTATAAGCTTCTTCAGGGCTTTGTAGCATTAATAACAACATTAATAACAACAATTGAAGCAAGTTCAGTGCTCCCCCTACGCCGTGAAAGTAACGGAAAAAAAATTAAGGTCACATTTACCAAATAATTATTAAATCGTAGCAGTCGCAATCGGGTTTTTAATGCGTTTTCTTTTCTGGAAATAATGTCGCCCTGCTCTCTCGTAAGTTTGTGCGTTCGCTTTTCGAAGCGCCAGGTGACATTGTTCAAAAAATTTGAATTTGAAAGTGCAACATAAGGGTAACATATTTCCCAGAAAAGAAAACGCCATAAGGTTGCTTTAACTGTATAATTGTATTGCAGTCATAATGCATATCGCTCAGCTAAGGAAAACAGTGGACAGCATTTAATTATAGAAAATAAATTTAGCTTAAAAATTTTAAAATTGAAACAATAAATCAGCAAAAAAAAATTTAAAAACACACGAAAGCATGAGTGATTAATTAATTATTATGCGCTTACTGATTGTTGTGATAATTGTTAATTATGAATTTGTGTAGGCTTCGCACTTTATAAAATATTTTTTTTTTTTTTTTTTGGTATTTTGAATCTATAATTATTTTATTACTTTGTTAGTATTCAAATGCACATATTTTCACGAATACAATATACGCAACATCATTACATTGGTACATTGTTATTATATTTGTATTTGTAACAGACATTTTTTATTTTGGAAGTATATAGAATATAAGGTAGTTCATATATATGTTATATGGGTGTATAGATAGAGATGAAAGATTTTGTGTACTTTAATTAATTATATTTCTCATTGCTGTTGGTGTTAGTGAATTAATATGTGTGTATACACAAACACAAAACAACAAATAATACATGAAAAACAAAAAAACAAGTTGAGATTTAGAGAAAAATTGTTTGTTTGATTCTTACGTGAGTCATGTTGGGTCTTTTCCTCAGATACCATCAATGCGGCATGTTCGATGCCAGAATTCATACTTTGAGGCTCCAAGCTATTTGTGCAGTTTAGCATACTCCTGAAATTCGCACACTCTACGATTATGTTTTAAGTGTAAAGCAATGTTTTTTTGTTTTTTTTTTTCTAAATTTTGGTTAATTTTTAATTATAATTGCATTTCTAACATTTATTTTTCTGTTTTGTGCCGTAGACGATAAGTCATGTGACTTTATCTAAAGCTTTATTTTTGGATAGTGTATTTGTTTTGTTTTATAATCGTTTATTCAGACGACATTTTTCGAATAATTGTGTTTTTTTTTTTTTTTTTTTTGTGAATACTACGTGTGTGTTTTGTTAAGTATTTTAATATGATTTGATCAGTGAGAAGTGTTTTTAAGAGGCCTCTTTTCATTGTTTCAGAGCGTTACTGTAAGACGGAGGGTTGTGTCAATTGAAAATTAAAAGAGAAAAATTTATAAAACCGCAAAACAAAATGGACCAGGCCAAGTACATAAGGCATAAAAGTGAAACACAATTATAATTTTCAGATTTATATTTATCCTAACAGAAAAAGAAACTCCTTTAATGGGAATATGTATTAAGACCGCCTTATTTAGGTTACGTTGAACTGGCCGTCCATGAGGACCTCACATAGACTGATTGAGTCCGTAGTGTTACCAGAAGTTTGTTTTAACGACCAAACTGAAAAACCCTATCAAAAACCAGGACCTATGTCATAAAATAACTCCGTCCTCTTGGCAAATACTAGAAGCTTCCTAGGACTTAAGCCACTTGCTGCTTCTAGATCTGACAGCTTTATCACTCCTAATAGCTGGAGTCTTAGCCTGGCAAGTGCAGGGCACGAGCACAGAACGTGATCGATCGTTTCCTCCTCCAACCCGCACTTCCTACATCCGCTATCACTGACCAAGCCTAATTTAAGAGCATGTGACGCCAGAAGGCAGTGTCCGGTCAGAATACCCGTCATGAATCTACAGTCCTCTCTTTTTAATGATAGAAGCAACTTTGTTAGTAAGACCGCCTTACTTTAGAATTTTTTCAAAACTTCCTTTTTCCAGTATACATACCTTCAATACATTTTTAGCTAAGATATCACCTTCATAAATAAAATTCTGCAATGGGGACTACTTTATTCGTGTTCTGATGCAGAGTAATTTTGAAAAAAAAAAATCGAGAAAGAAGTTCTCCAGTAAAATTTTGGGTATAGGCAAAATAGGTAAATATGTATTACACTTTTGCCGTCGATATATGTATATATGAATATATTTTTCAAATTTATTTTTCAAAATTATTTTTTGAAAACTATAGTTATGGTCGTTAATTTAAACGTAATACTTTCACAATCATATAATTAAAATTTCCCTTTAAACCTTGGAAAAGATCAAATGTACTACGTTAGCTTCACTTTGGGTTTTTGGAGATCAGGATGGTTCCTCATTAACGCAGAAAAAAGTAGTTGACACATATACATTTTTCTTATTTTCATACTATTTATGTATTTGTGAGTTTTATCGAGACTTAGCGCAAGCTAAAAACGAAGCTTGAAAATATATTACAAAAATTATAATAAACAAATATATATATACAAAATTTTTAAAATTAAGTAAATAAAAAATAAAAAAATTGCACTTTAACACTACTATTGAAATTTAAGTACATATAAAAACAAATTATAAATATATGTTGTATTTAAGCAGAGTTTAAAATAAATTCAATGTTCTTTTGAATGCTCGTTTTCCGAGTTCCGATGGCTTATTTCAATATCATTTGTTGAGTTACTTTCGCGGCGTGTGGAGCCGTATTCGCTAAACGAAGGTAAGTGAGTATAACAAAAATTATGTTAATAAAACAAGTATGTAAAAACTAATAAGATATATGAAAAGTAATAATAATTATTTGAAACAAAGGTAAGTTATTAAAATAAACTTATTTCTTGTAAAAAAGTGATTGTAACCTTTAGGGTGTCTACACATAAAATTATGCTTTGTAAATGGGAGTTTTATGAAATATGAGTATGCATGAAGAAACAACATTTTCCATAAACAAACTGGAGCTAATTTAATTTTACAGAATCATACTCGATGATGGAGAATTTAGAAGGAACAAATATGTAGAAATGCGATACTGAGATTGATTTGTGTAAAATTTATATTGATGAAAGGTTTTAATTGAGAATAGTGACATGGAAGCAGACACTTAAAACATTCAAGAATTAATTTGAAGAGTATCAATAAATTATTATGACAATAAAAACTGAGAACAATGAAATAACGCAATATGTAAAAATGAATTATAGAGCTCGCTAAAGCATTTCTTGAAGAGTATTTGCAAAAACACAAACTACAATAAACATTAGAATAGCTAGTATATATGTGTATTTGCAAGGTCAAGCCCATGTAATGAATTAAAAGAAGTAAAAGTTAAATATAAACAAAATTGTAATTTAATTTTTGTCTTTCGCTTTTTTATTTGTTATTGTTTATAGTATTTAATGTGAATATTTTATTGTTGTTGTTTTTGTTGTTTATCATGCAACTTACCCATACAGTCTACTATCTCGGAATGTCCTTCTGTGTGTAACGTATACATTATAACGATTATTATTGTGCCAAACCAAAATTATTATTATTTTTTGTTTTGTTTTGTTAACAATTTTTTTTTTTTTAGGACAAGAAATCAATAAAATTATTCAAAATTTTTAATAGTGACAATATGACAAGCTCAATGCAATATGAATTAAATGAAACTAATTGGTAATTAAACTAAATTGAAAAAAGCAAAAATACAAAACTAAAATTTGATAAATTAACTAGTAATTAATATTTGTGCAGATGTTGCCTAAGTTATTTGGAAAAATATATTTTTAGTTATTGCTGTGTTTTTATGAGAGTTTCATGAAATAATTCGTTTTTGCAAGCGGCATAAATTGGTTAAATGCTGCACAATTTTTTTTCGTCGGTGAGTCTTATTAGTTTCCACTTATGCATGGCAAAGGGGTTGATCATAGTAGATATGCTCTCTTTATTAATCGCAAATGGTTTCACAGAAGCTGAGAGCGTTCAATTTTGGTAGTGAGTATAGATTTGAACAAAAGTTCGCGAGCTACTATCGATATTTAATACCATTGATGAAAATCAATTACTAGTAAGTTCACCTACTATTGGTATTATCGATAGTGAAGTTCTTGTAAGAATAGGCTATCTACAGATACTGTTAGCACAGATATATCTTCGTCTATCAATTAACTTAAACTTTCCGCCGGTGTGTAAGTTTACTGAGACTTATCTAGGACTACTCTGTTTTCGAAAACTGAACTCACCCTTTTGAGATTTTCTCGAGATCACATTGGGATCGAACAATTTGAGACTATTTCGGAATGGTAATATCGACCTTCTCGGCTTAATTTTCGGGTTTTTTGTAGTGTATGGGTCGGAGTAACTTGTGAAGCAGCTCGGAGTTTTGTTAAACGTCATGACCAACATCATCGCGCAATTTTGTCATTGCGTCGTCGTCATATCAGTAATTATCCCTATTTTATGATAACTGACGCCAATTGAGAGTTCAAAGAGAGGTCGCGTCTTCATGCCGCTGTGCTTTTTAAGTTAGTGGAACTCTTCCAGTATTTCTGCTTCCAAATGCGCTTTTGAAAATGAGGCTTTGGGCTTGTTTTTAAGTTCTTACTTAACTTAAGTACTCATTTGTTCTCGATTTTATTAATTGTTTACGCATTATTTTGGAGTAATGTCGAAACCGTTTCAGAACTGTCTACGAAACTTTTTAGAACATTTTTTGATAATTTTGAGAATAATTTTGTAACCATTACGGGATTGATCATGGATGTCAGAACTGTTTTGGGATTTTTTTGGAACTATTTCAGAACTGGTTTGAGATATTTTGGAACTGTTTTCGGGATAAAAGACTTTAGCCACACTATTCCAATATGGTCAATTAGCGAAAGATTTTCGAGGTATTTCAAAAAATTTAAAGAAGTAACCTGTTGCAAAAGAGTAACAAACTCTAGAAATATAAACGACATCCGGTTCGCAAAAAGCAATAAGTTTAATTAAATCACCAGTTCCCAAAAAAAAAAAAATAAAATAAAATAAATGGGTTGCAAAAAGGTATTCAGTTCATATGATATAACTGTTCCAAAAAAGTATCCCGTTGGAGAAAAGTAACGAGTTCAAAACTACCTGCAACCGAAAAGGAACCAGTTTCAAAAAAGTTGTCAGTTGAAATGATGTCACTGTTCCGAAAAAGTCAAAAGTTACAAAAACTAGTAGGTTCCAAAAAAATTACCTCTTCCAGAAAAGGAACCGATTGTTTAAAATAGCCCTGTTTTTTTTTAATTAACTGGTTGGACAAAAGTAACCAGTTGGAGAAAAGTAACCGGTTGAAAATAGTGACCGGGTCCGAACAAGTAACTTGTTTTAAAAATTAAACCATTCCCAAAAAAGTCAGTTCTTAAACAGAATCCAGTTGCGAAAAAGTAATTGGTGAAAAAAAGGAAACTAGTCGAATATTTACTCTGAAAAAGTGTTTCGAAGTATAACAAAAACAGTATTTAGCTACAACAAAATATACTACGTCAGATATAGGATTTATATTTTAATGAATCGGGATCTTACCATTTCTAGAAATGAGGACAGTTCTTGTAAAACCTTAATGGAAGTGTTCCAAAAAATGCCGCACTTGCTTTAACAAACTATTTCAACTTTATAACCGATTGCCTTTGCATTTTTTTTTTTTTCATTAACAAATTTACTAATGAAATGAGGACCTCTTATATCTAATAGTTAGATTTCTTCAAAAGTTTTAAGAGTATTTCTTCTTATGCACTGACAAGATATACATAAAAGTATCTGTGATATGAAGTGAGTATGATTTATTTTTATACGTTGCTGGATGATGTGATGAAAATTAGTGTACCGTAAGTATTACGCAATTTTATAGTCTCTTGTTTTTTATACCTAAATATTTATATACCATTAAATTTATATTTAAATATTCTAGAATAGTGCATACCTTCCGTTGCCATGCCGGAATAACGCGCAAATCTCCTCGAACGTTTTATTTTTAGTCTCAGGAACCTTCTTATAAGTGAATATCCAAAATGCGGCTAAACAAACGCTAAATGGTAAGAATGTATAATTTTCCAATTCAGCCTGTTGAGGAAGAAAAGTGATGTGTTTAAGTTAAATATTCTGAGTTGTGTAAGCTTCACTTTCTATTTTTGCTTACTTTCATACTAGGGAAACCTATGCCGACTATAAAGTTCGCTATCCAATTGACTAATACAGCAATCGCCATCGCGCTGGGTCGTGGTCCTTGCGAGAACAATTCAGCTGTGATCATCCATGGTATGGAGCCTGGACCCACCGCAAAGAACACGACAAATCCAAGCGTTGACACCACTGATAAATATGACATCCAATCGATCATTTCCTGTACATAACCAAAAAACTCCTATACAAAACGTGAAGTTACCCAATTCTCGATGATTTGTAGGCTTTTTCTTTTCTGTAATATTTTCTTTTTTTTTTTCGAGTTTCATATGATAACCAACAAATCAAATCATAGAGAAATTAAAGTTTAAACTTAAAATAAAAACAAAATTATATTGTAATTTAATTCCCAAAAAAAAAAAAAAAAAAAAACAACAAAATATGTATTAATATATTAAAATATATGCTGCGTCGAAGTAAATAGTTTAACTGTTATGCTCTTCTTGTATTAATTACACAACTTTAGTATTAATGTTTGCATTGCTTCTAGACCAGTACTTAAAAAATTCATTCAAAACTTTACGGCTGCATGAAATAGAGCGATTTTTACAAAATATTTTTACACGGCATTCAAAGAGGGCTTTAATCTACAGTTAGTATTTTAATTTTAAATATTTTCCAAGTATTTTTCAAAAATTTTATTTTTGTACAATTTTAGTTAAATTAAGATTCTTAATGAAAGTCTCGTCACCTTTATTACTTTTTTTTTCCAAAACAAAAAAAGTTCACCTACAAATGATTTTAATGTTAAGTGGTTTTTGCTGCACGAAAAGCTTCAGCTGTGCACACTTTTGGTAAAATATTTTATTTTATTGTTTTTAGTTTTCTAACGGTGTTCTCTGTTTTAGCGCGTGAGATAGTTTTTATGTTTTGTGAAATTTTGACATTTACAAAAAATCTAACTTTCTATAACTTTTTGTCTATACATACATACACATGTGTTCATGTATATACAATAATTTTAATCTCTGTGTTTTTTGGTGATTGCTTAAAGCATTTGTGTATTTGTTGCTGTATGCTATTGTATTTAAAAGTGTAATAAATTTTGATTCGATTAAACCAAAAAACAAAAAAATATTTTTGTGGTTAATTTTGCTTTGTAAAATGGTGCACGTAAATTTTATATATTGGACTTTTGCGTGAGTTCGTGTCTTAAGTCTTTTGTAGTGATTGAGTGGCACGGTTTGTTTGAATATAGCTTGAAATTTTTGTGCGAATTTCCTCAGTAAACTAAAAAGTAGTTAAATTAGTGGAGTTCGTTTTTAAATCAACATACACATGTTCATAGTGATTTCTTAAAAGAAGTATGTATGTATGCATAAAAGTACATCTGTAAGAAAATTTGTAAGTTTAATAAGAATTACTCCACTCTTTTAGCTGAAAATTAAAATAAAGCAATTAAAAGCCAAATGAGAAACAATCTAAATTAAAAAGAAATCAATTTTTTGTGAGTGTGCTCTTTCGCAGAGGGTAAAAAGCCTGCCAAGTCGAGAATTTTTTCATTTTGCAGGGGAGAGACTTTTGAATAAATGAGTTTTTTCAGTGATTTATTTAATTGAATCTGAAATTTATCAAGATTTCTTTTGTATTATAATTTGAAATCATGTCGAGCAATGTTCTTAACACTTTTTTTTCAAAAGTTTTCAAAAATATTATATATTTATTCTAAAGTTGTTAGTATTGTATATAGAGCAGTCCTTTATCAAAGTGAAAGTATGAACAGAAATCTGGTCCAAATATTAAAAAAAAAAATAAATGTAAGGCCCGATAACCTCCGAAGAGATCTAAGGCCGAGCTTCTCTTCCAATTTGCGTTGTGCTCCTCTTGATTTTCCCTACAAATTGGCCGGACGGGACCTACATGTTTTACGCCGACTACGAACGGCATCTGCAAGGCAGATGAGTTTTCACTGAGAGCTTTTCATGGCATAAATACACTCGGAGCGCTTGCCTAACATTGCCGAGGGGCGACTCCGGTTAGAAACATTTTCTTCTAATTGAAAAACCTTATTTCTAAAATTTTGATGTTGCTTTGCCAAGGGTGTGAACCCAGGGCATACGGTGTGGTAGGCGTAGCACGCTACCATCACACCACGGTGGCCGCCAAATATTACTTAAGAGATATTTAGATTTAATAATACACTCCTTTCTTTTTTTTTTTTTTTTTTGTTAAGTAGAAGCTGGTTTATGGAAGAAATTGATTCAGTGAAATATTGTAATTGATTTTCAGTCAAAACTTTATTAAACATATCTTAAGATATATTGGCAATTCAGAATAGTAAGGCTATTCCTACAATCAGAATATCCCATAGCGAAATTGTAATTGAGGATGACATAATATGCGTTTTAACTACTAATAACGAAGAGTTCGTACTGGAGTACCTCAACAAACAGCACGGCAATATAAAATTTACAATGGAAACCGAAAAAGACGGAGGAATCAACTATCTAGACCTCACGATAAATATTGATAAAGAAGCCAAAAGATTTAACTATGACATATATAGAAAGTCAACGGCCACCGACACAATAATACACAATACCTCAAATCATCCTCAACATCATAAAAATGCAGCATTAAGGCACTTGGTAAATAGACTTGAAAGAACACCTCTTACACAAGAGCCATATAAGAGAGAATTTGAGGTCATATATAATATCGCTGCAAACAACGGATATAAAAAAGCACTAGTAGATAAGCTCAGAAGGATAAATGGAGAACCAAAAAGAAATAATGAAAAGGAAAATAATAGCTGGACGACTATGACATATACTGGAAAAGCAACATATAAATTGGCAAACTTCTTTAAAAAATACAACATTAACACAGCATTCAAAACATCGAACAATCTAGGGCGAAAACTAAGAACTAACATTAACTCAGAGGATCCGTTTAGCAGCCACGGCGTATACAAGCTTACCTGCGGATGCCAGCATAGTTACATAGGACAAACAGGACGGCAAATAAGAACGAGGTTCAGAGAACATATTAGAGATTACAACAAAAAAATACGGAATCCAAACATTATACCCGAGTCTAACTTCGCAAATCACATGGTCGAGAATGAATGTTCCCCAGCAAACATCAATAAAACAGTTAGGGTTCTTCACATACAAGAAAAGGGCCGACGTCTCAACGTACTCGAAAACATGGAAATCTACAAACAGAAAACATTCGATGGTAGAATAATAAACGAACAGATAAACACAATTTCTGACACAATATTCGAGCCTTTAAAACTTGTTTACAGGAAACAACTTAATCACACAGGTACAACAGACAAACACACAACAACAAATAAACACAAAACAATTAACACACCAAAACAAAAAACCGACAAAGAAGGTCAAACGACTAAAATCACAGATTTCTACCTACCCCATTCAGCCACACAAATCGATTAGTAAACCACCCTGTTCTGAATGAACACACAGCACATACACATAACTAAATATACACAAGCATCAATTTGACAATACCTGCTCATATACCTACGAACTATAAATACAGGACAAACGAAAACAACAGATCAGAACGAAAATCGACACTGATGATGGCAAACGCCGAAACCGGTTTGTCTCAAAACCAAATTTGACAAGGGATGACGGAAAATCGTTCCAATATACATCTTTTATTCTGTTAATTATCCAGTCGCACATAATCTTGGGCAACGTAAAATGTCAGTGCATGCACCACCTATATAGTGTAGTTTTTTTTTCTACATATACGTACATTCTTAGTTTAAAAAAAATTACACCAAATAGAAGAACACATTAGAACGAAAGGAGAAACCAGAGGATGGCCTTATATACACATTATTGCAAGAAAAAAATTGCTTTACAGGAAATACTTTAAATTAGTGGTCAAATGTTTCCTCATAACTTTGCAATACAAAGTTTTTCAACATTATGATCTGGCTGACATGAAAACTATTTTCAACATTACCGTGACTTTAAATAAGTAACGATTTGGGCATTGCTCCCTCTTAGCATTTTTTAAACTCATTTATTCAAACACTTAACCTATTAAATAAAAATGTACTTTAAAATATTTAATAAATACTAAAGCATGCAAACACAAATTAATTTAGCTAGAAAGGAATTTGTGAGAAAAAAATGTATAGCCTAAAGCATAAAAAGTGTACTGAATATACGCCAATAAACTTATTTACATATATAATTGCGCTATGTACATGTAAAAACAAAAAAAGTTATACTATTTAATAAAAAAAAAATATTCATATTTCAATTCTTTTTGAATAACCAAAATAGATCTGCAGAACTAAAGCGCAGGAAAATTTCAAAACAAAGTAATGGGTTAAACTACGCTTAAGACAAAAGTCGGTGATGCCATGCTGTGCTCTGCATGACTTGCACAAAACAATTTCACAGCGTAGCGCCAATGCAAAATACTTTCATATACGTTTTGTTTATTTTGAATTGAAAATTGTTAATTGTTCCTTTCTCACGGTACGAGTGAATCCGGAATTCAGTTATCGGGTGTATCATCAATTTCACATTGGCGTGTAATCCATTTGTTAGACAACATTTATCGATTTATTGTTAAAAAGATATCGATTTGGTATGGAGAAATTATCGGCTTGTTATATCAAATTTATCGACAGGTTATTGAAATGTATCAGAATGTTATCGAAAAGATATTGACTATCGAAACGTTACTGATTATTTATCAAATAATTGTGGATATGTTGTCGAAAAGATATCGATTTATTATCGACATGTAACCGACTATTTACGAATAATTAGCGCTATATTATACAAAAAATTTTCGATCACCAATTTCTGATCGGCGTGTTATCGATTTGTCAATACGACTCATCGGTTTGTTATCAAACACAAACAGATACAACTTCAATGTAAAATCGATGACACATCTGTAACCCTTCGATAGCATGCCAATAAGAAACCAACAAAAAGGCGATGATTCGGAAATAACATACCTATAACATACAGAAAACCCTATGATAGTAATTCGCTATATATTCGATAATAAACCAAAAATACCATAATAAACTTCCGACAGCATCTTGAAAAGAGGCCGAAATAATTTGTTTCTGGTAAAGGTGCTTCAGCCCTTGGCCGGGCTCTATTCAATTTAGAAACGTAATTTTCTAGAAGTACACCCGTTTTTTTTACACATCGAACTTTACGAGTACTTGGAACTCGCGTTTATTTTTAAGTTATTCATATCTCTATTGTTTCCATTGACCGTGAACATAAAATTCAAAAGTCACTACACGGAGCTGCAAGAAATCTTTAACTTCCTGTAACGAGAAAGTTCTGCGCTTCTATTTTGGTTTTTAATAAGGAAAGCGAAGCGTGCCCATGCTTTTTTATGATCCTTTTTACTCGTACATTTTGCTGGTATTTTTTTTAAATTGTATGCTTTGAAATAACTGGAATATTATATGCTTTTCCATGCCATAATTATTAGTTCTTTTGGGTTCATTAATATCGCATATCATCAACGTCCTATAGGGTTTTAAAAATATACGCAAAATCTCATACTCTTTTAACTTTCATGTATCTGTCAAACATTCTTTCATAACATGCAGCAAGACTTTTAGGACCTAACTTAATTAAGACTAATTTGATTTAATACAAATAGGTACTGAAACTGAAGTTTTATATTTAAAAAAAATGTATGTAAGTTAGTTTTATAAAACGAGCACTATTTATTTTTAAATTAGTTCTAAAGATACAAACCACAAATAGGTATATATATTTTTTATAAAAATATTTAAGTAACTTTCTTAAAAAATTTATTATTAATACTTGCCCTCCGATTTATATTAACCAAACATTCTTTACCATGAATGTTGGTTCTTTTTATAATTTTACTTGCCTTTATTAAAAATGAAATCGTTATAAAAATCGAGAATATGAACATGCCGCCTAAACCGTATAGCTGAAGTGTACGACGCCCAGTACGATCCATTAACGGTATTGAGACGAGTGTCATTAGTACCTGTGAATTTTTTAAACAGTTATATTAATATCAATTTAGTGTTTGATATTTATAATCAAACCATAATGGCACCAATGCCTATCGTTGAGAATTTAGCGCTTTCTTCCGTCAGGCCGGAACTCATAAATAGCGACGTTGAGTAGTAGAGTACCGCATTAATACCGCTAAATTGTTGACTTAATTGCATCATAATGCCAATTATCAATGGCGGCCGCAATGTGGGTGAACAGATAAGTTCCATTGTGGAGATATAGCTTTCGGATTGTTGTGCACGTTCTTCGGCGCGCATTTCTTCGATGTCTTCCTCCACAGAACTCGAGGCACGTAGTCGTCGCAGCGCTGTGTGACGATAAAATTGTACTTCAAATTTCTATTTTTTATTGCTAACACTATATATTAGCTTACCTCTTCGGGCTTCTTCCTCCCATTGTTTTGTAATAAGCAGATATCTGGGCGATTCTGGACATACCGGCAGTAATATTAATTGCAATATTGCTGGACATATTGCTAGACCAAGTAAAATAGGCCAGCCATCATTTGTTCCTAAAATTTGTTCGATTCCCAATACTTGGGATAATAGTAGACCTATTGTCACAGCCAATTGATTTACAGTTCCTAATCCACCTCGTAAATTAAGTGGCGCTATTTCGGAGATATACATTGGCACCAATGATGTATTAAGACCTGTATTGAGACAATAGATTCGAATTTCGGATTACGTCAATTATTTAAATTTGTGTGAGACTACGTGGCAATCCTGTTATTTCTTATATCAAATTCAAACTTTCTTCTAAAATATGTTTGATTCGGTACACGGCATGATTATTTAAAGAAATTTAGAATGACTGGGTTGGGGAGTTTAGAATATACCCGCGACAGGTATGCCTGCAATGAGAGACATCTGAAATACCCAAATGGTTCAAAGGGTTGTGTAGCCCAACCCTTTCGGCGCTTCTCCAACCAAATTTTCAACCTCACTTTCCCGTGGTGAATCCTGTTTCTTTAGCTGGCCAGGCTCTGACGATTTTAAATTATAAAACTAGGCTAGAGAAATTGAAAGATTTTTTAAGATTCATCATATAAGGAATCTTTCCATTTCTGAAAATGTAATGTAATATAACCTCTTGTTTTTGTTGTTATTGTTGTTGTTCTTGCGATAACTACACTCCTCGAAAGCTTTGGGAATTGTTATGGATGTTGTTGGTCCTTTGCCGGATGCAGATCCGATACGTTCCGGTAACACGCACCTTTAATGTACTAGCCCGATCATCTCGGGAACGATTTAGTAAGACCACATGAAACCTTCAAGGCCATAACGCCGTCCCACGTCCCAGACCCATTAGTAACTAAGGATCGCCAGAGTCTCGGCTGCTAAAGAAACAGGATTCGCCACGGGTAGGTGAAGTTGACAATGGGGTTTGAGAAGCTATATATTTCGCTGGCAACACCTTGAAAGGGTTGCACTCACAACCCCTTGAATGAACTTGGTATTTTAGTGGCCTCTTAAGATAGAAATACCTGCCGCGGGTATATTCTAAGCCTCATAACCGGCTGGGGGGATAATATAACCTCTAATCACTCATTCTAGGATAGAGAAGGGGATACCAGAATACGGAAAGTTTGTTATAGGCCGGATAATTTTAAACATTTTCTAGTATTTCTCGAGCAAGAAATCTTTACATGTCAAAAAGTTTTTAAAATTTCTGCTTCGTTTTCGATTCCAAAAGAAAAATAAATTATTATTATTAAAAGAGTATTTTTGTTCTAATCCTTTAAAACTTTGAGAGGCACACATTTTTGGAACTGGAGGCTTCAAATTTCAATATTTCTTTTGAAGAAAGTTGGAGACTTTGAAAGGGAGAGTTTTTGAAATTAAGATTATGTGGTAGCAAATAATGAAAATCATCACAATGGGGATTGTACGAGGCCACGAGATCAGTGGACAAGGACACGCCGCAGGCAGGGGTGCTATCACCTCTGTTGTGGACGCTGGTCATCAACCAACTGCTCAGGCAATTCGATGAGGGACCCGTAAAACTTACGGCTTACGCAGATGACGTTGCAGTTGTCATAAGTGGAAAGTGCCTTCCAACGATTAGTTCTTTGATGGATCGGGCGCTTCTGGATATTCATACCTGGGCATCTAATGTCGGTCTGAAAGTCAATGCGAAGAAGACGGATATGATCTTGGTTACAAAAAGGTACAAGGTCCCATATTGGACCAGGCCTAAGTTAGGAGGGGTGACCTTATAGGAGAAACCTTGCACAAAATATCTAGGACGTGGGGCCAATCGCCCTCTCTTTCTCATTGGGTTTTTATAGCGATTGTAAGCCCTATTCTATACTATGGAGTTCTTGATTGGTGGAAAGCCACACAAAAAACAACATACCTCAAAAATTAGAGGGGGTATGCAGACTATCAATGCTTAGTATTACGGGAGCGCTGAAAACAACCCCGATGGCTGCACTGTGTGCCATTCTGCACATTCCACCTGTAGACCTGGTAGCAAAGAACAAAGCATTAACGACCGCAACCAGGCTCGGTGCTTCGGGGCAACTTGAGCGCCGACCATATGGCCATAGTAGTATAGCGTCATCAATCAAAAGACGAACAGACTACCTGATTCCCTATATGCGCTTCGAGGGAGATTTTAAGGCCACAATAGAGGTGGAAGGTTGGCGCAAGGGTGCGCAAATGGCGGACGAAACGATACATGTGTACACCGATGGTTCCAAAGTAGTGGAAGGAGTTAGGTCTGCGTTATACTGCGCTGATCCGGAAATAGGTAGATCTTACAGGCTGCCGGATTACTGTAGCGTTTTCCAAGCGGAAATATTAGCCGTAACCAAAGAAGTAGAAACCCTGGAAGAGAACAGCTTAAGCTGCAACCGTGCTAACTTTTATATTGACAGTCAAGCAGCAATTAAGGCAATAATCTCGCATATAACAGCATCTAAATGCGTGTTAGAGTGTAAGCAGTCTCTGGAGAGAATCGGGGCAGGGAGCAGCATACATCTATATTGGGTCCCAGGGCATATGGGAATAGATGGGAATGAAAAAGCGGACGAACTAGCTAAAAAGGGCGCATCCCTTGAATCTTGCTCCGTAGACGTCCCAATTAGATTGGACGAGATTAAGCGAATGCAAGAGGTGCACATGATCGACCAAGCGGGAAAGGCGTGCGTTCAAGCGCGGGGCTGTAAAGTGTCGAAGATTATGTGTAGGTCTTACAACCTTAGACTGCTCCTATCATTAAAAAGAGAGGACTGTAGACTCATGACGGGTATTCTGACTGGACACTGCCTTCTGGCGTCACATGCCTTTAATTAGGCTTGGTCAGTGATAGCAGATGTGGGAAGTGCGGGTTGGAGGAGGAAACGATCGAGCACGTTCTGTGCTCGTGCCCTGCACTTGCCAAGCTAAGACTCTGGACTCAATCAGTCTATGTGAGGTCCTCATGGACCGGCCAATTCAACCTAACCTAACCTAAATAATGAAAATATGGAATTATAGTTCCTTTTAATTTTGCTCCTGAATAAAGGCTCTTTCTTCTCAATTGATCAGTCAGCAGACGTAAACTCTATTTGGTGTTTAATTTACAGTTTTAAAGGTGAACTCGATAAAACTGAACTGTTTATTAGACAAGGTTTAGATACTTACCGCAATTAACGCCAATAATAAATCGGCCAAGGAATAAAATTTCATAGGAATGACTAACTTTGGTAAAACCCATTAGACACGCACCCGATATGCCAAGCACATTATTTAATAATAAACCACCTTTTCTGTAATATTAGAAGTAAAAAATAAATAATTTTTACAAAATTCAAACAAAAAAAAGGTCAAACTCACCTGCCGAAGCGATTGGCCATCCAACCGCCACTGAAACCACCCAACATGCCGCCAATGGCGAATATCGACACCGCCACCGAGTACAGCTGTTGTATAAATTCCTCTGTAATATCTTCGCCATAGCGATCTTTATATACATCTTTCATGAAATTCTCAATATTCTTTTCTGGGGCATTTATTACACCGGTATTATAACCGAATTGTAACATCCCCAGCACCGCTGAAAATATCGAGTATGTTAGGAAGAAGGTAAGACCCTGTAGAAAAGAAATTTAAAAAGAAAAGAGAACAAAAATTGACAACGTAAATTATGTTTTTGAAATTTGACTAAAATTATGGAATTGTGCGCAGTGGTTTATAAAAACACAAAGGTTTAGTGTTTAACTTAAAAAACTATAACACTCAAGTAAAGGGGCAAATATTAATGTAAAGTATTAAGATAGTACGCCAATGGGCCGAGCAAAAAGTTTAAATGGTTAGATTTGAGGCAACGTAAAAATTGTAAACAATTATTTGTAGCAAAAAATGTGCAAATAATCACAAAATTTATAAGAAAACAGACTCCCTGATGATGATGACAATGTCGAAACGCTTAGGAAGGAAAAGGTAAAAGATGTTTTTTTTTTTATCCCAATAGGCGAATGTGCTCAAATCCAGTAAAACTATTTTTTTTACGAATAGTTTTGCGGGCAAACTTTTCAAGTTTAATCGCCGGTCCCGGATGCAATATTCTCTGAAAATGTCGGTGGAACGATCAGCGATTGGCTCAAGAAAAACTTTGAATGCATTTTGTGCGGCACTTCTGACGAGAAAAATCAGAAATTTGTACCCAAAAGACTACTGACCCGTTGGCTCATTATATTTCTTGGCCGAAACCACTCAGAGGTTAATATAAATGACAAAATACTGCTCGACAAACATGGAACATATTTGTCTTCCTGGATATTGCCGGGGCTGTCAACAACTTCTCAAAATGGGCGATGATTACCATGGATAACATAGGCCCTGATTCTTAAAAAGGGGTTTACAGTTCGTCGTCGAACAAACTTCTGGTAATACTAAGTATGTACACTAGACTGGGTCGATTTATTAACCGATATCGCGCCATCGATTTAGCGATAGGATTTGGGCTCAGAAAAAAAGTTCCACTACGCATACATAAAAAATATTATTTTCGAGCCTGCGAAAAAAAATTGAGAAATGGTAAATTATTCGACCAAAACACTACCCAAAACCCAAAATATATTTTTTTCTCAAAAAACTGTTATCGCCAACGTTTTTACAAAAGTGTTTTGAAACAGTTTTTTTTTAGATTTTGGGGAGTGTTTTGGTCAAAAAATTGACCTTTTCGCCATTTTTTTTCGCAGGCTCGAAAATTATTTCTTTGGGTGGAACTTTTTTTCCTGAGCCCAAATCCTATCGAAAAATCGATGGCGCGATATCGGTTAACTTTCGTCCATACAAATCGACCCAGGTCAATGTGCACATTCACTTTATGGGATGTCCTTACTAACGGGCAAGTTCAACCATATTCAACTTCAAATCTGACAAAAAAGTTAAAATTTTAACAAAATTTTAAGTATATACATCTAGAATTATAACCGAGGCCATGGTGCGCTGGTAGCGTGCTCTGCGTATCACACCGAAGGACTTGGGTTCAAGCGCTGGATAAAGCAACATCGAAAATCTAGAAAAAAATATTTTTAATAAGAAAAAAGGTTTTCTAAACAGGCTCGTCCCTCAGCAGTTACTTGGCAAACACTCCGAGAATATTTTTTTCATGAAAAGCTTCTGAGTGAAAATTTATCTGCCTTGCAGCTGCCGTTCAGAGTCGGCATAAAACATAAAACTTGTAGAAAAACTACAAAGGAGAACGATGCAAATAATTTTAGAATTTCTCAATAAAAGAACAAGTCTGTACAAGCAAATAACAATTAAAATAAAACAAATTATTCAAAAATCAAATAGAAATTATTTATTATCCAACTACGTAAGTACATACAAACAAAATCAAATTGAGGTTATGAAGAAGCGGTCTGTAAGTATTAGTAAAAATCATTATGCGCAAACTTTTTTTTTCAGCACTTTAAAATGTAAAAGCATTTATGTTAATAATTGTGTATACAAATTTTTGTTCGTATTTGTTTGTTTGTTTTTATTTGTTTTTCAAAATTTTGAATTTCGCATATACGCACGCATAATGAAATTTGTTATTGTATTCATTTTGTTGTACATGAATATAAATGAAATTCAAGTATTAATTACACAACATGGCAAATAATTTAAGCTACAAACTTGTTCTAAAAGTCTTAGCTTCCGTCTTTGCGTATGCTCCTCCAGTCTGTCGACGTATTCGCGTAGTTCTTCGATTTCCTCTTTAACTTGTTGCACGGTGTCGAGTTCGTGTTTTATCGCCACCATGTCACGTTTTACCTAAAAAATAGTTTTAGTACTTAGTAAAGTTATTAATTAAATTATAATATAAATGTGTTAGATTTATATTGAAAGGTTAATTTCAAAAAATTATTATTTTTTTTTAATATCACACAGTATTATCTATAGGGGGAAAATATTTCTTCCCTTCTAACTTCCTTTTATTTCTAAATTATAAACATTACTTTAGAACCATTTGCGGGACTATTTCGTGCTCGCTTTGAGGTTGTTTTAGTGACTATTTCGTGATTGATTTTGAGATTTTTTCGGAACTCTGTTTCGAAATCATATTGGGATAATTTACCGACCCCTTCGACATTATCTCGGGGCCGCTCCGGTATACCTTAGGACCACAATATGGAAATAGCTCTGATTTAAGTTGGTGTGTTGAATTCAAGGGTAATATGAATTTAAGGCTTCTCTAACTCAATTCTCAACGATAAGTTCCCGTGGCCAATCCAGTTTATATAGCAAGTGAGGCTTTGTGCAGTTCTGGGCTAACTTGTTCTATAACGGCTTTTGTTGAGGCTACAAGTCGATTTTGCACAATTTTGGCATAACTAGTGAGCTATTTTCTTTGTTCAAATGAGGGGCTGATGTTGATATTAAAACATCTTGTCAATGTGGGGGTAGCTTGAGTAGCTCGTTTCCTTCCAATAAAGTAAAATCCTTCTGGGAGCCAAAATATTTAGGGCAGTATGCTAAGGATAAGAATAAAGGGTTTGATAATTTGAACAAACCTAACCGTGATGAAATAATTTAAAAATGGGGCGTGAGAAAATAAGGCGAAGAGAAATAGGGAGGGGATGAGAAAGATTGGATGTAAAAGTTAGAGCACGAGTAAAAGTAAGACTATAAGAGTAAGAGTGAGAGTAAGAGTAAGACTGAAAATAAAGGAAAGAATAAGGCTAAGTGTAAGGGTAAAAGTAAGACTATAAGAGTAAGAGTGAGAGTAAGAGTAAGACTGAAAATAAGGGAAAGAATAAGGCTAAGTGTAAGAGTGGAGAAAGTGCTCAGAACAAAATTAAAGGCAAGCGCGTGGTTAAGAGAAATAAAATTAGTAGGATGAGTATCCGTGAAAGTAAAATGTAGAGAAAGAATAAGAGTTGGGGTAAAGGTAATAAGAAGCGTACGAGGAGAGTAAGAGCAAGAGTACGAGAAAGAGTAAGATTAAGAGTCAGAACAATAGAGTAAAACAAATGGAAAGGGAAAAAAGATAATCAGATAGTAAAATATGAGGAGCAGTGAACAAGAAAGAGAAGGAAAAGCGGAAAGCGAATAGAAGAGGAGCAGCGCGGGGAAATCATAGAACATGGAAAAGAGAGAAAAGGAAAGTAAATATAAACAGTTAAGAAGGGAGAAGGAGCAGGTAACGGATTAGTGAGATGCAGTTGAAGAGGAAAGTGATGGCGATAATGAAGAGGGGAGAAAATGGGGAAGAAATGAGAGAAATGAAAAGCGCAATTTATCACGATGACGATAAAAAACACGGTATGTTTGTGATCGTTAAACAGTCACATTTAACTTGAAAGTTGTAGACTCCTTAAGAACTGATGACAATGTAAATGATTTTTTTCCAGGGAGAACACAGGGCGGACAGTGAAAGGGGAAAGGCCCTACTCTAAATTGTGGGAACTTCATAAGCTCAGGGGTGAAGACAAAGCGGATAGGGAGGGGAGGGGCCTTAATGCTTAAAATTCAGGAAAGAGTGTTTCGTTGAAGTAAATGCTTTAAAAAAAGTCTAATAAATACGAAGAATGAAAAGTTTTACTGTCTAATAAATTTCTAAAATCTGCGTATTTATACATACAAACATGATTATATATTTTATATCCTTTAAGCATGAATAAATCTCAATTGTAAAGCTTTTACAACTCTCAACTACTAATAAATTGATATACTCTCGAATGTGTGTCACATTTAATTTAATTAACAGACAGTTGCATTAGCAAATGCGTCAATATAAATTTATATCTACATAAGCAAATATATGAACAACATGCATGCAACACCTTAACACTCACCTCGGACACTTCACTTTGACAACTCTCCACAGATTTGGTCAGCTCCTGCAGCTGTGTACGTATTTCACACAAGGCGACTGTTGTCTCCAAGTGTCGATCGCCCCTTTGAAGCTCATCCAATTTTGCTGATAAATTCATGCTCATCACGCTAACTTGCTTTTGCAAACTGTCAACATTTCAAAATAATTATGATAACGATGATGGTGGTGCAAAATGTGACGTGGCGCCAATTGGACAGTCATTCAAATACAATGAAATGTTATTAATTTGATTGACGGGAACGACGACGACGACGACGAGGATGATACACAGATGGCGCGCGCGACAAAACAACGGTGCAAATGATGTTTAACACAAATGTAGCAGTTGGTTATATCATTAAATTACAATTATGTTTGAATGAATATTAACAGCAGCGCGTTAATACACACAAGCACACCAATTTCGAAATTTCGTAGCAATCATTTCAATATGTAGCAAATGCGAATCGTAACATTATTACGTTGAGCCATTATTATAATTATTATAGTATCCATTTGCATATATATTTACGGAGTTGAGTGTGTGTGTGTGCGCGGTTTTGATTTTCACGTGGCACACAAATAACAACGAAATTCCGGTGCACAGATTGCCACGGAATTGCACCAAAATCGTGCAAAAGTTTATTTGAGTGTGTGACGTGTGATGGTATGATGGGGTGTTGTTATCGCGCGCGAGGTTGTGATTTCATGTTGATATTTTACAAAAAGTCCGCGAAGTTTGCAGTTGGCGTGGCAAGAAGGTGGAATGAAAAATTCAAACAAACATATATTTAGCATAAATGAATGTGGGAAGTTTGTTAGTTAAGAATGCCAGAAATTTATTGATTCTACTATATATAACAGTACTTATATTTCAATAATGAGCAGGAAATTCGTGAATGCAATTTATTTACAATATTTATGCATATGTGTTTATGTTTTAAATGAATATTACATTCACACTTACTTATAAATTACATATATATATGAAAATAAAAAAGCGTAAGATATATGATATGAGCGCATATAATTTAGTATGTATTTATGTATTTTATTTATGTGATATTTTTATACGTTCAATGATTTTATACGCTTTATTTATTTATGAGTTATATTATGATAAAAGAAATATGCAGCGACAATTTATATTAAATAAATATGAGTATACAATTAGTGTAGTTGATTCTGATTATTAAGAATTTCTTTTTATTAAATAGCGAAAAATAAATAAACAAAAGTACAACGTGAATTTATTAAATTTTGCATTCAGCTCTTTGAGCTTTACAGTAGAAAATAAATTCCAGCAACAGCAAAGCGCAAAGTACGACAGCAAAAAGAAAAAAATAATTGCATTTTTATCAGTGCTTCACCTTGCTAAAAAAATAGCAAATGAACTAGAAAGAAGTAAAAGCCGCCATGGTGATAAGAAGGAAGACAATCAAATGAGAGAAATGAGAATTCTTGGTATGTGCGAAATAAGTAAAAAAATTTAACGAGCACATCGCACTAAAAAGCGAAAAATAATTTTTTAAATTAACTTAAGGCAATAATAAACGAGAAATACTGATATTATTAAAAAACAAGTAAAGGTGCTAAGTTCGAGTGTAACCGAACATTATATACTCAGCGCGAGTTTCAATTGCACATTTCATTTCAGATAAATACTTTTCTACATAACACGCGGCACCGCCCGTTTAAAAAAATGTCTCCCCATTTCTTCCAACAATAAAACTTGATAAGTGAAATATCATTGATTCAAAACTATTTTTTGCTAAGTTATAGGTTATTATTCTAGTTTACGACCCTTTAAAACCTTTTAAATTTGTTTTACATCTAAGTTGCCGTAGTCTTTAACCGATCCTGTCCATTTTTACTAGAAATATTTTCTGCTTTAAGGAAAATATACGTACCCAATTTTGTTACGGTATGTAAACTTTTTTTTACGAGTTATGGCTCCCGAAACATTGAAAATTGCTTAGACAAAAAGGGGCGGTGCCACACCCATTTTTTCAAATTTAAGTGTTTTCCAATTTAATGTTATAATTCAATTTAGAAAGTAAAATTCTATTGATACAAAGCTCTTTTTCGTTAAGATATAGATTATTTTTGTGTGCGATCCTTTTAAAAATCTTGTATATAAAAGTGGGCATGGTCCTCAACCGATTTCGTAAATTTTTCTTCAAAGCATTCCCTATAGTAAAGGCAACCTCTCGGCCGAATTTTGTTAAGATAGGTTTAACGATTTTTGATTTATGATTAATAATATTTATAAAATTGATTTTATCACAAGTGGGCGGTGCCACGCCCATTTAAATTTTTTTTTTTAATTTTTGTCAAGAGTCTCAATATCAGTCTACATGTAAAATTTCAGCATTCTGGGTGTATTATTTACTAACTAATCAGGCTTTTTATGTTTTCCAAAATGTTATAAATATATAAAAAAGGGCGTGGTTATCATCCGATTTCGCTCATTTTCAATATTAATCTATTCTGGGTCCAGATAAGCTCGTGTGTCAAATTTGCTGAAGATATCTCAATATTTACTCAAGTTATCGTGGTAACGGGAAGACGGACGGACGGACATGGCCCAATCAAATTTTTTTTCGATATTTTGATTTTGATATATGAAAGTCTATATCTATCTCGATTCCTTTATACCTCTACAACCAACCGTTATCCAATCAAAATTAATATACTCTGTGTGCAAAGCACGCTGAGTATAAAAATGACACAAAACGCCTTTTTAATAATACTATTTTTTTCGTTCATTATTGTTTAAAGTTTGTTTCGATGTGCTTTAAAAGCGTTTTTTTTGGGTTTCTTTAAACTAAGCTTATTATTTATTGATCCAAAAATCCTACTTTTCGAGTAATTATACAATTGAAGTGAAGCAACATACATCATAACTGAGCACTTTTTAACAACCGGGTACTTTATTTGAAACCGGTACTTCTTCGCATCCAGGTACCAACTTTTTCATAACCGGCTTCTTTTAAATAATCGAATACTTTGTAAAAAAGTGTACTTTATATAACCGCGAAACTTTTTTAAAGCCGGGTACTCTCTCGAACCAGGTTCTTTTTCGAAACCGGGTACTTATAACAACCGGGTGCTTTTTAAGAACCATGTACTTTTTCAGCACTAGGTTTATTACCGCAAACGAGTACTGTTTCGGCACCAGTTACTCTTTTGCATTTTAAGAAAATGGTAATTTTTCATAATAGGGTACTTTTTAAGGGCCGCGTAAGCCACCGAATGCACTTTGTTTCGTGGGGTACAATACAAATAAATAAATAAATGCAAAGCGCGATAGCCTCCCAAGAGATTTTAGACAGATCTTGTTTTCCAATTTGAGCCGTGCACCTTTTAATTTTTCCTGCAAATTGGCGGGATGGGACCCACATGTTTTACGCAGACTCTGAACGGCATCTGCAAAGCAGATGAGTTTTTACTGAGAAGGTTTTCATGGCAGAAATATGCTCGCAGTCCTTACCAAATCACTGCCGAGGAGCGTCCCTGCTTTAGAAAAACTTTTTTCTAATTGAAAAAATTTGTTTCTAAAATTTTGATATTGCCCAGGGCTTGAACCCTGGATCTTCGGTGTCGGTAGATGGAGCACGCTACCACCACACCGCCGCCCCTCGGAAATGTTTGGCAAGCACCCCGAATGTATTTCTGCCATGAAAACTTCTCAGTAAAAATTCATCTGCCTTGCGTACGAAGTCGGCATAAAAACAAGTCGGTCCTGTACCGCCAATTTGTAGGAGAAATTTAAAAGAAGCACCACGCAAGTTGGAAGAGAAGATCAGCCATTTATTTATTTTAAGTTGAATAGCTATACTTATCGCATTGCAACAGCGGTGATAGTAAAACGGGCTAAGTATAATTTATTTTTTTATACTCATAAGTTTTAGTCTTGTGGAGAACCAAATAGCCCATTTACAGTAATATTTAAAACCAAAGTTTTCAAATTTTAAATTGATATACTCGGGTACGGTCAACTCGGAATGTAATTTTGTTAAAAATTATTAATGAGTCAGTTAGCAAATAACGAATAACTACATAACATACAGTGAACAAATCGGAACGAATATTTACAAGTAATTAAGCGAATGTACCTTTAAGGGCGTATAAAATGGAAATGTAGCCATGCTAACTGGCGCATGGCGTGATTGCCACATGGACAAGTGGCAAGGCTATAGTTTGAAAAATAATACATTATTGGCACATTTAACATGTCAACTACAGACATACAAAGAAATTTTAAGCTCAAAAGATGTTTTTTACATAAAGACTTTTGTATTTGAAAATTTATACATACATATTTACATAGAGAGTCATATGTAAAAATTATTTCTACAGAGTGCCGTTTGACCAATTTAAAAACTTATAGCCCTCGAGGTATTTCCCAAGGACTTAAATTTTGGACGAATAGTTCTAAAAGGCATAATGTCTCCACTAAAATGTATAAGTTTTCGACACAATGTCAATAATCGTCACAACTTTCAGGCTGTTTCAAAAAAGAAGAATAAAAGTTACAATTGCTGATGTATATTGGAACGATTTTCCGTCATACCTTGTCAAATTTGTTTTCGAGACTAACCGGTTTCGGCGTTGTGCCATCATTAGTGTCGATTTTCGTTCCAGAACGATAGTTAAATTAAAAAAAAGAAAAAACGCCGAGGATAAGAGTGGAAAAGTTGAGCCCTCCAATACTTAACTTAATACAGATTTATAAACAACAGAACCGAGGATTATTAACTGTATTATGTTTCCTACAAATTTGTATTAGAGATAAGATTTGCACTTAACTGACAAGCAAAGCTCGTTTATTCAGAAAATTTAAAATAAATAAAGCGCGCAAAATTGTTGCATATTTCGAGGGTGAACATTTTCTTTTTCACTTCTCTGCAGAGGACATGGGAGACAGTCATGCAAAGCGAGAAGTTCGACTCCTGCTTTAATGACAACTTCCACTGATGCTAATTGGATAGAGGATTAGCCGCACTTGTATCAACAGAGCTTGCATCTGAGCTATATGTATTTAAATTAATGTTGTTGTTGTTGTAGCAGTGCTTCGCCCCATTCAATAGGTGCGACCAATCACAAAATTGCCATCAATGTCCTCTAACGGGAGTCCAAGGAAACTTGCTGTTTCAACAGGGGTGCACCATAATGAGAGGGGTGTTAGAGGCGTTGTTTGCACATTACAGTTGAAAAGATGGTTGGTGTCATGTGGGGACACATTGCAAGAGGGCATACATTTTGTATGTGGAGGTTGATTCTGGATAGGCAAGAGTTTAACCAGATACAGTATCTAGATAAAAGTTGAGCTACAGTGATTCGCGGTTCCCTAGGGAGTGTGCCTTCCTCTTCTGCAAGTTTTGGGTATTGTTCTCTGAGTACAGGACTCACCGGGCAATACCTGGCATAGAGGTCCGACACCTGTTTATGTATATCACTGAGGACCTTCTTGTGCTTTTTTGCTTCACACGTCTGTGTTCTCAGGTGGCGTATTTCCTAATAATGCTTACAGACATGACCCCTTAAGCTCCTGGGCAATGTAGCCTCATCAATCAGATGTCCGTTGGGATGACCAGGTTTGAGAGTATTCAACAGAAACTGTTTGTTTTGTATTTCATTTCTCTCCCTAATGGGGAGTACTCATGCTTCATTGTGTAGATGGTGTTCTTGGGACATAAGAAGACACCCGACGCAGTTCCGAGGGCAGTATTTTGGCAGGTCTGTATTATATTCCAGTGAGTAACCTTTAAGCTTCGCGACCATATCGGAGACGCGTAGCATGCAATCGGCCGGCCAATTGCTTTGTTAGCGGTGGTGAGCATTTCTTTATTTTACCCCAAGTGTTTCCGGCAAGAGATTTGAGGATTTTATTACGGCTCTGTATTTTCGGTGCAGTTGCGGTTGCATTTTCTGTAGATCCTGATCTAACGTCGCATCAAGTTTTTAGGGTGTAAGACAGTCAGCAGCGTGATGCCATCGACGTGGATGTTCAATGTGGTCGACATTTGACGCGCCCATGTCGTAAATAAGGTCGCCGATGATTTGGTCAGTGATAATGTCAAGTTTCGCGAGGCGAAGAAACTGTAGATATCAGGGAGATAGCTGTTTATTTTGTTACAAAGCTCATCGATCTGTGGGCCTTAAAAGTGTTATTTGAGGGCACTGCAAGGGGACAGAATTATATTTAGTAGCCTGTCTTAATACAATAGTTCTGCACTAGCTCGGTACTAATGCGATTCGCTACAGGTTAGTCATATTGTAACGAATTTAGTGCAATTCCTCTTATCTGCAACCTTCTACTAACGATCGAATGACTAAACTCTTGAATAATAACTCCACTATTCAATAATGCAAAATGGCCTTTATTAAAGTACTTCACAATAACACTTCTACCGCTCGACAGATAGCGTGCTTAAAACAAACTGATTCGTCGTGCCCCAGCTGGTGCTGCTTTTATACTATTTGGTTTCCTCGTTGACATATTTCTAGTCGTTTCTATTTCTAGAATTTCCTACTTATTTACCAGCTATAAAATTACCAACTATAACATAACTACAGATGCACGTGTATAGCTTCTCATATGCGCGTGTATATGTGAGTGATACTTCCACAGACGACTGCCTACTTTTGGGAGTATCTCAGATAAGATATACGCATGTGTTTGTGCGTCTCTCTCCGCTGCGTGTACGTACATATATGTAGACATAATAATTGATTCGTTTATGTAGATACAAGTCACTGTCTGCTTTATTGTTGTTGTGGCTTCATTTACTTAGCATCAGACTAGTGACGTATCACTTAGTGTCACTAATATTCGTCACAATATGATAAACATTTACATAAGGTAAATAGCTTGTTAATTGAAGTTCAGGATTCTCTTGCGGCTAAATTTTAACTGTTTATTGTTAAAGTTGAAATTGCTCTTTTGAAATATTTTAAACATTTTTCTTAAATTATGCAAAAAACTATTAAACATTAACTTTGAAGTTTCCTTTAATTTATCTTGATTGCAAAATCATTTGCATTGTTTTAGCTTTCGAAAAGTGTAACACAATTGTCGCTTTTCACCTGTGGGATGTCATACAATGCGGCCTACTAAGTAAATACGCCTCAAAATTTTACGAATGAAATGCACTAGAATGCAAATATAATGCAACAACAAGCATTGCGTCAAAATTGAGTGGAGTGGAGAAAAAGTTATTTGCAAAAGTAATAACAGTTTCGACTATTTTGCACGCATAACAGTTTTTGTCCACGACAGCCAGCATATCCTGCATCCTGCATTTTCTATCCTGTAAACGTGCTCTGCGAACAAAAGCCAGAAAAGAGTGATAACAACAAAATACACAATAACGCGCATAAAGGCAAACGTGTTTTTGCGAAGGTAAAAAAACGTATTTTTTTAATTGACACCCAACAAACATTTTACAGCCTCAATTGTGAAATCTCGAGAAAAACTTTGAGGGAAATTTTCTGTCGATTTGGGGTTGAAATTTGGAGTATTTGAGCACGATGACAAAACAACGTAAAGGGATGCACCAGATGGCTCATGGATCGAAATATATCAAAACAATCAGAGTTAGATCGAAACATTTGGAAACTTTCATTTTTAAAGCTAGTTTGGATATTATTTAAAAATTTTTTAGATTCAGATTGAAATATTTTGATAACTGAGATTTGTAGTAAGCTAGCAAACTTTTTTCCATAAACCGTGAGATTTTTTCGACGACTTTTTGTTAAGTGCTACCAAAGTTTATATAGCGATAATCGCGATAACTGGTTGCTATTTTACCGGTGCCCGACCTCCTCTCGTGTACGAGAATCCAAACATGTGTACCAGAATTAGGACGATATTGAATGTCAGTCAACTGATATGCTGTTATTTTAATGTGATTTCGCCCAAGAATGAGCAGCAGTAGCTGACGATCTAATGATATTGATCATACCAGAAGGCACTTTGGGGCATTTTTCAATGCGCAACATAAAACGGGCGGCCGTTAACTTGGGTGGGACTGAACGGCGCAACGATAAATGTGTTTTGTGAAAAAACATTTCCTGGCTTACTTTTCCATTCCAACTTGAAAGCAAATGGTCAATGTATTATTCCTTTGAAAGAGCCTTCTTCGGGAGAAACCGATGACCGTCGCGGTAGATCATCTATGGTATGGTGGAACGCGCTATACAAAAAGAGAACTTAATCGAAAATTTGAAAAGTGCAAAGGCTAGCGGGCCTGCAACAAAAAGCGCACCCCAGGAAGGTTTAAATACAAATGTTTTTTTTTCGTGCCTTTGCATATTTTCGTGTCGGTTCGGTTCAACAATGTAAGAGTCACATTTATTTTGTTTTTGAACGATTTTTGAATTCATTCCTTGTCAGTTTCGGTTTGGAGTTAAAAAATTTCGACGTTGTGCCATCTTCAGTGTTTAATTTCGTTCGAGCGAAGTGAAGAGGGCATATACAATGGTAGAGTAGTACATATTATACAAATGCGAGGCTTAAAAACGGGAAAGGGAACTAAAGCGGAATTGTACTTGGATCAAAAGCATCAGAAAATAGCCTAATAAAATCGGATATGGTACAGGCTATAGGATAGCAGGAAATCTTCGCATATTCCTTTGCTGAGCTCCTTGGGCACAGCAATTTCGAAGGGCGTGAATTGCCGGAGTAGATGGCAAGGAAATTATCTGAAATGAATATAAAGAACTACCACTGGTTTATCTCCTGCGAATTTCATTATTAGGAATTATTGAAATGAGGAGGAAGAGAAGTGGATGTTTCACCTTATCTAAAGCATGCTGACAGCACAGCACCATAGTCATCCAGAGGAATTACGACTTTTGCAATAATATTGTACGGCTCAGTCATGTACATTTTAGTATCTACCGTACAGTACAGTACATAACTGTACATTCAATTACTTAAAAGAGCTGGTGATTATGCATTAGACTAAGGTGCAATACACTCTACATTAAAATACGGTAATACATTATAGTACCGCACAGTAAAGCACATTACCATTTCTGTGTATGAGCTGACAAGGGAACGCAAATATAATAGATAGATCTGATTGGGCAAGATGCTAAGTAGGAAAGACAGTTAGGAACTGCAAAGTATTAAAAATTATGTGCAAGTCTTAAGGCATTTGACTAATTAAGTAAGTATTATCACTAAAAAGAGAAGACTCTTAGCTTAAAATGAGTTACTTACAGTTCATTGGCTTTTGGTATCGCTCGCATATACATAAATTTTTTTTACATATTATGTTCGTGCTATGCGTAGGTCAGAGTAAGGTCCGAGCTGTGGAAAGTTTAACAAGTTTCGGTTCTCTAGAAACAATATAGTATTTGAAAAGAGGACTGAGGTATTTTTAAGGGTTTTTCCGTTTGGTCATCGGACAAGGTTTGGTTATTCTATGCCAACATTTGGTCTATGTAACATCCTTACGAACCGAGCTCTTCAAACCTCATGATAAATCAAAGTTGATTTATTTTTGCCAAAGCTTAAAATATTACACATTTCTCGTTTTTTTTTCCACGCGTTTTGTGCATTTCGATTTATGATACTAACGCGCATTGGCCAAATTTAATTGATATAAAAAAGTTGCCGTTTATTTAATTCTTTAGACCTTTTCTAAAGATCTATTAGTTATTCACCTATATTGGCTACACTGCAGCTTTCAGATCGAGCAATAATTTTTTACATATTGTACGAATGTGTTTGTAATCACAACAGCATCAAGTCCTTTTAAGCTCCGGATATCCAAGTGAAAGCTTTGCCAACAGCACTAAAAGAGCGACACAAAAAAAGCGACAGATAAAAAGAATGGACAAAGTGAAGGCAAAATATAGCACAAGCAGCAAAGGTGTCAGATCTGTGCCAATACACCAATACATGCTTACACTGCGAGGCATATGCGTCATGTCAAATGCAAAGAAATTTGTGGCTTAAATAAGTATAAGTTTGCATATAAAAAACAGAAAAAAAGTAAAAACAAAACTGTTGCATACACTTGTGTTACCTATTATATCTTTGCAGCGTTTGACATTTGTTATTTTTTGTTTTTTGTATTGTTAAGAGTTGTGTCATTGTTGTTTATGTGGTGGCAGCCACCTTTAGGCTACGGCAACATATTAATTTTAAAAGTTACCGATTTTTTCCATGCCACCAAACGTGCATATTTATCTCGGTGTTGTTTTACCATTACATATATACTTTTGCATGAATGTGCGTGTATGTTGTTGAAACAATACAGCTTTATTTGCAGCTCAAGAGCACGCACACATATATGTATGTAAATATGTTTACTCATTGTTGTTAACGTTGTAAGAAAGTTGGTTTTAGGGTGATCGCATGCAAATGTCTGACATTTCATTGTAATACGGAAAATATACTTTTAACATAGCATACTTTTAGGATTTCAATCTCGTGTGCCTCCATAATTTATGCATATGGGACATATTCTTCTGTTTTCGATTTGTTTTAAATATTTAATTATTCTTTAAATCGTTTGCTCAATGCATTGTGTGCGTGCATCCAAGTGACTTGGCAGAGTTTTACAAATTAAGTTGCATAACTTTCACTGCTCTGAATCTAAGTCACTATTTTAATAAATACTTTCGAAAGTTCTTACTAATAGTTATTCGAAATATTTATGTGATTATGCAAAGTTATGATTGACATTTAGAGGCTAATCATGTTTGTAAGCGGCTGTTGTTGTATGATCAGACCTTCGTCATATCTAATAGATGCTAACACTCAGGAATCGTCATGGGAGTCCTCTAACGGAAGTGAGATCAATATTTGCTCTGTAATATCCTGTCTTCGATAAAAACGCTGAGGATTATATGGTGGTGATAGGAGGAAAGTAAATTTTTATGATAACGAATTTGGAACTCCGTTCTATCAGTTAACTTGGCGATACTGCGATACGTATAAAATGCGTTCTCATGAAAAAAGGTTTCTTCGTTGTCTTTCCGGTTAACCCGTTACAACTGAATTCCGCGATTTTGAAATATATTAGGACGCAGGGCGCCACTCTGGGTGTCAGCAATGAGTCGGCCTAGATGGCGCAAACCTAGATCGTGTGTCCTGGGGAAGTCTTGGTGCCTATGGTCCCGACCTATCGCCTTAAAGGCCTAATTAAACTTCCTTAACCCTAACGCTATAGTCATTACCATATCCATATCCATAACCATCTCCAATGTGATCTATTAATGGTGCCTTAACCTAAAAATCGTGAAAATTTCATAAAAATGAAGAAAATGCAAAAAATTACAAACCCATTCCACAAAAAGTAAGTAGCTTAGTCCTAACGTATCCAAAGCAATGAATAAAATATACGAAAAGTTATTAAATTCACCAACTCAAATATTTTTAGGTTATGGATATGGCGAGAAGCCAAAAACCAATTGGCTGGCTATGATATGGTTATAGCGTTAGCGTTATGGTATGGCACCATTAATCAATTACATTGATTTCCATAAGGTAGGTTCAATCAGCTGTTTTATCTGGTTATGGTTATAAGTCACCATTAATTTGTTCTTAAAATCTGGGAAAGTAGCGTCGACCATACGGTTCACATTGTTATAATTGTAATGTTATGTAAGCTTGTGTTATAATACATTAAGTTGTGTTATGTTATTTTATGTTATATTGTGCTATATTATGTTATGTAATGTTAAGTTATGCTATTTTATGTTATGTTATGCTATGTTATGTTATGTTATGTTATGTTATGTTATATTATGTTTCCTTTAGGTCATACAACTTGTTAAAGTAATGTTTTTTTGATATGTTCAACACTAAAATAAGCATAAAACCTTTTTTTTCATACATTTATATAAAAATCCTTTCTTTTCTATAATTTAACAAAATGCTTTCAAAGCAGGCCTCGCGGCCATCATTGACCTTGTGCAGTCAACTTAATTGACAGCACAGCTATGAAAAAAAAAACAACTTACATAATGAAAAAAAAAGTTAAAATAAATTAAACGTAGAAAGGCGTAAACGTGTGAAATGAAAATAAACTGACAAAGCGCTTCGCTTCGCTTTTCATTTCCAATTTATTTGACGCCGACAATTGTCGTGCGCATTGCTGTTGTTATTGTTGTTGCTGGCAACTGCTTTGCCATACACTACACAGATGACTTATAAATTATGCTTTGGTAAAAATTATTTGTTTTTTATAGAAAGAAAAAACAACTTTTCTTTGGCTTTCAACGTAGGGGACTGTTGCCATTTCTTTTCTGCTGTTATATAATTCATTGGATGCGGAAATAAATGAATGCTTGCTACAATTTACAGCAAGCGACCTCACATTTCAATACCTTAACAATTCACACTTTGCTTTTAGCTTAAGGAAAATGCAGTATTTATATTGTGTCTTCTGCATTTCTGTTAAGACCACATATAAATATAATTTTCTATAATCGGGTTTCCAGTCAAAATAATTAAAAAAACGCCTTTATTATTTTATTGCCGACGTTTCGACCGTTTATTGTGGTCTTCTTCAGGGCCTAGTTACAATTTTAAAGAAACATAACCCAGAAGATAACTAAAAAACTCAAAGCGTACACAAAGAACATACGATTTGCCTTCAAGAACAGAAACAACGTAGGGAAACTAGTTATACAAAACAATAAAAGATAACATCCCAACAAAAAAACAAAAGAACATTGTATACAATTGTATTGTGGTACAACCAATGTTGCCGGTCATACGATCAGAAACGTAAACTTTTTCCATACGATTGCCCATTCGATCAGGGAAAACACTACTCGAGAACAAATTTTAATATATCGAGAGTGTTTATAGGGTAGCCTGAGCTTGAAACCCTGAACTACATATGTTAACCGTTTTCAATCAAAATGTATATGTCTGCTAACTTATTGTAGATTTGGGAGGAATAAAAAAAAATTTTTAATTTTACTTTGACCCCTGTGCGACACCACTTAATCGTGGCTAACCGGGATCAAAACCTAAATATGATATTTTTAATCTTTATCGGTTGAAAGCTTCAACCTAATCCTTAGTAACTCATGCCTGTATTACTAAAATATTGTGTATTTTACAGTTGGCAAGTAATCATAAATAATATTTTTAAAGTGCTAACACGCATCCTCAAAGCCACATTTATATGCAATTTTCCTTTGTGGTGTGAGTGCACTAATAATAATAATCATCATTGCATAAGGGAAGTTTTGCTTATGATGAAGCTATTGAATGACTTACGATCAAGTGTGCTCTAAAACGCTACCCCAACATGCCTTGTTTTTCTTGTTTATGTGATGCAATATGGCAAATTACATATGATACCATATGTCTGCATGTCTGTGTATACTTGCCCTCCTGATTTTATACTTATATACCTTCCTTCTCGGTTATGCCCGCAAAGCATATTAACGTCTTAAGATGAGATGATTTCATAATAGTATTGTATGAGGATGAAACAAAGACAGGTCGTTTTACATAAGCGCTCTCACAACCAATAAACAACCACACACAAAGTACAATGTATGAGCTTTAATGTCATACTCACAAATGTGCATTATCAAACGAACATATGTATCTATGTGTGTGTACATATTATAATAGGATATGCTATAAGCGCTTGCAGCTTCAACGAACCACAATCACTTGCATGTTGGATATCACCATGTGGCGTATGAGCGCTATATGTTGTACTTGAAATGAGTCAACTTCTTTGTAAGTAATGCACACAAGATAAAAGTGTTGAGCAAATGTTTGATGATATCGTTTGACTTATTTATTATTTCGTATTGAAACGTAAAATTTTTTTGTACACTTTTATGGTTGTGTAAGGCGTGCAAAAAGTTTTAAACTTAATGAGCCATATTAAAAGGTTTTGTTGTAAACGCACTGTATTTGTAAATCTTTGTATGAGTCTTCATTCCGGGACATGATTTTGTTAAAGTTCGAATGGCACTGTCCTATTTTAAGAGCAGCACAAATCAATTAAGTGCCCGATGAAGCTATTAAAGTAAAGAAGGGCAAAGTCTAAGCATGAAATTTGTTCATTAGAAATTAAGTGTGCTCTGTTTAATCCTAAAAAACGATAATATCAGCCGATAAGTGGTCGTTAAGAAACAACTTAAGCTACATTAGGGTTGAAAGATTCCTTCACGAGTCTTTTAGGAGCAAATGAGGAATTATAAAATATGACTTTCTAAAGTGAAATCTTTAAAAACGATGCTTGAAAACAAAACTGATTATGGGCTGATTCTGCAGTGCGAGTTTAAACCATAATTAAACGTAACTACAATTTAACATTGCCATTTTTTATGCTAAGATTCAATTTTTCAATGCCATTTGAAGCTGTTGTTAAAGCAAATCTTCATCTAATCCTACCACCATAACCGTTGTACTGTTCATCACACTTAAGGGGCCAGAAAAGCAGGTGTAAGCTCTAGTTAACTTAAACTCGCACTGAAAAACTAGGCCTATATCATTATACTCTACTTTAAGTGTTTAAAAATATGTAATGTATTGTATAGTAATTTTTTCTCAATTATTTCTCCCCTTACCTCACTGTCTACAGCACTTCAATATAATGTATTTTATATCAAAGTTGTATTGCTTAAGTATTTGCAATGAATGAAGCCATGTAATTTACCACAAAGAATCCACTGCACTTGACTTTATTAATGCTTTTAATGAAATTGCATTAGGTTATAATAATAATTTCATATTATATCCTTACAACCACAAGCCACAAATCAGCGGTGGTAGCAAATCTGAAGTGAACTCGCATACATGAAATATACAAACAAACATGTGAAACCATGTATAATAGAGTGGCTGAATTTTGCCTCGAATATTTTTAACACAGCCCGTCAAATTTTGGACCCAGACTTTTTAAAAGGCATTCAACACTTAGAACCTAGTTTTAGGCAATTTAGTTACCTAACGGCTGCATGTTGGCGGGTTAAACAATCCATGCAAGTTCGAAATAATATTATATTAAACTAAATAGACAAAACCTCTAAGTTGAAAGAAATTATATCGACTACTCCACCTGTTATTCAACTACAAAGGCAATATAAGAAAATTTACCTGAAAGTATGCTACACGCATTGCTTTTGTCGCCAGTATAGAGTATAAAATGTATTAATCAATAATTAGCAGTAAATATTGGGAAAAGTGAAGCGGCCGTTGTGACTATAAAGATTGTGGTTTCAAACGGTGTGTATTGATTTTTAATTGAAATTGACTTTCGCATATAGAATATGGCCGGAAAACGTGATTTTCGAAGCTTTTTTAAATAATATCTCGAAAATAAGACTAAAAATAAAAAATTTGATTCAATATTCAGCTTAGGCGAATATAAGAGCTTTCAAACAGTATTTGCTTATTTCTGGGATATAACTTTTTTAACTCTACTCCAATTTTTTTTCAAAAGCTCCCTATCTTTCTCTGATTTCAGTTTAAACGGGGGTTTTTCCTCTAAGAAAATTGTGGTATAAGGCGCTTTTCAAACCTCCTATCTAGTTTTTTGTAGTTTTGTCCTGATCAAATCAGAAGGGCTGAAATTAGTGAGAAAGGCCGATAGTCGACCAGCCAATGTACTGTAAAAACTGCTTTATTTATATTTCCAAACGAATTGGTAATTTACTCGACGCACTCATTGGGACCATACATACTTATATCGCTAAACAAGTGAATTATTTTAAGGGCAGATCTACCTAGGCAGTGTCGAGGTTATGTATAGATAGATTTCATTTTATTACAAAAAAAAAAAAAAAAACAATCAAATATCCAAGAAAAGGTGTGAGTTAAGCACTCTAATACATATTCTTATATTCATGCTTTGAAAGGTTAAGTATGTGAAGCCACAAAAGCATCAAAGCACAGCCACCGCTGCACAGTGGACTTGAAGTCTGCAGAAATAAACCAAAATTAGCCTTTGAGACTAGTGAAAAGCAACATAATTTTGAAATGTTCAATTTGTTTGGGCTATTTAAAAAACAACAATAACTAACCATGAATAATAGTTTTTGCTTAATGTATGAAAACATTTTTAAATCAATTTTTAATTTTTATTTTTCAAAATTTTTGGGAAAAATTGCAATAACGCGACATCAGACGGGACGGACAAGGTGACTGCTGTTTCGATCATTCCTTGTAAACATCTCCAAAGCTAGACTAGAGCCACGTGTTGCTGTTGAACTACTTTTTCCCGATTGCTTTTTGTTCCGTGCCTTTATACTTTGGTACAGAACATACTTTAAATATTTGCTTATATGAAAGTTAAATCATTGTTGTTGCCAATTTCTTTATTAAAATGCTTTTGCAGTATGCTGTTTAAGAAGCACATTATCATTTATTCCTTTTCCCAAGTGGAATTATAACAAGAAATAAGAAAAATCTCAAATTTTTGTCACCCTTTTATGACTAAGTAATTTTCTATGTTTCGGAAGCCATAACTCGAAGAAACATTACCGGATCGTTACTAGAACAACTATTTTCCTTATAGAAGGAATATTTCTAGAAACAATGGACGGGATTGATTGAAGACCACGCCTAATTTTATGTAAAATAAGTTTAAAAGGGTCGTAAAGAATAATGAGCTATATCTCAGCGAAAAATAGTATTTCACTTACCAAGTTTTATTGTAAGAGGAGATCGGAAGACCACTTTTTTAAGTGGGCGGTGCCACGTGTTATGTAGAAAAGTAATTTATCTGAAATGAACTGTACAATTGAAGCGCGCGCTGAGTATACAATGTTCGGTTACACCCTTACTTGTTTGTATATTTTTATTGACCGCAGTATCTAAATACTGTTTTTAATTTAAAATTTTCCTGAATTTTACAATATGTAACCGCTTTGTACGAAAAATTGGGCCCACTGTGCGCTGCAGCTACACGAGTTGTCTTGAAGGCACTTCTTTCTTGACACAGCCACTAGCTGCTGTTATTATCATTATTGTTTATTATCATTATTGTTTATTATTATTATTACTATTATTATTATAACATTAAACAAGTGTCAAGAGTTTTTGAAGAAATGCATTTTGTGGCAAGTTAATGTCATTTTGTCTTTGCACTAAAACTTTTTCACATATTCAACTCCACGAAATGCAATGTGCGGGCGGCGGAGATTTCATATAATTTTATAGAGTGTTAGAAAATTGATGTACATACATATTTACGAGATTTAGTCATACATATATCTACGTTGTTATATATAACCCCAGCAGTCAAGTAGTTCATTGTGGTTTGGCTTTTAAGCTGAGGTGAGGTCAGCAGCAAATTTAATTGCAACAAGTCGTTTATTAATTTATGTATAAAACGATGAATATAAATTGATATAAATAAGTATGCATACATAATTTCTAGTGATAAACTCAGAGTTTGTTGTTGTAGTACTTCAAGAGTTATTGTGTTATTTGCAATCACTTGAGAATTATCTATTTTGAATAAAAGGGGGTGAAATTTCATAAATATTAAATGTTGATAAATTTTCAAATTGACGATGACAGAACGTAGTATGTATGAGTGTGCTTTGACATTCACACATACATACAAACGTACGTTAAATTTATTACAAATCTGGCGAAAACGTTGATATATATAAAAATTTAATACTATTTAATAGTTTCTAAGAAGTGTGTCTCTAAGTCGGCTTTATCACACATCGTTTTACGTTAACAGCTCGTAAAGGAAATGAGGTGAGGAAGTATAAAAAAAAGGCAATCAATTTCAGTTAAAGATTCCATTTAAATTGAATTTAAATTCTATGGGAGAGGGGGGGGGGGTGGAAATTCAATAATTAAAATGGTAGAAAATGTAAGGAGAAATGGGAATTACTTGAAGTTTTAGAACACTTTTTTTAAAGAAGTATTCAAAGCAGACATTAGAGAAGATGATATCAAGAATCTCAAATTTATCATACAACCTGAAAGAATTTAAAAATCAAGTGAAATGATCAACTTACACGGGGTTATGTTACTCCATATAAACCGATATGTAGAACCGGCTATATGTATAATAGTTCCCCTGGTCACCCATAAACGCTTTGATACAAATTCCTTTGGAGCTCAGGAAGATCTCTCAGATTTTCTGGTTTTTTGAACAGCGTGTTTGAATTGATAACTGTTTAGATCTGCAGTGGCAGATACAGGTTTTGCATTTAATAATAACAGTGCATTAGTTTTGCCTCAATTAACACGCTTATATTATATTTACTTGTATGTATGTTTGTTTTCGAGTATGTAACTCTCATTTGGATTAATTGGAGCTTATTAGTGTTAGTATATCCTACCTCTTCAACTGTGTTCGTACGCGGTTTCCAAAACGTACCCAGTTCTAAAAAGTACCCGAAGTCGGAAAAGTATCGGGCTGTCAAAAGTACCCCATAATAAAAATATACCCGATTTTAAATAAGTACCCGGGTCCGCAAAAGTACACGGTAATGAAAAATTACCACTCTTTAAAAGGTGCCCGATTTTTATATGAGTAGAACGATAATTTGCTTTAAACGTATGATTTTCATAATTTTGCGACCTATATAAAACTTATAAATGCGGTATATAGACTTATTTAAAATTATCACCCCACAATTTTCACTAGCTTCGACTTCATCCCTAGCAAAACAGATTGAGGTCCACTAGTTTCTGTCCCAGCTGACGTGACTTTTTCTAAATCGGCTAATGTTCTACGGACTTCATATAGTATTGCGGGCTGTGCCCTGGAACCCGTAGAGGAAACTAAAGACTTGGTGTATTTTTTGACTCCAAATTTTGTTTCGCTAACCAAGTCAACTACGTTATTACTCGGTCTTATGCCATGCTAGCGTTTATTCGTAGAAATTGTTCAGCTTTCACTAACCCTCACACCCTCAAGTCTCTTTATTGCTCTTTTGACAGATCAAGACTGTAGTATGCAGCTATAATTTGGAGACCCTCTACTACTACCCCTATACTAGTCCCTCTAATCGCATCGAGAGAGTTCAAAAAGTTTTTTTACGTTTTGCTCTCCGTTCTTTGAATTTTTCTGATCCTTTACCGTCATATGAATCGAGATGTCTTTTAATTGAACTGAGTACGCTTGTAAATAGACGAACGATCTTATCGTGCTCGTTTATCATTGGCTTAATTTCTGGAGCTGTTGATTGTTCATCGCGCCTGGAAAAAATTCAGTTCAATGTTCCCTGCAAAAACTTGCGACACTTTGAGACCTTTAAAATCAGTTTTGCAAGAACCAACTATGCGGTAAACGCGCCTATTGCGAGGGCTTGTGCGGATCTCAATTTGTTTTTCAGTTCTTCAGGTGTTGACTGCACTTCTTTGTATGTAACCCTAATTAGTCATTTAAGATCTTTCTACTCTTAATATTATGCTAGTCTGTAAAAATTTGTAAATTTAAATACTCAAATAAATAAATAAATAAACTTAATCTGGAACACATCTGAGGCGTATACTTGTTATATAGATTGATTCAAACTGTATGCGTGTGCCTAGTTCAATCTGCTACGATCAAGGACAGGCTACGCTTAAGGCTAAGTAATAGAAATACTCCCGCGGTAGGCATATTCACTATAAGAGGTGACTAAAATTAACAGACCCGAAATCGCGGGGATAAAAAACTCGTTTCCGATGCAGTTGGGCTAGCATCAGAAGGTGCTTGTACCGGGGTGTACCAGATTCATATACCAAAAATTTCTACCCACAACCGCAACACAATAACAATGGAATGGTATACAGTGCGTCTTATGCTAGGAAATTTAACATCTACTTGGATAATTAGATAAATACTAAAGCGCTGTTTACCTGATCGCTGAGAGGTCTAAGGTACCGTTCCAATTAGCATTTGTTGTGACAACAATCATTCTCTCCTGGGATTCTAGACTGAAATTGTTTTCGGTACTTTCGGCAATTTTTCGATAACAAATCGATAACATGCAAAAAACTACTGGGTAATACTTCGATTATAAACCGATAGTTTTTTGATAAAAATTCGATAGCTTTTTGATAACATATCGATATCTTTTACACTAATAACTGCTCACATTTTAATCTATAACTTGTTAGTAAGATACCGATAAGTTTTTTGTAGAAAATCGATAACATTTTTATAGTAAATGGAAATTTTTTTGAAATAAATCGTGGTACTAGCAAATATAGAAAACGTATAGCCCTTGTTATCGATAGCAAATTTATGACAATTCGATAACTCGTCGATAACACACTTATAAAAATTGATAACTCGTCGAAAAGAAATGGATAACTCTTCCGTCTATAATTAATCGTTAACAAACGATTAACTCTTCGATAACATATCAAGAATTACCTGGCAATCCTTCCTAGCGAGTATGAAAACCTTCATAGTACCCTCTCATGGGGTCTGTGCAACGCAGAAGTCTATAAATATTTCGCGACTATATCTTAGACTCTTAATTAAGGCTCAAGCAATGCCTGATATTTCATAACTAAAAGCTGACATTTGTGCTGGTTAACTTTTTCTATCTTATGAACAATTTTTGCTCTATATCAAAAGTATTTTTTTTATTTGTGTTATAAACGCCCCATCTCAGAATCTGGTTGTGGAATGTTCTATCTCAAAACGAATTGAATCTATGCTCTGAAATGCGTTTTCGCAACAAAATCTGAGCTATGAATTTTTTATATAAAAGCCTAAAGTATGGCATTTAAAAAAAAAACTTCGAAATAGTTTGTTTTTCAAAAGCTTTTTCATTTTAGAAGCTGCCACCGAGATTGTGTGGTATTCCACTCAGCAGTCAGTATAAGACGATGCTACAGTCCATTTCTAATGGCACAACAGTTTTTGAGTGTAAACGCAAGCTGTAAATTCTGTAGATCTTACAAGCGGAGCTATAGTTTCATTTGATTTGAGAACAGTTTTATTTGATTCGAAAAAATTTTAACTTGACCTGGGAAAAGTTTCATTTGATATAAAAAACGTTTCATTTGACATTTAAATGCTATATACTTGCAGCCTTAAAATGAAAGCACATAAGAAAAATAAAATATATTATCAGGTACAAACAACTTCAACGTTAGCTTGCAGAGAGACCTATTGTTTTCTTGGGCACTCCATTGAGAACTTCATGCCTCATACCAAAGGTGTAACATGGCGTATGAGTAATTCGTATTTATTATATTTTACTTCGTTTTAACAGCAGCCTTGATATATTTAATTTAAAATCATTTCATATTTGTATAAATAATATTTTATTTCAATCTATGCGTAAGAGTGGGATTGGTGGTAAGTGGAGGTAATTGGGAAAAAGTTCGGTCCAACCAATTGGCATTTATGACATTCACCAACATTAATTGTAAATTCACATTAATAATTCTTTTTTGCTTTAATTATTGATTTCAATTTACGCGGGTTGCACGTTAAAAAAAAAACAAATTTTCTGTGACAAAAGAACAACAATATATCATATTTTTGACAACTTTTATGTAAATATTTGTATTTTAAAATTTTAATTTTTGTACAAATTTTTTCATACTTTTTTTTTTGTTTTTATAAAGAAATTAAAAGTCCATTATTTTAATTGTTGAAAATAATAAATAGGCGCTATTGGTACACAAATATGAGTAAATATACAACTAAAGCAACAATGGCAATTAACTGAAACAATAAATAAACGAACAGGTAAGTAATTGATATTTGAATATATTAAAAAATGTAATTAACTGAATTTTTTTTTTTTTTGTATGGTGAAAGGCCATTTTATGCCAATTAGTTGAATAAGAATTTTGAAAAACGTTTCAACATTTTTTATATTGAAACGTGCATTTGAAAAGGATGAGGGCACATAAACGTTTGACTAAATGACACAGTAAAAGCATGACATGGATGATTAGGTGGGGATGATGGTAGAAGAAATGTTTGGTGGAATGCTTTATTGTGGGAAAGTGTATAGGAATGAATGTGGTATACGAAAATTGTAACGGTATTGTACACATTTACATAGATACACAGAAGATGAGTTCATATTTTTTTATAAATTACTTTTGACTTGTTTTTTATTGTGTTTTGACGTTATTTTATGTTTTGTGGTTTAACTGGTTCATAAAGGCTCACACACTATATATCTAATAATGAAAATGGGCACGTAAGCCTTAATAAACATATATGAAACATATATACATAACTATATTTTTCATTGCAATAAAACACATTTATATACATGCAGACGAAACATACAAGTGGACAAATATGGCAACTAAGAGTGGAAAAATGTATGTATAAAACAACAGAAAAATAAAATAAATGTAAAGCGCGATAAACTTCGAAGATATTTTGGGCCTAGCTTCTCCTCCAATTTGGGTCGTGCTCCTTTTAATCTTTCCTACAAATTGGCGGTACGGGATCTCCTTGTTTTATGCCGACTCTGAACGGCATATGCAAGGCAGATGAGTTTTCACTGAGAGCTTTTCAATACAGAGTGGTTGTCAAATACGACCCCTCTTCGAAAAATTTTATTCTAATTGCAAAAACTTGTTTCTAAAATTTTGATGTTGCTTTGCCGGGGCGCGAACCCATCATCTTTGGTGTGATAGGCGGAGCACGCTACCATCACACCACGGCGGCCGCAACAAGCAACAACAAACACATAAAATGTATTATAAAAAGATTAATATGATAATGCATTTGTAAATTACATGCAACATGGTCTACGCACTTATAGCATTAGCATGATTATGCGTATAATGAAATATAGATTTTTTATTTTTTTTTCAGAAAGTTATTATGTTGTGCAAAACATGTGCATGTGTAACCTTTTCAGTTTGATATTTGTTTCCGTTACATAACTTCTGAAAACGAGTAAAAAGTAAATTACTTTTGCTAACAATGTTGCCACCTAATTGCACATTATTTTGAAACTTGAGTGAGGTATGGCAATACGGGTATGGTACATGGGTATACTAGGACTACCATCTAGAGTTACTCTTATCATATTTACTTTTTTGTATAAATACTTTAATGACGAATAGCAACAACACAATATTTTCAAGTGGCGTTGCCACATGAGTTACCAATTATAATTCATTTTGCAAAACCATCCATCGACAAATTGCAAAACCACCCAAATACCATCATGGGGCAAAATTGAGGCCTCTAATCCCCGAGCTCAGTGCATCCAGCTACATCGAAAAAAATCATTAATTGAAAATCAATTTTGTAAATTTGCAATTAAGCTCTTTCATTTATATAAAGCGCTTAACGGGTAAAAACACGAACCTTTTTAAATACATACAATCCTAGGGTTCTAATGGAAAAAATATTAATTGAATTTATCATGGAGAAAACTCCTAAAGAAATAAGGGTGTAAAACTAGTTTTCTCTTGTCCCGTAGAATTCAAATACCGTTAGATATACGGTCTTGCAAATGGTTTATAGATGCTTTTGAAAAAGCATTGACGATTTATATATTCGGTAATAACTCAAAAACGAGAATCGTTTTGGAATATATACATATCTACGTTCTATGTTTCATTGCAGGTTCGGTTAGGTTATGCTAGTTGACAATGAGATCACCTCATAAATTGTTTTGAGAACTAGTGCTAAACTTTTGACTTTTTGGGACTGCTTCAAAGAGTGACTCTAAATTATAAAATTAATCCCTTCCACAGTTGATAGTGTGAATTATGTACACTAAATGAGTTCCAACATATGCGCTAGCTTGAATATCCTGTTTTTCCTCTATTTGGAAGGCCTATTTTGTATAAATATGTTGCTGTAGATATATATAAAAATTTATATATATGTATTCAAAGGCGTGCATTCATCCTTTCTTTTGTCAGCTTTCTGCTCTATCATTTGTAAGGGCCCTGCACTCTCCCCGATACTCAATCTGCGTATCCGAAAATATAATTTGATCTTGGTTTTTCTAGCGAATTCAGAGAAACCATTATTTTATTTCCTGCATCAAGGTTTACACTTGCTTTACTGCTGCTTCTTTTCTTCTCTACCTTTGTGGCCGGATGTCCAATGATTATCTCCTCTGTATTCTATACAAATTTTATCTACAGTTCCTATACATTCTACTGTCCTAGTTGTAGAAAACCTTCCCATACATATCATTACAATCTGAAGTGGTCATAACGTCAATTGATTTTTTGGCCGTTGATCTTATGTCACTCCGCCATATTTTTTTCATAACACTGATATCGTACGAATCATTTTCGCTGAACATAAGTAAAAGTCCAGCATGTCTGAATTGTTTTATATGCAATAAAAAGTTTTGCTCCTTGGGTAATATATAAACAATAGGAAAGAATTACAGCCTTGGTGTCTTAGAACATCTTTCTCCCTATACAAAGCTAAACATTTCATACTAACGCTTCAACTCTTCACGATTAGTCCTTCGATACTTTTATAATCGCAGAAATTAAAATGCCGAGTAAATTCTTAGCAACATATTGCATAAGCACGCAGTAAATTCTTCATGCCTCCGATAAAAATGTGAAAAAGTAATAGCTGAAGAGATGGCGGAATTTTCAAATTTTAATACGAAATGTTACGCATTTTATGAGGACCAATATCTCTTAAATACGAAAACTTAAACTTGCCAGGATTCTGCATGCATGGTCGGCGGAAACTTTATTACCATTTTACCCTCTGAATGAAAATTTAAAATAAGCTAGACGAGCTGGACTCTACATAAGCAAATGTGCAAATCTTGACCATTGACTTCGTTGCTTTTGCTTCGCACAACACTGTAAGTATTAAATATAAATAAAAGTGGGGGTGTGTGCATTCGCGATATTAACAGATACAACAATTGTTATTAATGATAATGTTAATGATGTACCATTTCTTGTTTTCATTTTTTTTTTTTTTTTCATTTTATTCAACACTGCCAAGCGATAATTGTTGGAGTAATTGTGTGTGTAATGTTTTATTTAATGATGGCAGCTAGTAGTTGAATATTCATACAAACATACATAAACGTTTGTGTGTGTGCGCGCGTATTTTGCAAAGTTACTTTTACTTTGCTTTGATTATTATTGCTTGTTTTGTTTTTTTAATGTGGCGGTGATAGCAAATGGTATTTAAATTATTTTATTGTTCATTTTGTTGCATCTCTTTTTTTATGTTATTGTATTTTTATTTTTACTATCTTTTTTTACTACTACTTACTAAATTACCATACTAAATGACCGTCTGCAATGAAGCAGTGTTAATGTTGCATAAACACGCACTTAAAGAAATTAAAAAACAAAGGATTCTACAGTAAATGAACAAAAGCTTGTGATTAGCATATTAGCGCTGAAATGTGCGTGTATTGGAAAATTTATTATGCATGTTTCTATGTATGTGTGGGTGTGCGCTTTTATATCAGTGACGGTTAATGCTCATGCTAATTGAATGAGTGCGCATAATGAGGTGTTTTCAAAAGCTAAATGCTGGTATTAATATTGAATTGTAAATTTGCTTCATTGTATTTTTCGAATTTTAGCGTGAAATATTTGATAAATTTTTTTAAAGTATAATTTTAAGTTTTTATTAAGTCTTCGCAAAGAGACATAGAAATATTTCGTGCTTATTTTGTAAAGTTCTTAAATTTGCAATTAAATTCAAATGCTAAGCACGGTGGCTTAGTATATTATTAATTATTATTGTCTATTATTTTGTGTAAAAAATGTAAAAAGTCCGATTATTACGAATTCCAGAATTTTATTATATATTAGTAATTTTATTATATAAAATAATAATTAATGTACGATTTATGAAAAAATATGCATTGCAGAGTAGAAAAAATGCGAAATCCAAAATATCAGGCAAAAATTTAGGAATTCGCTAAGCCAAGAGATAAAAGTTAAGAGTCAAAAATTATGTGAGAAAAAAATATCAAAATTTTTTTAAAAATTATATCGTACTCATTGAGTGGCGTTAAAACCATTCCACTTTGTGTTTTTGTTGTGAGAGAGTAGATAGTTGTTGATGTAAGTAAGGAGCATTTAGATGAATGTACAATAATAAAAATACAAGTACAGAATACAGAGAATATTTATACATACAAATACAAAATACAAATTGCGATTGTGGAATGAGAAAGCTGATTTTTCTTTAACGATAGAGATTTGGTGAAATGAATGAAATACGAAATAAAAGCAAAAAATATGCTAGAAATGGAATGATTTTACTAGGCAAAGCACAAAATTGTCTGTTCTTTGGATCTTAAACAAACATGAGATGCCCATGGAGGAACAGCACATAAATAAAAGTGTTCGGTAGAACCGATTTTAAGTGCACTTTCTAGTGGAAAAGAATTGCGTTAATGGTGAAAGTTTTCTAAACTTAAAAGTAGCAACTTTCAGCGTCTCAACTGAGATGGTAACTGTTAGAGGTATGTACTAGGAATAGAGGGGCATTGGTACTGATTGTGGAGTATGCAGCTACTTAGGCAACAAAACATCGGCCATGTCTTGGGATCAGCCATTTGTAAATACTTTTTAACAGGGTTTACACCACTCGGTAACAGGGTTTTATACCTTTCGCCAAAATTTATCGAACATCACACACATTTGGGTATATGGAAACAATAATATTCAAGGCAATAATTTATCATATGAACTAGAAAAGGTGCAGAAATCCTTAGGCATCACCGAGCTAGTAAAGGTGCATCGTGCGTAAATGCGGAAATTCTCTTCAAAGGTGGTGATGTCCTACGTCCTGGACAGTTGCACAGAAATACTTCCTGTAGGATTATTTCGCTCTAGTAAATATCAAAGACTGAGGCATAGGGGTTTTTTTTTTGTTTTTGTTGAACAATGTTTTTGTTGCTCATATCCGAGTTTACCAAAAAGCTCGGCGTAAGATTAAAGGTATTAAACCTTGACTTAAACCCTGGGGGAGCAAAAATGAAGCACCTACTAATGGTGCTGATCCTAAGCTCATAGTCTGATGATATAGTGACTGCCGAGGTATTAACATACAGAACCGAACTTCGATAACTGTCGCGAAATACGCCTTTGAGGTATTACATATAAGTTTCTGCGAAGCATTTTGTGCAAAAGGTGGAAAGCCATGAACCAGCTGATTAATCATATTAGCTGCAGCTTTAGACCTTTTGAATTTACCATCGATATGATTTTCACTATGTGACAAATTGAAAAAAAAGAAGCCCTTTTAAGTAGCCCAGAAGAAGATGCCTACATGCCATTTTGTTTGAATTTGGTTTCCACGTAAAACTAACAGAGCTATGCAAGATGACATTGAGCAACACCACCAACTCAATCAGAATTGGAAAGGACCAATCCGAGCCGTTCGAAACCAAACGAAGCTTAAACTGGGTTACTCAAAACATCGAAAAACTGACTTACAAAGTCAATTTTCACTTTCGTGCTGCTAAGTACTTAGCGTAGAGTCATAACGGTGTAAGCATTAAGGCGACTCTGAGAGTATGCGAGAGAAATGTTCTGCGAAATGCTTTTTTAATTTTTGGCACGCTGACCAGGCCATGTATGAAAGAAAATAATCCGGCCCAGAAGATATTATCAGCGACAACTTCCAACGGTAGCAAAGTAAATTCAGGTGTTGAACATGTAAGCCAAGTTTTTATTCGTTACAAGGAGGCAACATAATTTTCAGCCCTTGCGTTCATGGCTAGTAATGTGTAAGCTTGATATATGCATGACAAGCACAGCGGCCAACAGACCATATCTTGTTTGGCTCATTTCGCACATAGATTTATTCAGTTATCCTTTCGATCTTTAACTAAAAGAAGCCGCTTTGTTTAGCAGTCATGTCAAAATATCGCACCCTTATTAAAAAAGGGTCACAACTCGAAAAAATTAGCAGAAGTGGATCCATAATAACATCGCGATATGAAACATACGCGTTTTTTTCCATCATAACAAACGTCAACCAAAAGACTATATTTGATCCTGTTTTTGTGAAAACTAATTTGTTTTTTTTTTTTTTAGTTATAAAGTATTATTCATCTCAAAGTTAGTCTGATTTTGAGTTGTGACCCTTTTTTGTTTAGGGTGGAAGATTCAAATTTTTGTTTTAATCCATTATGACGTTTGCAAGTGATATAAGTAATGTCAGCTCACATCTGTTTTTACAGTGTGCACAACTTGTTAATGTTTAAGTTTTTGAAGTCAATTACTGGTTGTTCTCTTCAGTAGGAGGTTGGAGCTTTGTATTACAATTTTTGATCTTTTTCTTACATTTACAAATGGTGTCGATATGACACACGATTGGCATGTAAAAAGCAAATTATTTGTTTTATGAAATTTAAAATTTATTTTTTATAATTTATTGCTGCTATCTTCATGAGCATCGCATGTGATAATTTTTATTGGTGAAATATTTTTGTATGTTAGAAATAAAAATAATTTTTTTCTTCGTTTTATAAAAATTTGTACAAAAATTAAAATTCCACACTGACTTTTGAACATTTAGGAAAATCAAATAATAATACAATAATACTTCAATATTTGTACATAGATAAAATATTTTTTTTAAATATATATAAAAAAAAATGTATACCTGGGGGGCATTGTTTCCATCATCATTTTGTTGCTTTGACGGGGAGATGTGGCACTTGCGAGCAGGAATTATTATTTCTACCGTACAAATGCTGCCAAGGCTTGCTTTGAAGTTTAGGGTTACGTTATTGGATTAAAACGCTAGTAGGATATAATTACTTTACTTGCAGATTAATTGTGCTTAAAATATACGACTAAGTTTTGTTTATATGTACTTGACTATATTTAATAGTTTTCTTTTATCAATTGCTTTGAATACCGTTCGCTTTGTTACTAAGTTATTTTATTCAGTTATTTAGTTTGTGTAAATTTTTGTTGAAATTTTGTTAATTTTGTTTTTACTTTTAATAAATTTTTTGCTACTGGAAGTACTGCTTTCTTTTTTTGTTTCTATTTCCTCTTCATTTCATTTAGAGTTATTATTATTATTGTTTTTTTCCGTACATTCACTTCATTTATTTCTTTTCATTTCATTTGGCTAGCAGTGCTTGTTGTTGTTGGTGAATGTCTTTTATCGCACGCAATTGTTGGACGTGGCTTGTTGCAGGACTCCTTGTGAGTTCGCACCACCACCCTAACGTTTCTTTTACTTTATCGGACCATAACAAAAGCAAACAACACGCAACAGAATCGTGACTGAATTCAACTGAACAGACCAGTCTCTCTAAGACGCTTTAAGTCGCTGTTGTTAAGCATTTGTCACATCTTCTCGTTTTCCTTGTTTGGCATTGTTTTCTTTCATTCTCGGTTTTTTATTATTTTTAATGCTAATTTTGATACTGACAATGATAATCTTAATTGACATATTGAGGATGCACTTAAATTAACATAATCTGCTCAGTTAATGCAGTGTTCTGTACGACCGACCGACCGAGGTTGGGTGGATGGTGCGCGTTGTCCAACCAAGTCACAGTTGCCGAAAGGAATAAATAAATCGTGGACAATTTGGTGGACAAAATGTTTTATAAATATATTTGATTGTACGTTGAAGTAAGTAAAAAACAGGTTGAATTGGGGAGAAAAAAAAAACAATATGGAAATGGTGTTTTAATAATTGCATTTTAATTATAAATTTAGGTTAGTACGTGATACACCAGTTAGTATTGGAGAATGGATATTTTTTTGTATAAAAAGTGTGAATCCATAAATAATTGTTTAACTACAATGAAATATTAAGTAGAAAGAATATATATGAATATATGAACAATGGGAAATGTTATGCAAATAATAGTTAAACGGGAAAGAATGTAAAAAGTAGAGTTGGTAAATTTAAAATTATTAATTATAATTTAAAAAGATAAAGTGCGAGCGTAGTTGGGTCATGCTAAAATAATAAAATTTTTTGTTTGTTATATTTCAAATTCATGCTTCCAGTAATATTGTGAAAATTTGGCTAATTGAAAAACAGGTTTGAGTTGTTTTAGAAAGATGCCCGTACGGTCACCGTGAAATGAAGGAAAGAGATGCAGCGGTTTTCACATTTATTCCCGTAAGATATGAATAATTTACTGCAGAAGGCCAATGACAAAAAACAGGCCTCGGCCAATTTTGAAATCTTCAAACAAACATTTCAGTCTTTTTCAAAAACCAATAACTCTTATATATTACTTCTAATTAATGTTTTTATGTACAGGTCCCTTTTTCGCTCTTATTTGGAATCCAAATTTATAAATAAAGTTTTGGTCGTGAAGATGGGGACCCATGCCATTAGCGAGCTTTGGGAATTATTAGTCGTAGTGCTTTTGTTTAGCTATATTTTATTAAAATAATTTGTTAAAAATAAATGATTGTGAGTACACAAAGAAATCTATTTGTACTATGGCACTATTGTAAATATTTGATTATAACTAACACTGCATTACCGGCAGTTGCTAACATTCGCCAGATGGTAGCGCAAGCGCATGTAAGTTTATAGATGTTTGATTGATAGAACAGCTGATTTCTGTTGATATTTGATATGAGACTCTTATGTTTGTTGCGCAAGATGCGCACGGGTTCTGCTCGTATACATTAATTTGATCAGTTTATGAGCGTATCTAGAGGGAGTAGTGAAAAGAAGGAAGTAACGTGGACGGCCCACTTTATGTAGTTTGATTTAATTTATATAACGTGGACCATGCAAGCAAAAATGCCTATAAAACGATGTCAGAAGTCCATAGGCGTAGCTAAGTAACAAAATAAGAGGAGGTAAGCGGTAAGTGACTACACATTTCGTAGGGAAAAAGATAAGAACATGGTTGTCCAAGTAGGAATATGGAAATATATGTGCAGAGGAAATTGGGCTTTGTAAGTTTAACACAGCAATAATTAATTTAAACAATGAGAACTACCAAATCACTTCAATATCTAAGTCGGTTTCGAAAACATGGACTAATTTTGGAGATATCGCACAAGATAAGGACCCAGATCGACTCAAAATTCTGTTGTATAGTAAGAATACACGGGCGGCCGCCACCGTGTGGTGGTATCGAGCTCCGCCTACTACACTGAAAATCCTGTTTTTAATTAGTAAACGTCTAAAGTGGCGTCGCCCCTCGGAAGTGGTTTGGCAAACACTTGGAGTGTATTTCTGCCATAAAAATGTTCTCCGTGAAAATTTATCTGCCTTCATCAGGTGCCAACCAAAAATGCCTAAAAGTGCACAGTGTAGAATTATCTTCGCTTTACTGAATATTTTAAAGGGAAGCTCCTAATTTAGTATTTTGTTAATCAAATTAATTTTTGTTAAGTCATTATTTTAATTTATTTTCCGCATGAGTCTCTTTATCACAAATTTAAATTTATTGTGTTTATAATTAAATTCCTTAACAAATAGCTGTAATAGGGAGGAACCATGGCTTATTGACATAAAACCAATCACGACAATGTTAACAAATTTTAATCACAGACGCAAATATAGCATACAAATATCAATGACCCTTGAATAAAAGATGTTTCAACCGAAGATAGAGTTTGGTTAGAAGCAAAAATATGCTTAATTTTTATATCCTATAAATACACTTTAGAATTTTATTAAAAACTAGCAAACCTGGCAGACGTTGTTCTGCTCTATATTAGATCTATATGCATAACTTTTAAACAGTTTTTACCTCTTACTCTCCCTTCCCCTCTCCCCCTTTTTCTTATCTCTTTATTCACTCTTCCCTCTGCCTTTATCTTTTTCCTTTCTCCCTCGCCGTCTTTTTCCACTACATATATACCTATGTACCTCTCAACCTTCGTCTAACTCTATCTCTTTCTCCTTGAATCTTTTCTTTTTTCAATTCTAGTTCAAATCCAAATCATTACCTCCAGTTCCTGTCCCGGTGCCAGTACCACTCCCGTAAGTACTAATCTAGACGAAGGGCTTCTTATTTACCAAATTTAATGCGAACTATGAGTAGAAAAATTTGAATACATCGGTTCCTCGTCTTCTACTTAGAAAAAGGCTTCGTAGGAACACACTCCGGAACTATCGTGCAAATTTGAATAAAATCGGTGGAGTGGTTCCGGAGTCTTTATATATAGATTTGTACAGAAGTCTGATTAGGATTTTCGGCCTCTCCCATTTGATACATTTTTCGCGCCTACATTTTAACCATCAAAAGAATAATTGGTTAAAAGTAGGTTAAACTTTCTATACTTTTGTCAAAATGGTTGTAAGCATAACTCGTTATGTAATTTAGGCGTAGATGATCAATGAAGTCACACTCGGTACTATACGAGACTCTATAGCATAAGTCGATTGTGCTCAAAAACCTCGGATAAAGAAGCGTTACCACAACAATGCCAATGAGCACAACAACAACTGGCCTTCTGGAACTACATAAATAAAACTAGTTCACGCAAACGTTTTATTCTACTGAAGAACACAAAATCTGTGACACATCACTTAAAGGAGCGAACATCAAAGAAGTCATATATACCTTATAAAATCACAACTGAGCAAATAGCTAAAGCTACGTTTACACAACAATCTTTTGGACAACAGTGAATTAATGTCGATTATTTGCTATGCCATTTGTCCTGAGTGCGCGCCAACGCCCAGGCCACAAATTCAAAACAAGCTGCGACATTTTTCATGTTATTCTACCACAATCGATTTATTCGTTGTTAGGAGCCAAATGAAGCCAAACTGATGCTGTTGTGTAGAGAAGTTTTTAGAGCAGTATATTTCAAGGGCATCCGTTTTCAAAATTATTGCCTTAGTTTGGGAAATACACGAGCTGTAAAACGAAACGCGGGTGCAGATTCTTCGCGAATGTATTACTCACGTAAAATATAAACTATCTCACCTATTTGATGTAATCCTTAATACTTTTTTGATATGACACAAAAAGCCTTAAGAGGTACTCAAAAATATATATAAGTAAAAAGGTTCTTGTATACAAGCGTAAGAATGCAGCACAATATATGGTATTAAAAGTCGCAAGTCAACAAGGCTTAACTGGATCTGACGTAAAACAATATATAACAGGCAGAGCAGAACTTAAAAAAAAAAATGAATAAATTCACTCGATGCACCCATTATTCATTAGGCATTAAAAATTTTTTTTCTTTCAAAAAGCAAATCGTTAGCTTAATGTGATAATGTGCTAAGTCAGCTTTTACGAATTTTACAGGAGACGAAAAAAGTGAATAACTTTTGAAATAACCTTCTTTTTTCAAAACTGTGAATGAGGATACCTTAATTGCAATGCTTTTGAGTGTAGAACTTTTGAAAAAGATAAATAACAATCATGTATGCTAACAAATCAGCTATTTTATGACTTAGCACAATTTCCGCACTCATAACAAATTTTTTCTCCTGACTTAGCACTTTTTACTCAATATGTTTTCACATCACTCCTCACCTTTAATGATTGAAATAAAACACTTAAACTATATATTTCACAAAAAATACTATATAGTTGTCAAATTATTTCTAACGGTTCTGATCTGGACTCTTTTGCCGGATGGTGCGCAGACAATAATTTATAATTAAATTTAAACAAATGCTGTGTTGCGTCTTATTCCAAAAAGACAACTGCCACATACTTTATCTACTATATACAAACTAAATACTAAATCTCTTAATCGTTGTCAAGAGAGTAAAGACTTGAGTGTAATTTTTAACTCCAAACTCTCTTTTTCTAATCACATTGAATTCGCTGTTTCAAAATTTGTTGCAATGGTTGGGTTCAGTAGACGTAACATCAGTTGCTTTAAGGACCCTATGACGTTGAAGGCACTTCATATATCCTTGGTCAGAAGTCGTCTTGAATATTGCTCAATAATATGGAATCTTTTCAATGAATATAACTCCTATAAAATTGGGAGAGTTCAAAAATTTTTTACAAAAATTGTTTTACGTATGCTTCACTGGCCAGACGGTATCCCATGATATACCAGCAGGTGCAAATTGCTTTGTCTTCAGGCTTTGCATGACAGAACAACTTGAATCTCACTCATGCTTGCCTATAATGTAATAAACGTTAGCACGAGTTGCTCTGATTTATCTAATTTGTTCATTCCATATATTCCAATGCGTGATCTTCATCATAATAGATTATTTATCGAAATAACGCATAAAACGAATTATGAACCTATAACTAGGACTATACATATAGCAAATCGATTCAGTAGTGTTCTTAATTTTAATAGCAGCTTATATAAGTTTAAGCTGTAATTGTTTCCTATTTTTAACTAGTCTGTAAAAAAGCATGTAGTTATCGACACATAAGAATTAAAGTAGATCATGGTCAGCGCAAAGAATTTATTAAAAACCAAAGGTATGTCTCAATTGGGTGAGTCCAATTTCAAGGGGTTGTGTAAGCAACTCTCTGAAGGGGTTCCCAGCGCAATATATATCTTCTCCAACCCAATTGCCAACCTCACCTATCCGTGGCGAATTCGGTTTCATTGACAGCCGAGGCTCTGACGAGCCCAAGTTCCTCATGGAACTAGGGGGTGGGGAGGACGGGATGGCCTAGAATGTGGTCATATAAATCGTTCCCGAGATGGTCGGGCTAGTACCTTAATAGTGCTTTGTTACCGGAACGTACCGGATCTATATGCGGCAAAGGACCATCAACATCGGCCCAAAGCCTTCGGGGAGTGCCTTTATCTTTAATACAACAATAACAACAAAGCATGTACCTTTAGACTGAATGAATTAAATAAGTAAATAAAACGCTCACAAAGAAATTACGAGTTATTCAGATTGATATTATTGACTGATTGACTTAGCACAGTTTTTGTTGAACAGTCGACGACTTAGCACATTTACACATCATTGCAAACCGCACGTAAAAATTAAAAATTAAAATATTTTTTTCTTGTGATCGATGTATTTTGAATTCAGTTTAAAAACTGCATTAAAATACAATTTTTCAAAAAAGTGACTTAGCACATTTTCACATTAAGCTTACGAAATAATTTATTTGTTTATATAAATATAAATAATAAATAACTAAATAACAGTAAATACATTTTATCTAATTTTGCTGGTATGTGCTTAGCGTCTCTTTAACACATTTGTGGTGCTAAGGAATTAGGTTGGACGCATCAATTAATTAACAACCAAATATTTTAGGATACAATTGACGAAAATGCCTACACACACAAAACGATTTAATGCTCCAAACACACACAAATACATATACAAATGTATGTACATTGGTGCGGACGTTTAATTTGTGTGTGTGACATTTGCGAAATGCAGTTAAGTAATTGCATTTATACATTTCGGTTACGTGCAAATAAATCACAACAACAAATGCCTGCTACACAAATCCATTAAATACAAATTCATTTAAAAAGCCTTTTAATTTTTAAAGCCTTTTAAGTACTAACTGCTGGTTTTTGTCAAATTAGAGACGAATTTGGTTTGAAATTTCATTTACGCAGAACGGACACGAAACCTTAATTGATGACATTGGTCGCTCGCACTTTTGTTCAATTAAATTAAATTATTTAAACAAAAAAAATAAAACAAAAAACAAATATTGACATTAACTCTTAGTAATATTTACAGTCTGTGAATGCGTATGAAAAAAAAATACATAAAAATGTGATTTAAAAAGCTGATGATTGATATGCTGCCCAAAATATGTGATATATATGAAGACGAATAAATATTAAATACATACATATACATATGTACGTAACAACAAATGTGAGAATGATGATATTTATGTAGAGTGAACATAAATTATAAAAATAGTGCTAGAAAATATATATGCATAATAAATTGTTTGTTTTTGTACATACTCAAGAAGCAGTTGGCGCAGTGTTGCTTCATCTTCGCCATGACATCTCAGACGTGATTCACGATTTTCATGACGTTCGCTATTGTTGCTATGTCGCGTGCGTTTTGGTACGTAACTAAAGGAATGACGATAAAAACGGCCACCATTATTTACGTTGCCACTTCGATGGTGTGCCTCTGTGAATCGAAAATGCAAACATATTTATTAAATGTTAAGATGTGTGCATCCTCAGTGCGATTGTTAGTAAATAATGCGTGAGAATGGCTATTTAACAATTAAATAAGATTTGAAATGATGGATGTTTGCAAGAAAATTTATGTTGCTACAATTAATTTGTTTATTGCTGCGTGTGTAGAATATTCAGAATGTGTGTGTGTTTATGTCGTTGAGGGTATTCATTTTGAAGAAAAACATTTTTGAGTGTACTGAAAGTAATTTCGTCAACAACGCGAAGAGAACTTGAGCTCTGAAATATTTCGAAATATATCTCTACAAATAGCGCCAAGCTTGTCCTGAAGGTATGCATTATTCGGACCCCGAATTGAGTGGGAGAAACATTCCAAAAACCATCTCAAACTTGTGTGAATACCATTTTTTTATATACCAAATATAGTGCCGAAATACGTTTTACTGATCACTAATTCACGCTAAGAGAATCCACACCGAAGCCCCTTAATAAAAACTTTTGTACTGAATTTTCCTTACCTTTTTACTTTTTGAACTCATTTTTCGTACAAATGTTTGTCTGTTTCAATAAAAAAAAAAAAAAAAAAAATCGGGAATATTATTTGTCACGTTCAACAGAACTGCTAGTTACATTTTCTATTAGTCAATTAACAGTTTTATTTTCAAAAAAACCTATATTTTCTTCTATTGAACGCGTAAAAAAATATTCCATACTTTTCTTTTAACATCGAAAAATATATGGAAAAACAGAAATGGAAACTAAAACCAGTAAAGGTGCTAAGTTCGGGTGTAACCGAATATTATATACTCAGCGTGAGCTTCAATTGTACATTTCATTTCAGATAAATTAGTTTTCTACATAACACGTGGCACTGCCCGTTTAAAAGAAAAATGTCTCCCCATCTCCTCTTACAATAAAACCTGATAAGTGAAATATCATTGATTCAAAACTATTTTTTGCTGAGTTATTATTTTCGTCTACGACCCTTTTAAAATTCTTTTATATAAAAGTGGGCGTATTCTTTAACCGATCCCGTCCATTTTTACTAGAAATATTTTCTGCCATAAGGAAAATATGTGTACACAATTTCATTACGATATGTTAATTTGTCTTCGAGTTATGGCTCCCGAAACATAGAAAATTGCTTAGTCATAATAGGGGCGGTGCCACACCCATTTTTCAGAATTTTTAGTTTTTAACATTTATTGTTATAAATCCACTTGGGAAAAGAAATAGCATTGATATAAAGTTCTTTTTTTGCAAAGCTTTAGCTTACTATATTCATCCACAACCCTTTTAAAAATCTTTTATATAAAAGTGGGCGTGGTCCTTACCCGATTTTGTTAATTTTTCTTCAAAGCATTCCTTATAGTAAAGGCAACCTCTCTGCTGAATTTTGTACCGATAGGTTTAATGTTTTTTGATTTATGATTAATAATATTTTAGAATTGATTTTATCACAAGTGGACGGTGCCACGCCCATTTAAAAATTTTTTTTCAAATTTTTATCAAGTGTCTCAATATCAGTCCACATTTAAAATTTCAACATTCTAAGTGTATTAATTACCAAATAATCAGGTTTTTTGTGTTTTCCAAAATGTTATATATAAAAAGTGGGCGTGGTTATCATCAGATTTCGCTCATTTCAATACCATATATTCTGGGCCCAGATAAGCTCGTGTGCCAAATTTGGTGAAGATATCTCAATACTTACTCAAGTTATCGTGTTAACGGACAGACGGACGGACGGACGGACATGGCTCAATCAAATTTTTTTCGATACTGATAATTTTGATAAATGGAAGTCTATATCTATTTCGATTCCTTTATACCTGTACAACCAACCGTTATCCAATCAAAGTTAATATACTCTGTGTGCAAAGCACGCTGTGTATAAAAAAAACACTCGTCTAGCATTGTGACATTAATATGGCTAAGTGAGGAGCCGGACGCGATACATCGCTACTGACTAGAATCACGAGCGTCTGGATTGATTTCAGGCATAGAACCTGCTGCCCCTTCTCTATGCATATGCCACTTTTCCCTACCTCGCGCTCCAAACGGCGAGAACCTTTTTAGTCCAAATTGGAGAGGCTTTATCCTCCTCAGTAGTCTCACTGGAGGAGCTTGAGACGGTTGCTCTGCTCGTTGGTTACCGAACTAGACTTTCCCTTGAGGAGTTTGATCTTTTCGGCATTTTTTGGGGCCGGCTTTCCCTCAAGGGGCTTAGCCTTAACACTGCCAGCAGACGATTGAGATGTTTCGGCCACTTCAAAGTGGTATCCGAATGCAAAGGTTCTGGAGCTGGTTTAACGCCATGTCCATACTCCGTATACCCTTAATACGCTTCCGCTTTGCTTCAAACGAAAACGCAGACATAAAGTCTCCATTAAATGTTTATCTTTTGACTTTTTCAAAGAGTCAAAAACGATAGGGTGGGCACTAAAAATAATTTATAAGTGAATACCCTTAACAAAGTTATGAATGATTAATAAAAACTCTAAAATTGTATATTTACTCACCTTCTGGTCGCAGTCGTATGGGAGGCGTGGTCAGCTTGAGTGTAGTTGTTGTTCTTGTTGCAGGCGGGGTCTTACGTCGACCACCAAAAACATAATCGTAAGAGTCTTCGCTCAAATTGGACACTAGATGGATGCATATATCGAAATATGTATGTACATACATATCAACACGTACAAATATTTTACATAGATAATGAAAATAAATATCACGAAAAAAAAATGCAGTAAAAGCAAATGAAATGAAAAAGAAAAAAATAAATTTAACAACAAATATTAATTATAAATAAAAAATATAATTTTATTTATATACTCACTCTACGAAAATTTATTACACATGAAGCCACACATTAAAAAACAAATAATGATTTTGTACAATTTTTTTTGTAAATAACGTAAAAATATTTTTTGGTAAATATTTTAGTTGATTTTGCAATTCAGCATTTTTTTTACATTTTTTGTAAATAGCGTAAAAACATATTTTTTGTAAATGTTTTAGTTGTTTTTCCAATTCAGCATTTTTTTTACATTTTTTGTAAATAGCGTAAAAACATATTTTTTGTAAAGGTTTTAGTTGTTTTTCCAATTCAGCAATTGTTTGTTTAAATACATTTTTTTTTGTATTGTATTTGTATTTTTTCGTTGTGTTTACGTGTTATCATTACACAGAAAAAAATGCAAGAAAGGAATAGATAAAGAACGGGTAATTTGATTTGTGGTTAGCATTTTTTTCATTGAAGCAAAACTGCAATTTTTTATTGTTATTTTTGTATAACTGTTATACATGTTCATACGTTTTTTTTTCGAATATGGGTGAAGGGAAAACATGTAGAGTCAACATGTAAAAAAAGCATGACAATTTTTTCAATTTCAATCATTTTGAAAGCCAACTCGCAAGCAACAACAAAATTTCATATCAAATGGATATGAGAAATTACGTGAAAAAAATATTCGTATATATGTATGTATGTGTTTGACTAAGAAACTGTGCACAATTTGTACCAATATATTTGAATGGCACAGCTGTATAGAAAAATTTTAAATTTCCAAGTACTAAGAAAGCATGAAGATATTTTTTTTTTGTTTCTACATGGAGATAAAAAAACAAGCAAGCAATCGATTTTTTTCGCAAACATATGTGAAGACAATTAAAATGAGTTGAAAAAGAATGATGTGCATAATTTAAATTTTTTCTTCAAATTGCTATACAAAAAGTATGCCATAGATGATTTGACTTTTATATGATCACGGCTGATTGTGTTGTAATGCATGTTGGGCATAATTGATAAAGGCATTGTCTGAATGCCGCCCAGGCATATACGTAACAAAAAATATTTGTAAAATTGGTGTGAGTGCAAAATTGTTCGTTATAAAATTCTACATTATGCAAAAAGGGAAAATGACAATGTATTTATATTTATATATCATATGTTTGAAGTGGTTTTTTGTGTATACCAAACAATAGGGTTTTATATAATTTTTCACACCCTACGTAATCTTTTGTAAACCTTTTGTTGGAGCAAAGTTCAAAAACTACTTAAACAATTAAAAGACATTTAAAAAATTTAAGAGTGAAGGCTGCAATACGTTAGAGTGGGAAAGAGATAGAAAATGTAGATATTGAGAGATAAGTAGAAAGAGTGTTAGCCAGAGTAGAAAGACAGGGAGAAAGATAACAGTACAGGGGAAAGATACAACAAAAAAAGAGAGCTAGGCAAAAATAAAGATGAGGATGGTAAAAAATATAGAGAGAAGCTAAGAGAGAAGAAATAGGGGGGAAATATAGAAAGGGGAGGAGTAGAAGATATATGGAGACTAAAAAATTTTAGGGCATTTAAAAATAAGTTTAAAGTTAGTAAATTGTGAATTTTGTTCTTTCAATAAGCTTCATAGAGTTGTAATACTTTACGAGGTGGGGGATAGACTAAACAAAAGGAATACCGGGCGCAGTCGCAACTATTATTGTCAAGAAGAAAAAAATCGTAATATACATTTACATCCAAGAAAGGTCGAATTTGATTAATATATGATAAAAAAATTTTGTTAAATTTTTTCTTTTACCTCAAGCATGAAAAATCTTGTAACTTAAAACGAGCAATGCTTGTATAATCGTATATTTATATGTTTGCAAAGCCGAACGATCTCGGGAACGGCTCAACCGATTTAAATGAAATGTGGCACAGAGATAATGTATAACCTTCTAAGACTTTATACCTAGGTGTTACCACTCACAAGGTTGCCACCTATACCAAATTTAAAAAAAATTGCATGAGATAAGCCGATTTGGGTATCGAACGAAAGGTATTTCACTCCGAATTACAATAGCGACATTTTTGAGTAGGGTTGCCACCTATTCGAAATTAAAAAAAAAATTGCATGAGCTATGCCGATATGGGTATTAAACGAAAGGTACTTCACTTCGCATTACACTAGGGACATTTTTGAAGGGTTGTCATTTAGGGTTGCCACCTATTCGAAATTAAAAAAAATTGCATGAAATATACCGATATGGGTATCAAATGAAAGGTATTTCACTCCGTATTACAATAGGGACATTTTTTAGTAGGGTTGCCATTTAGGGTTGGGGTAGTTAGACGAAATAGTACTCTACTTACTAATATTCTATTAAAGCTTTAAAGGAGAACATTAAAGTTAAAAATCTTCGTAAAAAAATCTTACACATGATTCGACTTAATTTTCTTAATTTCACACATACTAATAAAATTGAAATGCAATATCAATGCACCATGACAAATTCTAGCAAAATATATTTAAATGCATATTTTTCGTAAATATTAAATGAATAATTGCAATTTCTCACAGATTACTATTAGAAAGATTTCTCACTATAGCAAAAAGATATCTCACCATTGTAATTTGCTACCGTTGCACACTAGCGGCATATGTTCAATTTGAAAACGACATCTAACCATTTAACTACTTACAAATAGATGGCGCTTAGGGAAGTAAGTTGGCATTTAATTAAACTAAATAATAGTTGTCATTCGTGAAATTTACAAGTTTTTGGAATGTAATAAAATTGTGACACTTTCACTATACACTATAACTAAAAAAATTTTTGAAATTAATAATTCGGCACATGAAGATAATCGTCATAAATAACTTAGTTCTCGATTTCACTAATTGTCATAACAATCCCTTATACTATAGGCTAGAATTACCCATTTCAAATTTTTCATTCCAGTTAATTTGCTGTTAGTATTTGATATGTTTTTGAAATCGATATTTAAGGAAATCAAATATTGGTAAGTAAAAATATATATTATGTATGTACATATAAAAAAAGTTGAGTTTGATTAGTGGTGATATGTAGAACAAAGTAAGTTATGCGGCATACTCGAAGATTGCCGAGCAAAGCTCGGTCGCCCAGTACTATTTATAATGCAAGCTAATCTCCGAAACGTTTTCGAAAGTAGAGGAAATTTGGAAAAAAAACATGAATTTTTTGAGTATTCAGTTTTTTAGCCCAATCATGAAGTACAAGATACAGATCTCTCAAAATTCAAATTTATTTGTAACTATTTCTTTTGCCAAAAGGGTCTTTATATTTTCTTCCAAACGATGTACGATAAACTTTTTTTTAATATGGAGGAAAATCTAAAACACCCTTGGGAAAAAAATTGTAAAACAAAATGCAAATTTTTAATTTTTAACTTGTCAGATTAAAATTGAATGGGCTAAAAAGTTATACCCGAAAACATGAATAAGAATTAGCGCAAAAAGTTTAAAAGTTTAATCTGTACCACTAGAATGTTTTTTGCGCATTAAAGAGGGAAGTATTGATACAGTTAATAGGCATGGAATCGCATGAATAAAGGCGCTCAATTTTAATATCTCAGCTACCTTGCTTCGAAAGTGTGGTTTGATATAGACCAGAAATGTCTTTAGACGACTTGGGTGTAACATGGCATTCTATCGTCATGTCGTATTTCATTCCAAATTTTAGTCGGTTATAAAGAAATCGATCAAAAGGTGGATCAAGCTCTTCTCATCTCGTGGGTAATGGAAAATATGATCTCCATAATGAAAAAGTTGACGAAAGGTCTCAAAAACCTAATTTTTATTTAACTTCTAACCGATTGCGGAATACAATTATGAATTTTTGAAATTTTGTGCTTTGATGCAGCTTAGGCTTGGAGAATTGAGAAAGCAAAATTAAATTTTCTTTTCGTACTTTTTGTCTTTACTTCTTCGCTAGAGAGTCTGATAATTTTATTTTTGTTGCTTGTTATAATTTTTTTTGCTATGGCTTATGTGATTGAAAAGTAGTAGTGCAGATGCTTTACTACTAAATGTACATAAATACAAATATAGTTTAAAAATCTATAAAACATGCAAATATGGTGCCGTTTAAGTATCTACATCCACTTGGATATTCGATGTTGATAGCACCGTAGCATCGAGGTTCGTGTCACCGCTATTAAGCACAACTCGTTTTGTAGCGAGTTATTTTACCACTGCTGCAAGTCTTCAATAATTGGCGCTAGATGGGTCTAACTCTCCTTTGTGCGCCTAGCCTAGAGAGTTACAAACAAGCATACATACAAATGAAGCTAATATAAGCGTGGTCAAAAACCAAAAACATGTAATACGAAGCTTCTGCAGCCCATGAAAATTGGAATGCGGTTATAGGCTTTGTAGGCTAATATCTTTGCTGGCTTCGATACTTCTTTCTCTCAATGCTCAGATCTCCGTGTTTATTATTTATCCTTTCTGGTAGACGCATGGTAATACTGGTTCTGGTAATACTCCAAAAAAACCGAAACTCTCAATTGGTTCCACTATACAAAAAACTTTAAATTTATCTTAGTTTCGATCGAAAAGTTCATCTCAGAGGAGCCATACTTTTTTTTTTAACATCAGTAAACAATATTGCTTGTGTGTGGGTAATGCTCTGCATTTGCCGCATGCTTCACAAAGTGGATGGAAGATATACTCGTATGTATGTACAAATGTGGTTGCTATTGTTATTCATGTAACTGATCTATGATGCCAATGAGTGTGATTTGTATGTATGTATTAAAAACGTAATCACATCAATTTGTAAAATGACAACAATCAGAATCGAATGTAAGGCAACCAAGGATAAGAAAAGATATACCAACTTACTTACTTACTTAATTGGCGCTTAACCGTCTAAACGGTTATACCAACTAATTAGCAAAATTACACCAACTAGAAAACTAAGAAAAAATCTGAAAAACCAAACAGTAAGGCAATTTGCAAAGAAAAGGACAAGTAAAAAACTTTTTAAAGCATAAATGCTTTAAACAAAAATCTAAATTGGAAAAATTCATATGTTTAAAAAACAATTTTTGTCAACAAAAATAATTAAGAGGAATTTTCAAGCACAAAGAAGCGATAAAATTCAAAATTTTTCATGCCCAAAAATATTCAAGCAAAATCATACAATTGATGATGGAAATTTTTGTAGAAAGAAAAGATCCAATTCATGAATTAACATCAAAAATAAAGCACACCTGGAAAAACCGTTAACGGTTGAAGCACTTGTGTTGAACGCAGTGGCGGTGGCAGTGGCGGCAATTGTCCAAATGGATCTTGGCCGTTCGAAATGGAAGACGATGGTGGTGAGATCATCGATATATCACCGCTAGTCGCCATTTCATAGTTGCGGCCAGCTGAAAGTAGGGAAGAGAATGTACGGAAATTTTTGTTTATAAATTTGAGATAAGATAGTTAAATGAAAATATCATAGATCACAACATAGATATTGTAGATATTTAACAAATTTATAGATGAGAAGTTGCTGCCTTAGAAGTAATAATTTCTTAAACACCATTTTGTGTTGAAACAGCTTACTCACATATCTATAATTAGGTTCCCCGTTTCTTTTTTCAATAAATGACCATTTTTTGTAGAAAATGTCTTGTTGATATGTTGTAAAAAAATTGCCATATATTTATAAAAGCAAAGTCAGTTATGTTTGCTATATCATCAAATAACCCATTTTCTACTAAAATACTTATTTTAAACCTAGATTAATCACTAATTAAGGGGAATTGACTTTGTATAAAATACAAATTGCATTTGCACATATGGGAATGCAAACCGTGCGATAATTTGCTTTAATCTTGGTATGAATCCTACTAGGTCGAAAAACCTCTGCCATGACCTTCGGTTTACCTCCGTAGCTTTAGAAAACTCCAAGCAGTTAATATCGCTCGTTTTTCTCTCCTCTCTGCCCGCCTAATTTCTTCTTAGGCTAGCTCTTCCACCTTCACGCTTTCTCTCTTAATCCCATTCTCTGCCTCTCTCCCTTTAACTTTCTCGTTTTTACCTTTTCGACTCGCCGACTTCTCTAATACTTTTGGTATCTCTCTCTTCGGTACCACTTCAGTAACAAACCGATAACACGTCAATAATAAAGCGGTAATACTCCGATAAGTTTTCGATAACAAAACGAATTGTTTCTTCTAAAATTAATCGATATTTTTTAAATAAAATTTCGACTACCCCTTCATAACAAATCGGTTACTTTTCGATAATCAGTTGATAAACCCCGATAACTAATCGATAACGTTTGTAATCAATAAAAAGTATATTACACTTCTATAATAAGTAGATAGCTCGTCCATACCACGTCGATAATACGCCGATAATAATACGATAACAGAAGGATAACAAAACTCGTCGAAAAAAATCATATCATGTGCATGACCGGTTTGTTGAAAATCCGATAAATGTTATGTAACACAACCCACCGACACTTCGATAACAATCGACAAAACGCAGTCCGGCTTCGGTTCCCCTTCCGAATTCTGTTTTGGATACTCATCTTTATTTTTGAAAATCTGCATTTGTTTCTTCAAAAAAAAAAACGAAAAAAAAACTGCAAAGTACCTAGTAGTAATTAACATAATTTTAATTAATTTTCATTCCGATTTCAAAAGCCAACAATTCTTCGCAAAAGGTCTACTTCAATTCCCAATATTCGGGATGTATAAAAGTGAAACAAATTTTGACCCAGTAGATGCATTCATGCGATGCAAACATCAACAACCATAAGTCAAACTTCGCTTTCTGACAAACTTCATTTGCTGATTACCTTCACAACATTCAACAACAACATCAAGCATTGGTTTCAGCTACCCAAAAGCATGCAAATTCATGAATGGAAATGCCGGCACTTGAGTATACACTTATGTGCATATGTATGGGTTAGCTTTTGTAGTATTAGCAGAGTGGAAATTCTAAAGCTTCCTAGTAAACATTTTTTTTTTCATTTACACACATACATATATGATGTGTGTGTGTGCGTGCGTAAGATGTATTACGCTTTGACCAAAAACCAAACTCCCATTTGTTTCGCTAGCAATGGCAATAGCACCAATGAATGCCTTTAATTTCTCGTGGCCAAAGTAATCATCACAAACAGAGTTCAAGTCAAAATAACTTGCACACACAAACACATACATACATATCAGCTCATATGTATTCAAATTTTTCAACTTTTAATAGACAAACAGAACAGCAATACATATACTTATTCATATGCAAACACTCTTGCACTCATACACTTCACATAAGAGTAAATAGCTCTTTAGTTGCTTAGTTTGCTTGGACGGCGGTGTTGAAGGGATGCAGTTACGAATGCGGATAGAACTTAACCTCAACAACACAATTTGTTCAAATATTTGCTTTGCGTACTTTTTCACTAAACTTGCAACAACTCACAACTGGAAACTGCATTTGCCACTTTTCCACTTTATGGCTTCTCAGCCATTCAACCAGCCCACAAACTTAGTAGCTTAGCAGCAGCCTGACAAACGCTCAAGTGGCTAGAGTCAGTCAATCAGTCAGTGGCTGTACAAAGATGTATGTATGTGTGTGTGTGTGTGAATGCCAAATCTTGCATATATATTCAGTTGCATTTGTGTGGCACTAAAAGCAATTGCAGTTGTATTTAAAACAGGGACCGTAACAGTTATACGTTTTATTATAAAAAATGCTTTTTAATAAGTATTTTTTCTTGGAAAATAACAGTTATTTTTTGGTTTTTCATTCTTCTCGGAGAACAGCAGTTATTTTTCAAAAATAGCAGTTTTATTTTGCGCGAAACAGTTATTTTCTGATGATTTTATTTTGCAAAATAAAAGTAAATTTTTCGGTTTTTTAAATTTGTTTGGAGGATAACAGTTATTTGTCCAGTTTTGTTTATTTCGCCCTGAAAATCGCACTTATTTTTCGTGTTTTTAATTTCGCGCGAAATAAATATTTCTTTATTCATGCTCAGAAACTTTTATTTTCTTGTTAGAGACCTGTAAGATCACTCAACTCTATTGAGCTAAAGTACTTTACTCTCTGCGAATCGCCGGCCGCTGATGGGCTATCATTTACCCCAATTGCGTTAAACTGTGCTACATACAAAGTCTTGGAACAAGGATGGGTCAACTTTTCTTCCAGTGGCCGGTAAGAGCTCTCACGTATCACCTAAGGACTTCAGAGCAAGCAGTCTCTCGATCTTTTTCAAACAAGCGGCTAATTAATCTGTAAATGCGGGACAGGATTCCTAAGGGCAGGTAAATGGAAACAGCTCTCTATTCGATTATTACGCAAACAGAGGAATCTATAGAACACAAACAATTTGTTTTTGATATCTATTTTGACATTGAAGTAGCGTTTAAAATTGTTCTGGCTGGGGCCTTTTGTAATACCCATGTGGGCTTAGAAGTCGAGGGAGCTTCGGTTTAATTCATTAAAAATCTTCTATGTAACAAAATTGTCGCGGCGGAGTGGGAAGGCACCACAATCGCGAAAGAACTATGCAGTGGCACATCACAGGGAGGTACTCTATTTCTTTTACTTTGAGTAGTATACGACCTGCTGGTGGAGCTAGAAAGCTGTGGCTGGCGATTGGTGACCTATGCGTATGAAATGACAGAGGCAAATTTCTCGACAACCTGCGCGATATTTTGCAGGGCTATCTGGACTCGGTAAGCTGAGTCATCTGGTTTGCAAACTGACCCCGGAAAAACGCAATTGGGTCTATTTATGAGAAGATGTAAGATTTCCGCTTCCAGAAAACCCTCATTTGGGGGAATACCGCTTTTATTTTCTAATACTGCTATGCATCTGGCGATTATATTGGACACGAAATTTTTCTAAAGAGCAAATGGGGAAGATATCCTTGTGCTGCTGCAGGAGGGCCATTGGTAAGAGTTGGGTATTTTAGCCATAGGCAGTATACTGGCTTTCTTAAATTGTAGTCGATCCAAACTTGCTTTTTTGGTGGGACGCACTATAAGCATCTGCCGCCCGGTCACTAAACAGGCGGCGTGATATGGGTAATTAGCCTTCTCAGCTAGAGCATTCCAGCCTTCCTAACAAACCTGAGTTTATCCCATGCAAGACAAACTACTGTGTGCCATGCCAACAACTGCCCCCTGTGAAAGCTTCAGAGCAGTCATCTTAACGGTGTACTAGTTAACTGGATCACGGACGAGTAAACATTGGACGAGAGGGTTGGGGCATAAGTTTTCTGTTAAATGGTTAACCGTCCTGTGCATAGATGGGTACCTTTTGCATATTCAAAAGCCGTTTTAAATAATTTACATATAGAATCGAGTTAAAATTTTGTGGCATCCTATGGGAATAAGTTTTCTACAAAAAGGAGAGACAATTTTTTCAAATATACTTTCATAAAGATAGTTTTTAATAAATTAGTTTTCTATTACTAAAATTAGTTTCTTAATACTAGTCCTCATTGCTGCGACACCCAGGTACCACGTAGTTCTCACGTATGAACTGCCTTGTGGTACCCGTGTACCCAGCCATGCGAACTAAGAAAAAAAATTATTCATGAATAGGACGGTTAATGTAAACCGCAAAATTAAGCTGTCAGTACACTGCTGCGGAGGAGGGAGGGTGTTACATCAACTAAGGATGTGGTGAATGGAGTGTTGTTTATTTATGCTAAAATTAGATAATTCAACATCTATTGCCATAGCCAAGCTACTAATAAAGTCCCTAGTACAACTGTGACTAGTACAACTATTTTAATATTAATATTATCTGGTTCCTGGGGCAAAGCAATATACCTAACAATTGTCATCGCTCACCGGTCAAGGAACATTGCAATATGCCTGGCTATTGTATGATGGATACCAATTAAGCGAATGTAGATGGCTGTGGAGAATCCAGAGTTACCCTGACCACCTCCGGCCTGCTCCTTTATAGAATGAACTCGTGAGCTTAGCAAATCCTGGGTGAACACTACCATTTATAGGGTAGCGAGATCCGCATGGTCCAAAACAAAAATCTCCAAATATAAGAAATATCTTAGTTAAACTCAAAAAAGTAAAAATCAATCGATTTGTTTTATTTCTTATATGGTTCGCATTGCTCCTTCAGACCAATATCAGTTATTTGGAATCCCTGATATAAAGCACTCTTTTTATTTGAACGGATATTTGTGTATGCATGTATGTGGGTTGTGAAAAAGTTTGCGCTTTGCATGTGAAAAATTTGCATTCATGCTTTTGCGGAAGAACGCAAAGAAAACAAACAGACGAGCAAAAAACTAAGCAGCCAACAGAGAATGCCTGAACAAATTTTGTCTATGCGCCTGAATGTATGCAATAATGAACGTCGATGTGTCAAATACGTGTATATGTGTGCGTAATCATGTGTCTGTTAATGAGACTGGGGAAAAAGCGCATTGACTGAATTGAATGACGCAACAATGACATAGAAGATATCAACACTAAACCAACTATTCGTTGATCTGGCAACATTTTGTGCGCGGTTGAGTGAATGACGTACTCTGGCTACACTGAACTGTCTTACTTTTGCTGCGCGTTGATGTCAATGCCGTTAATGCAAAACTAATATGCGACTCAGCTAATATGTGTAATAAATGTTTGCGGCCTCAACCGTCAGAGCAGAGGTTAAGGACCGCATATTTGTAGGCTCTTTGCTATTAAAGTGTTATGGCTACGCGTTTACAGCACCAACACGTGTACGTTTAAAAAAATTCTATAATATTAGTGTGTGCTGTCAGTGTTGCAGCTACGCTTGATTCGTTTTGCAAATTTACTTTGCACTAAGACAAAATTAATGCAGCAACAACGACAACGGCAAATGTGAATAAAGCAACTTGAGCTACTGAGCGAGACGGTAGAGATGTGAGTATAAAGCAAAAATGACAGCGTGTTGAGCGCGCAATTAAATAGTAGGTGTAACAGCGGTTGCCGGTCTCCTGTTCAGTGGCTTACCAACGAATGCGCGTTGGGCCAAATGAATTGGTTTCCTTGACGCCTTTCGCCAATGTGTTGGTGTGCAATGTAATACAAGCTAAAAGCTTTGTGGCGCCAGAATAGTGTGGTTTATTACGGGTACTAAATGGTAAAAGGTGAAGGATGAATGGTGTATGGTGAAGGTTTTCGATTTACAAACATTTAAGAGCGAGTTTATGTCAACGGTTTGTATGTATTTGTTCGCTTAAGGAATATGCGTGCACCCAGTGGAATGTATTTTACGTTTTATTAAAAAATCGTATCACACGCGTCTGGTTTTTAGTGGCAACATCAAAGAAGAGATCTTCGGCAACCATCAAAGCAAATCGAAAGAAGTTGTGGTGAGGTTTTGTTAGTCAGATTTTAAAGTCTTTTCCGCTATGTAGCACTAAAATAATTTATTTAATTGATTTTTGAAGATAATGAAGAAATGCTTTGAAGCTATGGTTCACTTATCTTGAATTTAGTTGTGAAAAATGTTGAAAAATACCTTAAGGCAAATTTCATTTGTTTGTTTTTCTAAGGAAATATTTCACATTTCATTTTGACATAATTTTAAGTCAAGTAAATCTTAAATAGCTAGATGTAACGGTTAAGGTCGCAGGGTCGCAGGTTGAAAATCACTTCTACGGCTGAGCATAATAGCAAATTGCTGCCAGGCTTTTAGGCGGGCATTTTAATTTATGCGCTAAATGACACCTTTATTGGGAAGGATAATTTTTGAATTAATATCGCAAGCAAGAGAGAACTATTCAGAGAGTTCAGATATAAACCAAATCAAAGCAACATAGTCGGAGAATTTATAGAAAACGAAGATAGGAAGGTGGCGATAACAGGAAATATAATAAGAACAAGTAAAGGTGTGTAAGTTCGGGTGTAACCGAACATTATATACTCAGCGTGAGCTTCATTTGTATATTTCATTTCAGATAAATTACTTTTCTACATAACACGTGGCACCACCCGTTTAAAATAAATATGTTTCCCCATTTCCTCTTACAGTAAAATTTGATAAGTGAAATATCATTGATTCAAAACTATTTTTTGCTAAGTTATAGCTTTTTCTAGTCTACAACCCTTTTAAACTTGTTTTATATCTAAGTTGCCGTGGTCTTTAACCGATCCCGTCCATTTTTACTAGAAATATTTTCTGTTATAAGGAAAATATGTGTACATAATTTCATTACGATATATCAATTTTTCTTCGAGGTTTGGCTCCAGAAACATAGAAAATTGCTTAGTCATAAAAGGGCGGTGCCACGCCCATTTTAAAAAAATTTCCAATTTTTATCAAGAGTCTCAATTTCAGTACAGTTTCAACAGTCTAGGTGTATTATTTAATACATAATAAGGTTTTTTTTTGTTTTCCAAAATATTATATATATAAAAAGTGGGCGTGGTTAGCATCCGATTTCGCTCATTTTCAATCCAATCTGTTGTGGGTCCAGATAAGCTCGTGTACCAAATATGGTGAAGATACCTCAATATTTACTCAAGTTATCGTGTTAACGGACCGGCGGACGGTCGGACGGACATGGCTCAATAAACTTTTTTCTCGATACTGATTATTTTGATATATGGAAGTCTATATCTATCTCGATTCCTTTATACCTTTACAACCAACCATTATCCAATCAAAGTTAATATACTCTGTGTGCAAAGCACGCTGATTGTAAAAAGAAAATTTAAAGGAAAGAGGAAAAGAAAAAGAAAAGTTAGATAAAAGATGGACAGGAAGATGGAGAAAAATAATTATAGTTTTAATGGCGATATTAAGAACAACAATATTTCTGTAGTACGGCGGTTGTCGTAAAAGACGACTAAAATCCACATACCAAGAATGTTCGACGTTGGTACCTTAATCCATTTCCAGAAAATACCTTTTCATAATAGTAGTAGGCGAAGACCAAGCGAAAGAGAACGCATGACGACGATGGCAAAGACGAATAATTATATGAAGACCAAGAGGAAGGCGAAATTTTCGTGCAGAGATTGGCCGCGAAATTCAAATTATATATGCTTTAAACTTAATGTTAAAAATTCTAGTGTAGAAGTTTTCAAATTTAACTTTAAATATGAAAGGGAAATTTCATCTTTTAAAATAACTGTGCCACACTTTTATGTTGATAGTGTTCTTGACAGTTCTTTTTGGCCGGAGCATTCTGTGGTGCATTTGTACAAGAAAAATACCAATATATTGCCAAAAAACTCTATGACCTTCACCGCGGGTACAGCAAAAAAGTAGTCACCGACTCACTCTCTATAGTCGTTCATTACCAAAATGTTCGTGGTTTACGATCTAAATTAAATACCTTTTTTCTTAACAGTTTCGCTTTTACAGCGCAGGTTGTTGCTCTCACCGAGACCTGGTTAAAACCTGACAATTTTAACGCTGAACTTTTTTCAAGTAACTACGTCGTTTACCGGCGTGATCGTATATTTGGAGCAGGCGGTGTTCTTATTACTGTGGACTCAAGCCTTTCATCCGAGTTGCTGTTGTCGGACAACGCATTTGATATTGAGTTTATAGCAGTAAAGATTTCACTGCGATGTTTTAGCTTATATATTTGTTGCTCATATATTCCGCCCCGGTCGGATATATATGTTTACAATTGCCATAATTTAGCTATTCGAAACTTGTACTCTCAGTTGCGAGACAAATATCGCTTAGTCGTTCTTGGTGATTTCAACTTGCCATCGGTAAATTGGATTAGCTTGAGCGACTCAAACACTTTAACTCCCACCTGTCAGCATGATTTCGTTAAGAATATTTTAGATACATCTCTCGTACAGATCAACAATGTTTTAAATTTTAAAAACAAGATTCTTGACCTGGTATTTATGGATGAATCAGTGGGTATTGCTCTCAATCGTATTTCTCCTTTATCTTTTCAAGAAGAGCCCTTACATCCTACGCTTGAAATAGCAATTGATATTGTTCAGCCTCCTAAGGAGCTGTGCTTTATAAAATTAAAATCTCGATCCCGCTCAAGATGTTTTTATAAGGCGGACTTCATAAAGCTCAACGAATTGATTGCTAGTCATGACTGGTCAGATCTTTATTCGAGTTATGACGTCGACTCAGCGACTTCATTATTTTACGGTATTCTTGATGGCTTCTTTGAAAGCTGTGTTCCCCTTCGGTGTGTTAGTGCTGGAACAAGTAAACCACCTTTGTTCACAAGACAACTTATAAGACTCAATAATGTTAAATCTAGGCTTTACAAACGTTTCAAGAGATCAGGATTTTCTGCCGATTTTTCTAAATATTCGGTTGCTCGTTGCAACTTTCATTGTCTAAACCAACAATGTTATAAGTTGTACTTAAGCAGTTGTAAATTTCAATTTTTCAACAATCCGAAAAGATTTTACAGTTTTGTTAATTCCAAGAGGAGAACATCTGGTTTTCCAGCTACCTTTTCTTTTGGTTGCAAGAATGCTAGTTCGGATAATGATATTGCGGAATTATTTGCAGAATTCTTCAAGTCGACCTACTCATCTAAACGTTTTCAACCCGGTCAACACTCCTACAACTTGGAAAGTTTTAGTTGCATTCCTAATGCAGTAATTGATAAGAATACTGTTCTTCAGAGCCTTCTCGGTTGGAAACCGATTTATTCTCCGGGTCCAGATGGTGTTCCTAGTTGTGTACTCAAATACTGTGCAGTTAACTTATCTGAGCCGATACATAAATTATTCCAATTATCTGTGGAATCTGCCACTTTTCCATTGATTTGGAAGAAATCATTTATTATACCTTTGCACAAAAAAGGTAGTAGGTCTAGTATCGAGAACTATAGAGATATAGCTAAGCTTTCAGCTATTCCCGAAACATTTGAGTGAATAATTACATGTCAACTTCAACACATGTGTAGCTCCATATTATCGCCCTGCCAGCATGGTTTTGTGCCGCGTAGATCAACTACTACCAACTTGCTACAGTTTACTTCTTTTTTAATGGATAGATTTTTAAACAATAGGCAAACGGATGTGATTCACACCGACTTCAGTAAAGCGTTTGACTCTGTCAATCATGAGCTTTTAGTTTACAAACTTGACTTACTATCTCGCGAATCGGACTCAACAAGTTTTGTTTAAAAACAGTCTAGGTTGTTTGATATAACGTCTGGTGTGCCTCAGGGTAGTCATTTGGATCCGTTACTTTTTACCTTGTTTATAAATGACTTACCACAAACTCTCATATATTCCCGAACTCTTATGTATGCGGATGATGTTAAACTTTGTTACTCATACTTGCCTTCGGAGTCTTCCCGTGTGGAGTTTCTTCATGCAGACTTGGACTCATTTCAATGCTGGTGTACTGCAAATTTACTAGTTTTGAATTGCTCGAGGTGCAAACTAATGACATTTCACCGAGTGAAGCCAAGTTTGACATCGTATACGTTAAACAGCACGCCTTTGGAGCGTATTTCTGTCGTAAGTGATCTATGCGTTCTTTTTGATCCTAAACTGACTTTTAATACGCATATTTCATCAATGGTAAGCAAAGCAACGGGTATACTCGGTTTTGTGAAGCGATAGGCTAAGGAGTTTAATGATCCATATCTGACTAAGACCCTCTACACATCGTTGGTACGACCAATCTTAAAGTATTGTTCGTGTGTCTGGTGCCCAGGGTATCAAAACTTTTTAAAGCGTATTGAGTCAGTACAGAAGCAATTCATTATATTTGCACTACGTGATCTTAACTGGGATTCTAGTGTGCATTTGCCACCATATAGAAATAGGCTTCTCCTTATAAATCTACCAACTTTAGAAAATCGAAGAACTTTACTCAGGGTAATGTTCATTCACAAGCTCATTATGGGCGAGATCGATTCATCTGATCTTGTTAGTCGAATAAATTTTGCTGTTCCTGGTAGAACGCCCAGGCACTTTGTGCCTTTTTATTTACCACTTTGCCGGCAAAATTTTGCCAAAAATAATCCACTGCGAAGCTGGTGTTCGCACTACAACAACTTGTATAACTGCATCAGTTTTGAATGTTCGTTTTCCGAGTTACATAATTCAATACTGTCACGTCTAGCCTGATATTTTGTACTTTCTTTCATATGTATGGTTGAATTAAATTATTTTTAATTGTAACATTAAGTTTATATTTTATATATCTTAGTAGTCGACCGCATTGTGTCTGTGTCGACTTTAATCCAAATAAATTAAATTATATTAAAAAGGGGGTCGACGATTGAGAGAATCCAACATGTGGAAATAAACCAAGTATTGGTGCGCGACGATATTGGATGCCATGATAAGGTTAAACGCAATCATAACTGGCCTAAGGTCTGCCACCAACCACGGTCACGGCGCTTTTTGACTTTCAGGTGGAGATATCCTTCAAGTGAGGAATGGAAGGCAGACACAGGCAGTGGTGGAGGCATTATAATCTACACAGACTGCTGAAAGAGGAAAGGGAGCTGGGGCTGGCATGAATTCAAAGTATCTGCAGGTAAATTAATCCTACCTACCTCCTGACTTATTCAGTGTCTTCCAGATGGAGGTCTATGCTATAGAGAGAGCAGTCATGCTGATCTAGTACTGTTCCGTTTCAGATACCAATGTTTTTGGCGACAACCTAGTCGCCTTAAAGGCATTAGAATCCAACATGATAAAACTCGACACCATGTTTTGTGTTGAACCGTGCTAGCATCCATGAGACATGTCAATATCTCCCTTTGCTGGGTCCCTGTGCAACAGCGATATTAAAAGGAATGATTTGCAGATGAGATGGCTATTAAAAGCTCCGAAACATACATAAGCGAGGCAGACAGCTCCGTATGACCACTGCTGGGTTATCTCCTGAGGAATTTTAAGGAATATGAGATAAGGTCAATGAACTTGCTGTGGAACAATCAAGATGATTGTGAGATCTAAAGTTTCTTATGGCCATGTTTATATAGGAAATCAACTAGCTTAATAATAATAATACATATTTGAAAAAGGATACAGGGTACTTAGAAAGCAGTGTTTAAAATAATCAGCAGTTTCGCTTTTGGAGCAGAAAAGTCTTGAGTTACAACACTACTGATAGAGTTAAACTCACGAAGAGCAGGAGGGATGGGGGCATTACTGGAATAGTTGGTTTTAAAATTTTTACAATAAAATGGATAAACACTACGACGACAACTCCAAGAAATATTAAATCAAGTTCTAAGTGGACAATCAACGGATCCATTGATAAAATCATACGTAAATAACAAGCAGAGTATTTATCTGCGATTTTTCAAAAACTTAAGGCTGAAAAGCAGAAATCGTGCTGAGTTGGAGGGGATATGATCCGAGGGTAAAATACACTTTTACGGAACGAAGGCAACAGCGAGGGTCAATAAATAAAAAACAAGGAGGAGGCAGCGCTAAAACGCAAAAATTTGTAGAAGAAACCAGGTGGTGGAAATACTTGCACACTGGCAGGCTATTGAAGCGTAACTAAACCAACGCATGATGATAACCTTGATTTAAAACAGCCCAAAAAAAGTTGTATGGGAGAAATTTCAGAGAAAAGTTGTTTTTAAAATTCAAGTAAAACCCTAAAAATGGTTTTCTGTAGTTAAGGTACTCAAAAATCTTTTTTTGTATACCCTTCATGAACATGAAATGGTATATTAACTTTGGTCCGATATTTGTAACGTTGAGAAATATAGAAGATAGACTCACCATTAAGTATACCGAATTGATCAGGGCAACGAACTGAGTTGATATAGCCATGTCCTTCTGTCAGTCCGTCCGTCTGTCTGTTTGAACGCAAACAAGTCCCTCAAATTTTGAGATATCTCAATGAAATTTGAGCCTATATTTTGTACTTTCTTTCATATGTATGGTTGAATTAAATTATTTTTAATTGTAACATTAAGTTTATATTTTATATATCTTAGTAGTCGACCGCATTGTGTCTGTGTCGACTTTAATCCAAATAAATTAAATTATATTAAAAAGGGGGTCGACGATTGAGAGAATCCAACATGTGGAAATAAACCAAGTATTGGTGCGCGACGATATTGGATGCCATGATAAGGTTAAACGCAATCATAACTGGCCTAAGGTCTGCCACCAACCACGGTCACGGCGCTTTTTGACTTTCAGGTGGAGATATCCTTCAAGTGAGGAATGGAAGGCAGACACAGGCAGTGGTGGAGGCATTATAATCTACACAGACTGCTGAAAGAGGAAAGGGAGCTGGGGCTGGCATGAATTCAAAGTATCTGCAGGTAAATTAATCCTACCTACCTCCTGACTTATTCAGTGTCTTCCAGATGGAGGTCTATGCTATAGAGAGAGCAGTCATGCTGATCTAGTACTGTTCCGTTTCAGATACCAATGTTTTTGGCGACAACCTAGTCGCCTTAAAGGCATTAGAATCCAACATGATAAAACTCGACACCATGTTTTGTGTTGAACCGTGCTAGCATCCATGAGACATGTCAATATCTCCCTTTGCTGGGTCCCTGTGCAACAGCGATATTAAAAGGAATGATTTGCAGATGAGATGGCTATTAAAAGTTCCGAAACATACATAAGCGAGGCAGACAGCTCCGTATGACCACTGCTGGGTTATCTCCTGAGGAATTTTAAGGAATATGAGATAAGGTCAATGAACTTGCTGTGGAACAATCAAGATGATTGTGAGATCTAAAGTTTCTTATGGCCATGTTTATATAGGAAATCAACTAGCTTAATAATAATAATACATATTTGAAAAAGGATACAGGGTACTTAGAAAGCAGTGTTTAAAATAATCAGCAGTTTCGCTTTTGGAGCAGAAAAGTCTTGAGTTACAACACTACTGATAGAGTTAAACTCACGAAGAGCAGGAGGGATGGGGGCATTACTGGAATAGTTGGTTTTAAAATTTTTACAATAAAATGGATAAACACTACGACGACAACTCCAAGAAATATTAAATCAAGTTCTAAGTGGACAATCAACGGATCCATTGATAAAATCATACGTAAATAACAAGCAGAGTATTTATCTGCGATTTTTCAAAAACTTAAGGCTGAAAAGCAGAAATCGTGCTGAGTTGGAGGGGATATGATCCGAGGGTAAAATACACTTTTACGGAACGAAGGCAACAGCGAGGGTCAATAAATAAAAAACAAGGAGGAGGCAGCGCTAAAACGCAAAAATTTGTAGAAGAAACCAGGTGGTGGAAATACTTGCACACTGGCAGGCTATTGAAGCGTAACTAAACCAACGCATGATGATAACCTTGATTTAAAACAGCCCAAAAAAAGTTGTATGGGAGAAATTTCAGAGAAAAGTTGTTTTTAAAATTCAAGTAAAACCCTAAAAATGGTTTTCTGTAGTTAAGGTACTCAAAAATCTTTTTTTGTATACCCTTCATGAACATGAAATGGTATATTAACTTTGGTCCGATATTTGTAACGTTGAGAAATATAGAAGATAGACTCACCATTAAGTATACCGAATTGATCAGGGCAACGAACTGAGTTGATATAGCCATGTCCTTCTGTCAGTCCGTCCGTCTGTCTGTTTGAACGCAAACAAGTCCCTCAAATTTTGAGATATCTCAATGAAATTTGAAACAAGGATGTATTTTTGTATTATATTAGACATTTGTCGGATCCGGTAGGATTGGACCACTATAACATATATCTCCCATACAACCGATCTTTCAGATAAGACGATTTTGGTCATTCCTGCCGCAATTTAAAAAGTATAAACGTGAAACTCGGTGGTATATATTCTAATATGTCGCAGAAGATATCCTGAAAAAATCACTTTGATCGGAGCTATATATAGTATATATCCCATACAAGCGATCGTTCAGATAGAAAGATTTTTGGCCATTTCTCCCTTAGTTTCCAATAAAAAAACGTGAAACTTGGTGATATTTGTTCTAATATATCATAGAAGATTTCCTGCAAAAATCCCTTCGATCGGAGCTATATATAATAGATATCCCATACAACCGATCGTTCAGATAAGGGGTTTTTTTGCCATTTTTTATTTTATATTTATCTTAAAAATCATTTAGGTATGTACATCTATATATTTCTTATCTTATACATCAGATTATTTGGAGATTACGAACGGGATAAGATTATTGTTCAGCCCCATTCATGAAAGGTATGAAGTCTTCGGCACAGCCGAAGACAGTCCCGTCCTTACTTGTTTATTTTTGGAATAACAACCGAAGTGTAACATATTAGTTTTTACCGATCAAAAACCCGTAATACTAAAACGAATATTTTAATTTTTTCTGCCAACAAAACAAATCACTTTTCACCAACCAGCAACTCCACTGGGTACACTCAATCTATCAGACTATTATATTAGCGTTGTGAAAGCAGCTGTGTGTTGGAAATGCGCATAAACGTAGCTGCCACCATTGAAATTAGAGGCGAATGAACGATGGATTTACATATCTGACGCCGTTCGTTTTCAACTTCCACACAGAAAAAATCATATGCAAATCTCTTAAATCGCAACAATGCCGAATGAATTGTAATATAAAGTTAATACTTGTTTCCGGCCAAGTTAGCAAGTACTTGCATTTGAATTGTATGTATGTATGTGTATGCGCCGCTGTTGTTAGAATGTAAATACGCACACAACATTTTAATGAGTGTGGTTTGTCAGACAAAACAGTTTTTAATTAACTTTTTAAAAATCTTTTAATGTAACTTGCTATTCATGAATAAAAAGTCAAAATAGAGAAGGAATCAAAAGTACTCTAAATACAGACACACACACATTTGTTTATTTCTTATTTATATATGTGTAGTGTACGTACAAATACATATATATGTTCTTAAATACCGCTCCCATACAAATTTGCGTGCATTTGTATTTGTTTGTGGTTAAGAATTGTATGGTTATAGATGCAAAATTGTTGTGAGTTGAATGAGTAGCGTGGCAGTTTTTTGTTATTGTAATTACATTATTATTCAAGTCATGGTTCATGTCAAAGTAATTTCTATTAAATTTTATATGACGTAAAAACCATGCAATTAATTAAGTGACTTTTATTTAAGTTTGAAATTTGTTACTCTGTGAAAGTCATTCGATTTTATCAAATTGTACTCACACATAAATTAAAAAGTTTGCGAGTGCTAGGGAATTATAGAAAGCCGGGCGACACCGAAACAGAAAGTGCTTTGTTAAGCTTAGTATGCATATGTTAACAAAAAGTTGTGAATATTTGTAGAGTTTGAGAAAAAAACTTAGTGAGAATACGATTAATAAATTTTTTTTTTTTCAATTTAGCAAGCTACTCATACCATGCATAGACTCCGCGCCTTCTGGCTGAAAACCAAGGCGTACGCTTACGATGTGGTTATCCTGATTTTGGGTTCATCGCTTTCAGTGATGAGATAAATCATGAAAAGAAGGTTGGTAAAACTAAGAGGGGCTAAATCCGTATAAAACTGACCTACTACTCTTCAGGAGGAAGTACAAACTATCCACCTTGGATTACCAAGACTAAACTGCCATTAATTAACACTATGCCGTAGTATCAAACATCTGGTACTAACAATCGATTTTGAACTCAGCTTGAAAGCGTGAGTCCAAGAACGAGTTTGGATTATTATCCCCACAGACTGTAGTCTAATGGCGGTGTTAACACTACCGTTCCAAGTGAAAATGATTGGAATACAGGCATGTTTCCAAATGGACTAACATATGGGGGCTGGGATCTTTGAGAATTCCCTGTAGTTCAAACTAACATCACACTGAAGTCTGTTTCAAGTAGATTTCCTCACGATTTGGCAGGCCTGCAAATCATACGAAGTCCGGAACCTAAGTAGCAAAGTAGCTAGTAAAGGCGCTAGCTGCACCATAGACTAGGTCAACGCTAGTAGGGCATGCAAGCCACTTATAGCTACATTAACTGACTGTTTGGGAATATGCATTATCTTGATTCCGGGACAAATGGGAATCGAATGAAAGGATATGAAAGGAATGACATGTAGGGTGCTCATTAGAGGGATGTTAGAGAATAATCAACGCCTAAGTAGAGATAGGTAGGGGGAAATTCGAAATTTTTATGTAAACAAAGCTCAACAATTGTAGTAAAGCACCAAGGGCTCTGAAATTTCAAGATCATCATTTCAAGACCATCATGGGCAGACTACATTGAAAGCAGTCGATTGGGTAGGGCCGGGATCCCTTGAATTAAAGCGGTCTGTTCCGGCCATTCGGCTTTAGACACCTAATCGAAAAAAATGGATATTTCGCATAAAGACCACTGCAGAAGTTGGAAAGACGTACCTGCAAAAGATAATGTTGAGCATTTTCTTTGTAAATGACCGGCTCTAGCTAGAACACGTTTGAGATCTTTCTAACGCCAACTTCAATATTAGTTTTAAAAATCGGATATCAAATAACCAAAATACAATAAATAACAAGGCGATAAAAAAATTTTAAGGAGTACCTTATATACATATGTAAATGGACCAAAAAATAGAAGGCAATTTTTCCTTTGATATAGATATAGTCTTGTTGAATTTTGACTAAAACTTTAACAATAGCTCTTGTAAAAGAATTTTGGGATTTAAAACTATAAAGGTGGATCGCAATCTTTCAGTTTAAGGCAAACCATGTACTTGGGATTAACTAATTGATTATTTAAAATTTAAACGCGCGCTCTACCTGTATAATTTTAAATCCCAAAATTCTTTTACAAGAGCTATTGTTAAAGTTTTAGTCAAAATTCAACAAGACTATCTCTGTGTTAAAGGAAAAATTGCCTTTTATTTTTTGGTCATTTATATAAAAGTAGTCCTTAAAATGTTTGTATCCTCTTTTTATATTCAATTGTTTAGTAATGCCTACAAAAAGGCAATTGCAACTTTGATTAGTAATTTAAGTAATTTCTAAGTGAAAATTCTTATCTTTATTTATTTGTTCAAAATGGCAAGATTTAAGAGAATTACTGGAATTTTCGCTGACAACACTGGCGATAACAACAGAATTCCACCTCGCGTCATAACAAAAGCACAGCTGAAAATCGCGATGAAATTCGCATACGCCTGAAAGTCTAAAACAATGGTGGTGACAGTCGCGTACGCCTAAAAGTATGCAAGGACGTGCATTGAGTTAGGCCTCAACGAGGTGGAATTCTACAACGCCTGCAACACACAGGAGACTAGCCATGAAGGTATGGCCTAATCTTCTAAATAGTTCGACTTGTGCGTTACGTAGCTCAAATTTGTTTATCAAACATGGCACTGTCACCGAGTTTTAAACTATATTTCAGGTTTCAAGTCTCTAGAGTTAAAAATCGATTGCAAAATTCCCACCCATGCGCCACCTAGCGGATTTTTTTTGATAAAATGTTGCATTGTCAACGGGTTCTGACCCACGGTCCAAGTTTCAAGTCTCTAGCTCACCGGGAAGTTACTTAAAAATCGATCGCAAGATTCCCCTCGTTTTTCAAGGATTTGTAGTTATCTCACTTCGCGCGCCACCTAGCGGAATTTTGTTTAATGTAAATTGTATTTTCACCGGGTCTCGAAATATGTGCTGAATTACAAGTCTCTAGGTGACCGGGAAGTTAGTTAAAAATGGATTGAGAAATTCCCAAATTAAAATAAATTTGCCTAATATCTCGATCCATGCGCCACCTAGCGGAATTTGTTTGATAAATATTGCATTGTCACCGGGTTCTGACTCACGGTCCAAGTTTCAAGTCTCTAGCTCACCGGGAAGTTACTTAAAAATCGATCGCAAGATTCCCTGCGTTTTTTCAGGGATTTTCGTTTATCTCGATTCGTCTGCCACTTGGCGGCATTTTGTTGTCCACGAATTGTAATGCCATCGACTCGCAAACCATGTGTTAAGTTTTCTCAGTCTCTTGATCACCGAGAAGTTAGTTAAAAGTGGATCGCAAAATTTCCATTTTAAAATAAATTTTCTGTATATATCGATCCGTGCGCCACCTAGCGGTTTTTTCACTTGCATTGTAACGTCTCCCTGGTCTGAACTATGTTCTAAGTATCAAGTGCCGAGCTCAACGGGAAGTTACCAAAAAAAGACTTTCCCGTGGGTCAAAAATTCGTATGGAAATGAGGGGACAAACATGAAAGCGACTTAATGTAAAGGTGGGAGAAAAAATAATTTCGACTGTATTTCAAAGAATAAAAAAAATTTTTTTAATTGTTTCCAAAAACCCTTTTAATATAAGCTTTATATTTAGGAGTGGACTTTTACAACATTTTTTCCGAACCAGTCTAATATATATGTATAAGATAAGATACGGAAGCCCAAATTTGGAACAAAATCCGTTACCTACCATGAACACTTTTTGCATTATGCCACATATGCACTGAGTGTGCCACTAAACACATTGCCAAAATATACGAATATCCATTGCAATAACCAAGTATTAGTGGTGGCTACATATTGGCGGTTTAGTTTTGGTTGCAATAAATCAGTTGCATATGGTTGAGAACGAAAACTGCACAAAACAGATGGAGTGATAACTTCAGCAAGCGAGCAATAATAGCGCGTTGGCACATTTTTACCAAAAAAAGGCGTACAACCGAACGAATTGTTAAAGGATGTCTAGATATAATTTTCAACATGCATACATATGTGTGTATGTTATGTATGAGTAATTTATGTTAGACACACTTCGTTTTTCTGCTTTTTATCTAAATTTAATACTTGTGTCTATGGAAATATATCCACTAACTGCTTTAAGTTACCCATATTTCACATTATTTTTGGCTAACCTTTTGCATGCGCCGAAAATCACAAAGCATTCGTTCGCACCTTTCGTTGAGAAAAGAAATGCGAATGTTAATGGCAACAAATAAAACGTAAACCTCGAAAGCGTGCAGAAAAAATAAATGAGGCCATCAAATGTTTGTTAATAACACTTTTGCTCATATGGGCATACGCATACATACACACTGACATACATGCATATGTTCATATAAGCTTACGAGCATGTTTTGTGGCTGCTACCACACACGCAATCACTCCCACCGGACGTTGAGCGTCTGAAATTATGCTTATATGTTCTTAGTTGTGTGTATGTATGTATGCTTGTGCTAAGCATGAGTCGGATGCGTGCGGTCTTTGAAACACGTTTTTGCAATATTTAACTAAACAATTATTGGTTTGTGGCAACGACCTCATTGTTATTGCAATTCTATAGGGTGCACCTTTTTTGTGTGTACTACAGAGCGTATGAGTAACATTTTTGAATATTTTACTACTTTTTGTATCACGTATTCAATGCAAATTACATACGCAACCTACAAACACATAAATCTTTATCTATGTATGTGCGTAAAATTTAATTTTTATTAATACTTATTGTTGTTATGCATTTTTGTCTAACGAAACGAGGTATACGGCTTTTATTATAGAGTCATTCGGAAAAGGGTAGTTGGGATATTTATGAAGAAAAATGTCGTTTACTAAATTATTATATAACACCATGATGCTATAAGACCAGAAATGTGGAAATGGAGTGGCATTTGATAATACTTGCCCTCACAACTTTCCTTATTTATCCGCAGCTTAAAGTGTTGCCTCTTTAATTTTTCTGCAACATTGACTTTTTCAGCATCATAAAAACTACAACATTCAGGCCATTCTGAAATATGAAAAAAAAAACACAGGATCATCATGCCTGCGGTCTGGTTATTCTTTGTGCGTGAAACTTATTTCCTTTTTGTATATGAAATAAGTCCGTTGACTTTGCTTAAATTTTTCAGGCGGTAATTGTGGGGCTATTTTTTCATTGCATCAGAATGACGGAGCTCCTAAGAGGAAATTACATAGTTTTAGTCTACGGAACTAAATGGCTGGATCTTCAGGATATCACGTTGACGTCAGTGTGATGACTGACAATTTGTAGCAATATCATGAAATTGCGGATGAGTATCGGGAAGGCATGAAATACGATAATTCGGGATTGACGGTACACGATCTCTATATCCAACATTTTCCTATGTAAACCAAGCGTTAAGAGGTAGGTATTGTGGCAAAAGAGGTAGTGGTAAGGAAAAATTTCATCAGTGTGTACGGATCTATATGATAGCAAAAAAAGTATTTGCTTTATAACATTATTACAACATGAAATACTTCTAGCCTTATGACCAAACTCAACATATATTGTTCTGACTTCTCTATCTATCCACTTGCCTCTACTCTATCTCAACTTCTTCTTTCTCTCTGAATTTCTCTACCCTGTTCATTTTTCCAGTTTACCTTATTCGGCCAAGTCAGTTTCCTTGGACCTTTCATTCTTCCGTAAATCTTCGCTCTTTTCCTCTTACAGTTCCTGCACTTGCTCTTATCTAAGTCTTACTCACACTTTTACTCTTAACCGCTTTTATTCTTTTTTTCTCCATTTAATCTTTTCTTTAAAAACTTTCCGCCCATTTTATTATTAAAGTGGAAAAAAAATTGTAAATCGTAAAAAAAACTTTCCTTTCCAAGACCGTCAAGTTTCGGTTTGTACATCTGGGTCAGGTATTGTTTTTTTTTACGTTTAGTATCGAGGTTGAAATGTTACCAGTTGCGAACGAGTAACCGGTTCTAAACATGTAACCGGTTAAAAAAAGTAACCGGTTTCAATCATGTAACTGCATTCAATAAAGTAACCGGTTAAAAAAAGTAACCGGTCTCAAAACTATAACCGGATTCAATAAATTAACCGGTTCATAAAAGTATCCGGTTCCCAAAAGTAACCGGTTTTAAAACAAGTAAAGAGTTCCGAAGGTAACCGAACCTCAAAGAGTAACCAGTTCCACAAAAGGAATCGGTTCCTAAAAGTAACCGGTTTTAAAACAAGTAAACAGTTCCAAAGGTAACCGAATATCAAAGAGTTACCGGTTCCACAAAAGAAACCGATTCTAAAAAAGGTAACCGGTTTCAAAAACCTAATCGGATCCTAAAGAGAAACCGGTTGCAAAAAAGGCAACCGGTGTTTAAAACCTAATCGGTTCCAAAAAAGAAACCGGCTTCAAAAAACGTAACCAGTTCCGAAATAGTAACCGGTTTAAAAAACCGGATCGGTTCCAAAAAATAAACCGGTTTTACCAAATTATGCCGGTAACGGGTGTTCTTAATGTTACGGTAAAGGGTACGGTTATTTATGCCGATAAATAAACGCTTGTGGTTACTCTAATGATCTGCTGGACGGCTACGTTGACTGCTAGGCTGAAAACTACACCAATATTTACTTAAAAGTTGCGACTACGATTTCTGCTCGTTGCCCGTTAGGGTTTCAATTGCGATTAAGATTTCAGTTGCTGGGCGGTTTTTACGGTTAGAATTATGAACTCTTACTAATACGATATAATCTTAGTTCTGGTCTCGATTAAGATTACGTTTCATTGGGTGTCTGCTTCATAATACTTTGGTTTTTTATTTTGTAGCAGTGGAGGCAGAAACAAAGTTATGATTTTCTTCGCACGCGTTTCGGTTCGATAACTACCTGCTTCAGGGGTCCTATTGCTCTAAACGTAACAAAAAAATTTTGAAATATTTAAGTCTTTAAGAAATGTTAATAGAGCTGAGTATTTTAATTATATATTGTTACGACTATTAGCAACACTAGGGGGTACTGTCATCTCTTAGCCGATGCTAAGAGTGATTTGTATGCACATCCATAAATCAATCATTATGTATCTACATAAACGAATCAATCATTATATCTACACATATGTACGTACACGCAGCGGAGAAGCAACTCACAAACACATGCAGATATCTTATCTGAGACGCTCCCAAAGGTATGCAATTGTAATTGTGAAAGTGTCGCTCACAAATTCACACACATATGAGAGCTACACACGTGCATCTGTAGTTATAATTATGCACCAGTAACTAAGTAAATTCTGGAAGTGCCGAGAAGATGCAACGAGGAAATCACACAGTATAAAAGGAGCAACAGTAGGCGCGCGACAATCAGTTTGAGTTAAGCAAGCTATCAGTAAGTGAATTATAAGTGTTATTGTGAAGTACTTTAATAAAGGCCATTTTGCATTATTGAAGAGTGTAGTTATTTATTCAACAGTTTAGTGATTCGAAATTAGCAGAGAATTTGAAATAAGAGGAATTGCAGAAATTCGCTACAATATATTATATCTCGTGCTAGTTTTTTGAAGGTATGTTTTTGCAAATCGGGCATTTTAGTTCTAGAGTATTTTTACCTGTACCAATTTCGCAATATTTGCTTTAATAATTCTCGGATCGCACTCAGTCAGATTTTACGTGTTCTTGTTGTATACACAGGTTTTATTGTCAAAAAAAAATCTAGGAATATATATATTCAGGAGCTGAACTCTGACTTTAAATCTACAAAATTTGCAAATGCAAACGTATATATTTTGTGTACTTAAATATATATGCGCATATGTAAGTGGGGCAAAGTGATGCATGGAATTTCAATTCAAATTAAATGGATTTTATATTTTTATCCTACGCAATTTGCGTTAATGTTGTGAAAAGTATTGTTGTGGTGACAATAATCAAACGACTTTGTTCTTTACTTTTGCACACACATACACACATATGATTTGCATGTATTTTTAAGCCGCATATTTGAGTTAATTGCAAAGAATGATGTACACTTGTACACATGTACAAATACGTGCACGAATGAGCTTTCACGCACATATTTAAATATATTTTCTTTGTCCTCAATTGCTGTCAAATATTTATATCCAAGTCACTAATGGGATTTTTATAACTTTAAGTTCATTTCAAATCCAAATTTTCTAAATGGTTTTTATCCTTTTGAAATTGCAGACGTGCAAGACGCGACTTAATGTCCTGTAGGTGACAAATGGCAAAATAAATTGATGTAGGTTGGTATATGACAAAATATTAGGTTAACAAAATGCTATGATTTTGCTTTACAGCAGGCGTAGTTTTCTCTTGCGGTTTTTATTTGCAATATTTTGAATTATTGCGAAAATGATATTTTATTAAATTTCTGATTGCTGAATTTTAGATAAAAACTTAATTGAACTAAATATATTTCAAACAAGAAACCGTTTCCAAATAAGTAACCGATTTCAAAAATGACACCGGTTTTAAGCAAGTAACTGATTCTCAAAAAGTAACCCATTTTTAAAAAGTAATCGGTCCCAATAGAGTAATCGAATTAAAAAAGTAGCTGGTTTCAAAAAAAGAACCGGTTCCAAATAAGTAGCGGGTCCAAAGAGGGAAACGGTTCCAAATAGGTGACAAGTCTTAAAGAAAAAACCGGTTCCAAATAAGTAACCGATTTCAAAGATGGAACCGGTCTTAATTAAGTAATTGGTTCCCAAAAAGTAGCCGTTGTCAAAAAAAATTAGCGGTCCCAAAGTAGTAACCGGTTAAAAAAAAACAACTGGTTTCAAATAAAAACCGGTTAAAAATAAGTAGCCGGTCAAAAAAGGAAGCGGTTCCAAATAAGTGAACGATTTCAAATATGAAACCGGTTTGAATATTTCCCAAAAAGTAATCGATTTCAAAAAAGGAACCGGTTCCAGGAAAGTAAGCGGATTTTAGAGACATAAGTGGTCCCAAAAAAGGAAACGGGTCCAAAAAAAGCACGGGCTTCAATAAAGTAACCAGCTTCAAAAAAGTACTGGAGCCGAATCGTAGTATACGATCATTGATGGAATCCGATACCAAAAATTTACGTGATACGTCAGTATTCAGGTTATAATTCGAAAATCATGTTTTTACGTGAAGATTTAAGCGATGACGGACGTTACGCTTCCAAAGTTGGGTTTGGAAAAAATAAGCGGTTCCAAGGGGTACTCGGCTCCAAAAAGAGACCGGTTCCAAAAGTACACGGTTTCAAAAATTAACCGGTTTCAAAAAGCAACCGGGTTAAAAAGTACACAGTTCTAGAAAGGAAGCTGGAAATAAATAAGAAACGAGTTCCGAAAGCCTAACTGGTTAATGAAAGACCCGGTTCGGAGAAATAAACTTATTTCAAATAATCAACCGGCTTAAACACGAAATCCCAAAAACCGACCGGCTAAAAGAAAGCTTAAAGATGACTCCGAAAATAACTGCACCGTGTTCTAAAAAGCAACAGAGTTATTTCAAGTATAGGCCGCGCTTATTCTTAAAAATGTTAAAATAAACAAAATTGTTAAGCAAATAATTTTAAAATTATAAATAGTGAGCGATATCGAAAAAATCAAAGTAGGTCAGCTACAATATGAGGTTGAGATAGTCGGTTAATAAAGGCCCCTATAAACTAAGTATGTCTCAATAGGAACTTTTTTCTTGGTCTTGGGTCCTCTCTGCTAAGAGAAAGTAAAAGTCTTGTCAGTCTTAATTTTGAGACTTGTAACGTGTTTGCGGACAAACCAGTCATATATATTCTGATGCGCGACATCCAGTAAAAAGCCAAACATTATTTGATAGTTTGAAGTGTAGCTCGTTGAACCGCCTGAACAACTGATTGATGTCCCGGTCTGTGGAAAAGATAATAGTACCTAGGCTGCGGCGTCCCCCTGTAAAGCATTCTATCTACGCCATTTTGCTTCATAGAAAGGCGACAGGATATCAGTGGACGATTTGCAGCCAAAGGGTATCCCGGCTGTTTTTCAATACTATTTCTCCGATATCTTGTGTTTAAAACAGGAGGAGAGGAGTAAAACAGAGTAATAACAGAGGGAAGACAAAGGCGCTTAAAGCGATGCGTCCGACTTGGAATGCAAAACAAGCGGAAATTCAACGAGTAAGACGAAGGCAGTTTAAGAGTTTCGCTGCGAGACACCTTCGGTAAAGCGACTTGGAGAAAAAACCAAAAACGTAAAACTATCGTGATCGCTCTAGACAGATCCTTTGCTGTAGTTTCTGGTATTTCCAACAATAAAAAACCAACCCATTCTGTACATTTTCCGTGTTGTGAACTTATAGAGTTGACTCGAGTTGAACCCGAACTTTGGGCGCTGGATCAATGAGTATAAGTAAAATTTACGCTAATAAGCCAAAGTGAAAAGTCTTAATTGAGCCCATCTCTACTTGTAGTTTAAACTCGCACATAAATCCTGTTTCAAAACAGTTCCTATTTATAAAAGACTTAACTCATTGTGAGTAAGAAGAAAACAAATTTCGTTCACTTAAATTTATAACATTTCTAAAGTTTTTACCTCCACTCAACATTAAAAATTTAATGAAAACACAAGCGTGCTTCACTAAATAAATATTTCACATAAGAACATCAACAAGAGGCAAAATAAAATTTCTCAAAACGAAATAATTCAAATAATAAATATTCCTACATAATTTACTTTGTCCTAATTAACACTTTCTATGCCACAACTTTCTATGTTGCAAAATCATCATCAGTAATGTCGTTTGAAAGTGTGCCATCAATTTTACCCTTAAGACACTCAATAGATTTCGATTGTAGATAAATAGTGAAAGAACAACGGATTTAGACGAGCAACAAAGCAGCTTACGTATTTGAACTGATTTCAAGAGAAAGATGAAGATATTGTTGCATAAGTACAACAACAAAAAATTTACTGTGAACTTTGAGGGCTTAAACATGGCCACAGAGTAAATAACGTCATTGTTGTGGCGCTGCTAAATATTTATTTGCATATATTTAACAACCCTTCAATATTTATTACAAACACACATACACACACATATAATCGTTGCTATATGGCGTTTATATACTTTTAACGCATAAATGCTACTCTAAATGAATTTGTTTTCGAATATAACAAACGCCTCAATAGCAGCTTGAAGGGTTCCGCGCCTCAAAGTATGCCACATTTTCCAACTTCAATATTTGCAGCTGTTCTTAAATATTTATGAACATATATGAAATTTCCTCGAATTGTTTCAGGATGCTCTCAACAAATTTATCAAGATTTAAGAGTACTGCACACTAGAGGTTTACGCCGATCACTTTATCGGCGGCGGCGGCGTAGGCTCCATTATATACTGGCGGCGGCGGCTCGCCGGCACACACCGGTTTTTTTACTTTAAAAAGCTTGAGTTTTATATTTAAAACAATAATATTTAGGAAAGGGTTTGTTTGTATGTATGTGTCTAAGAAAATCAACGTGTTGGCCATTTCGGACAGATCCGGGAGTTTGCCTCAAGATCTCGCAGACCGTTAAAAAATGTTCAGGAGTAGCTCCTTGCGGAGGGATTGTCCCTCGTTTGCTTACTCCAGAGAGGCTTCGAACCTAACCACGGTCTTTGGAATTGGCACTGCTGCGTCTGCTGAAAAGAAATAGAGATATATAAAATAGTCACACTTTTATCCGTATATCTCGTGCAAAGCGTAGTTTCACCTAGGGATAACTCCTAATAATCGTCGCGAACACAATTTCTTTAAATAATTTGTTGCTCCTTGGCGGTCTCCTGGGCGCCTCCAGTTTTTCGGCTTTTTTTAAACAGCTACAATTCCCGATGTGCGAACAGTAGCAATCACGACCACCAGTCGCTACCACGCCTCCTGACCCTTACACCATATGCCAGCACAGAAGCTATAGGACTGCGACTTGGAACTCATACCTTCGTCGACGTTACTTTCCTAGAAGCTCTAGGTGTAGCTCCGAAGACTTTCCAACGGATGCTGTTGTCGCACATGCTGCCGAGCTACACCAGAGAAACACCTTGAAACGTTAGGGAGTGACTATTCGGCCAAGGATGCCGCCCTTGAAATCGTAAGCAGTCTAAGTGGATGTCATTGCGTAACTCATGGGTGAAATCGTATAATCGTCGGCGCATCTACATAATTAAAATTTTGCAAGGACCTTGGATAAAATTTTTAAAATGTAGACCAAAGTTTGCAGACTTCTGTGTTCACAACATTGATTTCAATAGTCCTCGTTAAATCAAAACGATATTTTATAATGAAATTCGACCGATTTTAAGTTGAAAGATGTTAAGGTTATACGCTCAGTCCAAGCTGTTGTTTTCCGGCCTTTTGTTACAAGAATTCATTTTGAATAACCGCGTAGCTTCAGTTTTCAAACTAGTTCGAATGTCCACTACGTTAGAGTAGTAACACGCCCGGCCATTTGTTCGACTGTCTGGGGAAAACTTTTACTTCACCACTTTGAGTGGTCTTGCGAAGGACAAAGCCTCACCTGGTAAATATATGTGCCTACGTATTCACATTTGTAAAAGGAGCCGTAACGTGTAGGTGATATTTAGACTTGGTTGATAGGCTATAATCAATGTGATTCACTCCAAGGAACTAGTTTTGGATAGGGTCGCCACCTTTAGGAAATATAAATTTTTTGTAAAAATCGGCACCTTTGGATGATTTTTTAAGAACTTGATGACAATTTGAAAACATGTTCGCCTTGGGCAATTTTATTTAAATTCATTGTTCATTAATAATTAATTTTTTGAAAAAAAATATACAAAGTGAGCATATTAATTTATTACATAAATTTTCTTTTAGTGTTTTTTTTTTAATAACTTGGTGAATTGGGTAATGCAAAGTCCGTGTTAAGCTGACATCGAAAACGCCTGTTTTTTAAATAACTTTTGAACAGTCGGAAAGAGTTAAATTTAGCAATTAGTTTCTTAAGCGGGACTCATTGGTGCCGTATCGCTGTAGTCGTATCCCTAACGTAATCAGCTGTTTATCGTTACGATGGTAACCAAAAACCAATTGGTTGGCTACGGTACGGTTACGACCTTAGCCGCACCAATAATCGATTGCATTGATTCCCATAAGATTGGTCGAATCAGCTGTTATAAGGTTACCGATACGGTTACCGATAAAACACTAATGTCTGCAGCTTTATAACTGGCAGTGATGCGAATCCGTTGTACCATTTTCGGCCATATCCGACCAATTTTCGACATGAACAATAAATGGCCTTAACAGTCTTAAACGAGTAGACAATATAGTAACGCGCCGCACGCCGCCGCCGCCGCCGCCGCCGCCGCCGCGCCGTATATCTCTACTGCACACACACACTTGCGAACATAAGAAAATGTGGTTTATGTATGTATATCTAACCTGGGATAGTTGCTGAATTTATTGACACGTAGCTTAAGTCTAACCGTTTACTATAAATTCGACTACAAGTGTGCGTGGAAACGTACAAATACCTGACAGTCGAGAATCGACACGTGACAACCATATAACTTAGTATTTGTTAGTGTAGAGTATATGTTGAGTGCTGTTAATGTAATCATCGACGTTAACAAAATCTTACTTTAATATATATCCGCGCCATTCTCATCATTTGATGTTATTGTTGTCTTCCTGACTTTAAATTTTACTCGGTATTGTAATACCCTACTTTGGAAGTATAAAAAAACTACGCAATGTTTGCAAAAACGGTGGAAGATGTTTTACCCTTGTAAGCATGACTTGAGGAACCCCGGAAAATGCTAGCAGTTCTACTCTTGATTAGTATATTTAATATGCTGTAGTGGCAGCTATGGTATGGGAGCTTGTTGGAATTTCATATCCAAGCTGTAGATTCCACCAATTATGAAAATATGGGATTCAAGGGGTTGATAAGCGCATCAGAGCTTCCACAACTCAATTGTCAACCTCACCTATAAGAGGTGAATCCCGTTGCAAATAAGAATGTATCGTACACGTATTTAACAGGCGAGGCAAGGTTCAATGTGGTCGTATTAAATTGTTCCCGAGATGGTCGAACTGGTATCTAAATGGCTCTTGTTACCGAAACGTACTGGATCCATATCCGGTAAAGGACGATCAACATCGATAGCTCTGTCTAAAACCTTCGTGGAGTGTTTTTGTCACTACCACATCAACAACATCGCACGGATTTGTTGGAAAAAGTCAATAAGTAGAATATCAAGAAATGGTAAAGATCGGTCCAAATCACTTCAAAAGTTTATCATGCCTAATTATCATCATTAACTGCGATTGACTACTAATGCAATTTTAAGCGTATCTCTGTGTCGCGTTAGTGGAAGCTAGCAGGGATCCCTTTAACAATTGTTTTTGTTATTAATATGCAATATCCTGCCCTTGCAGAAGTAGAAAGCGCAATGCCAAAGGAGACAGGAGTTACCCTGAACCAACTTCGTTCTGGATACTGGAACAGGTTAAACTTTTACTGTGAAACCTACACCACTAACACCAATCTCGTAATGGTAAATGAGGACAAGATGAAGTAGTTTCTGTCATCTAAGAAAGAAATGGCGCAATCGTACCTTGGTATCCACGTACCTGTTGATGTAAAGAACTGCGTCTAAATGCGAACCAGCACTAATAGCGAAAAAAAGTCAGCGTAGAAATCAAGCGGAGAAAATTGAAAGGCAAACTACGACCTACAAGTCGCTCACCTACCCTCAGCGGGATTGGGGGCTTAGAATATACCATCGGCAGGTATACTTGCGTCGTCAGAGAAATTATTCAAAGGGCTGCCAGTGAAATATGTAGCTTATCCAAACCAATTTTTAGCCTCACCTTCCCGTGGCGAATGCTGCTTCTTAAGCTGTGGCGAAGCCAAGTTCCCCAACAAGGGATGGGGGCGGTATGACCAATTAGGGTCGATGTGATCATATTAAATCGCTACCTAGATGGTCGGGCTTGTATCTTAGTGGTCCTTATTACCGGAACATAAAAGATTTATATTAGACGAAGGACCATCAACATCGGTAACACTAGCCAAAATCTTTGGGATTGCCCTTATCACTATAACAACAGCAACAATAACACGAGCAAAAGTTCGGCCCTACATATATATGACTCTGAATCATGGACGGTGTCGAGAGAGGATGAGATAGCTCTTAGAGTATTCGAGAAAAAATTTCTTTGCAATACATATGGTCCTGTGGACGAAGTCGACGGCGAGTATACAAGGAGAGCTTTATAAGCTTTGGCTAAGTTATTTTATGTGAATGGGCGAAGACGCTCGGACCAAGCACTTATTTCAATCGATAGCCGCAGTTGGAAGCAGAGAGTTGGGGTACGAAGGTACAGGAAGACTTGACCTAAATCGGCATTGTTGATTCTGAATGATTTGCCCTACTTTACGATTCTCCTTTCATCAAAATTCATCAACATTTTCTTGTTCGGGTTACTTTTTCAGGATTTTATACTCTTCGCAGTCCCACCAGTCGGCCTCCGTTCGTCTTAAAAATTATCCCTCTTCTAATTATTATCGCGAACTTTCGAATGCTTCTTCATGCAGTAGAATTTAACTGTTGTCGGTTCGTGCGAAGCCTTGGTGCGATAAGCTTTCTTGCGTCACTGTGCTCAGTTTCATTAACGAACAAAGGTGTTGGAGCACAACCAAGACAACTATTGTGATTTTGAAGATCTTGATAATAAAACTTTTGTGACGACAAGGCCCAGGTAACGATTTTATTTTTAAAATCAAAAAGAAGAAGCACCACTGGGTGTGCATTAATCGCATCAATCCATTCATAGACAAGCCTGCTTGTTGTTGTAGCTTAGTGTTGTATCGTTAATAAGTATCGATGTATGTTTTGGAAAACCCATACGTAACTAATAAGTATGTATGTGCTTGAGTTCACGTTGCAGTAAGTATTTACAGTTGCTGCTTAAAAAGTAATAATAAAGTACTTAGGTTTATTGTTGTGGTTGTCGTTACTATCACTCATTGTTGTTGCAAGTTGTTTTGCTTGTTTTTGTTTTTGCATATTATATTATTGCATTTATATTTTCTGTAACTGTTATCAGTGCTTTCCTGCAACGTTGTTGTTGTTGCTTGGGTAGTTGTTACACTTGTTATTCTTGCCTGCTCTTGATGTTGCCACAGTTCATGTTTCTTTGTCTGTTTTAAGTATCTTTAAGTATTTGCGGTATTGTTGTTCGTATAAGTCGAGCATGTGTTATGCGAATCAACTCTCGGCTGGCTGGAACAGCAAGGCGTTCATGTGATTTACTCATTCAATGTTCTATTGTTTGGCACAAAATATTTTGCGTAATATTCTGAAAAGCTTGTATGCTCAAATTTTGTTTACTTTTTACTACTCTGACATACATATTTACATATGACCTCAAAACAATAAATACAACTAGGTTAGATTTGAATCATAATTAGAGTATGAGCTTCTACTCAGAAATGAACACGTTTGGTTTACATTGCTAACACATAAAATTTTCCTTAAAAAAGAGTTTGCATTGTAATGTCCTTCATTCCAGACTTCGGAACAAATTTTTTCTTTTGAAAGGCAGAGTTTTTTTACGTACAAGTTTATGTGTTGTCACGCCTAAATTAAATTTAACAAGTAAGGACGGGACTGTCTTCGGCTGTGCCGAAGACTTTACACCTTTCATGAATGGGGCTGAACAACAAGCTTATCCTATTGGTAATATCCAAATCGGCTGTATAAAAAAAGAAATATATAGTGAACAGGCGTACATACCTAAGCGGCATTTTAGTATAAATATAAAGTAATAAAAAATAGGTAGGTAGGATGCAAAGTTTCTCGTTATTTGTAGTCTGAATGAAAAAACTATGACCACGAATCACTTATTTGAACAATATATGACGTAAGCGTAAATAATTGACGAAATTCGAAACTTCTTTCCGTTAAAAAGGGCGCAGAAATGAAAGTTTATATGGGGTATATAATATACACATATACCACCAATCTCTATAATTTTTCTGACAAAAATATATGCTATATACGAAAGCATTTGGTAAAATTTGAAGCCTCTAGCTGTTAAAATGGTGTAGAAATTGCTTATCTGACATATCTTATATGACATATCCTATATATATGCTTATATGACATGTCCTTTATATATGACCGATCTCTTCGAAATTTTCAAACAAGAATATCTGCTATATACAAAAGCATATAGTAAAATATTAAGGTTCTAGCTGTTAAAATGGGGCAGAAATTACGGAAAGTTTCTTATCTGAACAATCGGTTTTTTGGGATACATACCATATATAAGACCGATCTCTACGATTTTTTCGGACAACAATATATGCTACATACGCAACCATTCGGTGATATTTGAAGCTTCTAGCTGCTAAGGTGGGGCAGAAATTACGAAAAGTTTCTTATCTGAACAATCGGTTGTATGAGATATATCTTAAAACTTTAAACGAGCAATTCTTGTATATTTGTATATTCGTATATTTGTATATGTTATATAGCCGAACGATCTCGGGAACAGCTCAACCGATTTAAATAAAATTTGGCACAGAGATAACGTGTCACCTTCTAAGACTTTCTACCAAGGTGCTGCCACTCAGAATATTTCACAAGGTTGCCACCTATTCGAAATAAAAAAAAATTGCATGGGATATGCCGATATGGGTATCAAACGAAAGGTATTTCACTCCGAATTACTATAGGGACATTTTTGCGTAGGGTTGCCATTTAGGGTTGCCACCTATTCGAAGTAAAGAAATGCATAGGATATGCCGATATGGGTATCAAAGCAAAGGTATTTCACTCCGCATTACAATAGGGACCTTTTTGAGTAGGGTTGCCATTTAGGGTTGCCACCTATTCGAAATTAAAAAAGAATTGCATGCGATATGCCGATATGGGTATGAAATAAAAAGATATTTCACTCCGCATTACAATAGGGACATTTTTGAGTTTGGCTGCCATTTAGGGTTGCCACTATTCGAAATTAAAAAAAATTGAGTGAGATATGCCGACATGGGCATCAAACGAAAGGTATTTCACTCCGCATTACAATAGGGAAATTTTTGGGTAGGGTTTCCCTTTAGGGTTGGGTTAGACGAAATAGTGCTCTACTTACTCATATTCTATTAAAACTTTAAAGAAGAACATTAAAGTTAAAAATCTTCGTAAAAAAATCTTACGCATGATTCGACTTAATTTTCTTAATTTCACACACGCTAATAAAATTAAAATGCAATATCAAGACACCGTGGCAAATTCTAGAAAAATATATTTAAATGCATATTTTTGGTAAATATTAAATGAATAATTGCAATTTCTCACAGATTAATTTGCTACCGTTGAACACTAGAGACATATGTTTAATTTGAAAACGACATCTAACCATTTAACTACTTACCAATAGATGGCGCTTAGGGAAGTAAGTTGACATTTAATTAAACTAACAGATAGCTGTCATTCGTGAAATTTACAAGTTTTTGGAATGTAATAAAATTGTGATACTTTCACTATACACTATAACTAAAAAAATTTTTGAAATTAATAATTCGGCACATGAAGATAATCGTCATAAATAACTTAGTTCTCGATTTCACTAATTGTCATAACAATCCCTTATATTATAGGCTGGAATTACCCATTTCAAATTTGTCGTTCCAGTTCATTTTCGGTTAGTATTTGATATGCTTTTGAAATCGATATTTAAGGAAATCAAATATTGGTAAGTAAAAATATATATTATATATGTACATATAGAAAAAGTAGAGTTTGATTAGTGATGACATGTAGAACAAAGTATGTTATGCGGCATACTCGAAGAATGCCGAGCAGAGCTCGGTCGCCCAGGTACTACTATATATATCAATAATAATCCAGTTGTAATAGGTCCGACGTCTCAAGGGGTCACAAATCGTTCACGGAACTGTCAGACTAGACCAAACATTTTCTAAAAAAATATCTTTCAATTGAGGAAATTTCAATTCAAAAAATGAGAGTTTCTAATTTTTGTGTACAACTTTTCAGTAGCGAATTGAGTGAAAATTTTACACAATAAAATTTTTACATTTTTTTTTTATAATTTTTTCCCCCATTTTTAAGAAAATTATTCCTATAACCAAGGAAAGAATAATTTTTGTTTTTTTAGAAAACTACATGTCCAGATTTAGGAAGAGATTTCAATGGCGAAATACCGTATACCATTTCCTTATTTTAATAGCTAATTTCCTCGTTTTTAAGAATTATTTTTTTCGAGTGCAATAACAGAAGAAGCTTGTACGTTAGCAAACCGGGTTCATACCCAGAAAAGGTTAGAACACACGCGTAATACACTCATAAACCTCTGAGCAGTGGTTTTTCCAAAAAACAGAAAAGTAGACTTACCCTTCAAAGGACGGTATTCTTTCTCCCCTGCTTTGGGTAGTCGTTGTGAACTGCCGGCTTCAGGACTTTGAGTTCAGCTTCCACGTGGTGCTCTATTGGGGTATCAGGTTGTCGCAACAAGACTGTTTGAATAATACGGTCTAGCTGTCAGCCCCAACACAATGGAGCTTGTTTTGTTCACAATAACAAATAACCAAACAACATTCAATTTGTTTAGTAACTAACTATTATTATTGATAGCAAACTCTGATGGCAGGTTAATATAGAAGATTGTACTGGGAAGGCTTCGACCGCTTTTTTCAGCAGGAAAATTGGCTTTTACCAAGAGCGACTCATTGACTATATGATTTGGTGGCCTTTTTTATGGGGCTTTTATCTGATGGACAGCACTATACAGGGCTTACACTGTTTAAGAATCGTGAACAGTCAGCCAGAAATTTAAGCTAGCCGATTATGGCAGCGTCCTCCACGCGCAGGTTGCCACTCTTAAAGATTTGTGGCATTGACTAAAAAAAATACTTTGGGCGATTTATTTCCGAGGAAATTTATGCCGATATTCTCTCCCAGTTTGCGTCATTTGAAATTTTCCTCCAAATTGGTGGGACGGGACCCACATATTTTACATACAATCCGAACAGTAGCTGCATGGCAGATGTATTTTCACAGTCTGAAATATACTCCAAGTGCTTGAAAAGGTCAGGAGCACCTTGTCCTCATTCGTAGTGAAAACGAACTACTTTTCGGTCAAAATTGACTGATCTCCTTCCCTGAGTAGTTCGTACTATGCGTGGCTGCAAGTTGACACTTCTTGTGTCCTCTGGCCAGTTGCTTCCTTTTTCTCAAGTCAGAAAAACAAGCGCTTGGGTGACACCATTTATTGTCAATCGTATATACCCTTCAGGCAAGTTGTTAACTCCAAGGGCTCGATGGAGCAGTAGGGGATTAACGAACTTACTATATTCATGGACACTGCAGTCTTAAAAGAGTAACACCAATGCGATGCGGAGGAGGAAAATGAGAAAGAATTATCCAGTTATTTTTCAACCGATTATCCAGAAAACATGGCGTTAATATTACCACAATTAAGGGATATGGCCAACGATTTCTGCTGGAAGATGACAAACCGATCATTCTAGGGATTGATAAGAGTCATATATAAGTTTTATAATTTCGCAGCTTCCGTAATCCAAGTTTCAGCCGCACCCACCCAAAGGGAATCTTGTTCAAATATAAATGTAACATACACATATGTATATATTTAGAAGACAAGGCTCTGGCGACCCTAAATTCCTTATGAGAGTAGGAGGTGGGGCACTTGAAGCCTAGAAGATTCAATGTTTTCACATTTAATCGTTCCCGAGATGGTAGGGGTAGCACCTTAATGGTGTTTGTTATCGGAACCTACTGGATCTATATCCGGCAAAGAACCATCAAATCGATAACACTCCCCAAAGTATGCGCGGAGTGTCTTTATCGCTACAACGGTAACCGAACGAGGCGTAAAAGCTCGGTTGGGGAGTCTGAGAAATTTGTTAATATTCGTATTAATCTCAATTTAGTAACATAACACAAATATATTACAAATTTTTGAAGAGCAAGGGCTTTAAAATAAAGGGTTTTTAGTGATAGTAGTCTAATAGGAAAGCCAGCTCCAAATTTTAATGCGATACTTTCAACGCCTTTTGATATATGGCTGCCAAAGATTTAAAATTTTCCTCTTTTATGTAATGTAGTTAAAGCCACAAGTGTTTTCTATTAATGAATTTGCAATTTGCGTCACAAGGTGAATCCATTTGCTGAGTTGCATCAGTTTATTAATAGTTTTAAATGATTTTTAAACGGTTTTTATTTAGGTTGACTTGACAGCCTGGCTGGCTGGACGGCACGAATATTGTAATTGAAATTTAAGGAACTTCCCGATAAACTACAAGCTTGAAACTTGGAATATAGTGCAGAACCCGATGACTATGCAATAATAAGAAGAAAAAACTCCGATAGCTGGCGCCTGGATCGAAATATTTCAAACATTTGTATGCCGATTTGGTTCATATTTAGAACACATAATACATACATCAATAGAAAACCTGTGAAAAAATCGCCGCTAGGTGGCGCAACGGTCGAGATATTCAAAAAATCGTATTTTTAGAACACATAATACATACGTGAATATAAAGCCACATATGATGTCCGATTTGGCTCACATTTGGAACAAATATTACATATAGTCCCCTAGAAGTGACATCAAAATATTTTGGAGTTGGAGCAGGGACAAGCATACGTGGCGCAGAGTCGAGTAAGGTCTTTGGAAGGATTAGGTATTGAGGACTTAGACTGCAACAAGTTATCAGGAAAGAGTCCATGTAATAATGAGTCACTAAATGAACTAAATAGAATGAGAAATAGTAGGCAATTAAATAAAGACTAAAAACTTGAAAAAAAAAATAATTTAAAAAAAATGTTAAATTAAACGGTTTTATTGAAAAAATATTTACATGAAGTAATAATAATACTAAAAGCCAGAAAATAATTAGGTAGGTCCTAGGTACTAGTCATAACACTCTTCGTCAATCTAGGGCGTTGATCAGACAATTAAATAAAAGCATTGACGCGTCAAATTTCTATTGATAGTCATATATAAGACCAACTGAACCTTAATCAGGTTATGCTACGTCTCACATTTTTAGAAATTTCACGCGCCCAATGCTTTTATTTAATTCTCTGATCAACGCCCTAGATTAATAAGGATTTTGATGACTCTACCTAGGACCTACCTAATTATTTTCTAGCTTTTAGTTTTATTATTACTTCATGTAAGTTGTAGTCGTCGCGCAAGAATTTTTGCGCTCGAATGTATAGCAATGAGTAACAACAAATAAAAAAAAACCTTAGAACGGTGTTGTTTTGTACACGATATAATTGCGAATGACAAATCTTTATTGAGAGTTTGTTACAAAATACAATGAGGGTTGCAATGAGAAAAAACTCAAATGTGTAGTAGGTGATGCCACTTGGTTATGCAGTAGCGCTCTGAACATCCTCCCCCCCTTGGCAGGATATACCGCCAACTATGTCGTCATTGACGGGAAGAGCACACAATTTCGCTATAGCTCGTTTACAAATACCACCTTCCGTTTTAACCTCTGCTACACGAACCATGCCATCGTTCCCCTTGTAGACTTGAGTTACTCGACCGAGTGGCCACTTTAGTGGTGGTAGTGATTCATCTTTGATTAGAACCAAGGTTCCTACTGCAACGTTTTGTTTGGTAGATCGCCAACGTGAACGCTGTTGCACGAGAGATAGATATTCAGAGCTCCACCTTCTCCAGAATACCTGTTGCATGAACTGAACTTGCTGCCAATGGTCAAGTCGACCTACCTTAAGTGTCGAGATGTTGGGTTCTGGTATTGATGTTAGTGGCGCTCCAATCAAAAAATGAGCCGGAGTTAGCACGTCTAAGTCATCGGGGTTCTCTGAAATTGGAAAAAGTGGTCGGGAATTTATTATTGCTGAAATCTGACATACAAGAGTCCTAAGTTCATCAAAAGTGAGCAAAGCAGTTCCAACTGTTCGCCAGAAGTGGAATTTCGCCATTTTGACCGATGCCTCCCAGAGGCCCCCAAAATGCGGAGACCTGGGTGGTATGAATTTCCAATCAATTCCTTCGATGATACATTCTCGATAAACCCTTTCAACGTGTTGCTGCGTAAGGAAACTCTTGTGTAATTCAGCCATCTCGTTTTTTGCCCCAACAAAGTTTGTGGCGTTATCTGACCAAATCACCATAGGTTTGCCGCGAGTGGAATAAAATCGTCGCAAAGCCGCTAAAAACGAATCTGTCGACAAATCTTTAACGAGTTCCATGTGTACTGCTTTCGTGGAGAAGCATATGAACAGACAGATATAACATTTTGTTGCTGGTCTGCCTCTTATTTCAGATCGGTACTGGAACGGTCCACAGTAATCAACGCCGGTGGTGAGAAATGGTCGACTGGGTCGAACGCGCTCTTCGGGTAAGTTTCCCATAATCTGCTCGCACACCTTCGGCTTGAGCCTAAAACATCGTACGCATTTACTTATGACATGGCTCACCACCTTTTTTCCTCCGATGGGCCAGTATTGTTGTCGTATTGCTGCCAATAATGCTAGAGGGCCAGCATGTAAATTTTTATGGTGGAAGTGTAAAATAATTGAATTTGTTAGAGGATGCCCCTTTGGTAGCAGAATCGGATGTTGTGATTGATAACTTAACAGCGAATTTTTCAAGCGTCCTCCTACTCGTATGAGGCCAAAGGTATCCAAAAATGGTGAGAAAGAAGCCAATGTACTAGACGAGCTTAGCGGTGTATTATTTTTTAGGGATTTGTATTCCGAACAAAAATTCACCCTTTGTATCATGCGAAGTAACCACCAAGTTCCTTGTTGTATGTGTGTTGCAGTGAGTGCGCCAGAGCGGTCTCTTTTAAAAAACATGTGCGCGTATCCATATATACGCTGCATTGCTGCAAATGAATTTATGTATTTGCAATTAAGCGAAGTGTCGATCACTGACGTCGATGACAGCAAATTAGACTTTCGTCGTTCCGGCAAAGCTTCAATTTGAGTATTGAATTTCGGCCAATCATATTCTGAGTTGCGAAGAAATGGTGGTCCGTTGGCCCATAACAATGAGTTTGATAGCTCCATCGGCGAAGCACCCCTCGACAAAATGTCTGCTGGGTTGGCACCTGTTGGAACATACCGCCACTCCATACCACTTGTGAGGTGCTGTATGCTTGTTATGCGATTTGCGACGAAAGTATTAAAACATGAGGGCTCTTCTTTAAGCCAAGACAAAACAATGGTTGAGTCTGACCAACAAAAAAATGGACAGTTGAAAATATCTAACTTATCAATGGTACTCACTACTTGCGACAGAAGTGCCGCGGCACAAAGTTCCAGCTTGGGAACCGTGACTGTTTTAAGAGGTGCAACCCTAGATTTGGAACAGAGTAAATTGACTCGAACATCTCCATGTAGGCGGGCCACAATATATATACAAACGCCGTAAGCTGAAACACTAGCATCGCAGAATGCATGTACCTCCAGATTAGCGGTTGGACTGGCCACGTATCGAGGAAATGCTAACTTGCTTATGGTGCCGAGTTCCCTATAAAGCTGTAGCCAAGCTGTCTCATAAGTCATTGGTAGGCTTTCGTCCCAGTCAAATTTTTCTGTCCACAAGCGTTGAAGAAACATTTTTGCTTTGCATATTATAGGTCCAATTAATCCCAATGGATCATAAAATTGCGCTATTGTTGACAAAACTAAGCGTTTAGTTATGCCCTTTTTTACATGTGGTGCGATAAACGAAAAAACAAATAAATCCGCTTCAGGATTCCATTGTAGTCCTAGAGTTTTTGTAATGTAGCTGCCATCATCGAACTTGATCAGCTTCTCTCTATCTGCTGCTGGCACTTTGTTAAGCACTTCTGGGGCATTCGAGCACCACTTTCTTATTTTAAAATTCCCTTTGCCTAGTAGCTCAGACGTTTGACGCATTATTTGGCTTACGTGGTCAATGGTATCACCGCCGGTAATGAGGTCATCAACATAAAAATCTCGCAAGACTATTTGAGCACTTTCAAGAGCGAGGAACCTTCGCAAGGCTTGCTGATAGGAATCCCCAAGTAGGTTTACGCTGGACCGCAAAGGTAGGCGCACTGAGTACTCACCAGTTTCCATGCGGCTGTAGTTCGCATTAAAATGAGCCTCGCATTCGATTTCCTCCTTTGTAGCCCTTCGTATTGGTTCGAAACAATTTTCTATCTCCCAGAATGAACGCACCATTTCGTTTGTTGACTGGTGTTCTGAACTACATTCAGGTGAATTTATTGGTGTAGTTAAGTAAGATGATAGCTTAGACGAAGTGTTACGACCGCCAGACACGACCCAGCCAAAGCGAGTTTTTTGTAAGATGTGATTATTATTTTTTAAATGAATCTGTCCAACGCAAAGTAACTCAAAGAATATACTTGCACCGATGAGGAGATCTACATGTTGAGGCTTATGGAATTCAGGGTCCGCGAGATTAATGTTTACTGGAATATCCCAATTAGTGATGTCAAGTGGATAACTTGGTTGACAATCAGTAATTGTAGGAGTTACGGCTGAAGTTAAGGTCGTGGCGAAGTTGTTGTATACCGATTGAATGGTGATGTTTACGCTAGAGCTGACAACGAGTTCTGAGTCTCCAATACCAGAGACCGCTATAGATGATTTAGATTTTTTCAATTGCAAATAATTAGCGAGTTTTGTTGTAATAAAATTAATTTGTGAAGCTGAGTCTAAAATAGCGCGACATGGGACAAGAGCACCTACGGAATTACGAACTAAAACAACAGCCGTTGCAAGGAGCACACATTGGTTTAAATTGAAATTTGGATGAGCAATAATTGAATCGGTTGTTGTTGTCCTGGCAACCAGCGCTGCTGGCTGCGTTGCTCCCGGGGAGCTTTCAGTTATACTGGGATTTGTCTGATCTTTATAAATAAAATGTAGTAGCGTGTGGTGCATTAGCGAGCAGCGGCGACATGCTGACGACTTGCATTGTTGCACCTGATGACCTGGTTTGAGGCAGTTAATACATAACTGAGCCCTTTTGGCTTCTTTCCACCGGTCATTTGGCGTTAGATTGGCGAAGGTTGGGCAAGAATATACAATGTGATCAAGCTTATGACAGATAGCACAGGTTTTTTGAGTAGGCGTTGAAACGACAAATGCATTTTTACGATACTTAACATTGCTCACCTGGGTGCTAGGTGTTTTCGTTACCATAGCATGATCCACATTTTCTATAGTTTGACATCTCCTTTGCAAAAAGCTCACCATGTCCTGCCACGTTGGCAGCTTATCTGCAGAAACTCGTTCTTCCCATTTTGTGTGAGTAGTAGAATCCAATTTCTGAGCAGTAATATGTTGAAGTAAGCAATCGGCTATTTGCTCGGAAGTGCCTAGCGACTGCAACGCTCGTACATGCGATACTACCTTGTCTACAAGTGAACGTAGCTCTGTTGATTTTCTATCAGCACTCACCTTTTGCAGCTGAAACAGCTCATGAATGTGTGCCTGAAAAATTAATCGGCGATTATCAAATCGTTCAACAAGTAAGTTTAAAGCAATTGTGTAATTTTGATCACGCATCTCAAGTGATTGAATGGTGTCTAGCGCGGCACCTTTCAAACATGAGCGCAAATGCTGGAACTTTTCCAGGTTAGACAGCTCGGAGTCAGTGTGAACAATAGTTTGAAACATTCCGTAAAAATCCGGCCACTCTGTATAGGCTCCTTCAAACGATGGCAACTTTAATTCGGGCAGGCGGGATCTTTGCTGTTTTACCACAACAACGGATTGGTGCTCTTGAAGCTGCGGGTTTCTCGTTGATGACATTATCTGTGAGTCCATCTTATTTATCTCCCTGGTGTATGCTGTCTTTGCTTTTATAAATGACGCAGTAAATTGATCGCGAGTACTGGCTTCAATCTCACCGGGGTCTTCCTCTTCCAGTTGAGACTGTGTTGACTCGAAATGATCCTGGGTACGGTTAAGCTGTTCCAATCTCACCGATAGCTCAGCATGGTCCATGGACTGCAATTCATCTGCATCAACTTGTATCAAGCTTATCTGGCGAAGAAGTGCTTCGCTTTTCTTTTTTAAGAACGACATTTCTTAAATAGCGCGTTGATTTTCCCAAGTTATCGAGCGAATATTGTGATTTAGTAAGTTGAGTCCAACTGATTGCAATGCACAACTAGTTTTGCATACCAAAAACGAAAATTAGATGATCCAACTCAACTTAACTGTTGAATCGCGTGATTTGTACAGTTACAATGTATGTATGTACGAAAGTTATGCACTAACAAGCAAACAAAAAACACATAAGCGAATAGCGGTGCCTATGTGATCACGTCGGGGTCACCAAAAAATGTAGTCGTCGCGCAAGAATTTTTGCGCTCGAATGTATAGCAATGAGTAACAACAAATAAAAAAAAACCTTAGAACGGTGTTGTTTTGTACACGATATAATTGCGAATGACAAATCTTTATTGAGAGTTTGTTACAAAATACAATGAGGGTTGCAATGAGAAAAAACTCAAATGTGTAGTAGGTGATGCCACTTGGTTATGCAGTAGCGCTCTGAACATAAGTATTTTTTCAATAAAACCGTTTAACTAAACAATTTTTTTTTTTAATTATTTTTTTTATTCCAAAAATTTCCTTATCGAAAAAGAAGGTGTGGTTATGGTCCGATTTTCTTCATTTTCAATACCAATTAATTCCGAGTCCAAACTAACTTTAAGATATATCTAAGTTTTAAGTCAAGTTGTTGTGGTAAGGAACGGACGAGCGGACGTTTCTTCGGCACCCATAATTATAATACGGTATGGGACTAAAGTTATAACACTCTGTACACTAGTACAGCTTTAATTAGCAAGTATTGTTACAAAAATTTGCCAGCATTATTCAATATTGAGTATAAGAATATACATATCTTGTAAAACGTTGAGATAAAAAATTATATCAAAATTTAAATGTTGTACCAAAAAATATAAACAATTACCTCACAATTTACGCAACCCATTTCGTTGAAATCAAACTAAAGAGAAAAATGTTACACCGCCTTCCTTTTAGCTAACACCAACTTTGTATATTTGTATATGATGTATTTATTACAAATGTCGCATGCAGACCAAACGTCTCCAATACCGCCCGCTCCTCTATTAGCCAACACCAATATCACGCTCTTAGCTGCGCTGCTGCAGCCGTATTATTTCTTAGATCTCCTTCTTGCTCCTGCGTTTGATGCTTGAATTTTACACACGACTAACTTTGTGTTACATAACAATGGCAGTAAGACGACATTCACTCATTTACCATCATACGTTTTGATGTAGTGAAAACTTCTGCGTTTTATAATCTACTTTGTATTTCTAAGCGATTTTAAATTTGCACTTTCTTCTTTCTTTAGCTGTGGTATGAAACTTCTACCGTTAGAAATCATGCATGTTGTTGTTGTTGTAAGCTAATGTTGCTTCCATTTATTATTCGCTTTCTTTAAGCAATTTATTCACTACAATGCACAGCTTAGATGACATCACCGCACAGCTTTAAATTAATTGCACTGCCACACCTCACTGAGGAATCTGAAAATATTAAAGTAGAAATTAGATATTAAAATATTTGTATTGAAATAAACTAATGAATATAGTTAAGATTACTATAGTTATAGTATGGGTACATAAAAATAAATAAATTAGCGATATATAAAACAAGTAAGGAAGGCTAAGTTCGGGTGTAACCGAACATTACATACTCAGCTGAGAGCTTTGGAGACAAAATAAGGGAAAATCACCATTTAGCAAAATGAACCTAGGGTAACCCTGGAATGTGTTTGTACGATATAGCTATCAAATTAAAAGTATTAATGAGGTTTTTAAAAGGGAGTAGCCCTTAGTTGTATATGTGAAGGCGTTTTCGAGATATCGACCAAAATGTGGACCAGTGTGACCCAGACCATCTTCTGTCGGGTTCCGCTAATTTATTTATATATGTCATACCACGAACAGTATTCCTGCCAAGATTCCAAGGGCTTTTGATCTCGCCCTGCAGAACTTTTTCATTTTATTTTACTTTGTATGGAAGGTGCCACACCTATTTTACAAAATTTTTTCTAAAGTTATATTTTGCGTCAATAAATCAATCCAATTACCATGTTTCATCTCTTTTTTCATATTTGGTACAGAATTATGGCATTTTTTTCTTTTTCGTAATTTGCGATATCGGAAAAGTGGGCGTGGTCATAGTCGGATTTCGGCCATATTTTATACCAATATAAAGTGACTTTAAGTAAGTACGTGAACTAATTTTAGTTAAGATATATCGAATTTTGCTCACGTTATCGTGTTAACGGCCGAGCGGAAGGACAGACGGTCGACTGTGTATAAAAACTGGGCGTGGCTTAAACCGATTTCGCTCTTTTTCACAAAAAACAGTTATCGTCATAGAATCTATGTCCCTACCAAATTTCACAAGGAAAGGTAAATTTTTGTTAGACATATGGCATTAAAAGTATTCTAGACGAATTAAATGAAGAAGGGCGGAGTTACGCCCATTTTGAAATTTGTATTGTGTTCACCATATCATTACTGTAGTCTAATGTTTGACATAATTTACTTTTATACTGTAAAGATATTAAATTTTTTGTTAAAATTTGACTTAAAAAAATTTTTTTTTTAAAGTGGGCGTGTTCGTCATCCGATTTCGCTAATTTTTATTAAGCGTACATATAGTAATAGGAGTAATGTGCTTACCAAATTTTATCATGATATCATCAACGACTGCCAAATTACAGCTTGCAAAACTTTTAAATTACCTTCTTTTAAAAGTGGGCGGTGCTACGCCCATTGTCCAACATTTTTATAATTTTCTATATTGCGTCATAAGGTCAACGCACCTACCAAGTATCATCGCTTTATCCTTCTTTGGTAATGAATTATCGCATTTTTTCGGTTTTTCGAAATTTTCGATATCGAGAAAGTAGGCGTGGTTGTAGTCCGATTTCGTTCATTTTAAATAGCGATCTGAGATGAGCGCCCAGGAACATACATACCAAATTTCATCAAGATAACTCAAAATTTTCTCAAGTTATCGTGTTTACAGACGGACGGACGGACGGACATGGCTAAATGAATTTCTTTTTTCACCCAGATCATTTTGATATATAGAAGTCTATATCTATCTCGATTAGTTTATGTCGTTACGGACTACCATTATGCGAACAAAGTTAATATACTCTGTGAGCTCTGCTCAGCTGAGTATAATAATTAAGTGAGTGTAAATATGCAAACGCACAATAGAATTGATGATAAAATAATATTATATATCGTTAAATTTCTAAGCATGTGCACATACCTAAGGCTTTGGGGGTGTTATTGGTTTTAACGATCTTTTGCCGGATATAGATCCGGTACGTTCCGGTACTAGCACAACCATTATGGAAACGATAAACATTCCCACATTAAACCTTCTAGGCCATTCTACAACCACACCCTAATTCTAACTTGGATTCGCCAAAGCCTCGCCTGCTAAAAATGTATGTGTATGATTCATATACGTAACAGGATTTCCCTCGCGTAGGTTAGGTTGAAAACTGGGTTGCGGAAGCTCTGAAGCTATAAGGATTTGTATTTCGCGTATCAACCCTTTCTTCTCGACCAAATCTAAGGGAATGTTGGACATCCACGTCGATGGCATTACTCACTCCCCAATACTAAAACATAATAAGTGAATTGTTTTACAGCTTTTTTAAAACCAGCTATTTCAACCTAATTGAAATTGTTAAATCAGCTCTTTATTTTAAGAGTAAAAAACACGTACTAAGAATTAACTTAAAGATTAAATTTAATATTTTTGGGATAATTTAAGGCATTTGCAACATTTGTCCAGTTTTTCAGCGAAATTATTTTCACACCAAATTTGACTTTCTCATGAAACCTCACTAACGCAGAAAATTTCACTAATTGTTTCATTAACGCTCTGTGGGAAATTGGTATAAGAATTAATAGCTGCGAATACAAAGTCAAAAGACTGACGACCTATCTTTCTAACTTTCATACACGTCTTACTCTTATCGCTAGCCATTATCGAGATAAAGTAGGTACTTATATAAATAAGCTTTTACACAAAGTCATACATCTCAACGAAATTGCAAATCACAAATCATAATGCGAGTACAAAAAAGTACCAAACGATTTATTTGACAGTTTTGTAATTTACAACATTTAATTAAGTCTGCTCATTACAAACAATTAAACTTCATTTTACTTATCACTTGAATTTATACATACAAACATTATTCAAAACAATAGCACACTAAATTAATTATTTTCCATATCTTTAATTAATATCAATAATAAAGTGTGTTATATATTTAAACCAGTAATCCGGAAATGCTACATTAAGATTAGCTTTTATGCTCTACGCATTACAAAAAATGTATCTTTCATTACGATTTCCATTAATTTATTAGCACTTCCATGCCATTCCTCATTATTTCTGTTGATAATCGTAATTATTTATGGAACAACTTTGTTTGTGTGATTATTTGACATCACCTACCACTTACCTAGCCGAGGTGTACCCTCGTTCAAACGCTTGACTGATCAAAAGTTTAAGTGCTGCTTTGTACCCACCCTAATGAGGATAAGAATCTCTTGTGTGCATATTAAATGCATTTAATAAAGTTAAGTGCCTCAAAGGCAATTTATATATATATATAGCGAGAACAAACATAATGCATTTGTTACTTAGTCACCGATGGATTTCAGTTTGAAGCGCGCTTTTTAGCGGTGTCCACATTTATTATCCTGGTATTGTTCAGGAGAGTGCAGTGTTTGATTTTGTAGTGAAAAATTTTAGCTTCAGTGTAATAGAAAAAAAAAAAATAATATTTAAAAAAATGGCTCATCAATCAGTGCAATCAATTTTAGTGCATTTTGGAAATTTGTTTTTATTTTGCAAATTTCTCGGCCTTTACCCGCATGACATGCAGGCGTTCCAGCGCTCACAAACCATGCGAGGCAGCAAAGTGGGCACGGCATTCGTCCTAATCACAATGGCCGCGGTAACTGTTTTTTATAATTTGCTCATATATTCTTTCTCAGAAGAAGATCGTGATTTGAAAGCTGCACAAAGTGAGTAAATCAAATATTTAAATGTCGGTTACAGCGTTAGAACAGCCCAAGCGAAAAATCTCCGCAAAAATGAAAACTTTGAGTAGATTTCTTGAAATAATTATTATAGAGAAACATGAAAATCAAATCGAAAAACTGAGGGCTCTTTCACACGAGTCAGTTTCAGGTGGATTTTATGACAAAATTTAAAGCCAACTGATGGTTTATTTTGCAAAACCTCTCTCCAAATAAAATTTTGTTGTCTGAAAAATTGTGGCAAATCCTGAGCAGAACGTGATAGCGTGGTATATTTAAAATTTTTTCGAAGACCGTAGTAAATATACTACTATCGTAGTGAAGTTCTAACCCTGTTTAGTTTAGTTTAGCTTTACGAGCAGAGGCCAGTTTTATTAGTTATTATTATTATTATTATTTTTTTTTGAGTCGAAAAGTCCGGGTCAAAAAATTGTCCTATTTGAAATTTATGGGGTCCAGGGGATACTCATAGCATTTTCGTGACGAACATCCGTTTCATTTTTCGGATTTTTTTCTAAAAAAAACAAACAAAAACACAAATAAAAGTAAAATTCCGATTTAAAATTTTTAGGTCTGAAAATAGAGTTATATCCGGACTTAAATTTGTTTAGGACAAATTAAAGTTCGGTCCTATAACTATGGAATGGCTCATCAAAATGAAATGATTTTTTAATAGATTTTTCTAAATGTCTAGGTTTTAAGACCTTATGGCCATTTGAGAGTTTCTGTTAGTAATAACAAAAACTCAAAAATAAAAGTCCACATTTAATAATTTCATTCGGACTAAAAAGTTAAAATTTCGGAAATAAATTTTTTTGAAGAACTTTTATTATAAAAGTAATAACAGTTTGGGTCAGATATGCTCTAGTAAAGTGCTAAATAGAGAATTAAGAACATCGCATTTTTTTTCCTCTTTTTTCACATGGCCTTTTTCCAGGCACACTAACATTTGTCATTGGCGTCTTTCTCACCTACATCGGTCTGGGCATGATGCTCACCGATCAATGGTCTGCTCTGCGTAATCAATCCAAAATTGGCGAACTTTACGAACGCATTCGTAATGTTGATGAAAATCTTCTCAAAGAGCATATAGTCGTTGACATCTCTGATATTTCAAAACGCATTATTATTATGATTAGCCTGGCGGTTGTTTGTGAATTAACCATTTTGATATCCACCTATGCGACGTTGGTTGATTATACGGAATGGATTTCAATATTGTGGATTTTTTCTTGCTTTCCTACATTTTATAATTCATTGGATAAAATTTGGTTTGCTGTAACATTGAGCGCATTAAGGAAACGTTTCTTTGTTATCAACTCTGCTTTGGATGGCATGGTGGAATCGCATGAAAAAATTAAGCAATTGTGGGCGACTTCGCCTTCTAGAAAGAATTCAATGGCAAACATGGGTTTCGGTACATCGTTTGAGTATTTGTATAAGGAGTTGACTCACATGGATGCAATTAAAACATTCAATTCAGGAAGAAATAAAGTTGCACCGAGTAAGTAATGCATACGAATGAATAAGAAACAAATTTATATATTTAAAAGTTTTGGTAAGCACCTATAATTTGAGTCATTTATATCAATTAAAGGCCGAAGTGGGCTGTAACTGCAGGCGAAAAATTTCTTCAAATCGTTCAAACTCTGCAACCACTCGTCTATTGCTCTTAGATTAAAGATAGCTTGGACATATACATCTAGACAAATGAGTAGTATGTAGTTCAGAAAATGTGGAAAGTGCCACATCTCTTTCTGGAGAACACTATTTCATTGAGATGAGTGAGAGAAAGTGTGAAAATATAAGGGGCGGAGAACGGGGTGGGGCATATGTTGCTTTGGAAGAGGTCGAGAAAAGAGAAGTGGAAGAGAAGGAGTCAGATAGAGATGAGGATACCAGTGTTTGAAGCGTTTTAGGTGTATGTATGGTTGACGCCGTTATGAGGGTAAAGTTTTAAATAACCCCCCTTTTGGAAGGGCGATGCAATGAGAAAGGCAGAAGTTCAAGGCGGTCTTAGTTTATATTAGAACGGAAGATGAATTTGAACCGGCGACGTTTTATTTGTGGTGGAAAGGTAGCTTGGCTGCCAAGTACTGTAAATCATTCAAATGTACGACCATATCTTAGCCATCCGCATGATAGAGAAATATTTAAATATAAGTAATTATAGCCTATACTAGGATCAACAGAAGATGCGGGCGATGTGGTTAAGGATTACTTTATAAGAAAATATATAAAACATACAATCAATGACATGCTTAGCGATTTAAACGCTGGGATGGGCTAGAAACGGAGTCTGGTCCTATAGTCTTAAAATGCAGCCTCCATCCCAATGGGCTGGGATGATTTACTTCATCGCAGCTTCAAATATGGTAGTCTTCAGTACCAAAAAGCCAGTTGTTTGTCTCCTGATCAAGTATTGACTCAGACCAGCACCTTGTGGCAGCGAAGGTACAGTGCCTCTATGGAGACTGTGGGCTTCAATGTAGCCCAAAAACAACTGTCGCCGTGAAGAATGTCGCTACGCCTCGAAAAAAAGGGTGAGAGAACAAGGAACTGCGAAGCAAAACGGCGTGAGTCAGTTTAAAATGCTGTCGAAAATTCTGTCATTTTCAAGATCAGGTAGATTACTAAGGAATGATAACAAACTGTAGAGGGAACACAATCTTCTCATTGTTCATTGCGAAGCAGATGACAAACATGATACTTCAATCTTCTACCTTTACCTCTTCTTCTTCTTGTAGCAGTACTATTATGGCTCCATTGTAATCTTATATTACACATACCAAGTAATGTTTGCTGTCAGCATAAAACTCGGGGCATTCATGCCTCGGCAACCACATCAATTATAATGGACATAAATGCACACACAAAGACAACGCCTATCTGGGAGCTAGTGTAAGCAGCTAAAACAATGTAGAATTTAAATGGTAACAAGTCCTACATTGGACTGAGTATATAAATGAGAAGTAAAGTCCTCTCTTCTTAAACAACAATAACTCTATAGGTTACTTATCAAACATGGCTTGAAATATGCCTCGGAATCATGTAGAAGGAGTGCAGCGAACGAAGGCCCAAAATATAGCTAAATCGCTAGAAGTTGTGCCTTGCCACTCAGAAACTATTTCTATCTGCAAGTTTATTTTAAAGCGGATAAATATGCAATATCCACTGAGTTTGGAGGGCGAAAGAGTACTTGATATTTCTTGGTGCTCTCATAAGCGTCAGTTATCAAAATGCAGAATGGCTGGCCGGACTTGTTATGCAACGGAAAAAATCGTCCAGGCTGTTAAAAGCCAACCCGCTATTTGTATAAATTCAATTTGAGGACGGTCAGAGGTTCCTTTTTAAGGCTGGATATGGGTTATAAACATTTAGATGTAACTAATTTTGAATTAATAAATTAATCGAATAATTTTCTTTTGCTTAATCAGTAAGAGCGTTTTTTCGAAAAAGTGGTTGCTTATTTAATCCAAAAAGCATATAAAAGGCCGCGACTTTACTTCATTCAAACTGTTATAAATCACGTGCCTGATTAACTTTTTAAAAATGCATGTTTGGATTACACTTTACAGCCAATTTTATATATGAACATATGAGCAGAATTATATAATTTTGGTTAACCGTTATTCAAATGAGATATGTTTCAATATGAATAATCCAAGTTTTCATTTACCAAGTTATTGATTACTTGAAGATTTGATTATTCAGCTTACTTGACGAACTGAATTAAAAATTTAGCCTAAGTTTAATGAAACTTTAATGGTCCTCTTTTCGCTTTACAATTTAGTCACACACTCTATGAATTCATTCGGTGATGGTTTCGAAACTCGCACAAAAAAAAAGATAAGCCCACAACCTCCTGCCTTCAATATGGTTTACGACAGTGAATTGGGCGGTGACATCAATAAGGTGGAAGAGAAATTAAATAAGTTATGTCAATTGCATGATGAGATTTGTGAAATTGGCAAAATGCTTAACGAACTCTGGAGCTATCCAATATTGGTATTGATGGCATACGGTTTTCTGATTTTCACCGCACAATTATATTTCCTCTATTGCGCCACACAACATCAGGTAATTTGATGACAAATCCATCGGTGACATGTCTGCTTGGTTGTGGCGATTCCTAAAATGCATACCAATCAAATGTCTATTCAAATTTAAATACCAATTTTTTCTTTGCTTTGATTTAGGTCATACCATCACTTTTTCGTTCAGCTAAGAATGCCATGATTACAATAATTTACTTGAGTTACACCGCCGGTAAGTGCATCTATTTAATTTATCTGAGCTGGAAGACGTCACTCGAATCGAAACGCACTGGCATTTGTCTGCATAAGTGCAGTGTTGTGGCCGACAATAATGCGCTCTACGAAATCGTAAGTAGTTACTTATTTGCGCACTTAGCTGTGGCTCTTCTCGCATTTCCTTCTACTTATCTATGCGCTTTTCATCATCATCATCATCCTCATAGATTTTTGTGATTTTTTATTAAAAAAGAAAAAAAAAATTATTTCCACCCATTTACCTTTTCAACATTTCGGTTGCATTCGCTTATGCCAAATAGGTCAACCACTTATCGCTCAAATTACTAAATCACTCAGTGAATTTTTCGGCTTGCGGTTTCTTCTCGTTGGACATGGAGACGCTTTATAGTGTACGTATTGCTGGTGTTGTTGTATGCACAATTATTAAGATTAATTTATAGCTATATTTGTTGTTGTTAGTAGCATGCTTATTTGTATATGTTTGTATGGTATGTATGCATTCGTTTACTTTCAGGTGAGTGGCGGTATAACGAGTTACCTCATCATTCTGATACAATTCAATTTGGCAGCGCAACAAGCCAAGGACGCCATACACAATAATGACGAAAGTGCAAGTGGCAATACAACAACAGCTCTAGAGTTATTTGTGTCCACTTTCAAGCCCAGTACAGTGTCTAAATAAATGCAGATAGAGAAATGTTGTACAGAAATCGAAAACTTGAGCTGCTTTTGTATTGCACCAACTACGGAGGGGGCTGTTATGGCACTTGAATTGGGTATTCATGAAGTTGAATTGATATTAGTATTGCAATTGAATGTTATCTAACTTTTTTATGCCAATGGGGAGAGTTGTGATTTTGTGTTCGAAAATAATATGGAACTCAAATACAAATGTTTCTAACAAAATTTTTTTAAATGTATGAAAATTTTGTTTCACTTCATCGTTTCACAGAACATCTTTCATAGCATCCTCGAGGAATCCACAGGGTAGCGTTTTGGGAACCTTATTTGTTTGAACTGGACAACTTTTACTACTGATGTGTCCATACTCGCCTATTTATAAACATTGCTTAGTGTCATTATACATCTTATGCAAAATGATCTAATATTACTTCGATGTGATAAAGTATCTGTAACGTTGTACACTGAACCAAAAAAGTGGATGTATACTAAGGAAAAGTGCGTACATTTTAAGAAATGTTCATTGAAAACCTCTCCAAAAACCGTATTCATAGAATTTAAGAATATAAGTACAATCAACAAATTTACTCAAGCAGCTTAATGAATATGGTTCTTATATTATAAGAACGAAGTTTTGTCATAAATATAATTTTACGAATTTTTTCTTAGATCATACGCAAATTTCCTAAATTGTATGCAATTTTTCCTAAATTTTAAGAAAAAATCGGAGTGAATTTCTATGAAACTTTTTCTTAATAAAACATGTACGTTTTCGGTTCAGTGTACTAAACAGCGAATTCAGTGACGTTGGTATTTATTTTCATCCTTAGCTCAGCTTCGTCATACACGTTAATATGACCGTTTCTTAATAGTATTCGATGTTGGCTTTAAGCGTAGCACCTATTCTAATTTTTCTGATCACTATACTTCTAAACCATTATTAGGCTGGAGTATGCGGTATTTGAAGGTCCTCTTCTTGCAGTTTATATCAGAAGGTTGGAATCTGCGCCTTCGTATGTTTTTCTCTGCCGGTTGATGAGCTTTGTCGTCCCTTTACCATCGTTTCGTGTTCGGTGTTCACTTATAAATATCATGTCCTTGGAGTCGAAGCGTACTTTTGTTTTAAATATTTTTATCCATAGCCAATTTTCTCAAAATTATCCCATCGGAAAGTTACTCATCCTAATCCACGTTTCAGCGTAATTTTGGAGAAAGTGCTGAACTTGAAGGATAACGACATTCAGCATCAAAAGAAATCGTTCATTGCACTATATGCCTTCAAACATCCAATGAAAAAAATGCAGATGGATTTGAACCGCGTTTATCCGAGCCATATTCCTGTATGTAGTAGTCGTATGGTGGTCAGCCTTGAAGGCCGTAAGGCTTGAAATTTAAACTTGTTGCGAAAAGCTAACAGATCTAGTATGAGCAGCACAACTAGTGCTCTAGGAACAGGGACAATCGGAGATCATTCTTGATATCCAACCCTTGGGTTAAGGAAAGCCTTGCGTTTAGGAAAGATGAAAGCATTTCCATATACACCGACGGTTATTGGCTAAACGGTAGGATTAGAGAAGTTGTCAGATCAAAGCACCGATACTTCTAAATCTCTATCAGACTACCTGATCATTGTAGTATCTTCCAGGCAAAATTATCAACTATCATGGAGTTGACAGTTTTCATAGGAAAACACTCTATCGATAAGGAACGTTGTATATAGGTCCTGGGACACTTGGTTGTTTTTGTTGTTGTTATAGCAATAAGGGTACTCCCCGAAGGCTTTGGGGAGTGTTATCGATATGATGGTCCTTTGCCGGATAAAGATCCGGTACGCTACGGTAACACAGCACAATTAGGGTACTAGCCCAACCATCTTGGGAACGATTTATATGGCAACATTCTCTCCCCACCCCCAAGTTCCATGAGGAGCTTGGGGTCGCCAGAGCCTCGTCTGGTAATGAAACAGGATTCACCACGGATAGGTGAGGTTGACAATTAAGTTTGGAGAAGCTACATATTGCGCTACACAACCCCTTGAATCTGGTATTTTAGTCGCCTCTTACCACAGGCATACCTACCGCCGGTAACCCGCTGGGCTGGGACACTTGGTCATTACGGGAAACTGTATTGCGCACGAACTTGTAGGCTAGGCATGGTCTAGCAGATTCTTACTGACAAAGAATGTCAAGGTATACCCTTTGTCATATGCAAGCTAATGCTCAACGAGTTCATCTACCATGAAGCCAACGGTAAATGGCTACAAAATCCAAGTTGCAAAAAATGAGATCTTAAGAGATCTAATCATGTAAACATCCTGAATAGGTATACAATTTCCACACTTTTAGGAGTACTGACTCAACACTGCCTTATTGGTAGGCTAGAAGTTCCCTATCACCGATGCTGTAGGAGTTGTTTAGGCGACGAAGATGAGAAAACGGTTGGCGGTTTTCGAAATGGGTCCATCGCAATATGCCAGTAAATATTTCTTTCTTTTCAGTTTCTCTTAGAAAACATAATAATTGAAATTCAATTATTATAAGCCAGTGTTAAGCTCATGAATTCTTAAATATAAGTATAAAATTTTTTTATTTTATTTTTGTTTCCTTCTTTTCTTACATTTTCTCGGTGTCTTAACCTATCGGTTAAGTTTTACGCTTGTAGCTCAATGAGAACTTACATAAAAACCTCCTGTTTCCTCCTTTTCTTACATTTTCTCGGTGTCTTAACCTATCGGTTAAGTTTTACGCTTGTAGCTCAATGAGAACTTACATAAAAACCAATCCCAAAAATCCCTTCGTTCAGTTTGATTTTTCTAAATATCTCAGTCCGTGCATCTCCTAGCGAAATTTTTGTATTGTGTCATCGGCTGTCATCGACCTCTCAATTAAACTCTAAATTTTTAGCCTCTAGCTCATCGAGAAGTTACTTAAAACCTGTTGTAATAGAGATTTGTACACGCAGTTTCAGAGTAAGATGGCGACTAACTTTATTCAGTATAATACGAACAGAGGTATAATGAAATAGTATGAAAAGAAAACTGATAATTAGAGTTGCCAGATTTATATTATTTAACAATACTTCCCTTTAATAGAACATCTGGCAACATTGTAAATATATATAAGTAAAAATTTACGACCATTAATTCAAATCCAAAATGTTTACATTGCAAAAACTATGTTAAGTAATACATATGTAAGTTTACTGTAAACCTATTCCGACATTAATAAATTCATTTTTAACAGCTGTTATAGCTTTCGTTAAACCATCTGCCAACATCTCGCTTGTAGAAATGTACTCTAGCTTTAACGACTTATCTTCCAGCCTTTCTTGTATGAATTTCACCTTTATATCGACATGTTTAGTACGTGGAGAAAAATTGTTGTTACGAACAATATGAATTGCGCTTTTGTTATCGCAATACAATGTTGTTGTTTTTGCATCGCGAGGAATAAGCTCAGATTCCAATCGGTTCAACCAAATCGTTTCTTGCATTGCACCCACTATTGACATAAGTTCTGCTTCTGTTGATGACAATGCAACGGTTCGCTGTCTATGCGTTGACCAAGATATAGCACCACCCTGCATAACAAACATGTAACCAGAAGTTGATCGACGCTGATCAAGATCTCCTGCCCAGTCAGCATCGCAAAATCATACTAGACCTTCAGCAGATTTTTTGTACACGATGCCTTTGTTTATAGTTCCCTTCAAATATCGCATCACACGCTTCACTGCAAGCCAATGAGCTTTGCCGGGATTTTGTGTAAACCGACTCAGTAAATTGACCGCGAAGCTGATATCAGGTCGAGTGTTCTGTGCTGCGTACAACAGACAACCAATAGCCTCCATATATGGAACATTTTCCATCTCTTTCTTTGCTTCTTCAGTTCGTGGACACATTTCAATAGTTAGCTTCTGTGACAAATCAAGTGGCGTAGCAACGGCATTACAGTCATCCATTCCAAAACGTTTGAGCACACTGCAAATATATTCAGATTGATCAAGTTTTATTAGTTTTTTTACCTCATCTCTTTGAACTCGCATGCCCAATACGGATGACGCTGAACCCATGTCTTTCATTTTAAATCTGGAAGACAACTCGCTCTTAAAACGCTGTGTAGCCTTTTTGTCATTGGAGAACACCAACACGTCGTCTACATAAATCGCTACGTAAACCATACTTTGATCTTTTACACAATAGTAGATACATTGATCGACTTCGCTCCGAACTAGTCCTAGACCGATGAGTACTGTATTCAATTTATCGTTCCAAACTTTGCTTGCTTGTTTCAAGCCGTATAGTGACTTCACCAAACGACATACTCTGCCTGAACCATCATCATAGCCTTCCGGTTGCTTCATGTATACTTCTTCACGAAGCTCACCATTTAAAAATGCTGTTACCGCATCTAATTGATGCACCGCCAAGTCATATTTCGCTGCCATGGCGAACAAGAATCGCAATGAGTTATACCTAACTACCGGTGAATATGTTTCCGAATAATCGACGCCTTGTTTCTGCGAGCAACCTTTCACAACGAGCCTTGCTTTATAACGAACAAGCTCACCAGCTGCATCACGTTTCACTTTGAATACCCATTTTGAACTTATTGCCTTTTTACCAGCAGGCAATTTCGTAAGCACCCAAGTGTTGTTTGACTTAAGAGAATCCATCTCCTCTTCCATGGCGCGCTTCCAGGCACTTGATTCTGCACTATACAATGCCTCTTCAACACTAACAGGGTCATCAGCATCAGACACCACTGTCAACAACAAATTTCTTTTCGTTTTGTTTGCAATACGCTCCGACCGACGAACTGGATACAATTTATCATAATCGTCACTATGCATATTAACTGCTTCACTTTCATCAGGAGTATCGTAGTCACTGTCCGAAGATTTGTTGACATCTAACAATTCGCTCATATTATCCTCCTCTGAATTGTTAATGTTATAATCTTCCCTTGTATTAATAATATCAATAATCAAATTTGGCTCTGTATGTTTCGTTACGTCACATGAATTTTCTATAAATGTAACATCACGGCTCACAATAAACTTGTAATCAGATTTACGATAAAGCCGGTAAGCTTTTGACACAGCACAATATCCTACAAATATGCACTCATCTGATTTTGCATCAAGTTTTAAACGTTTTTGTTTCGGTATGTGAACCATCGCTGTACAACCAAATATTCGTAAATGCTTTAAATTAGGTTTAACACCTGACCATATTTCTTCTGGACTTCGATTATTACCTCTACATGGAATGCGGTTTACCAAATATGCTGCCGTGTTTGCAGCCTCTGCCCAGAATATATTTCTCAGGCCAGAATCTAATAACATACATCTAACACGTTCAATCAACGTTCGGTTCATACGCTCAGCCACCCCGTTCTGTTCGGGCGTGTAGGGAGCTGTTTTTTGATGAACAATGCCACAATCACGCAAAAAATTTTCAAATGGTTCGTTGCAATATTCAGTGCCATTGTCTGTCCTCAGCACTTTTATTTTACGGCCACACTGTGTCTCTACTTCGCTTTTAAATTCCTTAAATTTAGCAAACATATCTGACTTTCGTACAATCGGTATCGCAAATACCTTTCTTGAAAAATCATCAACAAATACAAGTAAAAATCTTGCACCACTGAACGATTTTGTGCTAATTGGACCAAGCACGTCAGAATGTATGATGTCTAACAAATTTTCTGCACGCGTACCAGCTGATTTGTTTATATTTCTAGTTTGTTTACCTTTACAGCATATAATACACCCTTTGTCACTTGTGCTGCTGTAATTAACGCCAAGCGTTGAATTCTGCACTCGTTTCATATTTTCCTTGCAAATGTGTGCCAGCCTACGATGCCAAAGCTCAAAGTTATCAACTGTAGTCATTGCTCTCCCAACTTTATTTTTAACGCAATCCAACTTGTATAAATCGTTGTCCGCAAATGCCTTTGCTATTAAATTGCCTTTCACATCGAAAATTTTACATACATTTTTTTCGAACACCACCTTTTTGTTTTGCTTAGTCATTTGTCGAACTGACAAAAGATTTGCACAAAGACTAGGAACATATTCAACATTTCGAACATTAGTTGGAATTTTCTGTTTGTTGACATTTAACAGTAGGCTAACATCTCCTACGCTGTTAACAGGAACTCGCTCACTGTTAGCTAAAATAACTTCGTTGTGTTCTGCTGCTCGAACTTTTGAAAGCAACTGTTGATCGTTCGTCATATGCGACGTTGCGCCTGAGTCGACGTACCATACACACTCGCCACTCTGAGAGTGTAAACACGAATTCGCTAGCAAAGAATTTGAAAACATAGCTGTCTTGCTTTTACTTTCGTTCTCATTTGCTTTTTTCGACTGTATAGATTTACGACACTCTTTACGCATATGGCCTTCCTGACCACAATTAAAACAACGAAACTTTTTACGATTAGAATTTTTGTCCTTCTTTTTCGGTTCGAAATTCTTCGAATACAAAGCGTTGTTGGTGGATTCCTTACTACAATCCAATTTGACGTCTTGCAACAACAAATTCTTTACGCTGTCGACGGTTAACTTCGATTTGGAATTTTCCACTGCCATAACAAGAGCTTGATACTCATTAGGCAACCCAGCTAGCAATAAAGATGCAATCAATTCATCACCGACATTTAAACCTGCACTTTGCAATTTTATTGAAGTCATGACCACTTCATTCACATAATCCTGTATGGTCTGGAACTGTTCGAGTTTTAACTGCACCAGCTTTTTCAAAAGCTCTACCTTGCGAGTTAAACCACTGTCCTCATACGCTGCCATTATTGAATCCGATGCTTCTTTTGCCGTCTGTGCATTTGCTATGTGCGAGAAATTACTCGGCTCCACCATGAGCGTAATCTCCGCCAGCGCCCGTTCGTTTGTGTCACGATCTTTTTCCGATGCATTTTCAGACAAACCTGCTTCGGTGATTTTCCAACAATTTTTCAGCACCAAGTATGACTTTGCATTTCGCCGCCAAACATCAAAATTTTCCCGACCGCGAAGTTTTTCGAAAGGAAAACTGAGTGTGCCCGTCGCCATTTTAATTAAATTAATATATTTAACTTTAATTTTACTCTATGTGGATAGGCCCATAACCTGTTGTAATAGAGATTTGTACACGCAGTTTCAGAGTAAGATGGCGACTAACTTTATTCAGTATAATACGAACAGAGGTATAATGAAATAGTATGAAAAGAAAACTGATAATTAGAGTTGCCAGATTTATATTATTTAACAATAAAACCCTGTTTCAAATTTCCAAATTATTATCTAATTTTTTCGATCCGTGGCGGAATTTTTTCCTCCTTTTGTTCCTTTGTCACGGTGTCTTACCTTGTCTGTGATGTTTCACGTTTGTAGCTTAATGAGGAGTTACTTTAAAATCGATCTCAAAACACCAAGTTTCCAAATTCTTATATAAATATTTCGATCCGTGCGCCACCTAACGTATTTTTTTCTTCTTTTATAAAATTTTCTCGGTGTCTTATCCTATCTGTGAAGTTTTACAGTTGTATCTCGATGAGAACTTACATAAAAATCAATCCAAAAATTCCCTCTTCCCTGCACCCCTAGCGAATCTTTTTGTATCGTGTTATCGGCTGTCATCGACCTCTGAATTAAGTTTGAAATTTCAAGTCTCCATCTCATCGAGAAGTTACTTAAAAGCTGGTTTGAAAATTTTCAAATTCTTTATCTAATTATTTCGATCCGTGCGCCACCTAGCGGATTTTCCCCTTTTTTGTCACGGTGTTCTAACCTATGTGTAAAGTTTCACGTTTGTAGTTCAAGGAGAAGTTACTTAAAAATCGATTGCAAGATTTGTATGAAAAGCAGATAAATATTCAACCGACCTAATATAAAGGAAGTAATAAAGACATTCTCAAGAGCACAGTAGTAATACTTTAGCTTTAAAAACATTACAAGTATACAATTCATAGTACCAAAAGTTTCTTCTGAGACACAAACAACATATGCTTCAAATTTAGGCGAAGTTTTTTGCAACCTTATTACGAACCAGTCTAATGTAGGCCACATCCGATTGCTTACCACCAATGGTATTATCAGAGAATTTAAACACAATGAGAAGGCGTTTTTGCTAGATTCCAACTTTTTTGCATGTGAACACGTCTTGCACTTCACCACACACAATCCAATTTCAATGTTAACCAGTTAACAGCAGAAAATTCTCTGTCAACAGTTTCAGCTGGTGTATAAATTCTCTGGATTTTCTCTTAATATGATTTCTTTGTGGGAATATAGGTATTTAGTAGGATTAATTAAATTTAAATTTTATTACTTGTAGCAATATATTTGCTTGTTTTATGTTGATGCAAATTGCAGAAATTTTGCTTATTTCTTTACAAACATATTAGTACTTTCATACAGGCTTATAAATAGTTTGGTATTATTTCATAGGAAAGGTGCGGGGTTATGAAAGTAGTTATGCTCGTCATAATGAATACCCCCAATATGCATCGAAGTTGGAATTTATAAAATCGCAAAAATTTGTCTTTTGACGATTTTATCAAATGCCATGTTGCCGAATTCTATCACCAATTCGGGCAACTTAAGAAGTAGCATTTATGAATGAAAAATAAAGAGGAAGCTAGTTTTCAGGATTTTGCGATTTACATACAAAACATGAGCATACATATGTACATATGTATGTGTGCTTGTGCGTATGGTTGGATGGTTGAAGTGAATTTTGTTTTGTTTGTCAACATGCGAATATAAAAATATTTCTTAGCTTACATATGAACATAGATTTGTACATATGCTTGTGCGTAAGAATAGTTTTTGTAGGAAGTGGTTGATTGAAACGGTTTGTCTTTTATTTGAACATGTGAATGTACAAACATTTGTTAGCTTATGTATGGATATATTGGTATCAATGAAGTGGGTGGGAAATGGGGGTGTAGGCTGATCTTTAGTTTAGGAATATATGTGTGTACATATATACCAATCTAGGTTGGTTTATACCCACTCAAATCAAATGTGTTTACTTTAGGAGATCAAAAATTTATAATAATTTTTAATTCAGCTTTCTGAATCTTTTTTGACTATATTTGTTGACTGAATAATGTATTTTATACTTGTCAAAATATTTCTTTACATCGGAGCTGCTCAACCCCTATACACTTGTAGCACTTTTGTTCTTGTTTTGCCCTGAATCATAGGCACAGATTCAAATTCACACTTTGAATATAAGAAAAAAACAAGTAAGGACAGGACTGTCTTCGGCCGTGCCGAAGACTTCAACCTTTCATGAATGGGGCTGAACAATAATATTATCCCGTTCGTAATCTCCAAATAATCGGATTTATAAGATAAGAAATATATATTGAACAGATGTACATACCTAACCGATTTTTAAAAAATAAAATAAATTTTTTTTAAAGATAAATATAAAATAAACAAGTAAGGAAGGTTAAGTTCGGGAGTAACCGAACATTACATACTCAGTTGAGAGCTATGGTGACAACATATCGGAAAATAATCATGTAGGAAAATGAACCGAGGGTAACCCTGGAATGTGTTTGTATGACATGTGTATCAAATGGAAGGTATTAAAGAGTATTTTAAAAGGGAGTGATCCTTAGTTCCATAGGTGGACGCCGTTTCGAGATATCGCCATAAAGGTGGGCCAGGGGTGACCCTAGAATTTGTTTTTACAATATGGGTATCAAATGAAAGGGGTTAATGAGTATTTTAAAAGGGAGTGGGCCTTAGTTCTGTAGGTGGACGCCTTTTCGAGATATCAGGAACCTACATACGAAATTTCATCAAGATACCTCAAAATTTACTCAAGTTATCGTGTTAACGGACGGACGGACGGACATGGCTCAATCAACTCAGCTCTTCATCCTGATTATTTCGGTATACTTAATGGTGGGTCTATCTATTTTCCTTTGAGGACTTACAATTTTGGGTTTCGTGACGAAATTAATATACCATTTCATTTTCATGAAAGGTATAAAAATTTTAGCACTCTCATATGCCCTCACATATAATTTCGAATCGTGAAAATGCTTGAATTTCTTATGAAAGTGCCAAGAAAAAGCACTCCCGTATGGAGCTCAGGAGCTTGTGTATGATAAAAAAATTACACTAATAATTTGACAACTATGTTGTATATTGTAAAAAGTTAAATCAGCAGGGACAATTTCCACCGCCTAGGGCCGCGCCATGTAGTTGAAGGTGGGGAATTTGTGGTAATATTATTCGAGCAGATATGTTGTTCCCTATTTCTGATGGCCTGGTAAAATCGGCTGTTTTGGGAAAAATGGGCACTTTTCCTAATTCGTGGTAATGAGATGGGAGCAATAAATATATAATAAAACAACGAGCGGCATTTGAACCACAAGTTGAAAAAAATAAAAATAAATTGATGCAAATGCTTTACATCTGCACCAAACATGCTATTGAATAATTGTCTCCTAAGACCTTACTTAATGGGGCAAGTCAATTTACAATGAAACAATTCCAACCATCATAATTTATTTGCAAAAAATCAGAGAATTAAATTTGCAATATACTTGCTCTGATCAGAGAATTTTTTGGTAACAGGCGAACAGAGAAAATCGTTAAGAGAATTTTCTGTTACGTCTTGCACCCTGTTAAGTTAACATGAATTTGGGGAATAGTGGTGAAGTGCAAGACGTGTCACATGCAAATGGATCGTAAGCAGTGGATGCCCAAAAAACGCCTTCTCATTGTGTTTAAATTCTCTGGTATTATCACATATCAAAATTTAAAGTCATCTCATTATTTTGCACACATTTGCACTTTTACTACTTGTCTATCATCGTCAACATCATCCAATGTGTATTCATTTATAATGATCTCAAACACTTGAAGCATAATTACATTTTCGTTTCGTCTGTCTGCGTTGACACCTCACTACTGCTGACGTCACTTCCACTGCTGCTATTGCCATTTTGGCAGTACCCTTTTGGCGTATTCCCGACACGTTTACGTACTCATACTATTGTGTGGTATTTGGTTGATGAGGCTTGTTGGCTACCATTTTGTTAAAATGCAACTATAAATCGCACAAAATGAGTAATTATGCCCCCAAACCGGCGACAGTGTTGCAAACTCATGCTTTTGTTTAACCGCTACAAACACGTCTCCCCTGTTGTCATTCACGCATTTATTATTGCAATTTACAGTTTTTGGTCTACCCTCAAAAAAATACACCCAAAAACTATACAAATGACTTTGAATTGAGTCGAGTTTGCTTGCTTGTTGTTGTTGTTGCGCTTGTTTGGCGAATGAGTAGTGCATTCAACTTCTTACTCATCACTTTAATCGCCATCATCATCACAGCTTCCATGCATAAATGTTTCGAATTAAAAGTTATTTCACGAAATGGTTTCAACGTTTTTTCTGGCTGCAACCGCCATCAGTTGTGGAGGTGAAAAATAGAAAACGTTTGGATGCAAGAAGGCGTTGTTTTGTTCGAAAGCCATTCAAAAGCTTGTCATTTGCATTCCCTTCCATGCACCATGATGTGCCATTTCTATTTGGGCCATTTTGCTGCGCTTTGTCGCCAAGTAATAGCAGGGAAAAAACGTTGCATACATCGTGGCGCATGCGGGGTACCTTTTTGCTTCGTATTATTTTTTTGGTGCGTTGTGGTTGAAAGTTTAGTTGAACAGAAAGCTGCTACGAAACCATCTCATTTGCGTGCACATAAAAATGTAAATGTCATTTTTGTTATTCCATCTAATTTCTTGGTGCAAGCGGTTGCTCATTTGTTTTCATTTTGTTCTTTTTTTTAGATGAAGCAGCCATTAGCATGTCAGTGGCATAGGAAAGATAGAGTAAAGAATTTTCCTATTAGAATGTAATTATGCCTTTTCATGAATATAAAAGGTCATTATGGCTTTCTTCTTTGACATAATTTTGGCCGGAAAAAAATGAAAACTCGGAACTTGTTTGACGATCTCTTTCGTTAACTCAAAATCGTTCAGATTGAAAGATACTTTTGTTGAATAACAATACTAACCCCTGCTATGCCGTCATCAAATTCTTCCAAGAAACTCCCAATTTCATAAGTGTTGTTCCATATTGAAGTAATTCTTAGAAGCATTTGTTCCTTAAACTTTTGAATGGATGATAAGTTTTATGGTGGAGCAAATAAAGCTGCGTAACCGCTGATAAATTTGAAACTTATATTTAACGGACATGGGAACGAATTAAAATTTTTTATCATTCTTCATATAGCCGACATATTTTTTTATAACTTTCTAAATGTACATCCAATTTTTAAAAATTGCAATTAATCATATAACTAGTTGGGTTTTAAGGAGTTCTTTTAACATCAACTGGTTTGGCTGCTAACTGCGTTTTACCCCTGAAATATGCTTGCCGTTTCACCGAAAAATCGAATCTCTTACGAAGTTAGAAAAACACTTCTCTCAAGAAGTATAAAAAAATATAACAAAATTGTTCCGCAACACTTTTAACACAGCCTTAAATTTAGTAACTTTAGTCCTTTGCCACTTTTACATATTGTAGCGAATGTAGGGAAATTCCGCTTATTTGCAACCTTCTACTAACGTTCGTATCACTGAACTGTTGAATAAATAACTCCAATGTTCAATAATGCAAAATGATCTTTATTAGACTACTTTGAAAATACTTCACAATAACACTTAGACTTCTCAACTGATAGCGTGCTTAAATCAAACTGATTCTGCTTACTCAGCTTTTGCTCCTTTTATAATTTCTGCTGTGTCGTACGTATACTTCTAGGCGTTTCTTCTTCTAGAATTTACTAATTGTTTACCAGCTATAAACTACAGATGCACGTTTATAGCTTCTCTTATGCGCGTGTATATTTGAGTAATACTTCCACCGATGATTGCCTACTTTTGTGAGTATCTCAGATATATGCATGTGTTTGTGCATATCTCTCCGCTTCTTGTATGTACATATGTGTAGACATAATGATTGATTTGTTTATGTAGATACAATGTTGCTAATATTCGTCACAATATCATATGCGGAGTGATTCAGTCTAGAGCATATTCTGCATGCTGGTAAAAATTAAACGGAAATGAATTAAGGAAGACAAAATGTTGGGCTATTTTATGATAGTCTCTTAGGTTTGTGCTATATCGACTTCAATTAAGTCATACATGTGACATAATACATAAACATTTGACATTAAATGACCATGGTGTCAGTTTGAGGTAATTTTTGATGTCAGGCATTTCAATCTGTATTAGTATCAGCATGGCGAATTTCATGTTCCTTTGAATTGAAGGCAGTCGACTTTTTCATGGCCCCCCACTCAATTTGATGGTGATAAGAAAGAGCTTGTCATGGGCTGGGCTTGTTGCCTCCAAATAACTAGTTGCTTGATACTCTCTCTAAAAGAATGCTCCATGATTTGCAGGCAAAGGGAGCTCGGGCATCTACTCGGGCCCGACATTACTTTCTTCTCAAAACCAAAAGAGACTTAGAAGGTTCTGTTTATGATTACGCTACCCTCTTCCTTGAACCACCATATAAAATGCGACTATACACATTTTCTTCAATATCAATTTATATATAACTAAATTGCAATGAAAGTGCTTATTGTAGATACCGCGGTAGAACTAAAAATCTTAATTTAAAACATTATTCTAGATTTCAAAATGTATTGGAAATATATGGATCTAGCAGCTTTTCATTATTCTGTTAGAAATGGCACGTTTTATCTCGAATAATTTTTAGCGGCTCTGGACATTATACACCAAAGTTCCTTTTACCACCTTGAGCAGAAATCGCCTTCCATTCATCAGCGTCATAAAGTTATTTTGAATGAAAAGTGGAGTAAACAATTTTAAGGAATGTTGTTGTTGTCGGTCTTGTTTTAGCGACCAAAAACACCCCTGGAAGTTTTTGGGGAGTGCTATCGATGTTGATAGTCCTTTGGCAGATATAGATCCGCTACATTCTGGTTCATTAAATACAAGCCCATCTCGAAGATGATTTAATATGGCCACCTTGAACCAAAATGTTGCTAATAAAGAAGTTTAGCAGCTTCCAAAATGAATCTGTGCAACGAGCAATTGCAATTGTCTTACATATTTTCTTTCTTCTATTCTAATTTATACATTTTTTTAATTAAGAATAATTGTAACACAAGAATAATAATAATAAAAAAGTATTGATAAGGCCTCAAGCTCCACTCGAACGCACGAACTTAAAGATTTTATTTTTGTCAAGTCTTTGTGATGCGATCACAGCAGTTTCTAATCGTTATAACTCTGAGTTCATTCGACCAATACCAATAATATTAGGTAAGTGGTTCAAACATGAAAGGAAGATCTATGAAAACTTCTTTTTCTATATGTCCCTTCTATCAAAACTCCAAAAGTGTGTTTAGTGTATGTGTGTAGTATGGCACTCCGCATTCTAAACAAACCTTTTGTGTTCCTATCATCATCATCATCATCATCATTAATAGGCGCTTAACCGCCCAAGCGATTTTGACCGTTTCGTAACAAGTCAAGCTAGCTATCCCTGTTTAGCGATAGTTGACGCCAAATGGGAGCACCAAGGTAAGACAAGTCTTTCTCCACCTGCCTCTCCCAACTCAGTGGAGGTCTCCCTCTTCCCCTGATTCCAAACTGCGATATCGACTGAATTTCTTCGTCCATTCGAATAGTATGATCTAGCCTGTGAAGCCTTAGTGTTCTTTTTCGTTGCACTATCGAGATATCTGCGTAAAGCTCATACAGCTCATCAGGAGGTGTACTCCTTCAATATTCGCCGTCGACATCATACAACCTTTAATCTTCTGGAAATTTTTTCTCTCGAATACTCTCAGAACCATCTCATATTCTCTCGATACCGTCCATTATTCCGAGCCATATATTATGACGGGTATGATGAGTGCGTTGTATATCGTGATTTTTGTTTCTCGAGAGGACTTTGCTTTTCAATTGCCTACTCAGTCCAAATCAGCAGTTGGCGGAAAAATTAATCTTAGTTTGATTTATAAGCTGAAATTGTTGGCTTGCTGTGAAATAATTGAAATTGCAAAGATTTTCCGAGAAATATATTCGGTTCCACCCGAACTTCGACTTCTTTATTAAGTACTAATTAAGTTTCATATATGAGTTAAATATAGCTTTAGCTATAGATTTTCCTAGTCTTCGGAAATTGTGTGTTTTTAAGCTGAACTTAAGTATATAAAAAAATCCGTTAACCTAATTTCGCCTCTTTATCCTAAGTACAATGCGATGGCGACCAACTTTATCGTTGAGTGTGCCAGCATGAGTTCCGCAGGTACCCCCCACTGCATAAGCAATTAGACCAGCTTACTGCCGTCAGGTACATAGAATAACAAATCTAATTGCAGCGACTGCTTACTATCAAAACCACAAAATAGCTGATCCATGAATATTTTGTTCTTTCAACACTACTAATTGTTTCTTATTCATATCAATTGTTGCTTTCAAATAAATTTTAGAATGCTAATGAAATAATGGCATTGTGGCTCCCCCTTAATCCTAATATTCATGCAATATGAAACAATAGGTTTTTTAAGGCTAAAGCTTATCGAAGCTCAACTGGACTATCTCTTTCATCCACTTTCACATTCATTATTTTATTTGGTCATTTACACGTCCATTCATTCACTCCTAAATTGCGTAAGGCGCCCAACTGTGCTAACTATTGTTCCAATCAAGGTTAAGACTCAATCGAGTGCGACAGCCGTTTGGTGACCTGAGACTATTCAACTTTTTTAAACAAGTTTGGCGTTTCGTTGGCTTTTGTTTTGCCATTGTTTTTAGTTATTGTGGGAACTGATTCCTCCATGTTGCTGGATTTATTTGGTTGAGTGAAGTTAACATATTCATAATTAAGAACTGAAGTGATCTTGTGGTGTAGTGACGCGATCCTTAGAACTACGGTATGGAATCGGTAATTCGGCGAGTTTTAGGCTAGGTTTAACTCGTCAGTGAATAAAAGGCGTAAACCATATAAAAACGTTCCTACGGTGAATGTTTAAGAACATTTTTCAATCCGTTTTTGTTTTATATAAAAACGTGTAAGGAGGCTCTCATTGTCTGATTCTTAACAGTCAAAAGTTGAAAGTCAAGCGTAGCGTAAATTCGGGTCATAAATTGTCTGAAGGGTCTGATGTCATTGGACACATTTTCAGCTGCATCTTGATCCATTTATATAAAGAGAGCTAAATTTAATTTAAAAATCATCTTTCGGACTATTTTCGGGAAAAAATTCCAACATAAAAAGTAATATCCAGACTAAAGTTTTTCAAATTCGAAACAGCTAGTTCTTTACTCAATTTAGGTTTTGGGACAATTCAAGATATGAATTCAAGGGACGCAAATAAAGCTTCAAAACGGAATGTTTTTAAATATGGTTCACAGTTCGATTAATATATATTATTTATATGGAGGTACTGAAAGGAAGTGAGAGAAGGAGTGGTAGTGGAAGCGTGAGTGGGAATTTATGTGGCAGTGTGAGTGAGAGTGGGAAAGGGTAGGTCAAGGAAAAAGAAAAGAGTAGATGAGAATGGAGAAGGAGGTGAAGTGGTAGAGAAGAGACAATTGGAATAGGAGGAACGGTGAGTGGGACGTTTGTTAACATTTTTTCATCATTATTTGCAACGAGTGGCGGTTGCACCCAAAGTCATGAAATACTGATGTATTAAAGCGTATTTCTGGATTATAGAGGATGCAATGCAAAAGCGGCCGCCAATTAAAATCCAAGCCAAAACAACATAAAATTTAGAAACTAATTTTTTCAATTAGGATAAAGTTTTTCTAAGCTCCTAGTGTGTTTCTGCCATGAAAGGCTCATCTTCCTTGCGGATGCCGTTCGGAGTCGGCGTAAAACATGTAGTTCCCGTTACGCAAGTTTGCAGGGATAAATTAAAAAGAAGCACGATGCAAATTGGAAGAGTATCTCATCCTATATTCTCTTCGTAGGTATATCGCACATTGTATTTATTTATTTATTTAATGCAATAAGTATTTATTTTAAAAATAAAAACTTGCTTGAGTTCGGTTTTCGGACTCCCGAGTTACCAATCTGATACAAATAATGCCCATATCGGCATAAATTAAAAAAAAAAAAACGGTTTCTGGGACAGAGTTAGGTTGAACTGGCAGGCCAATAAAAATCTCCGCAGGCTGAAAGTATCCATAGTATTACCACACTTTATATATTAAATCGGAAAAAAATTAAACAACGTGACATAAGGACGGACAAGGCGACAGCTGTTTCAATTATACCTTGTAAATATCTAGAAAGCCTTTTATTACGGGAGTGGGATTTGAACCCGCAATCCTGCGGTGGTTGAAGTGTTACAAACGCATTCAGCCATGTAATGCCTTCTTTGCCGACCAAATGCAAACCCTCAAATTATTGAATTTTTCTAAAACCTTCATTGCAGCCTTTTTGTGATAAGTCTACCGCCATTAGTAGCTGGAGCCTTGCAGAACCTGCTAAGCCGTTTTTTTATTACACCCCGAACTTTCTTCATTTCCTGTCACTAACGAGAAGGCAGTGTCCAGTTAGGACGTCCATCTTAAACTTGAGCTAGATGTCTTCAAGCATAATATTGTAGGATTTGCACATGATCTTAGAAATTTTGCAGCCCATGCCTTTAGAGCATGATGGATTATTTGTCACTCCTGTCTACTTTTCATTCGTCCTAAATGGGCTACAATGTAAATCCCACGTGTCCTATACTCTCCTTTGCCATCTCATAGACCTTTTCCTTACCTTCTATCCCTTTTTGGCCAGGAAATCCATATTGTTGTACGGTACGGCCTAAGCGAAATATCTCCAATCCATGTTTGCATTCCAGAACACCTCTTGGTGAAATGCGCCAATCTCAGAATTTGGTGTGGATCCAACATATCTGAAATAGTGCGTTCTTGCCTCTGAGGGGATGGCATTGGGTGATATTCCAGTCAGGCGTTGATTTTGTGAATATAAAGTTTTGATCGGCGGCCATCGTGGTGTGATGTTAGCGTGCTCCGCCTATCACACCGTATGCCCTGGGTTCAACTCCCGGGCAAAGCAACATCAAAATTTTAGAAATAAGATTTTTCAATTAGAAGACAATTTTTCTAAGCGGGGTCGCCCCTCGGCAGTGTCTGGCAAGCGCTCCGATTGTATTTTTGCCATGAAAAGCTCTCAGTGAAAACTCATCTGCCTTGCAGATGCCGTTCGGAGTCGGCATAAAACATGTAGGTCCCGTCCGGCCAATTTGTAGGGAAAAATCAAGAGGAGCACGACGCAAATTGGAAGAGAAGCTCGGCCTTAGATCTCTTCGGAGGTTATCGCGCCTTACATTTATTTATTTTTAAAGTTTTGATCCCCAGTAATCCCACTATTGCTGACTTTGAGTCTGTGAATTTTGCATAAACGAATATCCAAAGTTGTATATCTTGCATTTCGCATTATTTTTACATGCATTTTTGTCATGACATTTTAAATACATAAAACCTCACTTTATCAAAATATCTCTCACAATTGCACCGATTAGTGCTTGGCTGAATACAGCGATGCTCGCTTCTAACGAATTGTTCGTGGTTGCATATTTAAGTGCCGCATCTAGTTATGTATTTATTTGGTAGCTGCATATGTATTTGGACATATGCGTATGTAGTGGCATCCACTAATACACAGCGACTGCTACATTTTTAATGAACAACGACCAAACCACTCCCCTCCGCACAGTCAGCACATTGTTGCCGGTGTTAGCCAATGCTATGCACCAAGCGCCGGAATTTAATGTGGCAAGTGTGGCAGAATTTTGAAGGCAAGTACACAGTGCTGTCAAATGACTAAGCCAAATTACAGCATACATAGCTTAACTTCAACTTTCAATGGAATCTTAACTTTGGTGGCCGCAGTCCGCCCTCAACAGGCGCTACCCAATGTGTGCTCTGAAATACGGGCGCCTTGTTGGACGCTGATGTTGTTTGGTTTTGCTTGACGCAGGTAATTTCATATGAATGAAATGTAAAGTTCACATACAAATACATATGCACATCCCTGGGGATTGGCGACGAGAGTCAGTTGCTGTTGTTCGAATGCCATTTGTTCGTTTGCACGCTGCTTACCCTTACAGTCACATACTCGTAATACGTCCAAGCTTTGGGGATGCGGTGTACATCGCGTATGAGTGCTATTTAATGAAACTTTCATTTCATTTTGAGCAATTTTTTTTTGTTCTGGTAGCTTATTATGCATTTGTCGGTATGTGATATCTATGTGCATGTGTGTTTGTTCGCCTTAAAATCCTTCTATGGGGCATCAGCAACTATTGTGCTTGCGCTTTGGTAGTCAAATTTTACAGTCTCTGCGCTAACAAAAAAGGATTTCATTTTCATTGCAATTTTGCTTCTCGGCAGCTGCTTCTGTTTGGCTTTATTTTTTGCATTCAAATGTTACTCTTTTGTTAATACTTTTTGCATTGCATTTTATTTTCTCCAGTTCCTGTTATGAATATTTTATCAATTGCTCCCTGACTACCCCATACTAGTTGTTATTAACTGTGATTGTGTTGGTGTTTATTAGGAAGGGTCGTGTTTTTTTACTACTGAAATTTTATTAGCTCGATCACTTCTTGTGAGTCAATTGCAGTGCATTATTTTGGAATCTTGAAACCTGATGACAATGCTATAAAATGGAAATTAAGTGGCTTGTAGGCGAGTGAAATATTTAACCCGACTTCTTCTTGATGGAATTGACCGTGGGCGATTGCTCGATTATCGAAATCTAAAGCATATTTCTATGAGACACACTTACAGTAAAGACAGTTCGCTCGTTGATTCAACTAAAATTAATATTGAGTGGGCTGAATGGATCCCCAGTCTTTAATGAAAACCACTCCACATTGGAGAATTTCACTTTTTACTAACAAACTATGTTTCGTCTTTTCTAACAGAGGATTGTCAATTCTCAAGGTATTAAATTTTTTTCTGTTTAATCGGTTAGTAAACTGGAGTTTACGCTTCCGCAGTGACAATCAAGTTGTACCTTAGGCTTTGTCTAGGATCTCTTATGATGCAGCAAAAAAACTGCTAAAATATGTCCACGATCTAACCTACTCAGGCTGAAAGAGTACACGGGGTTTCCTGGAAATAAATTGACTGATCACTTGGCTAGTTTGATCTCTGAACAGGCTTCATTCGGTGCTCACCAGGATGAAGGGCACTCTTCTTCCCACCTTTGAAAACCGCTTAGTAACTTTGATAAAGTCAGAATGTCAGGAGTTTGCTGAAGACAACCTGGATAATTGCTAGTATATAAGGTTATTATGATAAATAAATATGATCTCCTTGTCTTGAAGAAAATAACGAGACCGTTCGTTTTTTGCGAAAACTTTCAAGCTCACTGACAGCCAAAATCAAATTTTGATTTGTCTAGTCTTTCGATAATTCAGTAAAGGAAGATATTTTAAAAAATAATGAAAGGAACGCCTCAGAGTATGTAATAGTTTGCAAAAATAGCTGTAAGCGAACACTGGAAGCACTGACAGCAATGTGACAGACTTTCGTTAAATGATGCCTTTTTTCAATTGCTGATTCCAATTTAGCTTATATCAAATTTTAATAAACATAATAAATTTTAGTAACCTATAATACTAAAAATCGTATCACAAGGACCGAATGTATATTATGTTTCACCAAAGTAAGTTGTCATGCTTAGAGGCCAAATTTCTGTTTCCCCCAATAAATTCGTGCCATCCTAATATTTAAGCTCACAGCTGTTTGCATTCCACTTTTCACTCAATCACTTGCCAGCTTCATTGCATTGCTTTCTTTCGTTTTTATACTCAGCTGAGCAGAGCTCAGAGAGTATATTAACTTTGTTCGCATAACGGTAATCCGTAAAGGCATAAACTAATCGAGATAGATATAGAATGATATATATCAAAATTATCTGGGCGAAAAAAGAAATTCATTTAGCCATGTCCGTCCGTCCGTCCGTCCGCCCGTAAACACGATAACTTGAGTAAATTTTTAGGTATCTTGATGAAATTTGGTATGTAGCTTCCTGGGCACCAATCTCAGATCGCTATTTAAAATGAACGAAATCGGATCATAACCACGCCCACTCTTTCGATATCGCAAATTTCGAAAAACCGAAAAAGTGCTATAATTCATTACCAAAGACGGATAAAGCGATGAAACTTGGTAGGTGGGTTTATGACACAGAATGGAAAATTAGTAAAATTTTGGACAATAGGCGTGGCACCGCCCACTTTTAAAAGAAGTTAATTTCAAAGTTTTGCATGCTGTAATTTGGCAGTCGTTGAAGATATCATAATGAAATTTGGCAGGAACGTTACTCCTATTACTGTATGTGTGCTAAGAAAAAATTAGCAAAATCAGATTACGAACACACCCACTTTTAAAAAAAAATTTTTTTAAAGTCAAATTTTAACAAAAAATTTAATATCTTTGCAGTATATAAATAAATTATGTCAACATTCAACTCCAGTAGTGATATGATGCATGATGCAACAAAATACAAAAATAAGAGAAAATTTCAAAATGGGCGTGGCTCCGCCCTTTTCCATTTAATACGTCTAGAATACTTTTAATGCCATAAATCGAACAAAAATTTACCAATCCTTTTGAAATTTGGTAAGGGCATAGATTTTATGACGCTAACCGTTTTCTGTCCTTCCGCTCGGCCGCTAAAACGATAACTTGAGCAAAGATCGGCATATCTTTACTAAACTTAGTTCACGTACTTATCTGAACTTACTTTATCTTGGTATAAAAAATGGCCGAAATCCGACTATGACCACGCCCACTTTTTCGATATCGAAAATTACAAAAATGAAAAAAATGCCATGATTCTATACCAAATATGAAAAAAGAGATGAAACATGGTAATTGGATTGGTTTATTGACGCAAAATATAACTTCAGAAAAAACTTTGTAAAATGGGTGTGACACCTACCATATTAAGTAGAAGAAAATGACAAAAGTTCTGCAGGGCGAAATCAAACGCCCTTGGAATCTTGGCAGGAATACTGTTCCTGGTATTACATATATAAATAAATTAGCGGTACCCAACAGATGATGTTCTGGTTCACCCTGGTCTACATTTGGTCGATATCTCGAAAACGCCTTCACATATAAAACTAAGGGCTACTCCATTTTAAAACCCTCATTAATATCTTTAATTTGATACCCATATCGTACAAACACATTCTAGAGTCACCCCTGGTCCACCTTTATGGCGATATCCTGAAATGGCGTCCACCTATAGAACTATGTTCCACTCCCTTTTAAAATACTCTTTAATACCTTCCATTTGAAACCCACATTCCAGGGTTACCCTAGGTTAATTTTGCTAAATGGTGAATTTCCCTTATTTTGTCTCCAAAGCTTTCAGCTGAGTATGTAATGTTTGGTTACACCCGAACTTAGCCTTCCTTACTTGTTATTTTTGCATTCTTATGAGGCCAGTCGCGCTTATAAATATTATAACCGGTTTCATTTGTACATACATACACACATATTTTTTTTTTTTTTTATTCATAAGTTTGAATATTGAAAACTTTTGACACCCACTTGAGCTCGTTTGCCCTTTTCATTTTTGTTCCTTTTTTTCTGTTGTAGCTACATACTTAACATTTATTTGTGGTAGCTTGTTTATGAAGTACCGAGTTTTGAGAGAATGTGGCGAGTAACTATTTTTATTTGAATTGAACAATTTTCTGAATGCAAAATGAATTAAAAAATTTAATTGGATTCTTATGAGAAATGTAAATTACAGGATTTTCAATTTGATTTTTGATGAATCTGGTAGATTTAAGAGATAGAATTTAGTATCAATATCAATAAATAAGAAGTTTAATGTAAGTTGGAAAACATATGTATTTTTATCGCAATAGAATGGATATATGCACTCAGCCATAGATATAGAATATGAAGTGGGCCTCATATAAATATTTTGTATAAACCTATTCTAACCACTTTGTTATGTTTAATTCAGGATTATTTACGTGATATCAAACTCCCGGCAATGAAACGGGCAGGGGAAGCAAAATAAATTGTTTGAAGTCTTGGTTGTTGCATAATTTTAGGTGCTCCAAAGTTTTTATGCAAAGCTGGGAATAAAATTTTCAGTAGCTCCCTGAACCCTGAGGCCGGTTGCAGCGCAAAGCTATACAAATCTCATCATACCCTTATGCTTCAAATCGCGGTTTGTTATTTTCACAACGAGATGCATATTTCTAGGCGCATCTGACATTTTCGAAAATTATTTTAAACACAGAATTCACAGATAACGAATACAATATTCAAGCCATTTATGATTTAAATTTCAATCTGTGGCAATAATAGACAACGTCGATTGTTAGTCTTTTTCAGTCATATCATCTCATCAAGTATTTGGGGGCTTATTAAAGCTACAAGACTCCTAGTTAAACATGCAGGCGATGAACACATTCCGATGCTATTACACAAACAGCGCCTAAAGTCCTTTTTCTATAAATAAGAAGGTAATGCTCAGCAAAATTGCATATAGTTCAAGAGTGCATGAAATTCTTTCGATTGTATAAATAATCCCGTTGGAATCATTTCTATTGAAGGGGTGACTAACACCCACAAATTCGAAGGCTCGAGGAGTAAAAGTATATGGTTCCCGAGGCAGTCACGCAAACGCCATAAAGTGATTTTATTGAAGAAGCGTGCCAGACTAACATCTGGAAAATATTTGCCCATGTCCAAAACACTACCAACAATAGCAAATTGTAAAAAAGTATTCATTACAAACTTTGGCGAAGTAAACTGTTTCGATACCAGAATACTTTGCGGACATAGGTATTTCAAAAGACATCCATAAGGAAAGAGGAAAGTCTAAGATCCGAGCGTTCACAGTGACACAAATGACATATTTCACATCTTATTCAAATGCTCTATATGAAGCAAGAACCGACATATGCTCGAACAAAGCCTAGAGCAAATTACTCTTGATAATGTTATTCAAGCAAGATTCGTTTGCCTTTGAGCCACGGCTTCAAATTACGGATATTTTTTAGTCCACTGATGTACGCTTACTAGGGCACAGAAATGATGGTGCAAACTGATATTTCAATAAAGACCTCTCATGTGTACATATGTCTAAGCACTTTCAAACGCCTAAAATTATCCATAAAATTGTTTAAAATTCCTTTAGTTTCTAAATACGATTAGCTTCTTAAACGCATACTTTTGCTCTTTAGTTTAAGCATTTCGCAGCCCTTTCAAGCTTAACCTCATTTGGCGTTACTCATAAATACTAATTTAAAATCAAAACTAACAACAGCAACAACAGCAAACATTATGTGGCAAAATTGCAAATGCTGCAACAACAATCTCAACAAATGCGACAGCAGCATGAAAAACAACAACAAAACAAGAATAATAAGCAACAGATTAAAGAATACTGATGATCTGAATGATTGATATTAATTTCTGCTGCTACGCAAGCTGTCAATGCAAGTATGCCAACCGCAGATGTTGTTGCTGTTGCTCTTATTGCCGCAATTTTTTTTTTTATTGTTGTTCTTGCTGCAGTTGCTTGCTTTCAACGTCACAACTCAATTTCCTGATGTTTTCATAAAGCGTATAAGTTGCAAAAATTCCACGGTTGCGTGTACGTTGTTGTTTTTGTTGTGTCTGTTTGCTTGTGTGCTAGTAAATTGAGCTTAAGTGCATAACTGCAGATTATGTGCGGGTGTGTTTACTTTTGTGCGTTTCTTATAACTTTGCGCATATCACTTTCAGTGGCTTGCTTGTGCCCCCAGAAGCAGTGACTGACTCGCTACCCTGCAATACAAAAAGGTTTTCCTGTTTTATTTATTTGTTTTTGTGCTGGCGCCTTCGTATGTGCTTTTAGTTGTATCTGTGTGTATTTATTTTTTTGCTCAAGTCAGCAGTCAATATTATCTTTACAAAAACAAAAACTGAAGCGAAATAAAAATCATCTTTATTAACAATATTCCTTCACATCTTTACCAGCGCCGTCATCATCATCGACATCATCACAATTATTTTTGTATTAGAACATCGTTATTAGGTAAAGCGTTTTTCTTAAATACCCTTCAGGAAAATTTATAGTTCTTGGGGAGAAAGAAGTGCCACCAAGAAGAGAGCGCGAGAGAGATATTGAAAAAGGAAGGAGAAGGAGAATAGAAAGAACAAGGAAAAAGTAAAATAAATGTAAAAGTAAAAGCAGAACTAGAAGTAGAAGTAGAGCAGAACAGAAGGAGAGGGGAACCGTAAAGGAAAACGAGAGGAATAAAAATAGCTTTACCAATAGCAAACGGAATAAAAGTAGGAATGGGAATAGGAACCGGTAGAGGAAAAGGAATAAGAACAGGAATGGGAATAGGTAAAGCAATAATAATATAGAAAGCATTGGGAATAGTAAAAGGAATAGGAATAGGAATATTAATAGGCATACGATTGGGAATGGGAATTAGAATAAGATAAGGAAAAGTTATGTAAATAGGAATAGGAAAATGGGAGGGAATAAGAATAGGAATATGAGTATAAAACGCAAGAAAAATATAAAGGTATGTAGGAGAATTAAGAAAAAAACATCTCCAACACCGATTTTAAAAGCGACGCAAGGTGCATCGTTCTCATCCAAAAAGGTGGTGACTATTATTAGGCTGAACTCGATGTACATTTTTTTCCGCAGGTAAACTCTTACTGAAAAGGCTGGTAAAAGTATTTTATTTATGCCTAGGTTAATGCAAATTTAGGAGTGGCTCAGTAAGTAAAATGGCTACCAGAGGCACCACTCAAGGCAGCGTGATATCGCGTCTTCCATGAATATTGTTAGTTAATGAAATTCTAGACATTTTCAGGACGGAAGGTGTAATTACAGGAAAATTTCTGCCATGATTATTGAGCTCATGCAAAAACGGAAATTGTTCTCTTCACAAGGAAAACAAATATTTCCTCCTGAAGCAAAATCTCTTGGCACGATGCTCGACTTAAAATTAAGATGAAAAAGGAATGTTGAGGTAATTTAAAGGAAAGCTCTGTCAGCAATATACACCATCAAAAGGGCTTGGTGAGGAGCTGCGCGGTCACCCTAAATCAACCATGGCATATATACCACACCCAATCAATCGATACTAAGGTACGGATCTCTTTTCGTTTGGAAGACGCCAGAAAACAGGGTTAGGAATATGCAAATACTGAATCGCTTGCACTTTAGCAAGAGTTAAACGTACATTTTTACATGAGGCCTCTACAAGTGCTGGTGCTGGGATTGGTGGCGAATGGAGCTCTACGACTAAGAAAATCTAACTAAAACGGCGCATGCAAATACGGGCGCGCGATGATGTTAGATGACATGACAAGGGAGCAACTAGAAGATATCATAACTAACCTAACTTCTGACATCGACCGGCGGTTGTAAATTTCCAGGTGCAGAACATAAGATATCCTTCAAAGGGGGAATAGAAGGAAAGCTTAGACAGTAGTATGCGCATTACAATTTCCACAAGCAGTTCGAATATTGAAATGGGAAATAGAGCTGGAATAAACTCAAAGCATCGGCAGGTAAATCAAGTAATGCACGTTCTTCCAGGTGGAGATCTATACCATAGGTAGAGCAGTCAGAATACCTCGGGATAGTACGGTCTCAGACACTCCTTATCGACAGACAGGCCACCTAAAAGGGATTAGAATCCCATGTTTTAAAGTCGAAAATTGTACAGATATGTTTCTGGCGTCAAAAAGGCATCTCAATGTATCCCTTTTCTGTACCCAGGCAAAGCGATATTGAAGGGAATAAATTTGCAGATTAAAAGGCTGTGCACAAACCGGGTTGATTTCGGATCTCAAAATCTTTATGACCAGTATTGGACAGGGAAAGCATTAACTACTCCGACGGTGGCGCATATCAAATAACTCCCTCTACAGAAGCTGTCAGGATAAGGCTGAAGGGAAATCGATACATCACTTTCTCTGGCAATGTCCAGGGTTTAAAACAAGACGATTCAGATTTCTTGGCGCACGGTTTTTTGACAGCCTGGCAGCGGTTGGGAATGTGGGTTCTTTATTCCTATTTAAGTTAATGAGAAAGTAAGTGGTCATTAAGGAGTACTGGGGAGCAATGTACGCATGTGCTGCCACCAGCCATTCATTAAGGGCACTCAGAATGGACAAAAGTGTCTCCGAGTAAAAGTATGGGAAATATTCATGCACGTTTTCCTGACCTAGGCGTGAACCATACATTTTGGTCAATAGTTTATAATTTTCCTGCAGGGTAGTGTCATTTTATATATATACACATGGTTTACAAAAATACTTTTTGTTTGCTTTGTATTGTTTTTTTTTTTTTGTTCATGTTTATAAGCCAGATATAATCATATTAATCTGAAAGCAACGAGGAGGTGTATGTGGAAACATGTTTTATTAATATGTAATTTCATTTTAATAAAAGTTCAATTTTCTATATTTTCACAGTTGTTTCCTTATATTTAACACTGTACTTTAATTAAATCACATGCGCCACACATAACATGAGCAAGAACAGTTTTTTTTTTTTTTTTTTTGGTTTGATTTGTAAACTTATCCCGGTTGCCGGTTATTAATTTCACTTCAACGCCTTATTGTCAGTGCATTGTTTTTTATATTACTTAAATATTTCCATTCAATTCGTAATGCATTTAACCATTTTTTCCTACACCTACAACAATAGCAACGTCATGCGGAACTTGTACTACGAAATTGATTGAGATGTTCAAATAGAAGATAGAGCAAGTCTGGTGTTAGCCACATTTATCTATCGTGCACAAAAATGCAAATAAATATCACTTTTAATAAGAAGACAACAATGAAATTGTAAACTACAATAACTAATCACATATTTGAATAACGATTTATTTTTTTAACTACTTCCGCTTTGCCAACAAAACTCCGCGCCCGTGTTCTGTGTACTAAATATGGTGTTGGGAATCAGGTACAATAAACCCTAAAAAAGAATTTATTGTTTGGGCATTGAACTCTATTCGAACCCAGGATCTCACATATCAATAAGCCTATTAAATGACGTGAAACTTTTTAAAGGAACCAATTTTAAAATTTTAGCATTTCAGGATGGTATGTATCATTTTACACGAAGGGTTACAAGAAAGAGTTCGATGCCATTAAGTTCCCCAATACCCTCTTCTATAGCTTAAAATTTTTAGGAAAACAAACTTTCAAGATAAACTAATTATGACAATTACAAAGTGCTTATGAGGATATCTTCAGACCATCATCAAAATCATTAATTGGCGCTTAACCGCCTAAGCGATTTTTACCGTTTCGTAAAAATTCGCCAATTGGGAGTACCAAGGGAGGTTGGAACTTCCACCAGTTATTGTACGCTCTTCGAATAGATTGCACCATCACGATTTAGTTCTGCTGCTAGAATCAACTTCTCCAGCATTATTAGAAATCACACGAAAGATTGTCATCTTATCTAAAGCCCCGTTTGGTTTCCAATGATTCGTAAAGGTCTTTCCCGATCCTAGTGGAGCTGGTGGCGTTGCTAAACCTCACTCGGCAGAACCTGATCAACTTTGCAGGGAACTTAAATTCAAACATAGCAGCACACAAACACCTTCTTTTCGCGCTTTCAAAGGCTTCTTTGAAATCGACGAAAAGGTGGTGAGTGTCGATTTTCTTATTGTGAGTCTTCTCGAGAATGTGGCGTATCGCGAAGATCTGATCGATAGTAGATTTAACAGGTCTGAAGCAGCGCTGATAAGGCAGGTTGCTTCTGCATTAATAGGCGCTTATTCGGGTCTCCTTTACTCATGATTGGACAGAGCGCACTTACATCTGGACATATAGATACTAATATAATTGTTTTGTGCACCAGAGTCTGGAATGCCGTTGATCTATATAAGACCTACTAAAGAAAACGAGTTGATTGGTTGTGTATGTATGAATGACAAAGCTAAACAAAAACAAGTAAGGAAGGCTAAGTTCGGGTGTAACCGAACATTACATACTCAGTTGAGAGCTATGGACACAAAATAACGGAAAATCACCATGTAAGAAAATGAACCTAGGGTAAACCTGGAATGGGTTGTTTGTACGATATGGGTATCAAATGAAAGGTGTTAATGAATATTTTAAAAGGGCGTGGGCCATAGTTCTATAGGTGGACGCCTCTTCGAGATATCGCCATAAAGGTGGACCAGGGGTGACTATAGAATTTGTTTGTACGATATGGGTATCAAATGAAAGTTGCTAATTAGTATTTTAAAAGGGAGTGGGCCTTAGTTCTATAGCTGGACGCCTTTTCGAGATATTGCCATAAAGGTGGAACAGGGGTGACTCTAGAATTTGTTTGTACGGTATGGGTATCAAAAGAAAGGTGTTAATGAGTTTTTTAAAAGGGCGTTGGCCTCAGTCCTATAGGTGGACGCCTTTTCGAGATATCGCCATAAAGGTGGACCAGGGGTGACTCTAGAATTTGTTTGTACGATATGGGTATCAAATGAAAGTTGCTAATTAGTATTTTAAAAGGGAGTGGGCCTTAGTTCTATAGCTGGACGCCTTTTCGAGATATTGCCATAAAGGTGGAACAGGGGTGACTCTAGAATTTGTTTATACGGTATGGGTATCAAACGAAAGTTGTTAACGAGTATTTTAAAAGGGAGTGGGCCTTAGCTCTATAGGTGGACGCCTTTTCGGGATATCGTTATAAAGGTGGACCAGGGGGGGGGGGGGGGGTGACTCTATAATGTGTTTATACAATATGAGTGTCAAATTAAAGGTATTAATAAGAATTCTAAAATGGAGTTGTGGTAGTTGTATATATGAAGGCGTTTTCGAGATTTCGACCAAAATGTGGACCAGGGTGACCCAGAACATCATCTGTCGGGTACCGCTAATTTATTTATATATGTAATACCACGAACAGTATTCCTGCCATGATTCCAAGGGCTTTCGATTTCGCCCTGCAGAATTTTTTATTTTCTTCTACTTAATATGGTAGGTGTCACACCCATTTTACAAAGTTTTTTTCTAAAGTTGTATTTTGCGTCAATAAACCAATGCAATTACCATGTTTCATCCCTTTTTTCGTATTTGGTATAGAATTATGACATTTTTTTTCATTTTTCGTAATTTTCGAAATCGAAAAAGTGGGCGTGGTCATAGTCGGATTTCGGCCATTTTTTATACCAATACAAAGTGTGTTCGGATAATTATGTGAACTGAGTTTAGTAAAGATATATCGATTTTTGCTCAAGTTATCGTGTTAACGGCCGAGCGGAAGGCAGACGATATACTGTGTATAAAAACCGGGCGTGGCTTCAACCGATATCGCCCTTTTTCACAGAAAACAGTTATGTTATCATCCTAGAATATAAGCGCCTACCAAATTTCACAAGGATTGGTAAATATTTGTTCGACTTATGGCATTAAATGTGTTCTAGACGAATTAAATGAAGAAGGGCGGAGCCACGCCTATTTTGAAATTTTCTTTTCTTTTTGTATTTTGTTGCACCATATCATTACTGGAGTTGAATGTTGACATAATTTACTTATATACTGTAAAGATATTAAATTTTTTGTAAAAATTTCACTTTAAAAAAAATTTTTTTTAAAGTGGGCGTGGTCGTTCTCCGATTTTGCTAATTTTTATTAAGCATACATATAGTAATACAAGTAACGTTCCTGTCAAATTTCATCATGATATCTTCAACAACTGCCAAAGTACAGCTTGCAAAACTTCTAAATTTCTTTCTTTTAAAAGTGGGCGGTGCCACGCCCATTGTCCAAAATTTTACTTATTTTCTATTCTGCGTCATAAGTTCAACCCACCTACCAAGTTTCATCGCTTTATCCGTCTTTGGTAATGAATTATCGCACTTTTTCGATTTTTCGAAATTTTCAATATCGAGAAAGTGGGCGTGGTTATAGTCCGATATCGTTCATTTTAAATAGCGATCTGAGATAAGTTCCCAGGAACTTACATACCAAATTTCGTCAAGATACCTCAAAATTTACTCAAGTTATCGCGTTAACGGGCGGACGGACGGACGGACATGGCTCAATCAAATTTTTTTTCGATACTGATAATTTTGATATATGGAAGTCTATATCTATCTCGATTCCTTTATACCTGTACAACCAACCGTTATCCAATCAAAGTTAATATACTCTGTGAGCTCTGCTCAACTGAGTATAACAATTGTGGTTATTCATTCATTGGAATTCAAATAAAGCATTGTTACAATGTATAGTGACGTATATGTATATATACATCTTTGATTTAAGTGTAAACTTGCTAAGTCAATTTTTTGTCAAAAAGTACTTTCTGGTGCCATCCGATATGAAGATGAAACAAGCAAATTAGTAAAATATATAAAATATCTTGATTGTAAACTTACAAGATCATTCTCACTGATTTTAGTTCCGACGTTCCGATCAACGTTGTATCGAAAAAATCAGATAGACTTTCCCCTGTTATGTACAATTGTTGGTTTTGTTTTTTTTGAGTTAACAGGTTTATAATCTAAACCAACCAAGTGCATACGGCTGTACTTTCGAGTACAATAATATTGATTTATTTTAAAAAGCAAACTATTGTAAAAAAAAAACAGATATACATTTGTCTTTGGCTCCCCGGCACAACAAACAAAGTCACTTATATCTGTTTTCGAGAAAATGAGTCTTAAAAGTTTTAAAGAAGACTCGATCGTATGGTTAAAAAATGTCGATATTAAGAACTGAATGTTTCACATTGCAATGTGGATTGATCTACAGATATCGAATCCCGCACTTACTCAGTTTCAAAAAAACTTAGCGAATTAAGTGTGATTAAGAGTGATAACTGAATAAATACGTTTATAGAAATTCAAGTAAGTCTGTCCCAGTAAAAGCTTCTTGTAAATGTAAATGGACTATAATTTCTGATTGACTTATCATACTCGTATGAATATAAACACAATCGAATTTTGCGTCGTTTTACACACATCTTTGTCGCTATGTTCCTAATACACAGGCGACGCATCGGCTACGTCAAATTAACTCCAAATAAATTCAAAAACTTACGTTATGCTGGCGTTATTAATTCATTTCTTTGCAGCTTTCCAATTTTGCTCAAATTTATTTTGTTTTCAATTAATTTTATTTAGTAAGTAAAAGTAGTTTATTTCTTTAACTAAGCAATTTGCTAATATCTCTCAATGTTGCATGGTCGAGGTCAAAATTTGTTTGTTGATTTTGCAAAAAACAATAAAACACTAAGGTTTTTTTGTTAATGCCAATATATTTCGATTACCTTCGGTAATCGTCCTCAGGGCAACTAAACAACATAAAACATACATTTTATTTACTAATTGTAAATTAAATAATACATTCAATACCCTGACCGTTCTTTGTTAATAAGTGCCTGTAAGATTGTGCAATATTGTCAATGTCTGTTTTGTAATTTATTCTTCTACTTGCCGGTGTGTTTATTATGTGTAACATTTCTATTGTCATCCTTTTCTTGCTTTGTTGTTCTTGCTGAGCAACTGAAGCTGCTTCGAAGTTAGGACAGTGGCTTTTGTTATCACAGTGGGCCATGGGCGCTGTTTTATAATTATTCGTAATGTGACACTGCTTGTTGTTGGATTTATGTTGTGAGAGTCGAGTTTTCAATTTTGATTTGGTAGTGCCCACATAAATATTATCGCAAGATTCAATCGCATTCCCTTTACTTGGTATTTTGTAAATTACATTACTTTTCTCCGTTTCAGGTAGTTTTGATTTTGTTCTATTATAACAATTTGATTTTGTAAGACGTTCAGATTTAAACTTTTTTGGTTTCTCTGACATAATTTTTGGTTTCTTTGTTAACGCTTTTTTATTAATGTTTTTATAATATTCTCGGGAAACTCATTGTTTCTTAGTAAAATTATTATTTCTTTCTTTATATCATTGTGTAAGTGTCGTCAGATATTTGTAGCATTCTTTGTATACAGCTCCTTGCTGTATTGATTATCATCGTTATAGGGTGTTTTGAATTATAGTTGATGAGTCGTCCGGATGAACTTGGTTTCTTATACCACTTTATCTTCATTTGACTACCTTGTCTGATTACGATCGAGTCAAGATATGGCAATTTTCCGTCGTCTCTTATTCTGTAGCAAATGAAACTGAAGTGGTATAAGAAACCAAGTTCATCCGGACGACTCATCAACTATAATTCAAAACACCCTATAACGATGATAATCAATACAGCAAGGAGCTGTATACAAAGAATGCTACAAATATCTGACGACACTTACACAATGATATAAAGAAAGAAATAATAATTTTACTAAGAAACAATGAGTTTCCCGAGAATATTATAAAAACATTAATAAAAAAGCGTTAACAAAGAAACCAAAAATTATGTCAGAGAAACCAAAAAAGTTTAAATCTGAACGTCTTACAAAATCAAATTGTTATAATAGCGAAGAAATCAAAATAACCCACAAACCTATTAACACATTACCGCATATATTTAATAGAACAAAATCAAAAATACCTGAAACGGAGAAAAGTAATGTAATTTACAAAATACCAAGTAAAGGGAATGCGATTGAATCTTGCGATAACATTTATGTGTGCACTACCAAATCAAAATTGAAAACTCGACTCTCACAACATAAATCCGACTACAAACAGTGTCACAGTACGAATAATTATAAAACAGCACCCATGGCCCACTGTGATAACAAAAGCCACTGTTCGAACTTCGAAACAGCTTCAGTTGCTCAGCAAGAACAACAAAGCAAGAAAAGGATGACAATAGAAATGTTACACATAATAAACAGACCGGCAGATAGAGGAATAAATTACAAAACAGACATTGACGGTAGCTGTGTTTTTTTCACGTCTATATACGTTTACGCTTAAACTTTATATGGCCTGCTAAGCGACAAACTTTAAATACACCTCTGAAATTGCTAAGCATAAAAAAAAATACTACCGAATTTCAATACGCATTATACTCAGATGTAACTGAAATATGTGTCCATGTTTCACCCTCTGCACTAATTCCGTGTATTCTATGCGCGTCTACTATCTATCACAACTGATTCAGCTACATGTTATACACAGAAATACAACAGGGGTTTGTGTCTCCGCTTTTCTGTACACCCTGTAGCTGTAGCTAGTTGTTTAACCACTGCCGCTAGATGGGTCTCCTAAGCATTATCTAAGCGAGGATAAGCGTTTTTTTTCACGCGCAAACGTGATAATTAAAAAAAAAGTTTTAAGTTAAACGGTTTTTGTTTGTTTGTTTCTTTTGTACTTGTTCCAAATATGAGCCAAATCTGGCATCATAGGTCGCTTTCTATTCATGTATGTTTTATGTGTCCCAAATATGGACCAAATCGGACCGTAATACGATTTTTGTGAATATCTCGATCCTTGCGCCACCTAGCGGCGATTTTTTTCATAAGTCGCTTTTTATTATTGCATGTATTATGTGTTCCAAATATGAGCCAGATCGGACTACAAATACGATTTTTGTGAATATCTCTGTCCTTGCGCCACCTAGCGGCGATTTTTTTCATAGGTCGCTTTCTATTCTTGTATGTATTATGTGTTCCAAATATGAGTCAAATCGGGCCATAAATACGATTTTTGAGAATATCTTTATCCTTGCGCCACCTAGCGACGATTTTTTCTTATTATTGCATTGTCATCGGGTTCTGAACTATATTCCAAGTTTCAAGCTTGTAGCTTATCGGGAAGTTACTTAAATTTCAATTACAAAATTCGTTCACAACGGCCTGCATGTCAAGACAAGCTAAATAAAACCGTTTAAAAAAAAACACGGCTAATATTGCACAATCCTACAGGCAGTTATTAACAAAGAACGGACAGTGGAATACTCCACATTAGGCGGTAAATACGTGAAAAGTAAATGTATTTATTTAGTTTTTTAAAAATGTATTATTAAATTTTTTTATTTATTTAAATAAAATGTATGTTTTTATGTTGTTTAGTTGTCCTGTAATCGAAATATATTGGCATTAACAAAAAACCTTAGTGTTTTATTGGTTTTTGCAAAATCAACAAAAAAAATGTTGACCTCGAGCCAGTAACACTGAGAGGTATTACTGAACAAAGGTCGCAAAAACATCAAGATATAAAACTTGTTATTTGCATTTTTTGAATGATGAAAAATCAAAATTTGAGTTTTACCTTTGAGTTAATTGTGGCAGGAAAACTTTCGACGTGCGTTCTTTCAACGTGACACAAGGGCCAAAACGACGCAAAATTCGAAGGTGTTCGGGCCTTAAATATATTCGATTTATACGCTTTTGAATGTAGATTGCATGGACGTAGCGAAGGGTAGGGATGTGGCCGAAACGAGATTATACTCCAACATTCGTTTCGTTTTGAGTTTGTGAAGAAGGGTTTTGACATTCATAAGTTACTCCTAAATACGTAAAATTAATGTGTCCATTACTTCAAAAATTTGCTTTGAACAGATTTGCTATTATCACTAACTTACTCAAATTGCGCTCAATCGCTTTAAGGGTTTTGGCCATCCAACAAGTCCAGCCAGTAATTTTTTTGCTGGGCTAACTCGTGCTAATTCTTAATCCTTTTACCCCAGGTTTTTCCGTAGGAGTGGGGACCGCCCTTTTTATCCGCTTCCATTGGCGGCCTCCGGTAAGACCGCCTTTTGGCTCCGATCATCATTCGAATAATATAGCAGTGTACACCCGATACAGTTTATGTAGAAGTTCTTCCTTCTTATTAATGTTTGAATAACGTTTGAAAAATATTTCAAGTGCCAAAATGAGATTTAATATTACTTGTTCAGTTAATGAGCAAAGTAATATCAAGAATTTATAAAAAAAGTTTAGTTTGTTCAATTAGAAACCAGTTTATCTAAGTATGGTCCTCCGCCAGTCATGGTGACAAAAACTTGGAGTATATTTCAGCCATTCAAAGCTTCTCAGTGAAAATTCCTCTGCTTTGCTGCTGCCGTTTGGAGTTGGCATAAAACATGTAGGACCTTTTCCGCTACAGGATGTGCTGTTTCGCTTCCTCCTGCATCTGTTATCAACTAATGTGACGTGACGTTAGAAGGCAGGGTTCAGTAAGATTGCCCATCATAAGCCTACAGTGTCTTCTTTTTAGTGTTGAGAGTCACTTTGTTAGTTTAACAATGATCTTCGAAACACTATCCCGCTTGGTCGATCATGTGAAATTGTTGTTGGATCCTAACGAACACTTTTAGTTATAGCTACGAAATTTTGGGGTCTGTCTACTGTTCATATATACACTAATATAAAAATGTATCGTGTATATGCAACTTTATCAAATTGTTTCTCCAATATCATTATCAATTTAGAATATTTATCACCCAAATTACTGCCTATGTACTTAACGCTTGACGAAATTATGTCAATGGAATATGGTGACAAGTTTTACCTTAGACACTTAGCTCATATCAGCCGATATTCCATAGACAATATAAATCTTAATAAAAAAATTATTAACTAAAACTTGGTGACATTCAATGTGAGCAAATGCTGGCGGGCATAAAAATCAATGACATTCAACTTGTTTACTCGCGATGTTGATGTGTGGAAAATTCCGGGAACCAGTTTTACTAATTTATCAATAATAAAATATTGTGGGACAAACCAAATTGATGTACCTACGGTGGCAGTGAATTGTATTACAAACATGGAATTAACACTAGGGAATATCTAATAGAATAGATATACATATATATAAATAGATTTTTTATTAATCTGAATGTGTTATTCTATTTGTTTGTATGTGTACATATCGCCAGGTAAATACGTAAACGTGAAAGTGCATATGAATTACAGAATGCAAAGGGAAGTACAAATAGATTTTAGGCTTTTTTAAATTTTTTTTTGTTCTAATGATGGAAGATGTAAATGGATATGCATGCAAGCGCTTCAAATTTCATTGTTAGAAAGTCGTAGAGTTGCTGGAATTATAGAAAAGTTCAAATATCAAAAATGTTTAATTGTATATCAAAAGAACTTATTATTGTTCATTCTAAATAATATCGAGAGCACAACAAACATAGCTCTCGTTTATCCTTGCACCTGACAGGAACGTGAATTCGGTGATTCGAGTTCATTGCAAACACATTTCATGAAAAATAAAAGAACATTTTACAACAAGCTTTTTCAGCCTTTAATCGAGCGACAGTTGATTCGTATTTCTGAGTTACCAATTCTTCTCATTAAGGGTTTTTAGTACAGGGTGCAGGACCTCGTGCCGCGTGATATATCTACCACACCAAATATTCTGGGCACAATGCCCATCAAACACTCTCAGTATATTTCTGCCATGAAAAGCTTCTCAGCGAAAATACATCTACCTTGCAGTGGCGGTTAAGAGTCAGCATAAAACCCGTAGGTCGGAAAAATATAAAAAGGAGCACGAAGCAAATTGGAAGAGGAGTTTGGCTAATCTCCTCGAAACTAAATCACGCTGAGCATTTATTAAGCTTTGTGTTTTAAAAAGCACCAACGCGACAAATAGTTGGATTGCTAAGGAATGCAATGACCCGGGAATGCAATCAATTCATTCCTATTCCTGGACTTATTGGAAAGCAGACTTTATTATTTTCTTTGGAATATTTCTTTAATAAAATTCGAAAGAATTCCGCAAGTAAATAATAATATTGGAAAGTAAAAGGAATGAAAAGTATTGCGGAATGCATTCCTCCGATTATTGCAGTACAATTAATGCAATCCATGGAATAAAAAAATATAAAAAAAATATGTTTACGTCTCTGTCCACTGTACTTTACACAGAGTTCATCTTATTGTTTTCGGTACGAGCCTCTTTTAATAAAAGTTTACCGTGCAGCTGGGTTAGTCCCGATTCGCCCTTTCTTCTTCATATTGTAACTAAGTTCGTACCTACTTGAACAGTTCCAAGTCCGTGAATGTAGGATAAAGTGGTTTTCAACGTAAATAATACTTACGGCAAATCAATTCATGTGCCGAGTAAGAGATATGCAGTTGATTTACTACTCACACCATAACACATCTTTACACTACAGCACTGAATTTATATTTATTCGTAGCAATGGTGGGCGTAGTATAAACCATTTTAAAACTCAGTGTTTAAATATTTCACAAATGGACGGACTAGTTTTTATTTTAGGGGGCTATACTTTCAGTGGAAAATGTAAGAATTATTTTTAGTAAAGGTTCATCCCACTCAGTTCAGTAGTATATCAAACACTACTCATCTTTCCAAAATTTATGTTTTTCTATTGTAAAATTAATAGGTTAGTATAGAAGTTTCGATATTAATGACCGATTTGATATTAAAGCGCTTTGTTTTAGTTTTTTTTTAATATTAGCTGTTTTTACCAATCTATGTGATATTTGTACAGAAAAACTAGGCAAAATCGAAACTAAAATAAATATAAATATAAGTAAATATACAACAAGCGAAAAGTGTTCAGCTCAGCCCTTTGTGAATGTCAGTATACTCCAATTACGTTCGAATACTCCACGTCATTTGAATGGGAATACCTTTTGATTTCCAGTGCTTGAACTTTTCTTAGTTAACGTTCAAAAGCGACGAACAGAAGTTTTTTTTTTTAGTTTTTTCATTGGCGGCCGAGGTGGTGTGGTAGTAGCGTGATCACCTTACCACACCAAAGATCCAGGGTTCAGGTGACGACCAAAGCAACAACCAAAATGTAGACAAAAGTTATTTCAGTTAAAAAGGTTTTGTAAAAGGGGGACCCATCTCGACATTTGTTTAGTAAACACTACGAATGTATTTCTCCGGATAAAAGTTTATCAGTGAAAATTCTTCTGTCTTACAGCTGCTCAAATTTAAATAGAATCTCTTCTTTATATCCTCGGAGGTAAACCACATCATGTATTATTTTTTGTGCGGGTGGCTTTTTCGTTAGGCAACATCGGTTTAAATTGAAAATATGTTTAAAATTTTCGGTAGAATGTTGTTCGCTTCCCATTATTTAACATTTTTATATAGAAATATTATAAGACAATTCACTGAAACTCGCAAATGCCTCGCAACCATGAAAACCACGTAAATAAACAAATATATCATATGAGTTTGCGAGACTTACGACCTTTGCTAGGCATTCGTGAGTTTTTCATGAGTCCTTTAATGTAAGCGTCCGATTTGCATATTTTATATTCAAATATTGAATTTGATCAAGAACGCAACCCAATTTCTTGTTAATTTTAACTGCTTCAATGACACAGAGTGTTAAAACCAATAAAAAAAAAACACCTGAAATATTCAGTGCTGATTTATGTGAAACTAATTTGTGTTAAATGACAATAATACAAAACCGCTAAAACGAGCGCACAATAGTTGTTATAATTACATAGTTTTTTTTTATTAGATAATTACTTTTGTAGACGGGGATATTTCCAGTTAAAATTAGGAATGCACAACGCTTGGTTAATTTCCACAAAATACTAAAATACACGTAGAAACATTTACTCACTTTATGGTTCTTCTTTTTGCTTGTCTAGAGTGAAAATTATTTTGGATTTTCCACAAATTTACACAAATTCATCTGAACATACGTAGATGTAAAAAAAATGTTCACATAAACGACATTTTGCACTTAACGAGCAAATGATTTGGCAAAAACAAAAAAAAAAAAAAAAAAAATTAAACACACATACAATTTCGTTTTATTATTATTAATTAATAAATTTCAAATGAGCGATTAACTTATCTCACGAAACACCACTGTTTAACATTATTATCTACACTTGTTTGTGTTTTTTGTTTGTTTGTTTATTTTTTCATTTACAATGTTGAACCGTTTAACAACTGACGGACAAGTAACGAACGTGAGGAGGAGGCCAATGCACGATTCGAAATGAAGTAATTAAACAATAAAAATGTATGAACACAAAACAAATAAAAAAAATCCAACAATAAAACTATGCACGCTGTAATCGGCGTTTCACTTTCACAATTAATTTTTCAGTTTGTGATGAAAACAAAAAGCAAATGCGAAATTACGAAAAAATATTACATCCAAACCTTACGAATGGCATGCAAAAGCCTGACTGCCATGTTAGCTGATCATTTAGCTGCTATGAAGCCAAGGCGTCGATTTAAGCTGCATATACCAATTTGTTTGATTAATTATTATTTGTTACACTCAAAAAAAAAATAATAAATTAATTAATAGTGCAAAATACATTTTTTCACAATTAAGTACTTAATGGCTTGGGGGACAACAAACGTATATGTTATTAAAATTTGTCTCTGAAACTTTTTACCTAAAGAAGTATATATGTGACCCGGCCTATGAAAAGGTGGCTTATGACTCAAAAAAGAAATTGCGAGAAACAACTGTTAAAGATAAACAATGCATTTCTTCAGTTTCTTAGTAGTTTTTCTTTTGCATTATGAACAGTCATGCCCAAAAGGCAAAGCACAAAGCAGTTTCTGACCGATATTTTGGCTCCATTGCCATCAAAAAAAATGCTATCAAAAAAATCTGAGAATGCTTCATCAGCCACCAAAGTGGCATCGAAGGAACCAAAGGCTTCATTTTCTTTCATTTGTGCTCTTATTTCTTTACATTTTTAGTACACTTCTAAGCAAGTTAGGACTTTCTAGTTTTCAACACGTGAAAGAGCGTCTCAAAAACTATCGAAACCAGAAAAAAAATGGAAACATTTTTTTTGAGTCATAAGCCACACTTTCATAGACCGGGTCACATACACTAAAATGTATGTAATTAATTGGTAATCTTGCTCATATTTTTCGTCAGTAAACTGCACAAAACAGCCTTTTTTCTTGCTATGGCTATTCTGCGGGATTTGTTGGAGATCCCTTTGAAATAACATCAGGACCCTTAAGAGATGATTTGGGGATTTTCAGAATTATTTCGTATTGTTTTGGGATTAGCTGGAATCTTTTAGAATAACCTTGTCAAGACATTTAGGACCTTTTCGTTGTGGTCTTATCTTTTGTCTTTTTCGGAATCTATTGGGGATTATTTCTAGGATATTCTGGTATTATTCCGGGACTATTTCAAAACTACTTTCAGATCTTCTTGGTACCTTGTACGGAATATTTAAGGACTATTTCGGCATTATTTCGGGACAGTTTAAAATCAATTTCGGGATTGTTGTCGGTTGGCTTTCGAAAGTATTTGGAGGCCGTCAAAGTAGTTTCGGAACTATTTAGGTATTCCTTGTACCTTTTTTTAAGATTGCTTTCCTTAAAGTTTTTAATTTATTATTGTATCGGGGCTGTTTCGGTATTAATTTGAGACCATAACAAGCTACTTTGAGACCTTTTAGTAATATGTGCGAAATGTATAAGCATTGGTTGGTCTTCGGTAATATTTGGATACCGTTAAAGTAGTTCCGGGACCACTTCGGCACTTCTTTGGATGTTTGCGGGATTGATTTCCAGAAATTTTCAGATCTATTGTTGTATCGGATGCGTTTCGGTATTATTTCGGGCCAATTTGAAACTACTTTGAGACCTGTTTGAAACCATATCCGTTATATTTAACCATATCGGTATTATTTTGGGAAACCTTAACCTCTATTTTGGGATTGTAGTAGACAGCGATTCGGAATTATTTGAAGAATTTTAAAAGTTACTTTGGGACAACTTTATGATTTTTCGGAATTGTTCCTAGACAATTTCGAAATTATTCTAGATATTTTTACGATTTTTATTTAGACCAATTTGAAACTATTGCACAATGCTCAGTTGTACAAAGAGTGAAGAGACAATCGCAAATCAGTGCTAGTTAATAATATGTAAATATGTTTTTTTGTATTTACACTGTGATATTATAATTAGTTAAATAATCAATCTTTCTGAGGATGACGCAGTAAGCGTCGAAACGCGTCAAAGTAACACAAAAGCAACAAAGTGCACTTATTTAAAACGACCATAAAAGCTCTACCCAGCAAACCATATTATAGATATTATTTTCGAACTACCTTAGGATTTTTTCCCATTTCAAGATTACTTAAATATTTGAGTATTCCTTTAAGAACCCGTTCTCAATTATTACGGGATAATTTCAAATCCAAATCGGGCTCTCTGTCGGTTGCATTTTGGATTTATTGGGTACTGTTATAAGTCGTTTAGGGAACATTTTGGGACTACTTTGGGTCTTTCTTGGGATTGTTTTCTAGACAATTTCAGAGTTATTCTAAAGATTATTTTGGAAGTGTCTTGCGATTTTTCGGGACCATTTCAAGCCCAGTTTGGGAATGTTTTAGGACTACTTTGGAACTTTTTTGGGATCATGCCCCGAATATTTTGGGATAGTTTTTTTAACACTGTTACTACTCTTCAGAGAGCATGTCGGAATGGGTTCTAGGGTCTTTGCGTCATTAGTACAGAATTATCTCGGGAATTATTTGGCGACTCTGAGGAATTTTAAGGGACCTTTCCGTAACTATTTTGAGATTAATTTATAAATTATTTCGGATCATTGTTCTGGTAATTTGTGAACTATTTACGAGACCGCTTAGGTTCATATATTTGCAGTAAATTTTAATGATTGTTTTAGCACTATTTTGGGTATACTCTATACCTTTTCCGTAATACATGTTTCGGTATTCCTTCCAAATATTACTTCCACAGAATTTCCGTGCTTCAATTCCTAGCCAAAATATTTCAATTTAAATAACTGGGAAAAGTTGTTCCTACATATTTATATTTATTTTTCACCATCTCATATTCACAGCACTATTTTTCTGAGTGTACATGCACACGCGCATAGTGTTATGCTGAAACAAATAGAAAACGCATGCAAGAAAAATTATAACGAACAGAATTGTAAAAACAAATACCGAACAAACTGTGTGTGTATGAATGTTTATTTATAGCTAATAGACAAAAAAATTCAAAAACCGGCAAAACGTGATTTAGCGCAAGTTCACTCCAAAACTCTGAACCGGCCGGCGACACTCAAAACACCTGTACTAGTGCTACACTTTTATCAACTGACTTGGACTCTCTCACTCAAAATTTGTTTGATCTCAAGTAGCTTTTCAGCTTAATAATTTACTCACTCTTTAGCTCTTCACATTTGAAATGGTGTACAGTGTATCATTTTCGTATATCTTTCACAAAGTCAATACAGACAGAGCCAAATCCTACGATATTAAAGAAAAGCGACAGTTTAAATATAAAAAGATATGTTTAATATATTAGAATTAAGATATTATATACATTTCTGTATTTAGTTTCGCCTTTTGCAGTGTTAATTTAAATTCCAATTAAGTAATCACAATAAAGCATTCAAAAAAAAAATAAATTGTGCAATTAAACGCGTTTTCTCAATTTTTATCTGAATGCAGTGTGCCGTACCAAAGGTTCTCCATTAAACAGCATTTCACATTGTTCTCAAATCGAAAATGTACGGCATAACTTAAATTTTCATTTTCACAAATTTTAAGCAAAAGGCAAGGGGTTTATAACAGCACATAAACAAAAATACAAGACACGCATAAATATCCACTTTATACGGCAGCCTTCGGTTGAAGCCATCAAAGTCAGCTGTTTTTCACTTAAATTTTAAGGTTAAAAAAAAAAACAAGCAAAGGTGTATACGATATCATTGATTCAAAACTATTTTTTGCTAAGTTATAGCTTATTATTCTAGTCTACGACCCTTTTAAACTTTGTTTATATCTAAGTTGCCGTGGTCTTTAACCAATCCCGTCCATTTTTACTAGAAACATTTTCTGCTATAAGGAAAATATGTGTACACAATTTCATTACGATCCGTTAATTTTTCTTCAAGTTAAGAAACATAGAAAATTGCTTAGTCATAAAAGGGGCGATTCCACGCCTATTTTTTTAAATTTAAAGTTTTTCCTATTTATTGTTATAAATCCACTTGGGAAATGAAATAAAATTGATATAAAGCTCTTTTTTGCAAAGATATAACTTATTTTATTCGTCGACGACCCTTTTAAAAATCTTTTATATAAAAGTGGGCGTGGTCCTTAACCGATTTCGATAATTTTTCTTCAAAACATTCCCTATAGTAAAGGCAACCTCTCTGCCGCAGTTTGTTACGATAGGTTTAACGGTTTTTGATTTATGATTAATAATATTTGTAAAATAGATTTTTTCACAAGTGGTTTTGTGTTTTCCAAAATTTTATATATATAAAAAGTGGGCGTGGTTAACATCCGATTTCGCTCATTTTCAATACCAATCTATTCTGTGTCCGGGTTAGCTCGTGTACCAAAGGTGAAGATATCTCAATATTTACTCAAGTTATCGTGTTAACGGACCGACGGACGGACATGGCTCAATCAATTTTTTTTTTCGATACTGATGATTTTGATATATGGAAGTCTATATCTACCTCGATTCATTTATACCTGTACAACCAACCGTTATCCAATCAAAATTAATATACTCTGCTACTCAAAATTAATATACACGAGCAAAGCACGCTGAGTATAATAAAATAAATGTAAGGCGCGATAATATCCGAAGAGGTTTAAGGCCGAGCTTCTCTTCAAATTTGCTTCGTGCTCCTTTTTAGTTTTTCCTACAAATTAGCGGGACAGGACCTACTCGACTCCAAACGGCATCTGCAAGGCAGATGAGTTTTCAACGCAGAAATACACTCGGAGTGCTTGCCAAACACTACCGAGGGGCAACCCCGCTTAGAAAAATGTTCTTCTAATTGAAAAAATCTTGTTTCTAAAATTTTGATGTTGCTTGCCCGGGGCGTGAACCCAGAATCTTCGGTGTGGTAGGCGGAGCACGATATCATCACACCACGGTGGCCACCAATTTATACCAGTTTTTTATTGATGGTAAACTTAAATTGGTATAAAATCAAAAGGGTTTGCTTAAACCAAAAAAAGAATTCAGTTGATAGGAGAAAGCAAGTAGAATATATTCCCAACCCTCCCTTATCTTTATATCGAGCGTGTACTTATACACAAGGGTATTATAACTTTGGTTGGATAACGGTAGTTCATTATTGCATAAAGAAATCGAGATAGGTTTGATATCGAAAAATATTTTTACTGAGCTAAGTCTGTCCGTCCGTCCGCCTTGAGTAAAAGCTTTGGTATACTGGCTTCTCCAGACCCATTATAAATTGGTATTGACAATGGGTGAAATTGAACAGCACCTACGCCCATCTTTTCGGTAGCAAATATTTCGTAAAATGGAAAAAATGCAACAATTTAATACCAAAGAAAGATAAAGTAATGAAACTTGATATGTTGGTTGAATATTTGACGAAAAATAGAAATTTGGAAGAATTTTTGGAAAATGGGCGTGGCACTGCCTATATTAAGAAGACGGAATTTGGAATGTTTACGGATCTCCTGAATCAAAAAATGGTTATAAATACAGAATTTAAATGCAATATTCTCAGTTTGAAAGAAAATTCAAAGTTCGAAATGTTGGTTAATTCTGGCGGTGGCCATTGATTTGGCCCAATATTTGGTGTAGTTCCTACATCACGATTAGCATTGCTAACTTTAAACTTCGTAAGTGCGTAGTGTATTTCGTCCTATTTCGCTCTCGTTTTTGCAACTTAAGTGTAATACAGGATGACCCGGTGAGTCACGTGCCCCTGCAGTAAATAAAAGAACTTTTCTTGAAACAATTTGTTAGTTGAAGAAATAGTGAAATTCAACCCTCAGATTGACTTATTGCTGAAAATTGTTCATAAACGCCCCATATCAGATTTTGATCTAATATCGCTTTATCTCAAAATTTTTTTTTATAAATCCCTTATCTCATCAAAAAATGTATTGAAGCTATGGCGAAACAGGGCTCTTTAAAAACATATTCTGATATGGGACATTCTTCAACCGAGTACTGAAATATGGCTTTATTCAATGAAATTCAGACATGAGACACTTTTCTGAAGTTTGCTAACAGCGGGCGTTTTTGAAGCGACAGTACAGTTTGGTTGATATTCCTCTCAAGACTCGATAATTATCATTTATATAATCCTCTCGTATAAAATAACTACTAACTACCAGTCTAATTCTAAGCTTTATGAGCAAAGGTATGTAGGTATATTCGCTTTATATTCACGCACATGTTTTTTGATAAGCAATTAAAAAAGTATTGGAAGAGTCCAAAATTACCATGGTTACAGGTACCACTAACTAATTTAAATTAAGTTTGCTTGTGCACAAAATTCAGGCACATAATTCTTATCTTAAATTAAAAGCTGCATTATAAAATAATCAAGGCCTATAAAAAATTTTAACAACACCAATTAATTCACGCTAAAATTATTTTACCGCCTCAATTGATAAAGATTTTCTTATGTTTTTATCTTTTTTTTGTTCTTAGTAAAAGTAGCTGAAATAAAAATGAATGGCAATCAACTGATAGTGGAAGAAATAGAGTAATTAATTTTAGTTAGTATGTGCAGGTGTGATGTGATATATCCGGCCGTATATCAATACCTCTTGTCAAAAGAATAAAGAGGAAGTAATATTTTTTGTGTCAAATTAGCATCTTTAGTATAAACATTTATGCTAAGATGGTTAACGAAATGAAATATCAGTGTCAAGAAAGTTAAGATATACAGGAAATTCATCTGCGAATATGCCATTCAAAGAACCAGAATGAAAACTGCTTATTAAGCTCACTGTCAGGGTAGTCAAATCATAAGGTCAGATAGAAAAGATTGCTCTATTTTATATTTCAATACAGCAAAGTAATGCTTGTTATCTAAAAATATATATATATATGAAATTACTTTTATTTCTTAACTTTTTTAAGAAACAAATAAAATTACTTTTTTTAATAATTTGAGAAAAATTTAAACAACGTGACATCAGGACGGACAAGGCGACAAAATTAAAAATTGCTTGAAATAAATGTTTTCATACATTTAAAGCGATACGGGCAATTCCCGGTTAACTCATTATAAACTTACTTTTAATTTGACTTTTATTGTAAAAGTCACAAATAATAATTAAAATTTGTATAAAATTCACAAATAATAGTTAAAAGTTGATTTTTTTGATAAAATTCAAAAATAAAAGTAATAGTTTAAACTGTTATATAAAACTGGTTTTTTTAATTTTTTTATAATTAGGGGTAACTTGGAAACGAAAGTAGATGAAATTCAGTGCACACAAAACATTTAGGCAATGATACTTTCTCACATAAAACAAAAACGGCGTACCTATATGAATATCAAGCAAAAGCTTATTTATCCTGTATTTAACAGAAAAACTGTTTACCTATTCGGGATTGTGTTAGTGAATATTTCGCGATTGTTTTTGGGATCACTTTGGAGTAGTTTCGGGATTTTTCAGAATCCTTTCAGAACTATTGCGGGATCACACCAGGGTTATTCCGAAATCATTTAAGATTGGTTTCGGTATCGTTCAAGATTTATTACGCGTGTGTTCTCAAAAGATTTCAGGACTGTTTTCCGGATAAATTCTGGACTTTTTTGAGATCACTGCAGGATATTTTCGGAATAAAGTTAGGATTGTTTTCGTGAACGGAACCATACCGGGTTTTTTAGAACTATTGCGGGACTGTTTCGGAATCATTTCAGTACTGTTGCGGTATAATTTCGGTAATAGTTTCGTAATCAAATCGGGAATATTACAAAATAATTTCCGAACTGTTTCTAGATCACTTTAGGTGTATTTTACTAGCATTACGTAATTGTTTCGGGATCATTGCACAACTATTTCCATTTAATATTAGGGTTTTTTTAGGAACTATATTGGGGTTTATTTCGGAGGATTAAAGGATAATTTTGAAATTGTTTCTGGATCACCTCAGAATGATTTCTAGATCATTTCGGGACAATTTTGCTGTTGGCTTTGGGATCATTTCATGACTATTTCAGCAGCACTGCAAAACTGTGTTAAGACTGTTTTCGAGACAATTTCGGAGTAATTCTAGAACCATTTCGAAATTGTTTTCAGATCATTGCGGATGTATTTTGAGATCACGCAAAGACTTTTTCGGAAATGCTTTCGGGACAATTTCGCCTTTATTCCGTAAACGTTTCGATAATATTTCGGAATTGATCCCGAAATTATCCCAAAATTCTACTGAAGTGGTCCCGTACTAAGCCCGGCATTGTCCGGAAACAGTTCTGATCTAATTTCAAAATAGTCCAAAGAACAATCATGAAGTAATAAATAAGAGTAAAATTTTAGATATTATATTTTACTTTTACAATTAAAGGCAACTTTCAACTGTTATTTTGGACTTTTATAATGAAAGTCAACATTTAGCTTTTATTTTTAGCTAAACTTGAGCCGTTACTTGTTTTATTTACAGAGAGTTAGAAAATCTATCCCGCCGTAAGATAAGAATCTACGAAGAACCCGGACTATTCCCTGAATATGATTGTTGTCATTCCTTAATTCCTACTTCGCTTTTCTGGGTATTTCTCTACTTTATTGGTTCAACATTATAACAGATTTCACAATTTGCATGCGCTGTTTGTTGTTGTTTACTGTTTGTGCTTATAAGTATTTTTTGCTTCAATTTCTTTTCGTTTTTTTTTTTTTTTTTTGATATTTTATTATTGGTGTCACGTTGCCTATTCTACAATTATTTATGGTGCTCATTTGTTTTAGCAGCTATAATAAAACAACAAAAAGATGAACAAAACTAAAAAAAAACAATAGTAAACAACTAACTCATAAGAGCAATATAAACTGCCGCAAGAAAAAAAAAGAATTAAAAGTAAAAAAATAAAAGCACGATAAAGAAGTTTGAAGAGTCGGAGGAGGCTGAAAGTAAGTAATATGAGAGCAAAAATTTATAAGACATGTCACTTACACGCTAAGCAAACCACGGACACATTTGTAATATTAGCGGGGTTAGGGCGCAGTATGCATACTTTGTTGTATGCTTCTTCTTATTCATATGCTTAAGTTCTTAATCTTCTGTGTTTGTTTAAATACAAATAGAAATAACTGCAATAGCATGCATATTTATACTACACACACACACACATACAAAGTAATTTATTCGTAATAAAGAAGAGAATACATGTAAAAACATATTTCGCTTTTAATATACACTAAAGAATGGTTTCACATACTCAAACATATTCACATGCACTCAATCCTAGCATTTTGTCTCAGAAATTTACTGCAGAAAATCTTATAGAAATCGTTTCGTCTCTCAAGGCGACGCCTTCGCTTTTACTTACCTACAATTTATTTCCTTCTTGTTATGCTTCCTTTTAGATTTTTTCTCTTGCCACTAATACTTGCTTGCATACTTTCAGGCGTATAATTTGTCAGAACAACATGTGCAAATACAATTTAACATTCACGTACACTTCTTGTATATTTGTTGCCTCTCATACACTCAAATACACACACACTCACTGCACACATTCATAAAAATAAGTTTGCACGTTCAACAATAAACGAGAAGTTTTTCCGTATAAATAATTTAAAGTATGTAGACTAGAAAGGACATCGTCTGCGTCGGTTTTGTCCTCGCTGTAAATTTTTGTTTTCTTTGTTTTCTTACAAATGTGTGTATGTGTATGTGTGTTATTAGTTGGAAACATTTTTGTTTGATTTTTCTTTTTTGAATATTGTAGATTTCATTTTTCTTAAGACATTTGCTATGCTAACTGGCAGCATTGGCGGACTGACCAATTTTATTGTGCTGCTTGTGTTCAAACAAAGGTGTTTTTTGTGATATGGAGCGAAATAGATTACGAAATCGAAAAGCAAGTAGCTGAAATTACAAAAAAGTGGCATGAAATTGTATAAGACTATCGATGAGTAACGATATAAGAATCGACTGATGGTTGTATAAGGAAAAACTACTTGCAAATCGGATAATAATTAAAAATGTTCCAAATATATCAACCTCAGCAACATCTGGCAACAATTTCTATTTCAAAAATACATGTTTTCTGAATTTTTCGATCACCGCGCCATCTGTGGATAAATATATATACAACTAGCGGATTTCTTGTTCTTGATGTTTTTTGTTTCTTCGTCGGGCTTCAAACTATTTTTCACGCCTCTAACTAATGTATCTTAATATCACAAGGCCAAAGCGCTAGCAAAGCTTATCCGCCCACCGTGGCTTAATATCATATTTAGAACCTATTTTTGTTCGACTTGCACGTACCATTTATTGCGGCACCAAACGCACTAAGACTCGGGGAATCTGGTTAATGGAAAGAAACTCAACAAAGGCGTTGCAGTATACTAAACCTACTTCCGGAAAGCACAACTAGTTCCGCAATATATTATTATCCTCCCTCACTCAGGTTCTCAAGCAACGTAAACATAATCCTTATAGGTAGGAGTTATTGCATGAGAGAGGCACGATTGCAGTGCGTGCAAATCCCCATTGACTCGGACTCAGGTTTGTGGGATGGAATATACTGTATGCCTTAAATTATCTACATGCTTTGGACACCCCTGAACTATGACAACTTTGTAAACCTGCAAGTTGTTTGAGGAAAAGGACAAAAACCGCATTACCTGTAGTCTGACAACGTCGCACTTGTTATATTTTTATAACTGCAAAATTCTTCGTTCAAGATTTCTGTATTCACGCCCGAGTAAAAATTTTCTAAAGATGATACCAAAAGTAGCCCTTAATTTATGCTGAAAAAGTTTGGAAATATCGCGAAACAATAAAGAAAAAGTCAGGACCTATCTGAATTGCTCGGATATAGTCCCGAATTTATCCCAAAAGCAATTACGTAATGATCTTAAAAGCAAAACTATACCAAAATATATATCAACATTCCCTAGATGATCTTAAAATTATGTCAAGATATCTCGAAACGGTCACTACAAGGAAACTATTCCGAAGCAGTTCAAAAATGATAACCCAAAGATGCAAATAAACAATTCCGTAATTATCTTAAAACAGTGATTTTGGAAACGTTCGGAGATAGTCACCGAACCGTAGCCCAAAAAACACCTGAAAAAATCCGCAAACATTTCTGCATGAAATGATCGGAAGACAGTTTGGAATTTATTCCAAAATAACTCCGAAATAACCGCAAACAGTTCTGATATGATCCTTAAAGCAATTTCACAAATATTTCATAAATAATATCCAAAATATCTCTAAATAACTTTGAAGTAATCCCAACGAACCGTTCACAATCCAGAATTAATTTCCGCAACAGTCCTGATATAATCCAAAACTGTTCCGATATCCGAAAGCAACCCTACTAAAAGTCAAAAGCAATCCGAATTGTCCTGAACTAACCCCAAGACAAAAGCAATCCCAAAAATATATCAAAAACAATACTGGCATCCTTATGAAATATTCCAAAAATGGTCCCAAAATTAATGTCAAAAATATTCCAAAAACTATGCCGAAATTGTCTTGAAATAGTCCCGAAATTTTTGAGCTGCCACAGCCGTTTAACAGATTTGGCGCCAATTAAGTAAGTAAGTGAGTAGCGAAACATTGCGAATGATGTCGCAACAATCAAGAATTTATCCTTAAATAAGCCAAAATCGTTCTTATATGATTTCGAATGCAATCCCTCAAGGAACTCTTGAATATATCAATATATATTCCCATAATAAACAGAAATGGTCCCAACATGATTCTAAAAGCAACATATAAAAAACAATATACCACGAATTCGAAAATCTTTCCGAAGTGATCCGGGGGTAGTCGGGAGTTATACCGAAATAGTCAGGTGGATCACTGCTCACTTTTCCAAAACTGCTTAGACTACTATATCTGTGATACAAATAAGAATTTGGTTGGAGAAAAAAGGAATTAGAGTTACAAATATATAAAGGTACTATTTTATTAGGAAAGGGAGATGATACTGACCACTTTCCAAAATTGTTGACCTATGTTCCTTGCAAAATTGTCTATCTGAAGCGGAATAAAGTAAACAAAATATCTGAAAAGCTTATTTTAAGCCTTCAAGGATATAAAAAACAGTAGCCACTTTAATTTTTCAGTTTATGCGAAGAGTATGCCCACTTAAAAGGTTTGAAGTGATTTCGAAATTGGCCTAAGGTGGATCACAACGATTAATCTATCTGTCAACCGAATCTTTACTAAGGCCGAAACCGAATACTCACTCGATCACTATATAACGACCACCATGCAACAAAATGATTACAAAAAACATACGCAAAAGAAAAATATGCGAAAGCATAAGGAGAATATAATTGCAGTGCACCAGCAAAGTGTAAGACGTGATATTCGTTTCATAAAAGGCGGACGCGACATGAGAAATGTTTGAAATGCATGCAAGCGAGCGGTCAAATTACTAGAAACGTATATAATTACCAAAAATATACATTCCGGTATATGTATATTTCTACATTTGCAAAATTTCGTGCGACATTGTAAACAATCTGAGATATAGGCAAGAAAGTAGGAGTACCGAGGAGGCCGGAGGAGGCAGCCAGGCAATAGCGCAACGATTTTCGAAACTTTTGCACACAATGGCCTCGAAATTTGCCACAGAAACTTATAATCGTTGCTGCCACGCTTTTGCACGCACTTAACTTACCTCCTTTACTTATACCGGTATGTATGTATGTAAGGATGTTCGCCAGAACGTGAAGGTGCTCACGTGCGTATATACACACACACATACAAACATATCACTGCAGCATGTTGCAATGCCGCAATATAGGCAAGTGGAAATTAAAGTGATAATTTACTAAAACAGTTGAAACAAATTGAAAAACTTTTACGATTTTTTAGAATTTTTTCCTACGCAATGTCTAAGATATGTTCATGAATGTATGTATGTATGCATGTATATAAGGGATGGACTGAAAAATAAGAGCAAAAAAACAGGAAACAACTACACCAGCATCCTGCATACGTCGCTCTAATAGTAGTTGAAAGGAGATGTACTTTAACGTGTTTAGCAGTGCTAAATGCGAAAGTCATGAATTAAAAACAAATAAGAAACTTGGCGCTCAAGAGCCTAAAAGTAGGTTACGTATACATTTTGGACTAAGGAATTTTCGCAATAAGAGGAAACGCGCTAAAGTGCTCATAATGTGCAGCATGCGTATGTGCCAAACGTAAGAGTATGTGTACCAGTGATGATAATTATGGTACATTTGTACTTTTTTGGTACAATTCGCTTCCCGCAAGTACGTCGGTACTACATTGACAGATTTGGTACATTTTTGTAAAATACAGCACTACACTTCAAGTCATTTGCAAAGCAGCCCTGAATGTACAAAACAATTTTAAATTTTTCGAAGAAAATATATAGTTAAGTTATTTTGTTGCCGAGCACAATTTGCAACTATGGATCATTTAAATATGCTTATGGCATTGTCGATTCAAATTTTTGATAAAAAGGGCATTGGCAGATTTTTAGATTTGATACCTTTGACCGATAGTAGCACGGGGGGTATTTTTAATGCCATTATTAAATCTTTGAAAGACCATTCAATACCACTTGAAAAAATTATTGGTTTCACTGCCGACAATTCCTCGGTTATGATGGGAGTAAAAATCGGAGTGCAAGCAAGTTGTTCCAAATCTGCATGTTAATGGATGTGTTTGTCACATTTTAATTTAACTTCAATGGCCGATTATGATGTATTTCCCAACAAAATAATAAATGTTTAAAAGACGTAAACTATCATTTTTATACCAATCCCTTAGGAGGGCAGAATTTCAGAGTTTTCGGAAACATTTCGGTACAGAAATGAGTGTTATACTAAAGTACGACTACACAAGGTGGCTTTCTTTACGTATTTGAAAATAAAAGCAGTAATCAAAATATTAATCTTATATCTAAAAATTTTCAAAGTCCTATTAATAAAATATATTTTATATTTCTTTCTTAAATTTTAAATGAAATAAATAATGTGAATAAAGTAATGCAGTCTGAAGATATTCGCATACATTTCCTTATTGCCAAATTAAAAATTTTATTAAAAAATCTTATTTAGAATCCAGTCCTATTCAGACGAAAATCACTTAACCCCAGATGAAGTTTTTTGCGGTGTTAATGTAGATATTATTCTATCAAACAACCGAACCGATAAAGATGACGTACACATATTTAAGAGCTGTGCTTAACAATTTTATATATTTTATTGTAGTACTTTATTAAAGAAAGTAAATTTGAATGATAGAACTTGGTTGTGGGCTGCAAAGCTTTCACCAGAAAGTATTTTAAGCGGTAAAACAAATAGAATTGTGCCTTTAGTTATGGACTTGTTTCCAACATCTGCATTTGATAAAATAGGGAAAGTTAATTCTGAACTTCAGGGACAGAAAAAAATTATTTTTTTTTCGAAGTCGAAAAGTCCTCATCAAAAAATGACCCTAGGTGAAAATGTTTGAGTTCCCAGGTATCCTTATAGCAATATCATGTCGAATCATTTTTTATTTTTCGAACTTTTTACATAAAAGTACACATATAAAAGTAAAATCTGTATTTTTATTTTTTGAGTCTGATAGAACTAGTTAAACTCGAACTTTTAAAAATAAAAGTCCGGAAATAAAATTTAGATCGAGACTTTTATTTTTTAAGGCCAAAATAAAAGTCCGGCTTGATAACAAAGAAACGGCTTATCCGAATTTTAAAAAAAAATTGTATTCCGTATAAGCCGTTTCTTTGTTATCAAGCCGTACTTTTATTTTGGCCTTAAGAAATAAAAGTTCCGATTTAACTTTTATTTCCGGACTTTTATTTTTAAAAGTCCGAGTTTAACTGGTTCTATCGGACTCAGGTAATAAAAATCCGAAAATAATTTTTATCTTGAACCAAATATATTAAAAGTCCAAAATTAATGGTTTTGCAAAGAGTTATATTATAAAAGGAATAAAAGTTTCGGCCCCTGCTGAATTCAGAGCTTTAGCAGGGCATGAGAGCCTTAAAAAATTCAAGAATGTAAATATATGCAGCTTTTGGAAAGAATTAAGACCAGTTAAAAGTAAATTAAATGCGCAAATGTTTTCCAATATTTATAGAATAGTTCAAGGCATATTGTCGATTCCACATTCATCCAAAAACGGTACTGGTACTCAATAAAGAAATTTTTTTTTATAATTATACGCTTCAATCGATAAACTTCTTTTATTGTTTTTACTGGAAAAGTATTTCTTCATAAATCATATTTCCCTGTTATACTACCTTTAATTTGAGTTAGAAAGTTTCCTGACTAAAAGCGGTTTTTGGATAAAGAACCCGAATATAGCTCTAATTCACATCCGAAGACATTTGGTACATTTTTGGATGATTTGGTACATTTTTTTTCCTCGTTTTGTACAAAATTAAAAATTCCATTTATCATCCCTGAGTGTATATGCACTTCAAGAAAGCACATATTCATACATATCTATAAAAATATGTGGTAGCACGTGCTCTAGTAATTCCATGCGCCTAAAAGTATGCCAAACGGTTTTGGTCTAAAGAAAACAACACAAAAGATTCAATAATTAAAATTGTTAATTAAATTTTTTAGTAATATCTGCCACTTCGTTGATGTGTAAATTCATAAAATTCGCTTTTCCCTTGCTATAATGAAAAATAACAACAACAACGACAAAAAGCAACAAACAAGCGTAATATATAAAAAAATTCTGGTTAGCACTCACAGCGATTTCAGTTGCCCGCAGCGCAATAAAGTGAGCAAAAACATTGACCTGTTGTAGGTGTGTGACCGTGGCACACACACACTTACACATGAAGAGTATGTGCAAATATTTAATAGCAATAATAACAATAACAGAAAGGAAGCATGTATCCCAGTTATGCCTCACGTTTTCAATTAATTGACGGAGTATTCAAGTTGACGAGCCGGTACCATTGCTTTTGCCGTCGCAGCCGCAATAGTTGTGTATCTATCGGTGCATATTCGGTGGTGATGTTTGGATAAAATCATTTCTGCTCTCTTACAGTATATGCGGATGTAATTGATGACTGATATACAATATATTCGCCTGTAGAACAGTGGTGCACAAAGCCGGAAGGGCCTCGAACACACACGAAATATTATGTGTGTGCAAGGAAAATGGTGAAAAATATGAGCATAGAATTCGCGCACGGTATATTAGCACTGCTTAAAATACAAGCGGAAACTGATTCACCGCTTGCTCTGCTGAAGCTCAGTTCCTGCGATCAGCGCCGAATAAATTTCCGAAGCTCTTTAGGGCATCACTGCTGTAAAAGGTTTTGGAAGTTTGATACAAAATTATAAAGGGGATAATTTTTGAACAGGAGATTTGACAGGTTTAAGATGAAAAAAAAATAATATTTGGGTCACTTGTTCTAACCATTTTTTAAACGGTTTTATTTAGGTTGACTTGCAGGCTGCACGGCTGCACGGCCGTTGTGAGCGAATTTTGTAATTAAAATGTAAGTAACCTCCCGATAAGCTACAAGCTTGAAACTTGGAATATAGTACAGAACCCGATGTCAATGCAACAATCAGAAAAAAATCGTCGCTAGGTGGTGCAGGGATCGAGATGTTATAAAAATCGTATTTGTGGTCCGATTTGGCTCATATTTGGAACAAATATTATATACAGTCCGGTAGAAGTGACATCAAAATATTTTGGAGTTGGAGGAGGGACAAGCATACGGGGCGCAGTGTTGAGTAAAGTCTTTGGAAGGATTATGTATTGAGGACTTAGATTGTAACAAATTGTCAGGAAAGAGTCCTTGTAATAATGAGTCACTAACTGAATTAAATATATTGAGAAATAAGAGGCAATTAAATAAAGACTAAAAACTTGAAAAAAAAATAATAAAAAAAAATGTTAAGTTAAACGTTTTTATTGAAAACAATACTTACATGAAATAATAATAATAATAAAAGCTAGAAAATAATTAGGTAAGACCTAGGTACTAGTCATCGCACTCCTCATCAATCTAGGGCGTTGATCACACAATTAAATAAAAGCGTTGTGCACGTGAAGTTTCTACAAATGTGAGGCGTAACATAACCTGATTAGGGCTCTGTTGGTCTTATATATGACTACCAATAGAAATTTTACGCGTCGAACGCTTTTATTTAATTGTCTGATCAACACCCTAGATTGATGAGGAGTGCGATGACTAGTACCTAGGACTTACCTAATTATTTTCTAGCTTTTATTATTATTATTATTTCATGTAACTATTGTTTTCAATAAAACCGTTTAACTTAAAAATTTTCTTTTTATTATTTATGAATTCATGAGCTTAACATCAGCTTATAATATTTGAATTTCAATTATTATGTTTTCTAAGAGAAACTTTTTTTTATAATTTTATTTATTTATTTTTATTATTTAATCTACGATATGTGGCCGACATGAGGCTGAAAGAAAAGAAAAATATATTGATTTTCGTTTATGTAGCAATGATGTACAAATTTTGAAAATTTGGTTCCAATTACAATATATTTGTTGATTAGATCTTACAGTTTAGGCGTCGTACAAATATTGAATATTGCATACTTGTAGGGGCAACTGAAATTATTTTGAGAACTTGCTGGTAAGTGAAACCTTTACTTTTGAGCTGCCTGCACTTTGTTAGCGATATTGCTAAAATTTGGTATCAAATAATGCCATAAGCGCATAAGATATGGGACGGTAGCTATCCACACATAGCATTCTCTAAAAGGAATATGTAAAAAATTTGTGTAGGAGATGCCTCCTTTAATAAGAAAGCGGTTATGGAGCAGATGATTAGCGACATCTTTAAACATGCAATCTTCACAGCATTGTAATTTTTTTGGATAGAGTCAGTCAGAAGCGGCTTAATGATAACAGCAAGTGAAAGGAGAGTACCCAAACTTCCAACTGCAATATGAAACCAATATCTCAAGCACCCAACGCTGTTGAAACGGCAAGTTTCTTTGGAATCCCGTAAGAGGTTATTGGTGACAACTTGTAACCGATTGTATCTAGCGTTTGGGCGAAGCACTGCACAACAAATGTGAATCTCCCGAACTAAACGGAGAGTACCCAAACTTCCAACTGCAATATGAAACCAATATCTCAAGCACCCAACGCTGTTGAAACGGCAAGTTTTTTGGAATCCCGTAAGAGGTTATTGGTGACAACTTTTAAACGATTGTATCCAGTGTTTGGGCGAAACACTGCACAACAAAAGTGAATATCCTAAACTATTATTCATATATGGGAGATAGTATTGTGACAAATATTAGCATCACTAATTTATACGCACATCCCTAAGGTTATTAAATAAAGGCACAAAAACAGTAAAGCAAGCTATATAAACACATTAATCATCATTTACACAAGTACATACAAGGTAGCAGAGAGATACTCACCATCAGCCGAAGTAGTACTCACTTACACACACTCATATGGCTATGCGAGAGACTATAAACTACAAATATACATGTACATATATGGCTGGTAATCAGGTCTGAAGTTCGCGAAGTTGCTAGACCTTAGGAGAAATTGGTGAAAGAGGCAACAGAGAGTATAAAAGCAGCGAAAGCTGAGTAGTCAGTAATCAGTTTCTGTTTAAGCACGCTATTAGTTGCGAAGTGAAGTTTAACTCTGAAGTACTCTCAAAGTAGTCTAATATAAAGCATTTTGCGTTATTGAATATTGGAGTTATTTATTCATCAATTTAGCTATGCAAACTTTAGTAGAAGGTGTAAAGTAAGCGGAGTTTCCCAAAGTTCGTTACAATGGGTGTCAGAAAAGGAATTGTTGAATAAACTCCGAACATTGCGAATACAACTTTGCCATGTCCAAGGTTGAGTGAATTGAAGATTCAACAACTGAAGGAAATGTTGGAAGCCCTTGGGTACTACTGGCAATAAATCCCAGCTACCAATACGACTAAGGGCAGGTAAAGACAAAGCTCGCCAATGACGTCAATGTCTTCACACTGCCGAGAGGCGACCACGCTTAGAAAATTTTCTTCTAATTGAAAAAAAACTTGTTTCTAAAGTTTTTGATGTTGCTTTTTCAGGAGCGTGAATCCAGGATCTTCGGCGTGGTAGGCGGATCATGCTACCATCACACCACGGCGGCCGCAATGTCTTCACCATACGCCTGCAATTGTAAGCTCTTATAATATTTTTAATTTATTTATTTAATTATTTAAAGTCAACTAACAAGAGTGGTCGACTAACAAAATACAAAGGAAAGTAACATAAAAAAAAGATAGCGTAAAAATATATACAAGTATAGAATTAAAAATGGAATAAATTAAAAATTTACAATTTCTTTTAACATTGAACAAGAACTAAAATTAAACTATCATTAAAAATGAAACAAATAAACTTTAAGATATCAGTTGAGACTGAAAAGTATACCATTGCGTAAGGCAACAAACGAACATTCGATACTAATGCAATTATACAAGTCGTTATAGTACGAGCACCAAACACGTATAGGATCATTTTTGCCAAAATTTCTACGACACAGGGGTAAATGGAAGGGCACGTAGTGTCTGGACGTCCTAGCAGGAACTGCAAAGCCTAATCGACTTAGCAGCTCAGAGGAGTCAACCTCACCTAGAATTGGCTTATGCAGGAACATTACCCCGAGTAATATTCTACGATTTTCCAGAGTTGGCAAATTAATGAGAAGAAGTCTACTTCTATAAGACGGAAGATGAAGATTTGAGTCCCAGTTAAAGGCCCATAGAGCAAAAATTAAAACTTGTTTCTGCACAGACTCAATACGCTTTATATGAGTAATATATAATGGACACCAAACACACGAGCAATACTCAAGTATTGGGCGGACCAGCGAAGTGTAGAGGACTTTGGTCAGATATGGATCCTTGAACTCCTTAGCCCAGCGTTTCACAAAACCAAGGGTACCCATTGCTTTATTAGTAATAGCTGAAATATGTGGGCTGAAGCTCAGTTTCGAGTCAAACAGAACCCCTAAATCGTTAATCGAAGATATACGCTCCACAAGAGTGCCATAAAGTGCATAAGACGACAGGACAGGCTTCACGCGATGAAATGTCATGAACTTACATTTGGAACAGTTTAGAACTAATGCATTTATTCTACACCAGCGTTGAAATGAGTCCAAATCAACCTGAAGTAGATTTGAGCGAGTTAACTCCGAATTTTTACATCATCGGCATACATTAGAGCTCGTGAATGATTCAAAATCTGTGGCAGATCATTTATAAAAAGAGTAAAAAGCAATGGGCCTAAATGACTGCCCTGAGGTACACCAGAGGTAACATGAATTGATTTTAAAATAATATTTTTATAAAGCACCTTTTGGGTTCTATTAGAAAGATAGCTTGAGAGCCATGAAGTCAGACTCTTCGGAAAGCCCAGTAAATCAAGCTTCAGAATCAGAAGTTCGTGATTCACTGAATCAAAAGCTTTACTAAAATCCGTATAAATCACATCAGTTTGCTTGCAAGCCAAAAAACCATCCCGAACTAAAGAGGTAAACTCAAGTAGGTTTGTGGTGGTTGACCTACATCTCACAAACCCATGCTGAAAGGGTGATTATATGGAAGTACACGAATGTTGAAGCTGACAGGTAATTATTTGTTCAAAGGTTTTAGGAATAGCTGAAAGCTTAGCAATTCCCCTATAATTCTCAATATTAGATCTACTACCCTTCTTGTGCAGAGGTATGATAAATGACTGTTTCCAAATTGATGGAAATGACGCCGATTGCAAAGATAAATTGAACAATTTTACGATCGGTTCTGTTAAGTTCACAGCACAGAACTTAAGCATACAGCCAGGAATACCATCGGGCCCTGGAGAAAAAAATCGGTTTCAGAGCTAAAAAACTCTGAAGTACAGTGGCACTATCAATGACTGGATTGAGAATACAGTTAGAACTAACTATCTCGAACGGATAACTACCGGTTTGGGTACAGGTTGACGAATAGGTCGATTTGAAAAAGTCTGCGAATAAGTCGGCAATATCGTGGTCAAGGCTAGCATTCTCGCCACCCAAAGACAAAGATGATGGAAATCCCGAAGATCTGCGCTTTGAATTAACAAACCCGTAAAATTTTTTAGGATTGTTAAAAAACTCAATTTTGCATCTTGTTAAATACGACTTGTAGCAGTTTTGATTCAGGCGTTGGAAATTGGAACGGGCAACTAAATATTTAGAAAAATCTTCAGAAGAACCAGATCTTTTAAAACGCTTATAGAGCCTCGATTTAATATTGTTCAGGTTAGCAAGTTGCCTCGAGAACCAAGGTGGTTTACTACTCTTAGCCTTAACAAAATGAACCGGAACGCAACGATTAATAAAGTCACTTAGGTAACTATAAAAATAGACGTGGCAGCCTCAACATCAGTACAAGCATAAAGGTCAGACCAATCGTGGGAAGCTAACAGTTGATTAAGCAAATCAAAGTTAGCCTTTTTAAAACATCTCGAACGAGAACGACATAACACTTCCATGAAATTAATCGTAGGCAGTAAATTGTCCAGTGTAACCTCAAGTGTAGGGTGCAAGGGATCTTCAGGCAGGGATAAGGCAGGGATTCGACTGAGACCAGTACCTATTGAACTATCACCAAAAACTAAATCTAACAACTTATTTTTAGAGTTCACCACGTTATTAATCTGAACTAGCGGCAATTCCATAAGCGAACCAATGAAATCATGCTGAGTAACAGGAGTCAAAAAGTTTGAATCATCGTTGCCAATCCAACTAACGTATGGTAAATTAAAGTCCCCAAGAACCACTAGGCGATCGTTATCACGCAAACGAGAATGTAGGCTGTGGATAACTGCTTTATGGCAATCATAAACGTACATATCTGACCGAGGCGGTATGTAGGAACAAGAAATATATAAGAAAAAATTCGGGAAAAAGAGCTTTACAGCTATGAATTCAATGTCAAGCGCGTCCTCAAAGCTCAACAATTCAGTAGAAATACTGGACAATACAGCTATCAGGACACCGCCTGCTCTCGATTGACGATCACACCGAAAAACAACGTAGTCATTTGAAAATAACTCTGAATTTAAATTATCAGGTTTTAGCCAAGTCTCTGTGAAAGCAATCACTTCCGCAGTAAAAGTAAAACTGTTAATGTAAAATGCATTTAATTTAGAACGTAAACCACGAGCATTCTGATAGTGAATAGTTACTTTTGAATCGTATTTGCAGGGCTGGTAATCAAGTTTTTTGAAACTATACGTGCGCGAGGCTCAACCTTCGACTTTGTGGTGTACAAATGTACCACCGAATGTATAGGCCAAAAAGATTTGTCAAGAACCATATCAAAATATACATCTGGAACTGATATTTTAAATGAAGAAAAATCCCTCACATACTTAAAAACAAATTTATGTGCACTAATGTTAATAGAACCTGTACTATTAATCTAAGCTAAGATATAATTAACGACATCAGACTCCGTCAGAGATGAATGCAATCTTGATACGAAAATTGCCCGTCGGGGCGGCACGGCAGTAACCAACCTAGGACCAGCCGGATCTAAATTAGTATCACCCAAATTTCCAGCAACATCAACAATGTTATCGTCATTCGATACAGCGTCATTACCATTTAAAGTACGCGCAGTGTTGTTATCATTTACAATATTTTGGTTATTAACAGCATGAGAAGAGGCAGTGTTCATAGAAATGTTAGCGCCGGCATTAGCAGTGTTAGTAGCGCAAGGTACTTCGGCAGAGTTAACAGCATCATTGAAATTGCTTTGGACATTAGCAGCAAAAACGGGGCCAGAACTCTTTTCAATGTTAGCGTCGGCAGAATTGTTACCCATGATTGTGCCTTTGTCTTTGTTTCGTTTCTTTTTTTTGCCAGCACTACCCCGCAGTACGCCACCCACCGCTTCATTATAGAGCTTATTGCCCCTATTATCGTTTACAACTCAACTCTGGTTGAGTTGAAATTTCGCAATTTGGTATTACAGATTACAACTCAACCTGTCAAAAAAAATTTCGGTTGAGTTGTCTAGTCTTACAACTTTTTGTGGCATTGCCGTTTACAACCTTGTGTTGGTGTAGTTGTCAAAGACGTCAAAATCTTACAACTGCTTACTAGCAGTTGTCTCATGCAATTTTGCAGTTGTTTTGAAAAAATGTTACGTTTTAGAAGACGGTTCACCGCCTAATTTTTAACAAAGATGTTCAAAGTTGATATCAAAAGACACGTTTCGACCTCCGATTTAAGAATCCGAAAACAAAAATTGTAATTCTTTGCGACAGCATGGCACTGCTAATACGCGTCCAAAAATATCGAGACGCGTATTAATCTCGAGAACAATAATCCGAAGGCGGAAAGGAAACATTTTATCTCTTGTCCGGAAATATTTGTAGTTGAAGTTGGCGATTTTCATGTGGTTGTTTTAATGTTGTTGTCTTTTTTCGGTTTTTGTTTAATATCTTTTGAAGGAGTTAAAATTTTTATTTTCCGCCTTCGGATTATTAATACTGATGCCAAGACGCATCGTTTAATACCTCTCTCGATATTTTTGGACACGTGTCATGCTGTCGTAAAGAATTACCACAAAAATTAAAAATTTTATTTCTAATAAAATCTAATTTTATGTGGTTGTTGTATTTTGCCAGATTTTTTGTACACACCTATGCAGAAAGGTGTTGGACCCAACCAGAGTTATTTTTACGAATCGCGGCCAAATGCCGTCAACGCAGAACGATGTTCTGTGCAAAAAAAAACTGTGGAACGGGCCTCGTACCCTCTCGGGCCATTTTGTGGGTCTTTGTAAATATCTTTCAAAAGAAATAAAATTTTTAATTTCCGCTCTCGAATCCTAAAAACGGAGATGGAAACCCGTCTTTTGATACCACCTTTGATAAGAGTTAGATGGTGCACGGGCTTATAAAACGTTACCAAAAAAAAGCAACATTTAAAGCCGGTAGTTAAACCTTTTTTAATCAAACAATAATCAACAATGTTGTACACATTTCTAGAAAAAACAACGTTTAAACGAATTACATTGAATAACTTTTTGACTTTAGTTGGACGAGGCTGGCCGCAGTTCGGATGCAGCCAAAATAGGTGAAATAATTATGCGAGTCCCATTGATACTTATCACTACTCCTGGGAATCCTATTTGAGTAAAATACAGTTTTTTCTGTTTGGGTTTTAATCTACTTCGCACAAATATTCTCCTCAATAATATCTAAAACCAGTCCAACACCAAAATCATTTCCACATCATATTTGATAGCTGCCGTCAGCAAGGAATCGGAGGATGGCGCATAATTTTAAAATACGAACGCGTATGCGGAAATGGTCCTTAATTTTGTTTAGTACTGAGTAAAATGCTCCCTTTCAAATCTGCAAAATAACTTCATATGAAACTCATTATTTGTTTGTCACTTAAACATTTTCTTACTTGGTAGTTCCAAGGGATTGGAATGATCACGCGAATGTTTGCCGTATTCGCGAAATGTCAATCACCAACATTTTTGTCATTATAAAATTGATTTCATATAATATTAATAAAAAAAGACACATTTGAAAATGCTTAAATTTCTGCCACAAATTGATCAGCTGTTTATTTATCTGTCAAATCATCACTTTCTGAAGTTGGCAACTCAATTCAATTTCAACTGAAATAAGTTGTAATTCGTAATACCAAACAGGAGTTGAGTTGTCTTAGAGTTAAGTTGTTTTAATTACAACCCAACTAAGTTGAGTTGTAAACGGTAATAGGGGCATATGTAAATTACTGAACTCAGAACGTAAAATTTCTAATTCGCCTAATAACCGGTTCTTGTCCGCTTGCAGAGAGTGTATACCGGCAACCGCGCTTGCTTGCTGTGCTCGCAAACTTTTCACTTCGGCAAGAATAGACGATAACATAAAATTTAGATAATTGTCATTTACATGTTGTTGCTGTTGCTTTTGTACAGCAATAGCATTGTCATCAACAGCACAATCGCCACAAATATACATCTCATCCGAATTTTTAAAAATGATCCAAATCGGCAGCTAAGGTACCAACAACACACTGCAGGTGATAAACTTTTTTACATTTTTCACACTGCACACTGCTCTGAGCGCGTTCAGCTCTGTGTCCACAGAAACAGGGCATATTGTTTGTGTAAAACAGCTATGAAGACAAAAACAACGTGTAGAAAAGGCAAATAATATGCGAAGCAGACAACTGTCAACAGCTCAAATCAACATACATACACCTGCACTGCTTTTTAATTTATATTGTTTATATTGTTTATATATAATGAATTGCATGGAATTGATTTAAATCTGCTTTGCACAAATTGTTAATATTTGTTTAGCACAAAATACATTTGTATTACACAAATAGAAAAATATCGTAAAATATCGTAAAACGAAAAACACAGAGCTCTAGTGAAACACGTCCGTACACAGCGATAGACACAACTATATGTATTACATTCTCGCTATTTAGATCTGCCGCTCAAATTATCTTCTATAGCACTGTAACCGAACATTACATACTCAGCTGAGAGCTATGGATACAAAATAAGGAAAATCACCATGCAGGAAAATGAACCTAGGGTAATTCTAGGATGTGTTTGTATGACATGGGTATCAAATGGAAGGTATTAAAGAGTGTTTTAAGAGGGAGTGGGCCATAGTTCAATAGGTGGACGCCATTTAGGGATATCACCATAAAGGTGGACCAGGGCTGACTCTAGAATTTGTTTGTACGACATTGGTATCAAATGAAAGGAGTTAATGAGTATTTTAAATGCGCGTGGGCCTTAGTTCTATATGTCGACGCCTTTTCGAGACATCGTTATAAGGGTGGACCAGGGTTGACTCTAGAATGCGTTTGTACAATATGGGTATCAAACGAAAGGTGATATTAAGTATTTTAAAATGGAGGGGCCTTAGTTCTATAGGTGGACGCCTTTTCCAGATATCGCCATAAAGGTGAACAAGGGGTGACTCTATAATGCGTTTGTACGATATGGGTATCAAATCAAAGGTATTAATGAGGGTTTTAAAAGGTAGTGGTGGTAGTTGTATATGTGAAGGCGTTTTCGAGATATCGACCCAAATATGGACCAGGGTGCCCCAGAACATCATCTTTCGGGTACCGCTAATTTATTTATATATGTAATACCACAAACAGTATTCCAGCCATGATCCCAAGGGCTTTTGATTTCGCCCTGCAGAACTTCTTCATTTTCTGCTACTTAATATGGTAGGCGTCACACCCATTTTACAAAGTTTTTTTTCTAAAGTTATATTTTGCTTATTCCAAACTGAAAAAAGCAGCTGTAAAGATGGGTTTGATGGTGAATGAGGACAAAACTAAGTACCTGCTGTTATCGAGCAAAGAGTCAGCGCATACGCACCTTGGCAACCACGCTACTGTTGGCAGCCATAATTTCGAAATAGTAAAAGACTTCGTTTATTTGGGAACCAGCATCAATACTAGCAACAACGTCAGCATTGAAATCCAGCGAAGAATCAATCTTGCCAATAAATGGTACTTTGGACTAAGTAGGCAATTGAAAAGTAAAGTCCTCTCTCGGCGAACGAAAATCATACTCTACAAGTCAGTTATCGTACCCGTCCTGCTATATGGGGCAGAAGCATGGACCAGGACATCAGCAGATGAAGCGGATTTGGGAGTGTTCGAGAGAAAAGTTCTTCGAAAGATTTATGGATCTCTACGCGTTGGCGATAGCGAGTACCGAAGAAGATTTAATAGTGAGCTGTACGAAATATACGCAGATATCAACATAGTCCAGTGAATTAAAGATATAAATATAATAAAAGATATATCGATTTTTGCTCAAGTTATCGTGTTAACGGCCGAGCGGAAGGACAGACGGTCGACTGTGTATAAAAACTGGGCGTGGCTTCAACCGATTTCGCCCTTTTTCACAAAAAACAGTTATCGTCCTAGAATCTAAGCCCCTACCAAATTTCAAATTGGTAAATTTTTGGTCGACTTATGGCATTAAAAGTATCCTAGACAAATTAAATGAAAAAGGTCGGAGCCACACCCATTTTGAAATTTTCTTCTTTTTTTTTTTTGTATTTTGTTGCACCATATCATTACTGGAATCGAATGTTGACATAATTTACTTTTATACTGTAAAGGTATTAAATTTTTGTCAAAATTTGACTTAAAAAAAAATTTTTTTTAAAAGTGGGCGTGTTCGTCAAACGATTTCGCAAATTTTTATTTGGCACACATGTAGTAATAGGAGTAACGTGCCTACCAAATTTCATCATGATATCTTCAACGACTGCCAAATTACAGCTTGCAAAACTCTTTAATTACATTCTTTTAAAAGTTGGCGGTGGCACGCCTATTGCTCAAAATTTTTCTAGTTTTCTATTTTTCGTCATAAGGTCAACGCACCTACCAAGTTTCATCGCTTTATCCGTCTTTGGTAATGAATTATCGCACTTTTTGTGTTTTTCGAAATTTTCGATATCGCAAAAGTGGGCGTAGTTATAGTCCGATTCCGTTCATTTTAAATAGTGATCTGAGATGAGTCCCCAGGAACCTACATACCAAATTTCATCAAGATACCTCGACTCTGTGAGCTCTGCTCAACTGAGTATAAAAATGTTGCATGTAATCAAAAGCTGCTTTGAAATCGAAAAAAGATCCTCGCGATTTGGCATATCATGAAGATCTGTTCGATATTAGATTTACCAGGCCTAAAGCCTAAATGTTGAGAAGGAATAAGTTATAACCACAGTTTGTGAGATCGACGCTATTGTGAATCGGCATACTAACATTCAACTCCAATTTTGGGTCATGAGTTGTTCCAAAGATTTTGTGCAGGCTCCTTATCGGCTCTTCGCCGTTATATTTGCATATCGCGGTGGAGAGTTCCGTCAACGCCTGCTGCTATTTAATTTTGTATAATTTTCGCACATCGTAATAAATAATAATTGCATACCTTTAGGCGATTCTTCAAAGCATTCCACACTTTATATTTAACTGTATGTGCGCGTGTGGCCTTGTGTATAATTGTTTGTTTTTTTTTTTTATGGAATGCATTGCAATCTCTACAGCTTGATTGGCATGGCATAAAGTGAATTAAAACAACAACAAAAAATATGATAAACAATATTAAATATCATCATGTGCCACCAGAGGGGCAAGCAAATATTTGTGTTTAAAATTGCATTTTTTAAGCATACAAAAAGTTATTTAAAAAAATTTTTTTAAATATGTTTTATAATTGTTAGTGATGGAAATTTAATGATGCAAAGGCGCACACAAACGTACAAATATACGAAAATACTTATATATTTCTACAGTACGCTATTCATTTTAAAATATGTGAAATAGCTACATCGTTAGCTTAATGTCAAAATGTGCTATGTCACTTTTTTTGAAAAATTGTATTTTAATGCAGTTCTAAAACTGAATTCGATATACATCGATCACAAAAAAAAAATATTTTAATTTTTCATTTTTACGTGCTGTGGGCAATGATGTGTTTCCCAAGGCAGTCGGTTCTATGTACCGGAGCGACTCGGGATTTTTCCCGACCAAGGACTGTCATTTCAGTGTGACCCCATTTAATTTGTTTCGTCCCCCCCACAAATTGTCATCCTCCCAGCAGCTCCTTGCAGCAGGACTGCTACATATTCTCTTACTCCGGGAAGGTATCGAACCCAATCCGGGTCCGTCTCCTGACCCCGGTCATGAGAAATGGTTTTGCTGCATTTGCCAGAAAAGAATCTTTTTAGGACGGTCATACTCTGTTCAGTGTGTCTCGTGCAAGGGATGGTTGCATCGGACAGGTTGTTCTGGGCTTGATCCCAAAACCCGACGTCCACGTAACTTTTATAAATCTTTTGTGGCTCCTTGCTGCTCACGCCGAAGGGCGTCCCGTAGTCTACGCCTAAGCGTATCCCCACTACCTTCCAGCAGCTTCGCTGTTCAGCAAGCCACAACAAGTACCCGCTGCTGCTCGCGCCCCACGGCGCCAACAACTCAAACAGCTGATACCACTCACAACTACTACCTTCGTAGTAGAACTGGTTGCAATGCTGAGCATCAGCCCCTGCCCCCGTCTTCTTCTCCCCCCCTCTTTTCTGGCAGCAATCGTGCAGGTCAGGGAAACAGACTCTTAGTCCCTGCCTCCGTTTGCACCGTCTGCCAGCACAGAATATATAGGTTCGCGACATCCGCTCAATGCAGCTCCTGCCTTGGGTGGTCCCACTTTCCTAGATGTTCTGGTCTCCGCGACGGCAACCCCCCGACGGGTTTCATCGCGCCATGTTGCCAGGTCGCAAACCCAAATCATCCGGGTACCCCAATGCTTGCCCAAGGGCGCCCAGTCCCAAGGCCACAACAGCAATTGCGTCCTGGCTTTCCACAACCTAGGCGTAGTCACCCCTCATGCACTTCAGAATTCTGCAGTTCAACTGTAATGGACTAACTGGGAACATTACGGAGATAGTCGATAGTCAAGAGACTAAACTCACAGCAAGATCTGCATTGCAGACCTGCTCTGGTTATAATGTCCACAGGAAAGACCGCGAGACCGGAAATGGAGGCGGCCTCGCGTTTATTATACACCACTCTGTGCAATATCATATATTTGATCCTGGCATCGACCGCAGTGACAATGTCTTAGAACGTCAAGGCCTGTCTGTCCGGTCAGGCGATGCAAATCTAGAAATCATCAACATCTACATCCCTCCTGTCACCTGTTGCCCCAGTGGATACCGCCCTAATATCGAGGCCTTACTCACTGGCAACAATCGCATTATCTTAGGCGATTTCAATGCCCATCACGACCTATGCCATTCAAACTTGCGGGCGGACAGTAGGGGTGAGATGTTGGCGGATCAAATAGACGAAACGACGTTCTGCACAATAAACGGAGACGCCCCCACACGTATGGTAGGAAGCTGTCATAGCTCGCCAGATATCTCAATCGTGAGCGCAGAACTCGTAAACTGCGTCAACTGGCAGCCGATGGTAACATTGGCATCCGACCACCTGCCCATACTTATTTCGTTCGAGCGTACCGCCGACTTCATCGTCACCGAAAAACGCACTTTCATAAACTTCAAAAAAGGAAAGTGGGAAGAATATAAATCTGCAACAGACAGCAGCTTTGCTGCCCTCCCTATCCCGACTGATACCCGCCAAGGGGAGCGTGCCTTCCGTAAGGTCATTGAATCCGCCTCGGCACATTTCATTCCCCCCGGGAGAATTCCCAAAATCCGGCCCCACTTCCCGGCGGAGGCCGCGAGCTTAGCGAGGGAACGCGACCTTATAAGACAGCTTGATCCAGGCGACCCCCAAATAAGGGATATAAACCAACGCATCAGATTGCTTGTGGACGAACACAAGCGGGCGAAATGGGAAGAGCACCTAAGAGGTTGTAACCTCTCTACCGGTGTAGGTAAACTTTGGTCCACCGTAAAGTCCCTATCGAATCCGACTAAGCACAAAGACAAAGTTTCCATCGCCTTTGGCGATAAGGTGCTGTCGGATGCGAAAAAATGCGCGAGCGCTTTCTGCCGACAATATATAATGCATCCTACGGTCGACAAAGATAGACGGAGAGCCAATAGACACGCACATAAACACAAACTCAGCGCGTCACCAATTACCATCACCGCTAGAGAGGTTGAGGACGCCATTGGTCGCGCTAAACCATCCAAAGCAGTGGGCCCAGACGGCATAGCCATGCCGATGCTTAAAAACCTAGGGAAAGAGGGTTTCAAATATTTAGCGCATGTCTTCAACCTGTCTCTTTCCACCTTTGTCATACCCGAGAAATGGAAAATGGCCAAGGTGGTCCCGCTACTAAACCCTGGGAAACCAGCTAACGTAGGTGAGTCACATCGTCCGATATCTCTCCTATCGCCAGTGGCAAAGACGCTTGAAGCCATTTTGCTCCCTTATTTCCAAGCACATTTGCAGCTAGCCCCTCATCAGCATGGCTTCAGGAAACTCCATAGCACTACCTCCGCGCTAAATGTCATTAGCACCCAGATAAATTGCGGTTTGAATCAATATCCCCACCATAGAACAGTACTCGTAGCGTTAGACCTATCAAAAGCTTTTGATACGGTCAACCATGGCTCGTTACTGCAAGACCTGAAAGGGTCCACCCTTCCCCCATGTCTTAAAAGGTGGACCGCAAATTATCTGGGTGGTCGGCAGGCATCGGTGCAATTCAGAAACGAAACATCAAAACAAAGGAGAATTAAACAAGGGGTGCCACAGGGTGGTGTCCTATCCCCGCTTTTGTTTAATTTCTACATATCTAAGCTACCTTCACCACCGGAAGGAGTCACAATCGTTTCCTACGCCGATGACTGCACAATAATGGCCACAGGCCCAGGCCCTAAGATCGATGAGCTATGCAATAAAATAAACGGCTATCTCCCTGATCTCTCCAGTTTTTTCGCCTCGCGAAACCTGGCATTTTCACCGACTAAATCTTCCGCGACCTTATTTACAACATGGACGCCCCAAATGTTGACCATATTGAACATCCACGTCGATGGCACTACGCTACCGACTGTCCTACACCCCAAAATCTTGGGTGTGACGTTTGATCAGGATCTACATTTTGGTGCGGACGCAACCGCAATTGTTCCAAGAATTCAGAGCCGTAATAAAATCCTCAAATCCCTTGCTGGCAGTACCTGGGGAAAAGATAAAGGAACGCTCTTGACCACATACAAAGCAATTAGCCAGCCGATTACGTGCTACGCGTCACCCATATGGTCGCCAAGCCTAAAAACCACCCACTGGAAGAAACTACAGGCCTGCCAAAATACTGCTCTCAGAATCGCCACGGGCTGTCTTCTTATGTCCCCAGAACACCATCTGCATAATGAGGCGAGAATACTCCCCATCAGGGAGAGAAATGAGATGCTGACCAAACAGTTTCTGTTGAATACCCAGAAACCTGGGCATCCCAACAGACATCTAATTGACGAACCAGCACCGCCTAGGGGCCTAAGGAGTCATCTCCGTAAGCATTTTGAGGAAATACGGCACCTGAGAACCCAGCCGTATGAAGCGGAAAAACACAAGCAGGTCCTTGGTGAACTCCATAGACAGGCGTCGGACCTTTATGTCGGGAATTGCCCGGTGAATCCAGTACTTGAAGAAAAATATCCAGAACTCGCAGAAGAGGAACGCATACTCCCCAGGGAAACGCGCGTCACTCTTGCTCAACTTCGTTCTGGATACTGTAACAGGTTAAACTCTTACCTATCCAGAATCAACCCCGACATACAAAATGTATGCCCTGCTTGCAATGTGTCCCCACATGACACCAACCATCTCTTTAATTGTAATGTGGAACCAACGCCTCTAACACCCCTTTCCTTATGGTCCACCCCTGTTGAAACGGCAAGTTTCCTTGGACTCCCGTTAGAGGATATTGATGACAATTTGTGATCGGTCGCGGCTATTAGGTGGGGCGAGCATTGCTACAACAACAACATGTGTAAATGTGCTAAGTCGTCTGCTGTTAAAAAGAATGTGCTAATTCAACCTGTCAATTATATCAATCTGAATTACTAGTCATTTCTTTTGTGCGCGCATTTTATTTATTTATTTAATTCATTCAGTCTAAAAGTACATGCTTTTTTTGCTGTTGTTGTATTAACGATAATGTTAAAAACTTAAAAAAAAATTCAATTTTGCAATTTGACATACCCAGTCAAAGTGTGATCAGCTTTCATTCTGTTCACGATCGAGTAAACATCTTTGCACGTTTGACGGCTTGCAAAAATTAATTTCAATAATTATCGGTTCTTTTGAGGATTCGTATCAGTCCAATTCTAGACAAAAATTCCGTGCGAGTTTTTCCCCTTCTCCCTTTCCTCTTATTCTGAACAATGTTTGAAAAAGCGGAAACCGGTTATGGGAGAAAAGTAGGTATTATGAATATGAGTGGGAGGGAGATATCTCTGTCATTTCTTAGGAGTTTTTTCACTCCTTAAATTAAAGGGAATGCATCAACATAGTTACAGGAAATTGGTTCTTTTAAGAAAGAACACTTATTTGTGCAAATTTTTTGCTAAAATATGTACATTCTACCACAATAGTCTTTATTTCAAGTCGAAAAGCATATCATGAGCAACGGAAGAGCTCTTGGTATATTTGATGTAGACATCCAGAAATTGCGCAAGGATTTTTTAAGAAGGCTTAAATAGATTTTGGAATATGACGAAAGACGAATTCAACTCGACTAGGCCGCCAGAAAATTGCTTTGCTCAATAGAAGGAGGCAACTCCGGCGGATTTGTGTTATCCCGCCATATTCTTCTTCTTATACTGCTCTGTTGATGTTCCTGTGGCACCAATTCATTACTCATTTCAGTGAATACCACATGAAATGCAATACTGTGCATTGTTCATATTTTATTTCTTAATTTCAAACAAATTTACAACATTAATTAAACTCTCCCCAGCGGCTTAGGAGGTCAGAATATACCCGTGGTAGGTATGCCTGTCGTAAGAGGCCACTAAAATACCAGATTCAAGGGGCTGTGTAGCGCAGCCCTTCAGGTTGTCAGCCTAATATATAGCTTCTCAAAACCCAATTGTCGACCTCACCTATCCGCGACGAATCCTGTTTCACTAACAAACGAGGCTCTGGCGACGTCAAGCTCCTCATGGAACTTGCGGGTGGGGAGGGAGGGATGGCCTGAAAGTTTAATGTGGCCATATAAATTGTTCCCGAGATGGTCGGGCTAGCACCCTAATGGTGCTGTGTTACCGGAGCGTACCGGATCTGTATCGGGCAAAGGACCATCACATCGATAACACTCCCCAAAGCCTTCGGGGAGTAACCTTATCGCTACAACATCAACAACAATAATTAAACTTTTAAATTTTTTAAACAAAATAAATAAAATGCGCAATAAAATTTCAAATCACAAAACAGCTGATTTCGAAAATTCGAAATTCCTATTCCCCAATTATTGTTCTACCTGGGAGAAAAGAATTGGAGGAATTTTTCCGCGGAATAAAAAAATCCGCGAGAACGAAATTCGGAGGGAATACTATTTAGAATGGGGCTGTATGTGTATTGCGAAGATATGAGTGACGGCGGAAATGGTTAAGTTGCTCTGCGTATGAAAAGCGGGCTTTAGAGAGAACTAATAAGAAAAGGAAATTTTGAGCAAAAGTACAAAACTACATAATTTTTTCACCAAAAAAGATGGTAGAGAAGAAAAGGCTATTGATATTGAAGATTGCTCTATCTCGGAGCAAGGAGGTGTATACATATGTCACAATAATTCACACTGGTTGACATTTGCAAACTATCTGTACATTAACCCTACTGAACAATATTGAGATTATATGTACTGCATGAAATAGCAAAAGTGGATTCTAAACCTGACGTATCGCATGTTGATCAACTTTGTAAAAAGTGATGTAACGAAAATAAAAGACACAAAGCTGAAGATTTGTTTATTGCTTTCTTTAATACAGTCCAAGCACTGTACAATTCCTGTACTGCATCGACACACCGTTGGGAAATTCTACAGACTCATGCTATAAAAAAAAAAAAATTGCAGTAAAATGTCGGACGCGTTTGCGTTTCATAAGATGTATCACATCCCATAATAATTCAGCAATTATCTTGTATGTTGATAGGAACTTTTAATTTGCTACTACATGTTTGAATATTGTAAGTAAAATGATGGATGCATTATTTTATTTGTGGATTTTGTTTATAATTAGAACAACTTATATGAAATAAAAAAAAAGGATTAATCACTTCTTACCCTTCTTGAGCATTAACCTTGAATCAACTTGTCAACTTTTTATATTAATTTACATATAAAAACGGACGTTACGTAATTATTCTCTCATAACTGGACGGTGAACAAATGGAACTCTTTCTATTTCGACTCTACATAGTATCGTTATGGATTTTTTTTGAATTATTCGTGTAGAATTCAGAAAAAGGCGGCATTTTCCCAGTGCACAGGGCGGCGTTTTAAGTTGTTGTATATTTTGTTCTCAGAACGGTAAAATGCATGGTTTCTTTCACAAAAAATGTCGGTACGTACGTAGCGATTTGCTTGAAAATTGGTAAGGGGTACTTCCGTAGCTCATTATTTGAGAAACTTGTCTTTCCGGGAAGTGGGCCAGGAACCGACCTATCCTTATATATTAGTTTTTTTCTGTACGCGTGTTTGTAATTGAACTTCCCTCTAAACAACTCGACCGATTTTGATGAAATTTATTGTGGGTGTTCAACTGGATTTGAGAATACTTTAGATTTACAATTTGGTTCGTTATCTTTCATAACTTTCCGGGAAGAGAACCAGGGCCAACCCATTAAAACTAAAAATAATAGTTTATAATGCGATTTGCTGGACGTATTTCTCTGATATGTACTATATTGTATACAAACAACTATTGTATGAATTCTGAATTAATAAAAGTAAGTTTTTCACCTTGTAATAAATAAGTTTAATGCCTAGAACTAAAAAGTAGAAAATAAAAAAATTTAAAAAAATAAAAAAATTTTAAGCACATCCGCTCTAAAATATAAACAAAAATCAGCAAAAAATGTATCCTTAATCAAAGACATATGTATACTTGCAGAACTTTGCTTTTAAAATTTTGACATAGAAATTGTAAAAATATTTATGAGAAATAAAACCATGCTCCTTACATGCCAACCTAATATAAACGCACGCACGTAGGTCATTTTCTGTCAAAACTCTCTCATGCACATACAACTTGTATGAGAGGAACCAAAATTGAATTTGCTGCGTGAAAATCTAACTCGATTTCCAATTTTTGTTCTGCGTCACATTTAGATTTGACGTTTGCACACATGCTTTACATTGTCACAACGCATGCTTATTTGGGTTAGAGCAAAAAACGCCGGTTGTTTGCGTGCGCTAAAAAACGCAGTGCGTTTTTATTAGGTTCGCATGTTCGTCTCCGAAATTCAATCCGTTTTCACTCTTTTTGGTTTAATTTCAGAAAATTACAATTCAAGTCTGAAATTTTGAATTTAAGTTCAGAAATTTCAATAAAAATTTAAATGTTACAATTGAAGTTCAGAAAAATACAACTCAAATTAATAATAATAAAGAATTAAAATTGTAACACCTTATAGTCGTTTATATATATATATTATTTTGCTTTATTTGGCAAAACAATTGTTTCGACACTCGCGACGTGTTATGATCAGTTGCTAGTTATCAACTAACCATTGTCTACAAATATAAACAAAGTATGCCTATGCAAATCAAACATTCAAAATTTTTTAAAAGCTAATGCAATGCGGCCACCGTGGTGTGATGGTAGCGTGCTCCGCCTATCACGCCGTATGCCCTGGGTTCAACTCCCGGGCAAAGCAATATCAAAATTTTAGAAATAAGATTTTTCAATTAGAAGAAAATTTTTCTAAGCGGGGTCGCCCCTCGGCAGTGTCTGGCAAGCGCTCCGATTGTATTTCTGCCATGAAAAGCTCTCAGTGAAAACTCATCTGCCTTGCAGATGCCGTTCGGAGTCGGCATAAAACATGTAGGTCCCGTCCGGCCAATTTGTAGGGAAAAATCAAGAGGAGCACGACGCAAATTGGAAGAGAAGCTCGGCCTTAGATCTCTTCGGAGGTTATCGCGCCTTACATTTATTTTTTTTTTTTTTTTTTTAATGCAATGCGAAAATAATAAAAAGAGAGTTTAAACAACAACAACAAAATACAAAAGTAATTATTTATTTTTATTTTATTTATTTATTTATTTATCAGTCTACAAATTAAACAATTACACAGACCAAATATACCGGCCCTTAAATCTCAGATGTAATACATGATATAAACAACATAAGCAGTCATCAATTTTAAAGTAATATTTAAACAGTATTGAACCAAACGCTTGACAATTTCAATTAAAGACTTAGAAGTAAGCAAAAGATAAAATGTTGTAAATGTGTTAAAATGTACTCATGAAGGAGCTTATACAGCAATAATAAAAAATGATAAAAACAAAAATAGAAAATAAGAAAAATGAATGTGTCGATTGTCCTGTGTTATTATTGTGTTTGTACAACTAATTAAATTATTGTGAGTTATTGTTTTAATGTTGAATTTGTAATGTTTATTGAAAATAATGATTACTTTTGTATTTTCATGTTGTTTGTTTGAAAATAAATAGAGTTCCTGATGATGACGCGGATGCGTCGAAATGCATAGAAGAGAAAAGTAAAAACTCTTGGTTTTTTCTTTATACATATCGACCAAAACAGCTCCAACCCAGCAAACATTTTCATAAAGAATTTGGTCCAATCAACATATAAATAATTTATGAAATTGACAATAAAGCAAATTAATAGTAGATAAAATATATACAGAATAGAATTTATACAGAATTGCATTACATATAAAAATAATGATCACTACGCAATTTTGCAAACAAGTTTCAAGTAACTGGTGCTTCAAATTTGAAACAGAGGGTTGAACAGTATATCACGGTTTAGCGTTCTTTGCTTCATTTCGAATTACAAATTTAATGTAGTTAAAAGGTATTTTTTAATACCAAGAAACGAGTCGCTGACGTCTAAATTTTTACAGTGTTTATTAAAATCACGACATAAACAGTGAAGTGGTTGGTGCATTTCATAATTCGACCTGCATGTAGCTACAAAAATTGATTGAAAATGTCTAGATGGCCTAATAGGAACGCTAAACTTAATTTCGCCAAGCAAAAATGGACTATTTATTGACCCTCTTATTATTTTAACAATAAATAAGACGCCAAGCATCTTCCTGCGGCTCTGCAAAGTGGGCAGCTGTATTAGTTTTAACCGGCTGCAATAGGGGGGAAGATTTTTAGAAGGGTCCCATGGTAAGTGTTTTAAAGCGAAAAGCAAAAATTGTTTCTGGACCGATTCCAGCTTGTCAGAATGAACCTGATAACGCGGATTCCAAATTATTGAAGCATATTCCAAAGTAGGTCTGACCAATGATATAAAAAGAGTTTTTGTAATGTATGGATCATTAAATTCTTTAGACCAACGTTTAACAAAGGCCAAGGTACCTTTAGCGCTATTCACGCAAGTTTCAATATGAAGTTTAAAATCGAGGTTTGGGTGCATAGTAACGCCTAAATCAATAAACTTAGTGACTTGCTTGATTACATAGTCGCCAATAACATAATCATGGGATTGGAAGGACTTCCTTGTAAAACACATGAACTTACATTTAGGTAGGTTTAGTGACATGACGTTTACATTACACCAGTCACCAAGACTATTCAGATCAGCCTGAAGACATGCCCTATCCATGGGTGAGCGGATAGGCAATACAAGTTTGACATCATCAGCGTACATCAACGGCTTGCAGCTCTTCAAAACACTAGGAATGTCATTAATGAACAACAGGAACAAAACCGGACCAAGATGGCTGCCTTGAGGAACACCAGAAGTTACGTTTATGAACCGAGACCGACAATTATTAAATATAACTGTTTGTTTTCTTTCCTTCACATAAGAAGAAACCCAAGAAAGAAACAAAGGAGGAAATCCTAACCGATCAAGTTTGAGTAAAAGTATAGAATGAGAAACTTTATCAAATGCCTTACTAAAATCAGTATAAATAACATCGATTTCACAATTAGTTTTAAAACTGTTGGATACAAAGGTTGTAAACTCGAGCAAGTTGGACACCGTTGATTTACCCTTGCAAAAGCCATGTTGTGAAAAGTCAATTAATGAAGATACTCCAAAAGCAATCTGTTTTGTGATAATCAATTCAAATAGCTTAGGAATTGTGTTGAGTTTGGCTATTCCTCTATAATTTGTAACACACGTTCTGCTTCCATTTTTGTGCAGTGGTATAATGAATGATTCTTTCCACTTCTTGGGGAATACCCCTTGCTTCAGGGACGCATTAAACAAACAGGCTAGAGGTCGATATAAGTATCGAGCACCTGATTTCAGCACTACCGACGGAATTTGATCCGGACCACTAGAGTAAGAAATTTTTAGATTTTCCAGATGAGTTAAAACATCATCAGTACATATATATGGGACTGCCTGGGAATCCAGAGGAGACAATCTGAAAGAATAATTCGATGGCGGGTAATCATAGGTGTTTGAATAAGTAGATTCGAAGAAATCCGCAAACATGTTAGCAATTTCGAAGCTATCATTGGAAATCTGATCATTTAGCTTCATTGTAGAAGGAAACCCTTTTATCTTCCTTTTTGAATTCACAAAGCTATAAAACGACTTAGGATTGACAAAAATTTGGCTTTTAATCCTATTGATATAGTTCCTATAACAAATTCTGTTCAATGTGTTATATTTGTGACGTAAAATTGAGTAGGCGGCATAGTCATTCATTGATCCAGAAAGTTTGTAGCATTTGAATGAACGCATCTTCTGATTTTTCAGGCGTTTCAATTCTTTAGTGCTCCAAGCCGATAATGATATAGCAGTGGTTCGGACGTAGGTATGCATTTTTTAAATATTCAGTATAGTACATTATTAAAATGGGATATACTCTCATCAATATCCCCATCGTCTCAGGCCAATTTATTCTCGATACTTCGAGTATTACTTTAGACCGATTGGCTTTTCTAAACAGAAACCGGTGAGGGGTCTCTCGCACTACGTCGGAGGAACGCTCAGATAAATTATAAGATTCCATAAACATCGTGAGAGCAGGATGATACACATCTTCAGGCAGGGTAAGGGGATCGCATCGATTTACAAAACAATTTGAATCGTCTGAGAAAATTAAATCAAAGCATTTACCGAATTTATTCTGAATGTTGTTAATTTGAAAAAGTTTAGGAAATCCTAGTTGATAGCGCGAGAAGAAGTAGGGACTAGCTTCCCGTCGATAAGACTCCATGACACACATGGCAGATTAAAATCGCCAAGTACAGTGACAGAATCACAGGCCCTGGCAGTGCTGACCACAGATTTCACTACTAAGGAATGATTCAAATATAAGGAAATGTCAGATTGTGGGGGAATGTAGTTGGCTATAAAATATTTGTAGGTTGAGGAAAGTTTTACTCTCACACAAAGAAGCTCAGCATCCTCAAAGTCAGGAAAATGTAGTTCCTCCGCGGAAAACCTAGTGTGAACGGCAATTAACACACCTCCACCAGCTCGGGCAAGTCGGTCCTTTCTAAACACTTGGAACGAACTCGATAAAACTTCAGCGTTAAAAACTGTTGGTTTTAGCCAAGTCTCAGTAAAAACGAGTACATCATAAGGACTCTTAAGACTCAGTAGAAAAATGTCCGTTAATTTGGTATTCAACCCCCTAACGTTCTGATAAAATATACTAAGATATTTATATGTTGATTGGACCAAATTCTTTATGAAAATGTTTGCTGGGTTGGAGCTGTTTTGGTCGATATGTATAAAGAAAAAACCAAGAGTTTTTACTTTTCTCTTCTATGCATTTCGACGCATCCGCGTCATCATCAGGAAGTCTATTTATTTTCAAACAAACAACATGAAAATACAAAAGTAATCATTATTTTCAATAAACATTACAAATTCAACATTAAAACAATAACTCACAATAATTTAATTAGTTGTACAAACACAATAATATCACAGGACAATCGACACATTCATTTTTCTTATTTTCTATTTTTGTTTTTATCATTTTTTATTATTGCTGTATAAGCGCTATTTGTATTGTCAATGTCTTCTTTAAAATTCATGACATTCGTCATATGTTGTTGGATGCGGAGACTTTCCAGTGTCATCCTCCTTTTGCATCTTCTCTCAACATCTAAAATTTTTGCGTTCCCAAAATCAGCTGTATGGTCATTGTCAGTCAGGTGTTGAGAAAGCGCGGTATTTGTTTTTCTGTTTTTTGCGTCCATTTCATGTTCGTGTATTCTCGTTCTCAATGCTCTTTTCGTTGTGCCAATGTAACATTTATTGCAGGCATTGTTGTTGTTACCGTTGCATTGAATTTTATACACTACATTGCATTGTTGTCCCTTGTCTATTTTGTCTTTTGTTTTTGTAAAGAAACGATTAAGTGTATTGTGTGGTTTGTGAGCAAATGTTATGTTGTCTTTTTTCATAATTCTCCTGAGCGATTGATTACTTGTTAGTCCGGGTATATAGGTAACTCCAATATAAGTTTTGTTTGTGTTTGCTTCTGTTTGTCCATTTGATGAATTAGGGTGGTCCATTTCTTGTGTCGTATTAATTATAAGCTTTTCTATTAGAGTATTCGGGTAGCTATTTTTGAAGAGAATATTTTTTATTTTCTTCTTGTTTTCTTCTATGAAATCACCGTCACTTAGAAGATGTATTTTCCTTATTAGACTTGTTGCTGTGTTAATTTTCTGCTTCCATGGATGATTGGAGTGATAATTGATAATTCTTCCTGATGCCATCGACTTTGCATACCAGTTGAACGTCTAGGAAGGCAATTTTGTTGTTCTGCTCTAATTCTTTAGTAAATTGTATCCTGGTATGCTGTGCATTAAATACTGTTAGTATGTCTTCCACGTCTTTAGCTTTAACAATTGCGAATATGTCATCTACATATTTGGTTATGTATTTGACATATATGTCTTTGCTTTTTAATTCAGCGAGGCTGTCGCCCAATATTTTGTCCAGAGCGATATTTGCAATGGTTGGAGATAGCGGGTTGCCCATTGGCATTCCGTAGATTTGTTGGTATATGGTGTTGTTATATGAAAAATAATTGTTGTCACGTAAGCAGAAATCTAGTATCGTCTGGAACTGTTTTTTGTCTATTTGTGTATGTGTCTCCAATTTTTCCCATTTTCGCATAATAGTGCGTATTGCTAAATGTATGGGTATATTCGTAAAAAGAGATACGACGTCGAATGAAATGAGAATTTCGTCGTCTTGAATTGTGGAATTATTGATTTTTTCTTTAAGTTGAAGTGAACTTTTTATATTAAGATCATCGGATATAATATTTTCTAAAATGCTTCCAACAAATTTTGATAATTTGTAACATGGTACATTAATAGATGAGCAAATCGGTCTAAGTGGTGCGTGTGGTTTGTGAATTTTCGGAAGTCCGTAAAGTCTTGGAGCATTAGCAGCCGCGGATGTCAGCTGAAATTTTTGTTTTGCATCGAGTCTCCTTTGTTTGTAAAGATTATTTATAATTGTGTTATTCTTCCTCATCAGTTTTTGTGTGGGATCATTCCTAATTGTTTTGTATGTGTTTTTGTCGTTTAGCAACTCTTTCATTTTTAGTTCGTATTCATTTTTGTACATCATAACTGTCTTGTTGCCTTTGTCTGCATTTGTTATTATGATCTCGTTTCTGTGTTGGTTAAGGAATCTTTTGGTGTCTGTCGATGTTTTCAGTATAAACTTGTCCTTAGTGCAGTTTCTAATTTTTTGCTGAAAAGTATTGATTTTTGCCGCAATGTCACTCCTTACAGTATCTTTTTCCCTCTCATCCTCAAAACTTTGTACGCATTGTTCCAAATCGGCGATTATTTCAATGGGTGAAAATGTTTTTCTTGACACTGGTAGGGCGAATTTGTTGCCAAGTGACAATAACCAACGCGACTCCTGCGGTACTTCGATGTTCGTATTGTTCACAAACCAATCTTCATTTAATCTCATGCCAAATTTTATAGTATTCTTCGAAATTTGCTTCTGGAGTTTGTCGTTGTGTATACTTTGTGTGTTTGTGGCGATTTGTGTCAAAAAATGGTGGTGGTTCTCTATAATTTTTTTGTAATCTTTTTGCTGAAGTCTGTTTTGTAACGTTTCCTGTAAGTGCTTAACGGTCGTTGTGATAATTTTAATATTAATGTTTGATTCTTTTATTTCTAAGTTAACGACTTTCAGAAGAAAGCATTGTTCTAATTTCATAAGGTCTCGTCGTGTGGTGTCTAGTTTAAAGCAGTGTTGTATCGTTTTTGTCTTACCCTGTAAATGTGATGGAATGATGCCTTAATCTTTGCACCGCAGTAAAAATTTTAGGCGCTCTTTTTGTTTAGCCAGTTTTTTGATGTTTTTGTTGTGTTGCTTGATTATGTAACAAATCTCTTCGTCGTATTTGTATTTGATGTGTTGGTAGAACTGCTTCATGTTGTTGTTTGTAATATTCCGCGTTTTTTTTCCGGTTTGCTCACCGTAAATATTTATATGTTGATTGGACCAAATTCTTTATGAAAATGTTTGCTGGGTTGGAGCTGTTTTGGTCGATATGTATAAAGAAAAAACCAAGAGTTTTTACTTTTCTCTTCTATGCATTTCGACGCATCCGCGTCATCATCAGGAAGTCTATTTATTTTCAAACAAACAACATGAAAATACAAAAGTAATCATTATTTTCAATAAACATTACAAATTCAACATTAAAACAATAACTCACAATAATTTAATTAGTTGTACAAACACAATAATATCACAGGACAATCGACACATTCATTTTTCTTATTTTCTATTTTTGTTTTTATCATTTTTTATTATTTATTGAAAATAATGATTACTTTTGTATTTTCATGTTGTTTGTTTGAAAATAAATAGACTTCCTGATGATGACGCGGATGCGTCGAAATGCATAGAAGAGAAAAGTAAAAACTCTTGGTTTTTTCTTTATACATATCGACCAAAACAGCTCCAACCCAGCAAACATACTAAGATATTATTTACGTTTGATAAGACATAATTTAAGTTTGTACCACTTCTGGATTCTTGCCTGTCAAGTTTTTTGATACCTTTAAAGTAGCGCGGTCACGGTTCGACTTTCTAGTAAACAAATGCACCACAGAGTGTTTCGGCCAGAAAGTAGAATCGAGTACCCTATCAAAAAACTTGTCAGGAACTAAGATTCTGAAAGAAGAGATCTCTCTCCCAGACTTAAAATTGAACTTATAAACATTAATATTGCTGTTAAGTTCAACACCAAGCTTATATCAGATATCAAGATATATCAGCTTCCGACAGCGATGCGTGGAGCCGTGACACAAAAATGGACCTACGGGGGGGAACAGCAGTCACCTCCCTAGGAGCACCAGGTTCAGAATTGGGTTGAATAGCAGGAACATTAAAAGCATCAGAATGATCAGCATTAACAGAATTAGTGCTGTTCCCAACAGCATTCGCTTTGTTTTTCGAAGCTGGAGTCTTGTGCTTACTAGACATTATGTACATATGTATGTAATATGTAACAACAATATATGGAACAATCTAAGTTTACTGGAATGCTGTGAAGAGACTCGAGTACAGTGGGCCTGTATCACGATTTACAGACTCATTTTTGTTTACATATATATGTAGAGATTCTAAAATGTTTAATTTTTTAATTAACTGGCACTCGTCCTCACTTATTGAATGCTCATTCGCTAAAGCATGTTCAGCGATTCCACTTCTCGGGTCAATATTCTGAATATATTTTAGGTGCTCATGTAATCTGATTCGTACAGTGCGGGTCGATTGGCCGAGTCGTTTACCGCTCTATATTAATTATTTAGTTAACTCAAATTCATGTTAAGAACTTCGAACCTAATATCAATAAGTTGGAACTAAAGTGTAGAAACTCGAATTAAGAAAATTCAAATTCAGAAAATAACAATTAAAGTTCAGAATTTCCAATTCAAATTAAAAAAGTTACAAACCAAGATCAGAAAAATACAAACAAAGTTCAGAATTTGCAATTTAATTTGAGAAAGCTACAATTCCAGTTCAGAAAATTACAATTCAAATTTGACAATTCAAGTCAGAATTTCGAATTTAAGTTCAAAAATTGCATAAACCCACAATTTAAACTCGAAAAGTTTAATTAAAGTTACGAATTTCCAAATTATGTTCAGAAAACTACAACTCAATACCTTCGGCTTCGTCAGATAAGAGCGCCACAAGCCAAAATTATTTCATATTTTCTAGTACAATTCTGCACAGAGCGACCTCATCTGTATAAACATTGAACCCATCTTGCCTATTATTTGATGCACTTAGCCGTCAAAGTTAAAGTCGGAATCATAAAGCTTTTTGCAAATTATGTATATGAGATGTCAATTCTTCTCATTCCCCTTACTAAATACTGCCTACTTTTGTGCGAACCTTATATTATTTCCGAGATTTCTGGTGATGCCACTCAAAATAGTAAGAACCTGACTATCGGTAATTGGTCTAAAAACATGTGGTATAAAACCGTGCCAACTGAACTCCTTTTAAGATTTCCTCTTAAAAAATTGCTATGAGCCAAATATTTAAGTAAATTTAAGTCATTGCAAATGCAGTAACTCAAATAAATGTCTTCGAAACTGCCTTAATTTCGTAACTCATGCATTTAATTATTGATTCGCAAATTAGATTGCATGTGCATTATGGAAAAAGTATCAAAGCTCATATGAAAACTTTATGAAAAGAGAAAATCCGCAATGAGTTCAACCAGTGTCACAACTTAAGAAATATGAGCATTTTGCATAACAACTAAAAAGTGGCATACTTTACGAGTACAAAAACAAAACAACTTTTACAATTTCCCACAACAAAATAAGCGAAGCCGAGCCAAAACTGTAAAATTATGAAATGACAATGCAAAAGTCACTCACAAATCACCAAATTTTCTTTTAGTTAGTTGCAATATTTATGCATATTCTGAAATGGAAATAGAGAAAGAAGCGAACAGTGATGAACTGTCAAATGAACGCATATATTTATGAAAAATTAGATTTTTTTTTTTAATTTTTTGCTTTCGCTCTTTTTTTATGAATTTCGCTACTTTTGCTTGAATAGCAAAAACTTGGCATGTGCATTTCATTAATGTATAAAGTTTACAATTGACAGTGACTTTTCATTACGCGAGTAGCAATGCTTTCTCCACCACCCTCTAAGACATCTCTCCAATATTTGGCATATTGCATTAACTCTTGGTTCAATATATTTTGTACTGTATAATACTGACAATGTAAAGATTGACAGTGGAGGTATGATACATGAGAGGACTAACGAAATTTCGTTTGACTAACCAAAAATAAAAGGTACGATGGATATTGAGAATACGAAGTGCTGTCCACAAAGTGGGGTACTGTCGCTTCTCCTTTTCCAGGGATACGTAGATGACACCAAAAATACTCCAAGAGGCAACTTCCAAAGTACTCTATACGATATAATCCATCTAAGATTGGCGAAGGTGTGATACAGCTAGCTGGGAAGGACTGAATCCTGAAATGATTTTTTTTCTCCAAAACATGCACTGTAGGAGAGAATCATTTTGGATGGAATGCTGTTAGTGAGCGATGTTAACCAAGCCAATTCCAAGTTAGTTTGGCAAAATATATTTAACGCAATATCTAGGGCTTGAAGACAGTATTGGTGTGTCAGGCTCCTCATATTATATGGATCGATTCACGGGTTATCTCGGGAAAGTTTGATTACAATATTGAAGTCGCTCACTAAACACTAATGCTTATGATTTGTCTGTATCACTATAGCAAGGAGCCCATTCCCAACGGTGTTGGTAGAAGAGCTTACTCCGCTACACATATTTGTAGAACAGCCCACCTAGTGGAACTTGGAGTTCAGTGGACTGCGAAGTGCAACTTTCTGAAGAAGTTGCCAGCACAATTTAAAGCGTCTTCCACCCGATTATCAACCTCACCCACATTTGGCGAGTACTTTTTGTTTAGCAGGCGAGGCTTTTTCGATCAAGGGGGGCCTCTACGTGATCACATTAAATCGTTCCCGAGATTGTCGAGATAATGCCCTAATGGTGCTATTTTACGGACAGTACCATATTAAGATCCAGCAAAGTACTATCAACGCAAAACCTTTGGAGAAAAATAATAAAGCTGATCCTAGAAAGCATATCTTAAGGTAGCAATGTAATTCTGCCCGAACACATAGAGAAACTGAGAGAGCAACTATTAATATCCGTTTTCAAAGGCACGATATCAACAAGATAATAAAATTTTAAGAGCTCTAAACACCTTATTGATACACGCATTGCTTGAGGACAGCATAGGGAACTGAATCATGAACTTTGGTCCCAAATGCAACGTAAGCGGTGGTACGCGGTAGGACGGCTCGCGGACACATTTCGGCAGGAAATATTCGCCTTAAGTCTGTGTGGTGAAACATATCTGCAAAATGGCAACTCAGACGAGTCTATCGTGGTACTCGGAAACAGCAAGGTAGGACATTTCCTAAATTCTACTAAATAAAGGTCACAATATATATTAGAAAAACCGGATATTGCAAATTTTTCCATTTTTTAGTTATTTATTTAACCACTTACTTTTGTTAGCGGTAAACACCACGATACAATTCTTTTTTTTGGTTTACAATTTTTTGATATAGATAAAAGCAACCTCCTTTAACAGAAAAGGTGTTCATGGAAGAACTTCGTCGGTAAAATTTCATTAAAGCTAAAACTTTGGCTACCACGAAATGAAATACCAACACCTCAATCATTAGATAACAAAAAGCTGCTGAGAGATCTCATCAATCTACTGTAGCTTTGTATTTCGTTTCTTGTATTTGTAGTTATACGTGCACCACTACAACTCAACATTTTTAGCACCAATGAACGTCTGTACAACTCCCCTAAAAAAACTGCTGGATATAACAGTTGAGTTCATTAAAATAATTAGCATTTTTCGATTGTGTCAGCTTGTTGTCCGATTTTTCCTTTTGGCACTTGCAAGCTAACGTGCAAATATCATTTTCTCACTCCCCAGATAGTTGGCGCACTCTCAATGTAACGGCTGTTACGACTGCATTGCATTGGTAATAAAAATCACTGTAATTTTAGTGCTGCTCCCATTTAACAATTTTTGACACTATTTGTACACAAACACACACATACATATGTACAAATAGGAGTACATGAAAAAAATGTAACTGGCCGTCCGCCCAGTGGTGCACGCGACATCCTGTTTGCCTGCCAATTTGTAAATTTGGCGCAAAAAAAAAACAAAAAATGGTCTGTCGAGGGAAATATGCTAACCGAATATGTGAAAGTGTTTGTGAAAGGCAGCGTAGCCAGTAGCTAAAGGATTTTCAAATATGAATAAAACAAATAACGACCACAAAAGCTACAAAAATTATAAAATTCATATATATCTGACTTTTTCTATTTGACTTTTAAGTATTTCGAATGTTTCGAACTTTATGCAGTCGTCCATTTTGTTCGCCGTTCTTTGTATTCTTATGCAGATTACTGTTTTATTTATTTATTTTTTTTTATTTTGTTGTTCTTATTTTCTTGCTTTTATTGTTTTTGGTTCTTTTATACGTATTACACAGCAAATCGTTCAACGTACTTCACACCTACTTCCGTGCCGTTTGACGTTCTATGCAAATTTGTGCGAGACTATGGCTATAACTAGCGTTCACCGCCAGCCACCAGTTGACTCCGATACTGATAAGCACCGTTACCCGTTACATAGCGCCAATGAGTGTATAAGCCTTTTGCTAGCACACACTTGGCTATTGTGGATGTAGTAAGTTTCGCTGACTTGAGCTGCACCAATATTTTGGCAGTTTGATTGCCAAGTTGTTGCTTTTTTTTATGGTCTCAAGTTCGTAATGAACTAAGAATGAGAGCCACTTTTTTATGCAGATACTCATGTTTTTATATGTGCCTTACAAACATACAATTTACATGTTAGAAATATTTATAATCTAAAGAAAATTACTAACAACGTAAGCTTCTGCAGAGGGAGGTAGTACGCCATCGTCGCATATTGATCTCTGATGATACTCGAAGATATCTCACTGTAGATTTGTTTAGCTTGAGAAGGAAAGACTTTGATTTGAAATTGTGTCTACTTCCACTTTTGCTTAGCGCTAGGCATCACAAAGAGTTTATATGCATATATGTAAAACGTATACACACACATATATACAAACCAAGCTTTGCTTACTTATTACCTAACTAGCTTATATTTGTCTCAATACTTGGTATGTAATGTTTTTGCAATACCATTTTTTCACTTCCCACTCACACACAGACACACAATTTTTTCTACTTTGTTTACTTAAGCTGGTCAAAATGTTTTTACTAACATTTTATCTCTGTATGTGTGTGGGTGTGTTTTGGTGTGTTGTTTTTGTTGTCTTTTATAGTCATTGCCGCTTAGTAAAGCTTTAGGCGCTTAAGACACGCTGACTGTTGAGGATAATGGCAGCATTAAAAGTGCGACTGTGAAAAGGGCGTAAAAGCGACACTCATACACAAACACACGGACTTAAAGTGGAATAAAACAACAACATTAAGTGAAGCAACAACAACAAAACATAACAGAAGTGACTACACAATGACAACCAACAATGACAAAAAGGCTAAGTGACAACTAAACTTAATGGCACTCATCATGGAGGCAGCGGACATTAGCCTCATTGAATTGAATAGCCCAAACAGAGAAGACATTACAACGAATGTCGAACGGAAGGGAAAAGATATTTGACACAATATGGCTGCGGAGTGGCGTATCTTACATATGTTGTACTTAAATGAATATATGACGCAGGTTGCAGTGATGAGTTGCTTAAGAATCACAAAATATTAGAACCACATTTAGATAACATGAAATAAAGTGAAGTAATGAGGAAACCAACGAAAGTAATGACAGTTTGAATTTAGTGACGTTAATACAAGTACGGCGATTACATATTGCACATGCCTACAATAACCTACTTTAATTTCCTTCCCGAAGTATCACCTGGCAACGGACGAGTAAACAAAGCAGGACCGGAAGAAAAACTTAACCTCGTACTGAACTGGAAGTTAGAGCCGCAACTCAGGCTGTAGCCAAAAGTCAGTTGGAGTCCTTACCCAACACCGAACCTATAAACAACGCCTAAAATCAAAGTATAATCTGACGCTGAACGAAAAATTCTACCTGGTTATGAAAAACAACAAAACCACAAAAAAACCTCCAATACTGAGACAGAACCGAAATCCGAACCAAAACCAAAAACGGAAACTGTACAGACATCCGAACTAGTAACCAAAATAAAACCATAACTGAAACCAGATTCGAAAACTAAAACCAAAAACTTAACCGAAAGAGAAACTAAACCCGAAACTGGAAACAAAACCGAAGCCGGTATTAGAACCGAAACTGGAAGTCGAACCAAATGCGAAACAAGTACCGGAACCGTAGCTAAAACTATAACCAAAACCGAAAACGTGAACGGAATCAGCCCTAAAACCGAGATCAAACCCGACAATGAACTGAAATCGTGGGGGGTTGGTTTGAAGTTAAGTCGAACTGATCAATGCAAGGCTGTATGTTAGCTTGAGCAAGCGTGCAAGGAGTTAACTTTATTCCAATCCAAGCAATTTTTTTTTGATTGTGAACGGCGTCGATTAGTGCCGGGATGGGCGCCTCAGTAGCACAATTTCTATCAAACCACTTGTTTTCCTACATGCCGTTTCTCTAAATTAATAATATAATGAACCTACTAACCGTTCTCTCCATCCTGATAGCTTCTCAGAGGGAACTTCATATTCTACGACATTGTCGAATCATCGGTGCGATAGTAAGTTGGGCTGGAATGATACCCATAAGGAGTATCACTGCAGAATTGTTAATTTCAAAGTAGTTCTCTCTAACGAAACATGGGTATATAGATTTGGAGACTTCGCAATTGTTCCGGATGGAGCAAAGTAAACTCGTTGCACTAAGATAATTTTCTTTAATGGATTGTTCTCTTTGTCCTACACCTTCCACCACGTTTTTATGAATAAAATGCATTTTTGTACATCCCATAGATAGGCGATAGTTTCCAGTTCTTCTCGAATGATCTTTTAACTGTAGTACGCCCAGAACCTTCTCTGGTCCTTCTTCAACATTCCCTTTCAGATTATTTTAACGGTGATAATTATGCGAAAATCGTTGGCTTGATGACGTTGGCAGAAATTGACTTATGTGCAGTACATTTTTTAAGTTGTTAACATATATCACTTCACTGCCTTTTTGCTCTAATGTCTTCAAGGGCTTCATTGACTACCAGCATATGTAAGAGAGGCGACAGGACCTCTTCTTGGAAAATACCCTCCTTGTAATTTCTCGGTCATAATTCTGCTCTCAAGCATAGAGTAGTATTTCCCATTACGTGCTAATTCTCTGCAGATGGGCTCTAACTTGTTTGTCTCTTCATTAACACCACAACCACCTTATTTTTTACTTTAAATCTATTTTTCTCTAAAATCAATAACAAAAACCATTGTATAAAACAATACGACAAAACTCGCTAATTAAATACATATGATCATGTTGATATAATAGTAACAGCGGAAGTATTAAAAACAAATACTGTAAAAATCCGAACAAATGTTACTAAGCTTTCAAAAGCGCGCCTAAAAATCATATCCACACTATTAGGAATAAACTACATACAGAGTGTATGTGCCTACATTGTGATCAAAAGGAATAGAAACAAAAAGGCAACTCTTAGAGACCAATTGTACAGCGAACAAAGGCACATTCATATGGCTTAGCAGCTAAATATGAATGTTGTAGATTCGAGTTCAACGGTCAGCTCCCGAAAAGCTAGCTGATGAAGAAGTGAAATTCAGAAACATGTCCTAGTAACCATCGCCGTTTGTAAACTTATAATTTTCCTCTAATATCAATAATAAATCTATTTTCGCTTTATACCATGAGTGTTGGAAATTTTAAAATTATTTAGAGCCCTGCTTAATACCAAAATCTCAAAGTCTTACGTAAAATACATTGCACTGAAAGATTCAGAAGAACAAATTTTCAATTTCGAAAAAAAATTTTCTCAATTTGATGAAAGCAAAAAAGTCTTTGATGTGAAGTTGCATAAAGGATTAAACACTCATGCGTACTCAGGTAATAACTCAATTACTAATCATATTACTATTAACCATACATCATTGTGAATTTCTGCATAAGCATTTACACATAGTAAACAAATTATAGCGCTAAGTAAAAAGTTTTTATGTTTAATATATACGAGTCAAAAGCGAACTAATTAAAAATACGCAAATGTATGTGCGTGTGAATAAATGAATAAAAGTATGTGTGTGTGTGTGCATACACTTGTAAACTGAAGACGATATGAATACCACATACATACATGTGATTTATTAAAAACTTCTAGCGCATAAAGGGTAATTTTGAAAAAAAAAAAAACATAAAAATGCTGCATACTGAAGTAAAACAACAATCATATGGGTATATGTGTGTGTTTAGATGTGTTTTTGTACGCTTGCTTGCGTTTTCTGATGCTTACTAGTCATTTATACTTTACAAAGTGTTGATGACTTTCGACTGCTCATATAAACAGATTTCTATGCTTTTTATACTCAGCTGACCAGAGCTCACAGAGTATATTAACTTTGTTCGCATAACGGCAATCCGTAAAGGCATAAACTAATCGAGATAGATATAGACTTCCATATATCAAAATGATCTGGGCGAAAAAAGAAATTTATTTAGCCATGTCCGTCCGTCCGTTAACACGATAACTTGAGAAAATTTTGAGGTATCTTGATGAAATTTGGTATGTAGGTTTCTGGGCACTCATCTCAGATCGCTGTTTAAAATGAACAATATCAGACTATAACCACGCCCACTTTTTCGATACGAAAATTTCGAAAAATCCAAAAAAGTGCGATAATTCATTACCAAAGACGGATAAAGCGATGAAACTTGGTAGTTGGGTTGACCTTATAACGCATAATAGAAAATTAATAAAGTTTTGGACAATGGGCGTGGCACCGCCCACTTTTGAAAGAAGGTAATTTGATAGTTTTACAAGCCGTAATTTGACAGTCGTTGAAGATATCATAATGAAATTTAGCAGGAGCGTTACTACTGTTACTATATATATGCTGAAAAAAAATTAGCTAAATCGGATGAAGAACATGCCCGCTTAAAAAAAGAAAAATTTTAAGTCAAATTTTAACAAAAAATTGATTATCTTTACATTATATAAGTAAATTATGTCAACATTCAACTCTAGTAATTATATGGTGCAACAAAATACAAAAATAAAAGAAAATTTCAAAATGGGCGTGGCTCCGCCGTTTTTCATTTAATTTGTCTACAATACTTTTAATGCCATAAAGTGCACAAAAATTTACCAACCCTTGTGAAATTTGGTAGTAGCATAGACTCTATGACGATAACTGTTTTTTGTGAAAATTGGCGAAATCGGTTGAAGCCACGCCCAGATTTTATACACAGTCGATCGTCTGTCCTTCCGCTCGGCCGTTAACACGATAAATTCAGCAAAAATCGATATATCTTTACTAAACTTAGTTTACGTACTTATCTGAACTCACTTTATCTTGGCACAAAAAATGGCAAAAAATGACAAAAATTCCATAATTCTATACCAAATATGAAAAAAGGGATGAAACATTGTAATTGGATTGGTTTATTGACACAAAATATACCTTTAGAGAAGGTGTGACATCCATATCGTACAAACACATTCTAGAGTCACCCCTGGTCCACCTATAGAACTATGGCCCACTGCCTTTCAAAATACTCTTTAATACTTTCCATTTCATACACATGTCATACAAATACATTCCAGGGTTACCCTAGGTTCATTATTCTACATGGTGATTTTCCCTTATTCTGTCTCCAAAGCTCTCAGCTGAGTATGTAATGTTCGGTTACACCCAAACTTAGCCTTCCTTACTTGTTTTTTATGCATTTGCCAACACGATTCAAACTTAGGCGCTTATGCGCGTTCAAAAAATATTTAGATATGCATATGTTTACAACTAAAAGACATAACACAGCATCAAATGAAATAAAACAAAAACACCAACAAAGAGTAAAAATCAAGAATTATGCATAAGTTGCTATAAATGGAAGACTTCGTGAGTGGCTAATGAACGAACACTGGCTGACCCGCCACTCGGTATTTGTAGTTGTAGTTGGCTGTTAATAAATATATTGGCCATGTGTAAATGTTGAATTGTTAAGATTTTGTATTTGTCTGCATCGCTTACAATATCTAAGCATCCAATAAATGAAGTCAACAAAAGACAATCAAGGGAATTTACGAATTTACCCTTTTATTGTACTGGTGCCAACATAAAAATAACAGGTAAGGAAGGTTAAGTTCGGGTGTAACCGAACATTACATACTCAGTTGAGAGCTATGGGGACAACATAAGGGAAAATAACCATGTAGGAAAATGAACCGAGGGAAACCCTGGAATGTGTTTGTATGACATGTGTATGAAATGGAAAGTATTAAAGAGTATTTTATAAGGGAGTGGGCCATAGTTCTATAGGTGGACGCCGTTTCGAGATATTGGCATAAAGATGGACCAGGGGTGACTCTATAAAGTGTTTTTGTACGATATGGGTATCAAATTAAAGGTATTAATGAGGCTTTTAAAAGGGAGTGGTGGTAGTTGTACATGTGAAGGCGTTTTCTAGATATCGACCAAAATGTGGACCAGGGTGACCCAGAACATCATCTGTCGGGTACCGCTAATTTATTTATATATATAATACCACGAACAGTATTCTTGCCAAGATTTCAAGGGTTTTTTATTTCGCACTGCAGAACTTTTTCATTTCATTCTACTTAATATGGTAGGTGTCACACCCATTTTACATAGTTTTTTTCTAAAGTTATATTTTGCGTCAATAAACCAATCCAAATACCATGTTTCATCCCTTTTTTCGTATTTGGTATAGAATTATGGCATTTTTTTCGTTTTTCGTAATTTTCGATATCAAAAAAGTGGGCGTGGTCATAGTCGGATTACCGCCGTTTTTTATACCAATACAAAGTGGGTTCAGATAAGTACGTGAACTGAGTTTAGTAAAGATATATCGATTTTTGCTCAAGTTATCGTGTTAGCGGCCGAGCGGAAGGACAAAGGGCCAACTGTATATAAAAACTGGGCGTGGCTTCAACCAATTTCGCCCTTTTTCACAGAAATATGTTATAGTTCCAGAATCTAAGCCCCTACCAAATTTCACAAGGATTGGTAAATTTTTGTTCGACTTATGGAATTAAAAGTATCCTAGACAAATTAAATGAAAAAGGGCGGAGCCACGCCCATTTTGAAATTTTCTTTTATTTTTGCATTTTGTTGCACCATATCATTACTGGAGTTGAATGTTGACATAATTTACTTATATACTGTAAAAATATTAAATTTTTTGTTAAAATTTGACTTTAAAAAAATTGTTTTTTTAAGTGGGCGTGGTCGTATTCCGATTTTGCAAATTTTTTTTAAGCATAACGTTCCTGCCAAATTTCATCATGATATCTTCAACGACTGCCAAATTACAGCTTGCAAAAATTTTAAATCACCTTCTTTTAAAAGTGGGCGGTGCCACGCCCATTGTCCAAATTTTTACTAATTTTCTATACTGCGTCGTATGTTCAGCTCAGCTGCCAAGTTTCATCGCTTTATCCGTCTTTGGTAATGAATTATCGCACTTTTTGTGTTTTTCGAAATTTCCATATCGAAAAAGGGGGTGATATTGTTCATTTTAAACAACGATCTGAGATGAGTGCTCAGGAACCTACATACCAAATTTCATCAAGATACCTCAAAATTTACTCAAGTTATTGTGTTAACGGTCGGACGGACGGACGGACGGATATGGCACAATCAAATTTTTTTTCCATCCTGATGAGTTTGATATATGGAAGTCTATATCTATCTCGATTCCTTTATACATGTACAACCAACCGTTATCCAATCAAAGTAAATATACTCTGTGAGCTCTGCTCAACTGAGTATAAAAATGTAAGGTCCCTGCAAAAAATCGTGCGATTTATCCCTAAAAAGATTGGTCTCCCATTTATCCCTTTTGTCTACATTTGGGCACGATTGACCCCATTTAGTCCCTTTTGGGTACAGTTGGAATTAGTCAGTTTGAAATCTATGTAGCCCATTTCAAGAAATATTAAAAAAACGGCAACAAAATTAGTAAAAGAAAAATGGTCACAGGTGATTTAATCGAACTATTTAAGAAAAAATCGGAGCCGCCCTATGCCGAACCTAATTTACTAGGTCATAACGACTACGCCGGAGTTAGGGTTAAATTTTCCGAGAATATTTTTTATTCCTTTTTGAAAAGGGGGCGAACAGCTTACATCAAATAGATTTGGTGGTTTGGCAAACCCTTCGATTGTGTTTCTGCCATGAATAGTATCCCGGCAAAAAAGTCATCTGCCTTAGCATTACCATACTTTACAGTACCGTAAGAGAAGAATATAGCCATTTCTTTTTATTTCAAAACGTGATTGTTCCAATTAGGCCACAAGTGTACTACATTTTATCACATATATATACATATTTATTTTTTTTAATGACCGTTATGGCAGCGCGCTGTCCTTAAGTGGCCAACTGAAACCAGGATAATCCTGTTCACGCGATAAAATTATTTAAAAATTAAATATATATCTATATTTTTCTATTTGCCGCGGTGTTGGTGGGCAGTGCTTCGAGATATAAATCTGCTCAACTAAAGAAGTTATATCATCAGCTGAGCGTAATATTTAAGTTAATAAAAGAGGACCAACAGGTTTACATTAATTAATAAGAGAGGTGAGAACGGTTGTTTTATAGAAAATAATAAATATAACTTAAAAAAAAAATCGCAAATATGGTGCCGTTTTAGTATCTACAATCCACTTAGATATTTGATGTTGATCGCACCGTAGTACATAGGTTCGTGTCCCCGCTATTAAGCACAACCCGTTTTGTAGCCAGTTGTTTAACCACTGGCGCGAGTATTCAATAATTGGCGCTAGATATGTCCAACTCTCCTTTGCGCGCCTTACCTAGAGACTTACAAACAAGCATACTGTACGTGTCTTGAGATTCACTCATTTGTACATACATATATTTTGACTTGTGCTATGACAGTCTACTCAGTACGTTGTCTCGTAACTTGAAGATTATTCTATTTCAGTTTAAAGCCGACTAAATGCTCTCCACAAACCTTTGCTTGCACACAATTTATTCCCATGATTTATTCTATTTATGCTTAAGTTGCATTACCAACAACTTTTTCCGCTTATGCGTTGGTTGCTGTTCCCAGCAATTATCCGATTTATGTTAGGCTGCATTTCCCACACGTATTATGTAAGTATGCATTAGTGTAAATATTTAATGTAGCTCACAAGAATTAATTAGAACCATTTTGTATAAATATGAATGAAAGTTTCCTAATAAATCAATCATTGGTTTGACACCAACCACCAAACAAGACCGGGTCTTTCATTAATGGAAAGGTAAATTCACACATTTTACAATATTCGAGCTATCAAATGTGTTTCAGTGGTAGTTATAATCTTGGCACAGACACCGGAAGATTTGAAATGTCTCGTAGGTCGAGAGGGAACACAAAAGTTTACACCATTCAGAAGGAGTAGGCTCGAAATAGATAAATATTACACCAAGCATTTCCCTTCGACTAGCAGACGTTGGAAGATTGATAAGTTCCCTTCGATTAGTATAACGTGAAAGATTATATATTACACAGCTTTAAAATAAATCGTACGCGGAAATTAAACTCTAAAAACTACTTCATAAATTCATCATCATAGACTTACTTCTTTGAGGGGCAAATTCTAAATCTTTTGATGCATTTAGATAGTTTCTTGCAATGCTGATATAACCTCAGATTTAGCTCATACCAGAGATCTAGAGGCATTATCGACTAGAAGATCCCAAAATATCAAACACTCAAGTTAATCGTAATTAATTATGTAATATGATATAGAATATAACAGTGAATTAGTGTCAAAATAGGAACTGTTGACTAGCAAAATTTGCTTAAAAATAAGCAACTTTTAACGGGCTTAAACAATTTTTTACCCTCATGTGGCGACTGTACCAAACGCTGAAAACGTTTTTTTTTTTTTTGTTCATTTTTACCTTTTTTATCATTCAAAAATGTTTCTTTTTAATTATTATATTGAAAGCTATTCAAATCAATTTTTGTATTTTTGTTTTGACCACTAATGGGTTAAAGTACCAAAAAATGCTTTGCATTATAGCTAAAACAACAAGGAGTTTCACAAAAATATTCCTCTTGAAAGATTACAATAAATAACATTATTTATTACTCAAAATCTCGTAACTTAATCAAAATATTTTAGCTGTACGATTTTTGTCTGTCATCTCACATAGACAGCTATTTTTACAGTGGAATGCTTAAATTTAATAAAAACTTTTAATCACTCAATGCAATCGCTTTCAATTTTTGTGAATTCAATACTATGACAAAAAAAGTTCCCGACTTAAGTACGTACATGGCGTATGCGTAACTTTTGCTGACATACAAAATGTTTCGCACCACCCAGTGGCGCACGTGAAATTGAACAAAAAAATTAAATTTAAAATTCATAGTTCTGAAATATGAAAAACCTTCGTGTTAATCGAAGGAACCTATAAGCAAAACGTGGTGATGATTGTAATGTGGGAAATACGTTTCCATGGGGAACACACACACACATAGAATTTGATATTTATGTATATAGATATAACAAATAGTGTCAATCAGTTTTAAGGTTTTACAATCTCGGCCTTGCTCTGCCAGCCAAAATTGTAATCAAATTTTGATTAAAAACAGCTTAAAAATTCTATTCTGCAAACACATTTTCAAAGTCCAACATAAATATTTGTGACCCTATACTCATTTGTCATGCAAGTATTTATAAAATTAAGCTTTTATGTATGTAGATCTTGAGTACTCACCAAGCGCATGCTGTCATTTACGATGTTCCTTGTTGTCTTTGACAACACTGCAATCTACAGCAGCAACAACAACCGCAACACAGTAGTCTGCAAGTAGAAAATATAACAAAAATTTATGTAACTAAAACAAGACAAATGTACAAGAAACCTTATCAATCATTATACTTTATTTCGCCCATTTATTTAGGATAACATTTTTTATGCACACATTCTTTAACATCTTTCAACAATTTCAATGTATGTATAATTTTAAAAATATTTTTGATGATTTTCATTTGTATACTTTTCTCTTTTCTAGTTTATCTTCCGTGTTTTGTTTTTTATACTCAGCTGATCAGAGCTCACAGAGTATATTAACTTTGTTCGCATAACGGTAATCCGTAACGGCATAAACTAATCGACATAGATATAGACTTCTATATATCAAAATGATCTGGGTGAAAAAAGAAATTCATTTAGCCATGTCCGTCCGTCTGTCCGTCCGCCTGTAAACACGAAAACTTGATTAAATCTTGATGAAATTTGGTATGTTGTTTCCTGGGCGCTCATCTCAGATCGCTATTTAAAATGAACGAAATCGGACTACAACCATGCCCACTTCTTCGATATCGAAAATTTCGAAAAACGGAAAAAGTGCGACAATTCATTACCAAAGACGGATGAAGCGATGAAACTTGGTAGGTGCGTTAACCTTATGACGCAAAATAGAAAATTGGTAAAATTTTGGACAATGGGCGTGACACCGCCCACTTTTAAAAGAAAGTAATTTAAAAGTTTTGCAAGCTGTAATTGAAGATATCATCATGAAATTTGGCAGACATGTTACTCGTATTACTGTATGTGTGCCAAATAAAAATTAGCGAAATCGTATGACGAACACGCCCACATTTAAAAAAAAAATTTTTTAAGTCAAATTTTAACAAAAAAAAATTTAATATTTTTACAGTATAAAAGTAAATTATGTCAAAATTCGACTCCAGTAATGATATGGTGCAACAAAAAAAGAAGATAAAACAAAATTTCAAAATGGGCGTAACTCTGTCCTTTTTCATTTAATTCGTCTAGAATACTTTTAATGCCATAAGTCGAACACAAATTTACCAATCCTTGTAAAATCTGGTAGGGACATAGATTCTATGACGATAACTGTTTTCTGTGAAAATGGGCGAAATCGGTTGAAGCCACGCCCAGTTTTTATACACAGTCTACCGTCTGTCCATCCGCTCGGCCGTTAACACGATAACTTGAGCAAAAATCGATATATCTTTACTAAACTTAGTTCGCGTACTTATATGAAGTCACTTTATCTTGGTGTAAAATATGGCTGAAATCCGACTATGACCACGCCCACTTTTCCGATATCGAAAATTACGAAAAATAAAAAAAGCCATAATTCTGTACAAAATATGAAAAAAAAGATGAAACATGGTAATTGGATTGGTTTATTGACGCAAAATATAACTTTAGAAAAAACTATGTAAAATGTGTGTGACACCTACCATATTAAGTAGAATGAAATGAAAAAGTTTTGCAGGGCGAAATCAAAAGCCCTTGGAATCTTGGCAGGAATACTGTTCGTGGTATGATATATATAAATAAATTAGCGGTACCCGACAGAAGATGTTCTGGGTCACCCTGGTCCACATTTTGGTCGATATGTAGAAAACGCCTTCACATATACAACTTAGGTCTACTCCCTTTTAAAATACCCATTAATACTTTTAATTTGATACCCATATCGTACAAACTCATTCTAGAGTCACCCCTGGTCCACCTATATGGCGATATCCTGAAATGGCGTCTACCTATAGAACTAAGGCCCACTCCCTTTTAAAATACTCTTTAATACCTTCCATTTGAAACCCATGTCATAAAAACACATTCCAGGGTTACCCTAGGTTCATTTTGTCTCCAAAGCTCTCAGCTGAGTATGTTATGTTCGGTTACACCCGAACTTAGCCTTACTTACTTGTTATTTCTTTCCTTTTTTCATTGTTTGTTTGAAAATGCCCTGAAGACGTTTTAAATCGTTTTAAAATAGCTAGCACGTCCATAAACACTCACCCGCATACGTCAAGTTATCCTTTGCCAGAGCTTGACTCTCCTCACAACTCAACTCAGTTTACAATTTGCTAACTGCCTGACACAGAAGGCCATCACTAAACAACTAGTCATCATCTATTTTGTTCCACTTTTATGTTCGTATTCTTTTTTCATTACCTTTGTTGTTGTAAAGCAGAGAAAAATAGACGCTTGGGATAAAATGGCATACGAACAAATTTTTTATACTTACTCAAATCAAGAGTATACAAATGAACGAAGGTTTGAATGGATGTGGGTGTGTGTGTGTGCAGGAAGAAGGCGAGTCTTCTATCAAATCTGCTGACATGATGTTCAAGAAAATATTTTTTTTTTTGGATTTTAAGTATTTAGAGGTATGTGTGTGAGTATGCGATCATTCTTGCTCACTGTAGGTGTATCGCTATGCATTACACAGACCGTGGTAAATATGTATGTAATCGTATCTTGTAAACATTGGAGCGACATTCTGAGAAAAAAGTCTTATTTTGAAATTTGCGTTAAATTATTCTTGGTATATTCATAACTAAATCAAATTTTGTACTCGTTCTAAGAACTCATTGTAATGAATGAGCTTTTTTAGCTATGTCATAGCAGGAGCAAGAACAACAAATGAAACACATATAAAGTATTGGCATTAAGGTCAGTTGCTTAAGGCCAAACCAAGCTGTTGGTGAAAAGTTTGTAAGAAATGCTATAAAAACAAACTAATGAAATATAGGAGAAAATATATGAGGTCAGCCTAGATTGACTTTCTTGAACATATGAATATTATAAACATACAAACATGCATCTTTTGCGTTGATGTTATGCATTGAATCTCGCTATTGAAATTTGTATTCATAGAAGGCCACACATAATAGGTTATCAATTTTCACTAAAACGGGGTTGTTAGAGTAAAAGTAGCTGCCAATGATACACGATACTCTTAAGCCCATTGTGGTACGACAACTTGGTTTATTTCCACCATCAAACCGAACAGATAGTTAATTAAACGGTCGTCAATCTGACAGGTCGAACCATACTAAAAACTTTTAAAAAAGGTGTGATCCGCTATGTCTCTAAATGTTTTAGTCTTAATTCCTAGACAAGTAGGTTAGCACAGGGATGTGGGTTTAGGCTAAATCCGGAGAAGACTAATGCAGTACCCTTCACGAGGAAGTAAAAACCACCCACCTTTGAATTACCAATGCATAACGGCCAGCAATTAACCATATCATGTAGTACCAAATATTTGGAGCTGACAAGCGATTCGATACGAAAGGCCTGCCTCGCTTTTTATGGTTGCAAAGTCAAATATGATCTTTTGTATATAGGAGACAATGGTGCGACCAGTGCTGACGTATGGCTCTATAGTGTGGTGGGCAGCTTTTAGTAAAAACTATGATCACACCAGCCCACAGAAAGTTCAGCGCACTGCGTTAGTTGGTGCCACCGAGCCGTGATGCATCTGTGCCACAGCTACTATAGACCTCAACTTAAGCCTGCTTCCGATAGGTATGTAGATATTGTGACGTCGGCACAAACCGCACTGAGATAAATATTATTTTCCCCGCAAATTACACTTGGGCAAATCCGTCAAAACAGCATCTCCCGCTATAATCACTAATATAAGGAAAGGGATTGTTTTCAAAGACCTATCCTTTGGAACCTAATGGTGAACACCCTATTAATAAAGATAGAAGGAACTGGCTATCACTTACACAGATGACATCGCTCGAACAGCAACCGGAAAAAATTAAATTCAAAGTTCTTCGAGGCAGTATCACTTCCCCAAAGGTTGCAAACTATTTCATGCGAACTAACCTCTCGATACACCACAATGGTGATGTGGGCCACGGAGCACAGTATTGTACTCCAGAATTGTGTTGCTGATGAGCTAGCGATTAAAGTCACTGAACAGATCGAGTTATGACCCATCGCTGCTACCCTTTCCACGTGCAAACACTTCATAATGTCTGGCAGTTACTGAGAAAATCAATGCCAGATAGGCATTGGAACCTACCAGTGAGGTTTCTCGAGACCAGGCCTCATATAAATGAGAACTGAACTAGGTTGCTTACCAATCTTTATTGTCTCTTCTTAGACCCATTGATGGGGATGTTAGCGGGACGCTGACTGATGGGAGGACACGGCGGACTCACGGGAATTTCAACGAATGACTTCTGTCAAAGCAATAGGTATGATGAGGTGATAGAAAGTAATGAAAATTTTCTCTGCATATGTCCGGCAGAACACGCAAGCAATGTCTCAACAAGTATTCATCGGGGATTTAGAGAAGCATGACTCAGCTGAAATTGAAGGCATCCTGCGAAATATTTGACACCCACTTTTTTTACTTTTTGCATAGAGCTAGCTGGCCGTAGTGTGCCCTAAGACCTTCCTGGGGCAGCAACGATAGTCAACCTAACCTTATTTAACTAAAAGGCGGGAAGCGATTTCTTTAACTGAAACAAGGAAGATAATAACTCTTGGATTGAATGAAAGTGACAGTAGACAGAACTATAATGGCAGCCTCTGAAACTGATCTTAAGAACGAATGAGAGCTCACATTGAAGGGAGCAAATAGGGTGATATAAGAGTCTCGCAATCGTTATCCAGGGCTGACTTTTTTGGCGGGTGTCAGCACGAGCTATGGGCGGTTCAGAATATATAAGAAATCAAATCAGCCAGAATCTATACTAGATGAGAAGAGCAGCATCGGAGGAAAGGCCTACTAGCACCAGCGAGGGTCGACAAGGAGGAGCAAGCGAGAGATGCTCCAAAAAATTTATCTCTGATTGGCGACTGGCTGGGGAGAACTTGCAGCGCCAAGCTGATAATGATTCCCATTCAGATTCTTGATGAAAAGGGTACGTAAAACCATTTTGACACTTTCGCCGAAGCATGTTTGTAGGATGTAGCATTAAAAGGCAGCCGAAAATCGTTTGATACATTTAAAATAGCAAAAGGTTTAACCGTACAGTAAACTCGGGGACCAACAAAAGGGCCAACAGCGAACAACAGCAAAAATTTAAAATAAAATTTAATAAAAACTTACCACAAAGTAAGAGAAAAAATATGCTTCTATGTGACCTGCTTTCAACAAAAAATTCAAAACAAAGCAAAAGTGCAGCATCAGCAAAAACAACCCACGGGATCACGCGAATGCAACGACAGCGCGCTGATGGCCAAGCAAAAAATCACTTTACACGCATACATACATAGGGTACAAGCGATGTGAAAGGGCATCGAGGAGTTAATGAAAATGAGTTAAGGACGAAGCAAAAGAGCAAAATGGGAAAATCAGCAACAAAATTTATGCTCGTTGCATGCCACATCGAAGGTGCCAAGCGTCGAAAGCAACAAATTGTGCGCTGTTTAAAGCAAAATTCGTTATAGTTTGCTATATATTTGACTTTTTGTTAACACATTTTCACTTGGCTCTATTTTGTTTCTGTTGTTATTGTTTTACAAGGCACGCTTACAGTAGCTTGAATGCGCACAACAACAACGCAAACGGCTAATCATTAAACAATACACGGAAAACAAAAAAGGGCAACAATGTTGTAATCGACACTGCAAATTACTGCAGTACATAATACAATAATAGCAACAACAACAATAGCAAATACAAAACATTGCAAATATAATTTTCCAAGACATCTGCGGCTCATAAATGACGTCAACACTGACATTTTCCGTTGCCACTTGCCTTGCTACAGCAATTCGCCTTCACCTTGCGTGTGTGTGTATGAGTAAGTATGTGAGTGTATTGAAGCGTACCATTTATTTTTCAACATTAAGCGCCTTTCATTCTTTCTCAAGTTTCCAAGTGCCGCTTATAAACTACAAAGTTTTCATTCTTTGTTTTAACTTCTTTTGGAGGATTTTTATTTTGTTTGTATTTTTTCATGTGTATATGCTTTCTCATGTTTTTTATAGTGAAGTGAAACTTGGGTACCTGAGATTTTGGGAAAAGTGATTGTAAATCTGCCGGAAGCCCAATATATCGGATTCAATATGTCGGTCGATCAAGCTCAGAATTGAAACACACTCTGATGAAAATTACTTAAAATTTTTTTTAATTTTTGGTCTGCTCATAATACGAATTACTTTAAGACGCAATGGCGACAGGCCAAGATACAGACATAGTTCCTTTCCTATAAGACGAAATGATGACAGCAAATTTCTTATAAGTTTTAATTAAAAAACAAAAAAAAAAAAAAATAAAGCCCTGACCAAATTTTATTTTGAACAATGGATATATATTGTAACGAATTTACTGCAAATCCTCTTATTTGAACCTTCTGCTAAGTTCGAATCACTAAACTGTTGAATAAATAACTCCAATATTTAATAATGCAAAATGGCATTTATTAAAGTACTTCACAACAACACTGGTTCTTCACAATCAATAGCTTGCTTAAATAAAACTGATTGTCGCGCCTCTACTTTTGCTGCTTTTATACTGTGTGATTTCCTCGTTGCATCTTCTATGCGCTTGCATTTCCAGAATCTACTATTTGGTAATCAGCATAAAATTACTACGTTTTTAGCTTCTCATATGCGCGTGTATGTGTGAACACAATTATAATTGCATACTTTCGGGAGTATCTCAGATTTATGCTGGTGGTTGTGCGTTGCTTCTCTGCTGCGTGTATGTACATATGTGTAGACATAATGATTGAATTATTGATGTGTATACAAGTCACTGCTTAGCATCGGCTTAGAGATGATAGTATCCCTTAATGCTGCTAATATTCGTTACAATATCAAAAAGTAAAAATTTAAAAATTTGTTTAAGTAATTTTCATCAGAGTGTGTTTCAATTCTGAGCCTGATCGACCGCCATATTGAATCCGATATATTGGGTGAAAGAAAGAGAAGGCCGTGGGGAAAGGAAATGGCGAGGAAAATTGAAGCGCAACAATACGGTAAATTGAAGAGTAAAGAATATGCAAGAACAGAAATTTAGGAAAAAATGTAAGTTATGATGCTTATCTCAGTAATGATACCGATGAAAAAGAAGGCACCGAGAAAAGACACAAAATTTTCAGTACTTGGTTTTTACAGTTTTTTACTTTGCCCTACTTACTTGCCTTTTTCAATTTATAGTACTTTGACTAATCTAAATGTTTTATAATCGTTAAAAAATGTACCTTCAATTGTATAAGTGAAATTCATTACATTTCATTAAATGTATTAAAAACCAAGGTTTGAAGTTTTAATTTGCCGGTCGCCGCAACAGTCCATATTATGGTAACCAATACATCTGCATTTGTGGCTAGATTTCATGAAGTGTAACAGTAAAAGTTACTCACGGCTAGGTTTATTGTTATTGTGACGATTAACATCTGATGGCTTCAGCACTGTTGCAATAATGGTTACGATTGTGGTTACGGTTACGGTTATGGTTACTGTTAAAATCACGGCTACGGTCATGGCTGCGGTTATGGTTATGGTTAAGGTTATGGTTACGGTTGTGGTTACTGGTATGGTTAAAAGTCAGGCTAACGGTCTACGAGGAATTCCACTTCATTCCTCGGGCACCACTTTAATCTTCTTTACAGCTAGCTTCTGCTGCAAGTAAGGCCTTGAAGATGACTATCGTCATTTCTAGCGTAAAAGAAAAATATTTTCCCTATATTCACTTGTGTATTGTATAGGGATTTATATAGTACCCTGATTCGTAGATCGCTCCTTCCATAAAACGATCTTTGTGAGTTTCTTTGAAGGATAATTGTTATTCGTAACAGTGGAAAAGAAGGACTCATAATAAGTAAAAGGTCTTTGTTAATTTGGTACGTCAGGTGTTTTCTTAACATCGTTTCGTCCTAGAATTTTTCAAAAAAGACAGAGTTTTTTATTTCTTCGGCCTAGTATAGCCAAGAATTTTTCTACAGTGGGTGTTACTGTGATGCTTAACATCTTGGCTTGGGCGCAGTTTTTGGACTGAATAATCCCCATCATAATTGCGAGGCTGAACAATGTGGAAAAGTTGCAGTTGCTAATATTATCCTCCCTCCTGGTTGCCATATTGTGTTCTACGAGCCCTTAAAATGTTTACCTTGTCACCTCAAGCAAGTTAATTTTAAGGAGGTAACTAAGCAAATAGGGCAAAAGTGCTACCCTCAGCGAAGAAAAGAGCAATCAAGGAACTTTTGGATTTCGGAATTTTAAATATTATTTGATTTGACAGCTGGTATTCTAATTAATTTGCAATAACAAATAAAAGGCTTGTTTGATTTAAGTACAGGCCAAATCAGCAAAAAACTTTTTTTTTAATCTAACGCACCCAACTAAAAATCAAGCAACTTAAAAACCTCTTCGTTGAGATGATAACATGAGATAATTGTGCAATGTTGGCTTTTGTACGCTACATCATAAGTGAAAAATAAGGTAGTGCGCTTAAAAGATGTTTCAAGGGTTTGTATGTGATGAGGATATCTAATCCGGTCTTTATGTTAAACCTTCAACAACGCTATTGAACCATTTTTAGATTCAAAACTAACATTAATACAAAAAAAACTCACTTGATGTAGATAAAAGCCACATAGTTTGTCAAATTTTTTAAAATTCGATCTTCAGACTATTTCCTATAAACTTCAACCCACTGTGCATCGTTGTACCACTCCTCGATGGTCTTGTCTGATTTTATGTAGATACCTTCTGATATGTTGCATACATTTAGGGGCAGAAGTATACCTCATTTGATAGCAATTCACACCACCACCACTTACAGCTCTTGAAAAGAATCTAGAAATTGTGCTGCAGAGTTTCATTTCACAACTATTCATATGAAATTATAAAAACCCACATAGCATACGGAAGATTGATTAAAGTATAAATCACCACAATGAGACATTTTCGACTCCTTTTGACGGCTAAAAATTGTTTAATCAATTCTGCGATCAAAAGAAGACTCGAAATCGACTCCCTCTTATGAGTGAAATATGATTTATTGAAAAAGCAACAAGAAAATGTAAAGTGATCACAAATTGATCACACTGGGGATCGAAATATGATTAAGTAAACAATTTTTGTCTGCTTTACATTTTGTTGTTGCTTTTTCAATAAATCATATTTCACTCATAAGAGGGAATCGATTTCGAGTCTTCTTTTGATCGCAAAAGCTTTAAAACCCACTTAAAAATTATTCTCACAAGACTCATAAATGATGGTAAATATGACTCGAAAAAGACTAAATACTGATTAGAAGTATGGGTTAAAAGAGGCTCACCAAGTGTAGTCGCGCGTAGGGTACCATTTTCTCCCGACGAGAGAGTCTTTTCTGATCAGAAAATGAGCGCATATATGCTTATTTTGATCATGCTGGAGACTCAAATAAGACTCTAATATGATTAATAATTACAAAAAATGCTGGGTGGCAAAAGAAAAGCTGGGATTATACAAAAAGCATCAACTTTTAATAGAAAAAGAAAAAACGTGTTATCGAAATTGTAGTATTTCGAAATAAAAATAGTCTTAAAAAATGCAAAAGTAACAAAATGAAAATAAAACACATATTTATAAAAATATAATTATACAACGACAAATTGATGAAGTGATAAATGAAATTCACATTCGCTCCCTGGCTGCTGCCAAGCAATCGAGCGTGCAAACGAGCTTAAGAATAAATGAACAAAACCAACTACCCAGATGGGTCAAAATTACCTGAAGGCGCTCAAGTGTATGTAAGCGGCGCAAAAGATGCATAACGGTAACTAGCTAACGAAAGATAAAATGCAAGTTTGCCAAATGTCCTTCATTGTGTCTGAGACAATGTAACACCACCTGCATCTAACATGAGTAATGGTTGATTGGTGCTATGAAATCTCGTGATTATACATTTACAGTGATGAGTACTCAAATATTTATGCATACAGATTGCATTTTGCTTTTCTTCGTCGTTATTGTTTTTAATTTAATTTAGAAAAAAGGATGAATAGTTAAGCAACGTCAAAGTTAATGTAGAAGCTATTCTTTTCAACTATAATTTTTCACACATCTGGCAACTGGGAAACATATAAAAAAATCTTACCGATCTGCTGAGAAAAATTTTAAACTCAATATAATTCTTTTCCAGCGAGACTACAACTACAACTTCCAAATTTCTATTTAGGGTGCTCTTCCATTTCTTTTAATTGGGCAATTTGGGTTGCTTCAATGGTTTTCAATACAAAATTTGGATTGCCTCAATGTTTTTTAAGATCTGCAGTCGTTTTTACATAGATGCTTTCCATAGTTAAGTCAAATAAGAAAGGACTACAACTTGGTTAGCCAATAAAACTATTTGAAAAGAAATTCAGTGCTCAAAACGACATCGGAACGAAATATAGAGCTCCCCAAGACGAATAGAATACACATTGTTCTGAAGTTTCACTACAGACTGAAGTTAACTAGAGCTCATCCAGAAGTTGCGGTTAAACCGCAGCAGAGGAAACCTCACTACAAACATATGCTTGCAGGCTTTGTGAGAAGCGCATCACCGGCTTCTTGATAGCAACCGATACCGAAAAGTAATTGTTTTATTACCGGCTTACTTTCAAAGGCGAATTATTATCGTCGATTTATTGGTAGTTATATATCTTAGTATCACCGACGGCTTTTTAATGTTTTCTTATTGGCTTGACTTAGACGAGTTACAGGTGTTTCATAACGTCTTCATATTAAAGCAGGCATGCTTAACCAATGAACCGATATCATTTCGTTACGATAATCAACGTTAATTTGACGTTCTTAACGTTAATAAACGAAACGAAATGACTTTGTTTCGTTTATTAACGTTAATTATCGTAACGAAATGATATCGGTTCGTTGGTTAAGCATGCCTGTATTAAAGTTTGATCGGAACTTGTTGCTAAGCCGATAAGTTGTCGTTAACACATCGATCAATCACCGATAATAAATTGGTAACACTGCGATAAAATCTAAAATTTAATGATAGCAAATCCGTAATATCTTGATAAGATATCGATATTTCCTTCATAACAAATCCGAAGCATTTCTAAAATTGTTGGATAACGTTTCGACACAAAATATATATATTTTCGGTATCAAATCTTTAAACGTTTGATAAAATATCGAAAACAAATAGAAAAATTACTACTTTTTTAAGAGAAATCGATAACTTTTAACCGCTTAAACGTTTATGGCAGCGCAGCTAGGTGTACCAGTCGCTTCTTTGTTGGGTTAACTGGCGCCAATTGGTCACACCAAAGTGCTTACAACGGAGTGGAGGCCACCCTCTTCTTCTGCTTCCATAGGCGCGCTCTGATCAACATACCCCTAACATACCGATAATATTTCGATTAATAATCGATAGTTTTCAATAGTAAATCGATCAATTATAGCCTTTTTTATCGATAGCACATTTATAACATTTCGATAGTAAATAAAAAACCCGCCTCCGCCTCATCAGTAACACATCTACATACAAAAAACCAACCACTCGTGGATAATAATAGTTAACACGCCCATAGCCCGTCAGTGTAAGGCGCGATAAGCTCCGAAGAGATTTTAGGCCGATCTTCTCTTCCAATTTGCGTCGTGCTCCTCTTGATTTTCCCTACAAATTGGCCGGACGGAACTCCCAACGGCATCTGCAAGGCAGATGGGTTTTCACTGAGAGCTTTTCATGGCAGAAATACATTCGGAACCCTTGCCAAACACTGCCGAGGGGCGACCCCGCTTAGAAAAATTTTCTTCTAATTTAAAAATCTTGTTTCTAAAAATTTAATGTTGCTTTGCCCGGGTTGTGAACCAAGGGCATACGTTCTGGTAGGCGGAGCACGCTACCATCACACCACGGTGGCCGCCATAGCCCGTCAATAACAAGCCAATAACTCATCGTTAACAAATTCTAAGCACTTAGTTAACATTTCGACTTAAAATAAAAATAATAAAACAATTTTGCTTAGCAAAGTGCCAGTTTCGTGATTTGAGATAGCTCGTTTACCATTTTCCGCTTAGTAAATGTTTTGTGAAAAATCGGCCTGCCTCACTGCGCTGGCTAGAGCCCTAGCAAGGAAGGCTTCTAATCAAATGGATGTGAACCAGTCAAGCATCGACGGGCGTACTCTTACCAACTACAAACACCTTCACTGACAAAAGAAAATTTCAGATGAGCACTGAAGCAAAATCTTTGTATAAGTTCAAACGGTTAGGGTATTTAAAGGGCACTGTTTGATAAAGTAATTTGTGGTAGAAGGAAATCCATATCATTGGTTGCTGCCACAGCTGATCCTTCATTAGTGTGCAACATTGTCCACCTTCTTCAATTTATAAACTAGGAAGGGCAATGGATCATATAAATGGTATCACCATTGCCCAGGATATCTACGTAAGTGTGCCTCTACTCATTTTACTGTGAAATATTATCCACATCATCCACTTAGTAGCGTCCAGTCAAATTCCAAAATTGTGTTTTTAAAATACTTTACCCAAAAGCCGCACCCTCTACATCTTCACTCAGTGCACTAAAAGCGTACTTTAATCAAATCAGAAGCACAAGTATACAAAAAATAAAGCGCAGAAAAAACACTGTAGACTAAACAGAGAAGTGAAATGAAGATAAGCAATGCAAAAATAGTAAAATAAACTTAAAAAACTACAACATCTGAACAGTGAAATTTTGTAAGAAACGTGAATTGAATAAAAAATTCCAAAGAAATGTGGCATCGCTGACTTTTGAACCGAAATAACTGCTTAGCGTTGCTTTATTATAGGTGGTACATATATGTGTATGTGTGTGCGTATGGATATACATCCTGCTTGGAGTTTGATACTAAGCTTACATCATCTTCTGAACTGTAAGCTGGCTATGTAACTGACAGATACTCTTACATATTTGTTTATATGGCGGTCCATACGTAACTTGTCCAACTGAGCTATCAACGCCAGCGATGCATACAACATGATTTACTTTTCTATTGTTTTTGGGCAACAAATAAACTCGTCTTTCATTGCGACACACCGCTATGTTTTCTTCTTTATAATCCCACGCATATACATTCACAAAATTTTCTTTAGCTTTTGTAGTAAACGAGATTTAAAGATTTTTTTCCTTTCAGCTTCAGTATCATTTTGGCTTTTCGCTTCGCGGCTTTCATCTTTCAAACAAAATATTTTCTTAGAAAACCCACTAAACTATGGCTGAATGCTTACAAGAAGAAGCAAAAGTAGAAGACGAAGAAAAAGAAGAAATAACTCAATTCATCGCTTAAGAAGAAAGAAACAAAGAAATTATAAGAAGCATTGCAACAATAAGGAATGTGCTGCGAAAAATTGCAAATCGTAAAAAATGTTAGTGCGACTTAGCGAAATAAACCGAGTGCAAAGAATAAGTTGAAAAATCGGAATAAATGAAAGCATAACCAGACTTTATCACCAGAAAAATTCCTAAAGAAGTTCCAATAAAACACAGAATTGTTGGCAAAAAAGGCTTAAATATGGAGCAGTGCGCTAAGTTAATTTCACTCATGATTCTGACCAACACAAGTGCTAAAAGGTATGATTGTGAGTGTATGTGTGTGTGTTTTCTTTTTTAAGTGTATGTGTTTAGAGCGCACAGGAAAAAAAGCTTTTACCAAATTAAATATTGAAACAATGTGCAACGTGCATGTGTACAGAATTTTAATAGAATTTCTTAAGTAAGTAAGCAGATTTCTGCAAATGACATGTACAGCGCATATTTAGTGTGCCATTTTGTAGATTACTAAACTATTTACTTAAATGAGTAGGTATGTATTAGCAAAGAAGTCTTTACAAGTACATAGCTAAAATAATATCTTAGGAAAAACTATGTTGCCATTCCTGCTTTCACAAACTTCAATATAAAAGCAGAGCTTTTGCATAATACTAACGCCGTAAAAAAATGCGGAAAAAGCGCTTTTCGTAATTTTTTTTCTCTCTTTACTTTTCTGCTTAACTATGGGCACATATTGTGATTTTTTCAATCGCCAGATAAGCCTGTATTCAATTCTAGGTATCATACTTAAGCCTCATTATTTTGTTATTGGCAAATTTTATCAAGCAAAAGTTTCGAAAATGAATTAGTTTTAACACCGGTAGGATTGACAACAGTAAAATCAGAAAATTAGATTTGCTGCTCTTGAATTAACAGACACTAAGTGAAGTTGACCGCATTTCGCGGCCGCCGCGGTATGGTGGTAGCGTACTCTACCACACCGAAGATCCTGGGTTCACGCCCCAGAAACAAGTTTTCTTTGAAGAAAGCGGCGTCGCCCCTCAGCAGTGGTTTGAAAAGCATTCCGAGTGTATTTTCGTTATGAAAAGCTTTTCAGTGAAAACTCGTCTGCCTTGCAGATGCCGTTTGGAGTCGGCATTAAACATGTAGAATTTATCAATTTATGGAAAAAATCAAAAAGAGCACGACGCAAATTGGAAGAGAAGCTCGCCCTAAAGTCTCTTCGGAGGTTATTGCGCCTTATATTTTCTTTTATTGATGGTTAATAGAACCGAAAGTTTTGGCAAGAAAAATTTTTATAGTTGAGCAGAGCTCACAGAGTATATTAATTTTGTTCGCATAACGGTACCCCTTCTTACAAGGTCATACAACCTTAGACTAACACAGTTGCTTCTATCATTAAAAACAGAGGACTGTAGACTCATGACGGGTATTCTGACTGGACACTACCTCCTGGCGTCACATGCCTTTAAATTAGGCTTGGTCAGTGATAGCAGATGTAGGAAGTGCGGGTTGGAGCAGGAAACGATCGAGCACGTTCTGTGCTCGTGCACCTGCCAGGCTAAGACTCCAGCTATTAGGAGTGATACAGCTGTCAGATCTAGAAGCAGCAAGTGGCTTAAGTCCTAGGAAGCTTCTAGTATTTGCCAAGAGGACGGAGTTATTTTACAACATAGGTCCTGGTTTTTGATAGGGTTTTTCAGTTTGGTTGTTAAAACAAACTTTTGGTAACACTACGGACTCGAATCAGTCTATGTGAGGTCCTCATGGAACGGCCAGTTCAACCTAACCTAACGGTACCCCGTAACGGCATAAACTAATCGAGATAGATATAGACTTCTATATGCTCAAATGATCTGAGCGAAAAAAGAATTTCATTTAGCCAAGTCCGTCCGTCCGTTTGTCCGTAGACACGATAACTTCACTAAATTTTGAGGTATATTAATGATATTTGGTATGTGGGATCCTTGGCAATCATCTCAGATCGCTATTAAAAATGAAGGAAATCTGATGATGATTTTTAATATTATCATTTTGGCCACCATTTTCCTTTCAGGTAAGCTACAAATTAAAATATGCATTTTAAGTTAATTTGGGTATTGCCTGATGAAGAAAAGAAACTGTGATAGTGGATAAGAGACGATGTGAACGAGCATCCCTTCGCGATCCGCATCAAGGCAACGTTGCACTTATGCACCAGTTGACGATGCGGAGAACAACGATGAGGAATTCTTCTATGAGAAACTAGAAAAGACGTGCGATAAAGGCTTCGTAAAGGTATTAAAATCATTTTGAGCGATTTTAACGCCAGGGTGGACAAGGAAGAGGTCTCTGGTCTAAAAGTCTGAAAATTTACCATTCACAATGTAACATTTCTGAGTGGGTGAGTCTGAATGACTTCGGCGTGGCACGAAATATGGTAATTTTCAGTACTAGATTGCAGCATAAAAATATACACTGAACTACTTGGCTATTTCCTGTTCGTTAAACACGTAAACAAATCGATAATGTTATGACTGACTGCAGGCATAGTTCCAGTGTTGGTACAGAGCATGTTTCAAATCCTGTGCAAAATGTAATGGAACCAGCACATACTCAAGAGAACTCTGCCCATTCTACATAAAACAGTATGCTTAGCGTACTGTGCGAAAGACTGAAGCCCAAATTATTCCAACCAGTGGTGCTTAAGACAATGAAAATCTACTGTCACTATCGTGGACAAGTCCCGCCATAAAAGAATTCAAAGTGATACTGAAAAGATCACGAAATATTTCTGATGCTATACCGAAATGTTCACGAAACAGTCCCGAAGTAGTCTCAAAATGATCTAAACGTATACGACACAATTTCATTTCATCTTGGACAATATTTATTATTTTGCCATACTTTTGCGGATATGTTTATAACTTTTTCTTTTATTTGCCTGGATTATAAACCTCGTTTTTACTCCCGATCTTTCGTATGGTCTTTGTTACCAAAAACCTTTAAGTTATGATCCTTCTACTGAGATAGGTCAAGGTATGTTCATTTAAATAAATTTATAGTTACTCGATTACGTTATTCGCCTCTTAACTCGTAAATTCCAAATAATTATTTCGTACAATAATTGGATGCAATTCCTTTGCGCCAAACTTCACACGGAAACACCGCCCCTCGCTGCCACAAAAGGCAATTGCATGCAACAAAACATTTACATGCCATACGAGTACAAAAAAGCCATGCCAGGGAGGTTACCAAGAAGAAAAATAAGAGAAAGAAATAATGAAAAAAAATAATAATAAATAAATGAGAGTGAATGCCGACGCCTTAATTTGCATTAAGCCACTTCGGTGCCTGCTGCAGTACCCTCAATTTCGTCTCGTCTTCTACTTATGAAGTTCCAGAATTTTAATGCGCTTTCGGTGGTTTTTTTTTCGCCCTTTTTCGATGTCTCAAGCACTGGAAAATAGTACGTAATAAAGAAGCAAAGTAGGCATTTATAGTGTCGTTTGCTTTGCGGTGCAAATTTTTATATGAAACACATAAAAAATGCATCATTACCGACTTCAGTCACCATTTTCATTGCTTTCGAACAATCACATATGTGTGCGCATGTGTGTGTAGAACTAATGAAGGAAAAAATTCCCTACGGGGAGATACCAAGCTAATAGTACAAAGTTCTAGTTTTTAGATGAAGGTCTCTGACTGATATTGCACAAGACCAAAAAGGACAGAATTTTAGCAACAAAATGCCGCAGCCTTAGAGATTACTGCTGTGGTCTGCATCTAAAATACCATTCAGATGAGTTTCATACTTGCAGCCCAAAAAGTGAAAGTTTTACCTAGGATGCTTAGTTAGGATAGAGTATCTCAGCACTACTTTCAATGGCTTATGAGATGGGGTTTGTCAATAGCTGAGGGAGCATTCATTAAATCGAGGGTCAATTTAAAGTTCCATGAATACCCACTTATTACAGACAAGGTAGAATTTGGGGCTACAAGGCTAATCAGTGTTCAACGGTTAGCAGTGGAGGGCATCGGTTGGCAAAAGATGGACACCAGCTGGACGGTGGTTTGAAAGCGAGTAGTAAAGGGCCGCGGTACCAAGGGGGTGTTGGGATGGTAATAGCAAATAAGGGTCAGTTGAGTGTACCCGAGACACTGTTTATAGTTTCCGTACCGTATCGGGTTTAAATTAGGAAAAAGAGTTTGAAGAATGGATAAAATTTCCAAAATCTTAGGGGTAGACATTTATATCTAGCTCAAAAACAAGCAGCAGTCCATCATCCTAGATGGTTAGGCGAAAGAGCCAGAAGTGCAGGAAGCGTAGTGACGGTATTTACTTTCGAAAAGGATAACTGTAAGGACTCAACTTAGTCCTTCCTCAATCACAGGAAAACCCCTGCTCCATATTTGTGAGGTATTTCGAAGGTGTCACAATATAAGATGGTTTCATGCCACCCAAAAATTCGGGGATCGGCACAACGGTAGCGCCCCAAGTATCGTTTCATGGACGTAGCCAGGGGCGAGGAGAAAGATTTTCGTAGTTATTGCGAATACGGGTCAACTAATCACGGTTTAACCACTCAGCGCCCGAACATCTACATCCACCGTTCATAGTACACCATAAAACAACGACGACAGCCGATCAATTTAGGCCCCATCCAATCACGTTCCAGTTGCATCCATCCATATGTGTGCGAAGAAAATAACTGCCAGAGATAGATAAAAGAGTTTGGCAACTCTTTATTACCACGCAATTTCGCTGATTTTTGCCAGTTCTGAGGCATCCTCAAGAGGAACGTGAAGGCGAGACGCGCCGAGAGGGAAAAATCTCGTCCGTCACTGACCGGTCCAAAATGTACTGCGGCTTGGGAGCCGGTGTTTTCTATGAGCTGCTTATGGTCTCTCTTTAAGTACGCTTTGCTCAAATTCAATCTTCCAAGCGGAAATAGTGAATTAAGAGAGGGTTTGTGGGCTTCTGTAGAAGGACTCAGTAAAAGACGACAGTCAAAATACACTCATGGTGTGTAATTCCCTCTTCGCATCGTCTAAGGTCGTAAGTAACTGAAAAATGCTCTTTTCTGCAAAAAGTAATAAGCCCATAAAGATGCAAGCATACAGGTACGTTGAGGGCAACATGAAATCACACGAAGAGGCATCGCTGTATTACTCATATCAACCAAAAGAAACGCACATAACTGCTGGAGGTGATAACGGTCTGTAATAAGTGCTGATCGGAAGCCAGTACCCTAGCCAAACAAACTTGACCGAATTATGATAAAAATAATTCCGAGGACCTTCTAAATAATTCAAAACAAGTATTACTGCTGGCTGGAATTATGAGAGACGGGTTGCTAAACAACGTTCTGAGAGAATAGGAATAATATTCAACTGAAAAAAAATACTACAAATGCCCAGCTTCAGGTTTCAAACTTTGGAGATCTATATAGTAAGGAAATTTCAATATGCTTCGCTTAGGGTATTAGCAGGTTCATTAACCGAACCAAATGGTAGGAACATTGTAATAACTTACATAACAGCTAGCAACAACAAATGGTTCCAGGGGAAAGTGCAGCAAATTGTCGTTCCGTGCGCTACTTGGGCCCGGGTCATTCATAGCCGTGCAGCATAGAAAACAACCAATCAATCATGATGAGATAAGGATAGTTTTTATCGAAATATATAAGCCAATTAGATCAGGGCTCATATAACTAGTTTGAAACTAGTCCATATGCCTGCGAGGATGCAATGCATGCAACATCGTCAAAAAAGAAAAGAGTCAAATGTCGTTTCTTCCGTTGCATGGCAAGATTACACCATTACCTACATCTAAACATTAATATCCCCAAATTGATTTGAGCTCGCGTGTGGGTGTGTGTTTTCATGGCGTACAACCAAATCACATCCTTCCCGTTCGAGTAAACATGTGATTTTCCGCCAAAGTATGTACTAATATGTTGCAGAGCTATAAATGTATATGTGAGGGAGTGTGTGTATTTCTGGTAACAACCTCCGAAACGTGTTCGTCTGTGGCAATTTCCCCACTAACCTGCTTGAATGTGCCGCCATGGAACCCTCAAAACATGCATTGTATTATTTGCGGATTTTTATTTGTTTCCTCTTTTATGCTTCAGACCTTTTGCATAAGTAAGTAGCACCACACACACACACACACACACACACACACAAAATGAAAATATACACACACACTCTTCCCGGTTCAAAACGAAATTCATATGTAAATACAGTGAGAAATGCGCTCACATGCAGTCAAGTGTCCTAATGTCGTTGTTGCCTTTCGTTGCCCTCTTATTGCCTCGTTTGCTTCGTTGCCTTCTTTTTTGTTGCTGCTGTTGTTCGTGTTTGTGTTTGCGTGCATTGTGGTGAATACGAACTTACCTAAGTATTTATTTACATATTTCTTATTTGTTGGCATTGTTGGCAGCGGTTTGTTTACAGGTGTATAAGTACATATGTTTATATGGCGAATAAATCTTCAAAACCACCGACATTTGCACACAAATTTTATTGTTTTCTTTTACACGCAAATTTATTTGGTCTCATTTCGTTTGGCTTTTTGGCGCATTTACTGTTGCCTCTTTGTTTAAATAAAATATTTATCTACTTCTATTTTTATGCCATGTTAGCGCAAAGCAGCAGTTGTACACAAACATACATAAATTTTATATTTTAATGGCTGCAAAGGAAAGGATGATATTTTGGAATTTCTTTGGATTTTAAAAATGCAGTGTCTCATAGAAATATAGCCCGCATATTTGGTTTAAATCTTAATATATAAAACTCACGTGTCACTATGTTTGGCGCCAACGGACTCCTAAACTACTGAACTGATTTTGAATTCGTTTTGCACTCCGTATGTAGTTTGACCTATCTTGAAATATAGGATAGGTTATATCTCATTTTATAGTCGCAATATTATTTTATTGCAAATTTTTTTTATTTATTTATACGTAATAATAAAATGTTACGTATACGCACCGGCACTCACATTTTCAGGCGTGCGGATCTACTTCCGTGTAATTGGTTGGTATTTAATTAAATAACGTGCTTATCAATAACAAAATATTAAAGCGAATGATATCAAGTATAGCACATCACCAGGCCCGCCGATAGGGTGGGGGGTTCTGAGGGGGCCCGCAATTTAGAGGTACTATGACATTTTTTTTAATTCAGGAGAGAGGGTCTTTAGTTGTTCCATGTGCAATTTTTAAGCCTAATTTCAAAAGCAACGAAAATCTGCATTTCGTTTTAATATTATAGTGAAGGGTGAAAAATAAAAATCTATATATATAAAAAGAAAGGCTAGAATGTGTTTGTTAGTTGGTCGCCTGTGTTTGAAGAGATGCGTCGGTCGATGTTGTTCAAACTTGAACACAAGTTGCGTAAAGCTCACGCGGTGGTTACTACATAGGTTTGGTTGCGATCAACGTACAGGGTCTCGAGATATAGGCCAAAACGTGGGCCAGTGAATGCCTAGACAGTGTTTATACAATATGGATATCAAATGAAAGCTATTGATGAGTGCTTTAGTACATAGTAATATATTATCCAGAGACGGACTGGGACTGGGATTAGGACTAGGACTGGGACTGAGAATCGGAGTGGGATTGGGACTGAGACTCGGAGTTGAACTGGGACTGAGACTAGAATAAAATACATACCACCCTCTGGGACAGGCAATAAGGGATGCAGAAGAATGAGAAAAAGATGAGAAAAGAGAGAAGGAGATTGAGAAGAGACGGAGAGGAGTGAATAAAAGGACTGGGAAAAAGTGAAGAGGGGGGAGGGCAGAGTTAGACGGAAAAAGTTTATTAAAATGTATGCAGATGCGAAATTTAGGGCAGAAAAACGTCTGCCGGGTCTTCTAGTATTTAATATAATTTCAAAAGTGTCCTACGGTTTGAAAACACCCGAGGGTCAGCAAATTATAGAAGAACGAAAACGGGCATCCTTCAACCAAAGAGACTGACTTGGGAAATAGACGCGAGGGAAGTAAAATACGTAGGGATGACTCTTACAGGTAGAACCCTCATGTGAAATGCTCATCTAGATGTTATCTTAAACAAAGCAGCAAGAGCTTTCTTCACCTGCACTCCACTCTATGGCTATATCCCAAAATGTGACAATGGATATTTCTTATTATTTTCACCTTTCGATGGCCGAGGACCATGAAAAACAGCAATATTAAAATTTAAAGAACTGTGCCAACTATTTTGTGCTGGCATAAAGGGTGCAAAGAGATCAACCACTGCTGATGCATTTAGTGCCTCAAGCGGAATACCTCCCTTCCCTATTCTAATAGGGGAAGAAGAAACACCTGCTGCACTAAAACTTAAAGCCGATAAGAAAATTCATAGGGAATGCCAACTCTCAGAATCTCAAATAACTTTAAGGTGCCTTTAAAGGCTTTGGGGAGTAGGTAATCTATATACTTACGCTGACTAATAGGTAAGATTGACGGACGCTGACTCACAGGTAAGATTGACGGAAGGATCGAATTACAATGACGGAATAACGGTAGCAGGAAGGAATCGATGCCAACGGAATGCTACCTCACAATAGTTAAGGCAGGAGTCTATGCAATAGATTATTCTGGTTGAGAATGTCCACGGAGAGGCTTACCCTCAAGGAGTATCCCTATTATATCAGACAACCAAGACAACCAAGAAGCTTTGCGTGCCTTGCAGTGTTGCACAACTACCTTTATGCTACGAGGAATGCACTGACATCATCAATGATTTGGGAGCCAAACATAGAGTTTTATTATGATGGGTTCTTGAGCACGAGGGATATAAGGGTAATGAACTGGCAGACCACCTACCAAAGCAGGGTGCTTTAGCAGCATTATATGCCCGAGAGTCCTTCTGTGGACCAATAAATCCACATACTAGGGAAACCATAAGTAACTGAGAAACAAAGTATGTAGTTCAGACAACACTGAATTGAATATCCAGGGCAAATACTGGCCAAATTGTTTACACTCCCAGCAACGAGAGTATTACTCAAATTTAGTAATCTTAACAGGGAGTACCTATGATCCCACATTGGGTAATATACGGAACCCTGTCTATGATATCAAATCAAATGAATCTATTCGATACACAAATCTGTCGCTATTGTGAAAATTAGGATGAAACGTTGGTTCACAGATCTAGGTGGTAAGTCCGTTAATATCCTCGACTAGCCCGTCCATCAAGGAATCGATTTCATATGACTACGCTGAGCCTAGGGATTTTAATCGCCTCTTACGACAGCCGTGAAATTTTGCTAACCTCTTTAACATGTTTAAGGGATTTCTACTGATCTTACACGAAGAAAAAGTCAAGAATTTAATGGAAAAGTTTCCCATATCTACTTAATATGCCAATGAATATCTGTCGTTAAATCCTAATATGCTTATTAAGAATTTGTCATCAAGATTGTCTAATCTTATGTTTAAAAAGATCTTAGTTCAATATGGTCACAAGTTGTTTTTGAATGAAGGTGTTCCTTTGTGCATATAAAAACACTTTATAACATTGGTTCATGGCCTTTTGGTACATTGTCGGACCAATAGCTGTTTTGCGTATCGTTTTATTTCATAGTTCAGCTTAGATGATAAATCGTTATCATTTCCTAGAAGGCGGTTATTCTTGAAGCAGTTGCATCAGGGCCTTCGTTGTCGTTTTCATTCTGAGCACTAATTCTTAGCTTTCTTACAAGATGACTTGGACATTTCATAAGGAGATATCCAGTTATCGTGAAATATCTTTTTAGTTCAGCCTTATCCTGTTTAGTACGAGCCATGGAGCTTTCGAAATGTTATTTCATCAGCAGATTCACTTTCAATAGCTTAAATTTTTGTCAAAAGATGCCTCCTCTCCAAAAGTATTCCCATGTCTTAAACTCATATTACCTGAAGTGACGTCCCTCTTTTGTACTAAAGTCGCCTCATGTGTAAGTGTTGTCTCTTATAAATGAGCTATTCCCAACCTATAGATGTCTGCGGAAACCGACAAATTCCTGTGATCCAACCTTGTTGGAGAATGCTAGTTTTTTTGGCATATCATTAGAATATCTTAATACAAAACCATAATTCTGTATATAAATATTGAAGTTATCGCACCTTCTGGACGGGTCGAGTCACTGGTAGTACAATGACAACAGCATGACAAAAACCACCTAGAACAGAGAACCTGTGGATATATAAAAATCATCCTCTTTTAAAGCGACATCTGCAGAATATTTTCCCTCTGCTGGGGCCGTTCCTTATCCAGTGGGTTGACATAAGATCAAGGGCCAAAAGGTAAATTGATGTTATGACTACGCCATAAGGTCAAATAGTCATAAGCTCAATTGAACTTATGACGGGTCTTAGCTTGACTTTATGGCCATTTAGGAAATATTCTTTTGAAAAGGGTTCTTTTAATGGAATATATTTTACCATAAATCAGTTGCATTTACAGTAGCAGAGATGGCATACAAAGTTCAATGTGGTCAAGCTTTTTATTGGAAGGTTCCGGATTTATATCCGGCAAAGGACCACCAACATCGGCAGCACTACTCAAAACCGTCTGAGAGTGTCTCCATTGCTTACAAGGAGAAGAAGAATGATACCTTTTTTCATCAAAACATAAAAAGACTTTATTTCAACCAACACATTTCATTCACCAATTCACCAACAAGACAAAACAATAACAAAACTTATTTTTAATTATACCAAGAAGTAAATTTTCCATATGATTCATAAGTAAATTATTGTTTATTGCAAACTGTTATAATAATTTGTGTCATCCCCTTGCTAAAGGCAGTTCACCAAAAAAAAAACAAAAACAAAACTGAAAAGTCATTCATATGCATTTGTTAATACAATCACGTTTGTAAACAAAAGTTATTCCTTTCTTTCCGATTTGCAGTCAGTTCAGAAGCGAAGCGCACGTCCAAAAGGCAGAAGCACCGGCAAACACGAAACTGTTAATATGCGTACATACAAACATACAAACGTATGCCGTATTAATACACTAGTAAATTTTAATTATTATTTTCGCATTTGTATATATGTATGTACGTATATATATAGATACATATGTATGTGTGTGTGTGGATGTAAGTTACATTGGCATATACCTGTCATCCGTTATGCGGTTGCGGAAGGATGACAAAATTTAATTATGCATAATTAATAATATATAACACAGAGATGATTGTAGAGCACAAAAGTTACAATAACAACAACAAATGGGAGCAAATAAATTCAACAGTAGCAGTGACACAGATAAAAACAAAAAGTAGAATTCAGCGGTCGAATCAACGATTTACATACTGTCGGTAAAAATACTTTAAATGGACATTGTACGTTTCAAATTAAGTTGAGCCAACAATTTTTATTACATTTTGTTTTATGACGTTTGTAGCAGTGTAAAGATCTACATCAAATATAAAAAAAATCCATTTAACCTTAAACTAATCAACACATTGTTTTATTAAAAGCCGAGCAATTACACGTCAACACCTGAAAATACGGGTACCGATTCGTATACGTAATTTTTTGCTGCAACGTGGTGGAGAAGAGTTGCAAACATACAAAGAAACGCGTGAAGCTGATATAAACATGTTTAAATAGCATGAGCTCTAATAAATTGGGGTGCCGTAACCTCCTTATTGTAAGTTAAAGTATAGGGAAACAGATTATTTGGTTTTGAAACTTATAGAGGGATCCCTCGAGAACAAGGAATTTGTGACGGATCTTCTTCTTGACATAGAAGTAGCCTTCCACAATGTCATACCGGAGGCAGCTAAAAGGGTTTTCTCAACACTGAGAGTCGATTCGACTATGGAAGAAATCATCAGCAGAATGTTGAGTGGCAGAACTGTAACGGCAGAGTGTAGAGCGAGTAAACACTCAAAGCAAGCTGAGAAGGAATACACAACAGGGCGACCCTCAGGGTAGGGGCTTATGAGGAGCAAATATCTAAATACACTGAGGTGACTGGTTTACCTGGATATGAGACCAAGTGGTATGCATCTTGCGGATTTGCTGTCATGCTGTTTAGTCGGATGTACAATATACCTGAATTTAGACCACCATGTTGTTGTTGTTGTTTTTGTTGTAGCGATAAAGACACTTTTCGAAGGTTTTGTCGATATCAGTGATAATTTTCCGGATTTATATCCAGTACGATCACCTCAGGAACGACTTAATATGACTACTTTCGTCTTTCTAGATCATACCACCAGCCACCCCCTGCTACTATGAGGAGTTTGTAGTTGACAGAACCTCACCTGCATTTATGTGTATGATACATTTATATATGTTGTGGTTGACCACTGATTTGCGGGAGCTGTGAATTGCGTTTACCAGCCCTTTGAATCCCTTTAGACCACCCTCTGTTGGAGGAGTTGCGCCAGTGCTGTCTGATATGGTTAAGTACGTTGAGATTTTTATTTACAGAAATCTGTCATGGAAATTTAATGAGCGGCTCAGAGCTAAGAATGATTCAGTTGCTTTGCATTGAAGCTCTCGGACTTAACAGCAGTGCATTAAGTTTTGTTTTCTTAGGGCTATGTAGTGAGCATGAATTTTTCTTCCATTTTACAAAAAAAACCCTAAAATTGTTTAACTTTCTAATGTATTGCTTTCAATATTTTGGAATTCTTATAGCGCGACCACCGTATCGGGATGAAGGGAGAGCCAACATGAAAATACTGAAGAAAAGTAGTGGTAAACGGACTCGGCAGTGGTTTGACAAAACCAACAGCTGTTTTGTTTATCAAGAATTGTGCAATGGATCTTTACGCGTAGGGTCACATTTCAACGCATCGTGTCATAGGCGTATAAGCACAGAGTTAAATCAAAACTGGTTAAAAGATACTTGACAAAATTATTTCAATATGCGTCTGTCTTGCCTTGATAAGCTATGACTGCAAAATAAGGCCTAAAGTAAGTCTAAATCGGCAAGTAAAACACTTTATATGATTTCATAGCTGACAATTCGACAATTCTGTTATTCTGAATTCCAGTACTATAAAGCCCAGTATTATAATTCCAGTACTATAAGGACCAAACTTCAAACGCCACCCTCCTGCCTTTCTATAAATAAGCCACTGATTTGGCTTAGAAAATTGGTACCACATAACTCAACAAGAAAAAAATCTATCGTGTTCCTACAATTAGGTTCTCTGCCAAGTTATCTAATAAATAATTTCTTCTCGCAAAATTACTACGTTAATAATAAATCGAATACTTTTTCTTAGTTAGCAACTCTTGAACTTGCTAAATTTCCTGTATAAATTTTTAAGTATAACGCAACCTACACTCCAGCCGCTGGTTGTTGTAAACTCCCACACACACACAGTTTATGCATGAAGTGCAGTTAGCCCAGTATTTCACAAAAGTGTATAAATAATAATTGTAATAATAAGAACAACAAAAAACAACAGCAACAACAAAAGTGTCAACTTTTCTTCATAGCGCATAGTCAATGCCTTTGTATGTATGATTGTGTGCAACAATGCTGTCAATGTAATGTCAATGCCGCACCTGAGTGCTAAAGGAGCGTTCTTCTGAATGTATGTATGTATGTATGTATGTGTATATATATGTTGAGAGTTTTCGGTGAATATTGTTTAAACACGATTGTGCTAACGTGTGCTCCTATGTGATTCCCAACATAGTTTTCCATAAATAATAAAGTTTACCAAGTTATTTGGTTGAGGTCGAAATATTACGTATACGCCTGGTACGACCACAGCAGCCTACAAGCATTGTGTAATCTCTGGCGTAAGGACGTATGTATGGTTTTGCAAAATTATATTTAGCACTGTTCATAAAATTTTTTTATTTGGTCAATTAAGCCTTCAAAAACGTTACCAAAACAGTAGAAACCCTGGAAGAGAAGAGCTTAAGCTGCAATCCTGTTAACTTTTATATTAACAGTCAAGCAGCAATTAAGGCAATAATCTCGCATAGCACAGTCTCTGGAGAGAATCGGGATAGGGAGAAGCATACATCTATATTGGGTCCCAGGGCATATGGGAATAGATGGGAATGAAAAAGCGGAAGAACTAGCTAAAAAGGGCGCATCCCTTGAAGATTGCTCCGTAGACGTCCTAATTAGACTGGGCGAGATTAAGCGAAGGCGAGAGGTGCTCATGATCGACCAAGCGGTTCAAGCGCGGGGCTGTAAAGTGTCGAAGATTATGTGTAGGTCTTACAACCTTAGACTAACAAAGTTGCTTCTATCATTAAAAAGAGAGGACTGTAGACTCATGACGGGTATTCTGACTGGGCACTGCCTTCGGGCGTCACATGCCTTTAAATTAGGCTTGGCCCGTGATAGCAGATGTAGGAAGTGCGGGTTGGAGGAGGAAACGATCGAGCACGTTCTGTGCTAGTGCCCTGTACTTGCCAGGCTAAGACTCCAGCTATTAGGAGTGATACGGCTGTCAGATCTAGAAGCAGCAAGTGGCTTAAGTCCTAGGAAGCTTCTAGTATTTGCCAAGAGGACGGAGTTATTTTATAACATAGGTCCTGGTTTTTGATAGGGATTTTCAGTTTGGTCGTTAAAACAAACTTCTGGTAACACTACGGACTCAATCAGTCTATGTGAGGTCCTCAGGGGCCGGCCAGTTCAACCTAACTTAACCCAAGCCTTCAAAAAGGGCATTATCACGCCCGAACGAAGTTTTTTAAGATCTTTAAAAATGTATCTTAAGTAAATTATTCGAAGGTAATTTATGTTTTTACTTATCGATTTCAGACTGTTTCAGATTTATTTTGATATTGTCTTCAGAACCATTTTGGGAAAACTCCAACAACATATGGGGGTTGCCTTCGTAATTATTTCTTCATTGTTTTTAGAATCTACCGGAGATGGTTTCACGTTTATGGAACTGTCACTTCGTAGTTGTTTTCGAACTAATTTGGCACTATTTGAGGGGACAATTTTTGGGTTATTATTTCGGGATCATATAAGGATTGTTTGAGGTAGCAATTAAACTAGATCCTACAAAACTTCTAGCATTTGCGACGGAGTTATTCTATAACATAAGTTCTGGTACTTAAATGAGATTCCTTCGTTTGGTCGCCAAACAAATTTTGGTGCCCCAGCGGGTTAGGGGTTTAGCATATACCCGCGATAGGTTTGCCTGTCGTAAGAGGCGACTAAAATACCAAATTGTTTCAAAGGGTTGTCAGCGCAATATATAGCTTCTCCAACAAAACTGTCAACCTGAGCTACTCCCGTCATCCTGTTATATTAACAGCCGAGGCTCTGGTGACCCCGAACTCCTGGTGGATCTAGGGTATGAGAGGGCGATATGACCTAGAAAGTTGCATGTGATGATACCAAATCTTTCCCGAAATGGTCGGGCTAGTATTTTTATGGTACGTGTTGCCAGAACGTACCGGATCTGCATCCGGCAAAGGACCATCAACATCGATAACACTCCCAAAGGAGTGGTAGCACTATGGACACATTCAGTCTATGTGAAGTCTCTATTAACTGTCCAGTTCACCCTAGCCTGGGATTGTTTTTGTAACAATATGAACTATTTCAGATTACTTTTGCTATTGATTCCGGGATGATTTTGGGACTATTTTGGAAATATTTTAAACAAAAATAGTATTTAGGAGTGGAGCAAGATTGTAAAGATTATGTTTATAAAATATTCATAAACTTAGTTATTTCCGTAGAATTTTACACGCTAAAATGTTCTCATACAAAAATGCCTGCAGAAATATAATTAATTGTTCTCAATTTCATCTTAACTTGGAACCAATTACAACGAAAAAAAGGACTTCACTAAGGCCAACAATTTTCAAGGGAGTCTCTTGCGATTTTAAAAGAGCAAAAATTTAACCTACACAGGCAAGCTGAGAGAGTCTTAAATCTTAATTCTACAAGACACTTAAATCGGATTATTTTTACTTAAAATATTTTACTAAAAAAGAAACGTTCAATTAACATTGAGGAAAAAAAAACGATCAGAAATTAAACAAAATATTCCCGTTATAGATAAAAAAATAAATGTAAGGCGCGATAACCTCCGAAGAGATTATAGGCCAAGCTTCTCTTCCAATTTGCGTCGTGCTCCTCTTGATTTTCCCTACAAATTTGCCGGACGGGACCTACATGTTCTATGCCGACGGCATCTGCAAGGCAGATGAGTTTTCACTGAGAGCTTTTCATGGCAAAAATACACTCGGAGCGCTTGCCAAACACTGCCAAGGGGCGACCCCGGTTAGAAAAATTTGCTTCTAATTGAAAATCCTTATTTCTAAAATTTTAATGTTGCTTTTCCCGGGGTGTATACCCAGGGGATACCGTGTGGTAGGCGGAGCACGCTACCATCACACCACGGTGGCCACCGATCTTCTTATAATCTACCAAAAAATACTTCAAAAGGCTCAAATACACGCTCATTTCGGATATTTATTCCAGAACACTCGCGCTTAGTTCAGCCGGGTACACAGTTTTATGTTCACCACTGTAAATATATCAACCACTAGGAAATATATGAATTTATAACCGTTAGCATTCCACACAACTTCTTTTCGCTACGCTCGGCAAACTTTTATCTTAAGAGCCTGTGTGGCAACCTGCTGAGTGTTATAATAAATTTTAATTGCGCGAGTGTGTAAGTGTACAAACACGAGTGCATGTATATATGTGCAAGCGAAGGAACTTGGATTTTTATACTCAGCTGAGCAGAGCTCACAAAGTATGTTAATTTTTTTCGCATAACTGTACCTCGTAAGGGCATAAATTTATCGAGATAGATGTAGACTTCTATAGATCAAAATGATCTGGGCGAAAAAAGAAATTAATTTAGCCACGTCCGTAAACACGATTACTTACAGTTAAAGTGATGAAACTTGGTAGGTGGGTTGACCTTATGACGCAGAATAGAAAATAAGTAAAATCTTGGACAGTGGGTGTGGCACCGCTATGAAGCTGTAATTTGACAGTCGTTGAAGATATTATAATGAAGTTTGGCAGGAACGTTACTGTTACCATTGTATGTAGAAATTTGCAAAATCGGATGAAGCACACTCCGACTTTAAAAAAAAATTTTTTTTAAAGACAAATTTTAACAAAAAATTTAATATCTTTATAGTATATTAGTATATTATGCCAACATTCAACTCCAGTAATGATATGGTGGAACAAAATACAAAAATAAATGAACATTTCAAAATGGGCGTGGCTCCGCCCATTTTCATTTAATTTGTGTAGAATACTTTTAATACCATAAGTCGAACAAACATTTACAAATCCCTGTGAAATTTGGTAAAGCCATAGCTTCTATGACGATAACGTTTTCTGTAAAAATGGGCGAAATCGGTTGAAGCCACGCCAGTTTTTATACACCGTCGTCCGTCTGTCCTTCCGCTCGGCCTTTAACACGATAACTTGAGCAAAAATCGATATATCTTTACCAAATTTAGTTCGCTTACTTATCGGAACTCACTTTATCTTGGTATTAAAAATGAGCGAAATCCGACTATAACCACGCCCACTTTTTCGATATCGAAAATTTCGAAAAATGAAAAAAAATGCCATAATTCAATACCAAATACGAAAAAAGGGATGAAACATGGTGATTTCATTCGTTTTTTGACGCAAAATATAACTTTATAAAAACTTTGTAAAATGGGTGTGACACCTACCATATTAAGTAGAATGAAATGAAAAAGTTCTGCAGTGCGAAATCAAAAGCCCTTGGAATCATGGCAGGAATACTGTTCGTGGTACTATATGTATAATTAAAATAGCGGTACCAGACAGATGATGTTCTGGGTCACCCTGGCCCACATTTTGGTCGAAATCTGGAAGACGCCCTCACATATACGCCACACTGAACACTCCCTTTTAAAACCCTCTTTAATACCTTTAGTTTGATACCCATGCTATACAAACACATTCCAGCGTTACCCTAGGTTCATTTGTCTACATGGTGATTTTCCCTTATTTGACAAAGGATGAAGGAAAATCTTTCCAAAAAACGTCACCCTTGGTCTACAATTTGGTCCGTATTTCCCAAACGTATATTTTTAAAAATCACTTATAAACCATCTACGAAACCAATGAGCTACGCTCTCAGCTGAGTATGTAATGTTCGGTTACACCCGAACTTAGCCTTCCTTACTTGTTTTATCTTGTATTTACTTTTTGGATGCAACTTTGTTTATTCTTCTTAATAGTTTTCATTTTACTTCACTTTCCTTACGCGCTGCTTCCTTCATTCACTTGCGCTATATTTTTGTTGCTTTTATTTTTCATGTAGTTGTTGTTATTGTTTGTGCTGTTATTAATGCTTTCATTGTGGCACGCGGTATATTCAGTGAAGCGAAAATTTCGTAACGCACTTAAAACTCTTAACTTAAAACAAAATTATCGCTGCCATTCACCTTAACTGAATGTCCTTGGAGCGTTAAGGCAGAGCAGCAAACTGCAGTCATACATAAATACATTTAGATGGATGTACTTGTAAATAAACAAAAGTGCCAAAGTGCTATCTGACCATCTTGGTGTGTTGTTGTGACATCGCCGAAGCGTCGCGCTGTGAATGACTACTAAGCTGCAACAGCCGCAATGGCGTCAAAAACGTTTACCACCCTCCGCACCCCATTGTGGCCTCCTTGAAGTGACGTAAGTAAGAACTCTCAAGGCTATTCATGAGGAAATTGCTTACTTTATGAGCGCCCCGCACAGGCCGTGCGCACTTCACCCATTGCGAGCGAACCAGGTCGCCTACCCATCACTGCCCCACAGCATCTGCCCAAACCACGTGACACAGGAGTAATGCCAAATAGTGTTGGCGCTATGGAAAATAATAACATAATAAAGTAAAGAAAGTCTCACATGAAATTCAGCTCGCCTTATGGCCATTTGCGCGTTCACAATGAATAATAATTTCAATTTTGCGCGAAATGCATCCATGGTAATTTGGATTGAGCTGCTCACTGGATTTGCAGTAAGCTATGTTTAACTTTTAGTCTAACAATAGTCTGAGCCTAAAATTCGTATGCAGGCGCCGAATGTATTTTTTAGGCATTTACTTCAACCAGGTATATGAACCCGACACTTATGATATGGTAGGCAAGAACAGAAGCCCACACTTTGACCGCGTTAAGAATAACGATTGTGAAAAGTGGGCGTAATAAAATTTCACTTACACCTTAGAAAAGAGGGTGCAGGAATGAAGCAATGGGAATGTATTTTGATCGTACAACATGAGCCTAGCTTATGTCAGAAACCTGTCATGCGTTACTGTTTTTTTTTTTTTCGGAGTCCCTGCGCATAACCGGGGCATTCGAACAAGTGCGGTGACAACTAATGGTAATAATTTCATTGAGTTACTTTCTCACATGAAAACTTGGATTGGCTGCATGTAAAACTGCAAACAAGACTAATATGCGGTGGTGATAATTTGAAGCAACGAAAGCAGTAATCGGAGGTACCACGATTAGCAATGTTTTGAAACCTCGGCTGACGACGATGAAGCCTTTTAACGAGAAATCAGCCAGCTCACCTTTTAAATCTATCATCAAAACTGGTAAATATCAGAAACTTATTAGGACTGTAATCAACGAGGTACTTGGGAAACCGCATAGTGTTTTTTTTTTTTTCTTGTTGCAACGACTAGAACACTCCTTGGAGGACGATATTATTGATGTTGATACATTATTAATGTATAGATATCTGGTACGCTCTGGAAATAGACACCTTTAGGTATTACCTCCACTATACCAGAAGTTATTTGATTTCCTCACGTACCACCTTTTATGTACGACATTTGAATTGTGAGCTTACCAGGGCTTCCTGTTTTTCACACACACATTCGTTCGTGAACAGGATTACCCTCGTGTTGTTGCGCCTTTCAATTGCTTAAAGAAAAAACAAATATAATACTATTCTTTATATAAAAAACTATTTAGGAGTCACATTTATTAGCAATTTGTTCTGGTAACTCAATGTAGATGAAGCATCGAAGGAAGCCTCTATAGTACTGTACTGCACGTAGAGCCCAAAGCTGTTGTTTGTTGGCAACTACATATAAGAAAGTACTTATGTTAAGAAACTTATTTTACTTAACTGGCGCTTAACCGTTTAAACGGTTATGACCGTCCAAAAAGGGGCTCCAGTCGCTCCTTTTCTCTGCCAACCGGCGCCAATTGGTCACACCAAGGGAGTTTAAATCGTTTTCCACCTGGTCCTTCCAACGGAGTGGGGGCCGCCCTCTACCTCTGCTTCCATAGGCGGGTTCCGATAGAAACACTTTATTGGCCGGAGCGTCATCTTTCATTTGCATAACATGGCCTAGCCAGCGCAGCCGCTGCGTTTTAATTCGCTGGACTATGTTGCTGTCTGCGTATAGCTCGTACAGCTCATCGTTAAAACTTCTTCGTTACTCGCGATCTCCAACGTGTAGAGGTCCATAAATCTTTCGAAGAACTTTTCTCTCGAACACTCCCAGAACTGCTTCATCTGCTGTTGTAATGGTCCATGCTTCTGCCCCATATAGCAGGACGGGTACGATAAGTCTCTTGTAGAGTATGATTTTCGTTTGCCGAGAGAGGACTTTACTTTTCAATTGCCTACCTGGTCCAAAGTAGCATTTATTGGCAAGAGTGATTCTTCGCTGGATTTCAGTGCTGATGTTGTTGCTAGTGTTGATGCTGGTTCCCAAATGAACGAGGTCTTTTACTATTTCGAAATTATGGCTGCCAACAGTAGCGTGGTTGCTAAGGCGCATATGTGCTGACTCTTTGCTCGATGACAGCAGGTTCTTCGTTTCGTCCTCATTCACCATCAAACCCATTTTTACCGCTTCTTTTTCCAGTTTGGAGTAAGCAGAACTAACGGCGTGGGTGTTTAGGCCGATGATATCAATGTCATCAGCATACGCCAGTAATTGCACGCTTTTACACAAACAATATTATTATTTTGCACAACCGTATAAGTTTTGCGGGGAAACCAAATTCCCCTTCCTGCTGTCGAAGGCGGCTTTAAAATCCACGAAGAGGTGATGTGTGTCTATTCTTTTTTCGCGGATTTTTTCCAAGATTTGGCGCATTGTGAAAATCTGGTCGATGGTAGATTTACCAGGTCTGAAACCGCACTGATAAGGTCCAATCAGTTGACTCACTTTGGGCTTCAATCTTTTGCACAATACACTTGACAGGTCCTTATATGCGATGTTAAGAAGGCCGATTCCGCGATAGTTGGTGCATTTTGCAGTATCCCCCTTCTTGTGGACTGGGCAAAGAACACTTATATTCCAATCGTGCACTCGTCCGCCCATATTTCGCGAAGAAGTTGATGCATGCACCTTACCAACTACTCGCCACCGTATTTGAATAGCTCCGCAGGCAATCCATCAGCGCCCGCGTCCTTGTTGTTTTTCAATCTGGTTATTGCTATTCTGTCTTCGTCATAATCAGGTGGGGGGACATTTATTTCATCATCATCGATTACGGAATCGGGGTTCGTCATCTCTGTGCGGTAAATCGTTATCTCCATTAAGCAGAGCAGAGAAGTGTTCCCTCCACAATCCAAGTACTCTCTAGACATCAGTTAAAAGGTATCGGTTTCCGTTCTTACAGGAGTTTGCCCCGGTCTTAAAACCTTCCCTCTGTCGCCGAATTTTTTGTTAAAATTTTCGGGCGTTATTCCTGGTGGCTTTCTGCCTCTGCTTTTTTCTTCCTGAAAAAGCGTCTCGCTTCCCTTTTGAACACGCGGTAGCGTTCACACGCACCTCTTGTTGCGCTCGCTTTTAACGTCGCCCTGTAGGCAGCATCTTTTCTTTCGGTTGCAACGCGGCACTCTTCATAGTACCAGTTGTTTTACCGTGGCCGTCGGTAACCAATTTTTTCCTCGGCTACAGTACGAAGTGCTTTGGATATTAAGAAACTAGAGGGGTATTTAACACCATTTTTCTTTCTGTTCTCCTTTCTCCCCTTCTTCCACTTCCTTCCTTTCTTTTTCCACAACCTTCTCTCTCCCCGCTTTTCATCCAGGCCACTCTTTTTTCTTTCATATAAAGCTGCCATTCCTTTACCACTTTCTCTTCCCTTCGTCTTAATTCTCACTACAATTCCATTCTTACTCTTTTTATCTTCAGTCTTCACATTTTCCTCTATCTCTTTCTACCTAAGCAAACCGTTTTCATCCCTGTTATCCATTTTCTCTTCTATAAAGCAGTCGATATAGACATAAACTTCCATTCATCATACTTATCAGTATCGAAAAATATTTCGATTGAGCCATGTCCGTCCGTCTGGTTACTTGAGATAATTCTTTAATGGATAATCATAAACTGATAACGCTTGGACAATAGATTGGTCATGGATTGACACAAGCTACAAATTTATCAAAATTTTGGAAAATAGGCATGGAAACACAACACATAAAAGATGGAAACTTAAGATTCTAATTATAATGGAGATGCCATTTTTCCTCTTAGATATGAGTCGGATGAAATTTAGCGGTATCTGGAGGTGTGGTATGTCGTCTTCTTATGGAAAAACTATTAGTCCCTATATTATTATATAAATTGATGTGCAGGGAAAAATTATAAATTTTTTTACCGCACTTTTACTGTTTAAATTTCACTTTTAGATAAATTTAAAATAAGTACAATTTCATCGCCAGCCTTTTATATGTAGGTAGCGTGGACCAGCAATATAACAATGATAAGACGGTGATCCCATTTAGGGGTCAGCACGCAAAACACTGGAAGGTTTCGGGTAATATATGGGAATTATCGTAGTCAGCATAGGATCAATGTTATCCGAGCTAAAACAAGGCTTTATGCCACAAACTTTTTGCTTAAAAATGATCCTGTTATTGCCTTAGGTAATATGATTATTGTGTGTCTATGTGTATTATTTCAAAGACGAACCTGAGGTGACAAAAGTGAAAATATATGATTTTAAACCTCTCTGGTGATCATCCAAAAACCAGAAATTTTTTTAGGTAAATGCGTACTAATAACAAAACATTTCAGATGACAACATATTGTAATGAATTTAATGAAACTCCATTTATTTTACACCTTCTACTTAAATCCGTATCGCTAAATTATTGAATAAATAACTCCAATATTCAATAATGCAAAATGGTCTTTATTAGAGTACTTCACAATAACACTTATACTTCGCAACCAATAGCGTGCTTAAATCAAACAGATTACGGACTACTGAGCGTCTGCTGATTTTATACTCTCTGCCCAAATGTCTAGATGTTTCTTCTTCTATAATCCTCTACCTGGTCATCAGCCATACGCGCATGCATTTGTAGCGTGTAACCATATGCGTGTGTTTATGTGAGCGAAGTAGTAGCTGATGATGGCATGCGTTAGTGAGTATCTCTCTGCTGCTTGTATGTATGTGTGTACATGATGATTAATTTGTTTACGTACATACAAGTGTGGCAGCTTGCTTTATTGTTTTTATATGTTTATTGTTGTTGTGGCTTTATTTACTTAGTATCAGATTAGTGATATGAGTATCACTTAGTGTTACTAATATTCGTCACAATATGTATATGAGTAATCATGTGACTGAGCGAGGCTTCATGTCAACTTTGAAAGCGCAGAAGAAGACGTTCCATATGGGAGGTAGTCTTTTCAATGCAAAACCAAAGTAAATGATCGTAAGTAATTTTTGCACATATACATGAATGTGTACACTAGTCCGGTGGTGAAGCTTGGCCTAGAAGCTCTGTCGAAAGTGAATACTTTTTGGAGAAACAAGCGCTACTGGGTATACAAATATATCAAAATTTACTAAGAGTTCAAAGCCTGTCTTTGTAGTACAACCGCAAACACACAAAGAAATAAATTCAACCGAGAATACGGATGTTAGTACTGTATGCACGCTAACACGAAAGTTAATAAAATCGGAAAAGTATAAAGAAATGTCGGACAGCTATGACGCAGCAGCGGCGGCCACCGTGGTGTGATGGTAGCGCGCTCCGCCTATCACACCGTATGCCCTGGGTTCAACTCCCGGGCAAAGCAACATCAAAATTTTAGAAATAATGTTTTTCAATTATAAGAAAATTTTTCTAAGCGGGGTCGCCCCTCGGCAGTGTTTGGCAAGCGCTCCGGGTGTATTTCTGCCATGAAAAGCTCTCAGTGAAAACTCATCTGCCTTGCAGATGCCGTTCGTAGTCGGCATAAAACATGTAGGTCCCGTCCGGCCAATTTGTAGGGAAAATCAAGAGGAGCACGACGCAAATTGGAAGAGAAGCTCGGCCTTAGATCTCTTCGGAGGTTATCGCGCCTTACATTTATTTATTTTTTTTATGACGCAGCAGCCCATTGTGTTTGAGAGGTTTAATTATAATACGAAATCCTATGCGAGCTACAAACAAAGGTCACGCCTACACTGCACTGAGGAACATCAACCACACATGACATTAATGGGAGCAAAGCGGTGCAAGCAGCAGAAAAAAATCTTTAAACGACCAAAAAGGAAATATGCGGAGTGCCACAAAGAATCCGCCAAACGAATCGAAAGGGCCAAAAGCAATAAGGATTCAGTTTGCCAGCAGCACAAAAGAATTGAGCTATACGTACAAAAAAAAAAGTTACCAACAAGCAGCAGGCAGCAGCCAACAGAAAACGAAAGTGAAACTTACAAATATTAATCTGATGCACCACAAGACCGTCGATCCTACCGCCCAAATGAAAGCGTTAAATTGCAAAAAATACAACAACAAAATTTTAAAAACATCACGCACATAAATGTCAGCGGGCAACATGCGGTGTGTTGATGTTGTGGCACAAGGACAATAACAACAAGGAAATTGAAAATCAGAGCAAGCAATAGCTCCGCTGGCTCGCTGCCCGGCTGGCATTTATGAGCGCGCAAAGGCAGCGTTATTGCAGTTGTTCATCATTCGTTGGTTGGTTAGGTGTTAGCCGCAGCCGTCAACGGTGATAGTCGCACAACAGCACACACCACCATACACCGCAAGTTTTTCGAATAGAATGTCAACTATCGCGTTACGAACAACAACAACAACAACAATGTATGAGCTATGAAACTTTTGCCTAACCTTTGCTATTATGGCTGCAAACTTTGTGACTTGCTGTGACGCTTTTGATATTTTTTTTTTTAATTTTTCATTTTTTTCGCTCCTTTTAAGTGCAACCACTTAGCGTCTACGCCAGAATTTTGTATATGACTTCTTGCTGTGCATACAAACTTGTTTTATCGGATCAATTTGATCCTTTGTCGTCTTGGGTAATTAATTGCAATAAATGTCGAACAAACAGTGTTGTTGTAATTTATGCATGTTTTGTTCTTACAGTTTTTGCGAAAGCGATAAAGTTTTTATGAAGACAAGCTTATTTCGTGCGAAATAAAAAAAAAAATAAGTCGTAGATATTGAATGTTGATTATAATGCTGGGATAAGATATTTAGCTTATTTAAGAACTCCTGATTAGTTGGAATACCGTTCTTGATAAGAATGCCGATGGTTGCTTTATTTTGGCAGGGTTTAAAGAAAATATGTTTTATCAGAGTTTTTGTGAAAAGATGTCGTAGATTGTTGTTTTTTCTATTCTCATTTTATACAATTCACATTGATTTTATCTTTTTCTTTCTCTTCATCTATCCAGACACAATTTTCTTTTACTTTTTCCTACCTCAGTTTTACTCTCTTGTGTCTCCTTCTTTCTCTATTCCATTTTATATGTATACTTCTCATGTCTTCTTTTGTTCTGTTCTTTTACTCAGCGTGCTTTGCACACAGAGTATATTAACTTTGATTGGATAACGGTTGGTTGTACTGGTATAAAGGAATCGAGATAGATATAGACTTCCATATATCAATATCATCAGTATCGAAAAAAATTTGATTGAGCCATGTCCGTCCGTCCGTCTGTCCGTCTGTTCTTTAACACGATAACTTGAGTAAATATTGAAATAACTTCACCAAATTTGGTATACGAGCTTATCTGGACCCAGAATAGATTGGTATTGAAAATAAGCGAAATCGGATGATAACCACGCCCACTTTTTATATATATAACGTTTTGCAAAACACAAAAAACCTGATTATTTAGTAAAAAAATACACCTAGAATGTTGAAATTTGACATGTGGACTGATATTGAGACTCTTGATAAAAAAAATTTTAAAAGGGCGTGGCACCGCCCACTTGTGATAAAATAAATTTTACAAATATTATTAGTCATAAATCAAAAATCGTTAAACCTATCGTAACAAAATTTGGCAGACAGCTTGCCTTTACTATAGGGAATGCTTTGAAGAAAAATTAACGAAATCGGTAAAGGACCACGCTCACTTTTATATAAAAGATTTTTAAAAGGGTCGTGAACGAATAAAATAAGCCATATCTTTGCAAAAAAGAGCTTTATTTCAATGGTATTTCATTTCCCAAGTGGATTTATAACAATAAGTAGGAAAAACTTCAAATTTTAAAAAATGGGCGTGGCTACGCCCCTTTTATAACTAAGCAATTTTCTATGCTTTGGGAGCCATAACTCGAAGAAAAATTAACATATCGTAATGAAATTGTGTACACATATATTTTCCTTATAGCAGAAAATATTTCTAGTAAAAATTAACGGGATCGGTTAAAGACCACGGAAACTTAGATACAACAAGTAAGGAAGGCTAAGTTCGGGTATAACCGAACATTACATACTAAGCTCAGAGCCTTGGAGACAAAATAAGGGAAAATCGCCATTTAGCAAAATGAACCCAGGTAACCCTGGAACGTGTTTGTATGACATGGGTTTCAAATGGAAGGTATTAAAGAGTAATTTAAAAGGAGTGTGCCTTAGTTCCATAGGTGGACGCAATTTCGGGATATCGCCATAAAGGTGCACAGGCGGTGACTCTAGAATGTGTTTGTAAGATATGGGTATCAAACGAAAGGTGAATGAGTATTTTAAAAGGGAGTGGGCCTTAGTTCTATAGGTGGATGCCTTTTCGAGATATTACCATAAAGGTGGACCAGGGGTGACTCTATAATGTGTCTGTGCGATATGGGTATCAAATGAAAGGTGCTAATGAGTATTTTGAAAGGGAGTGGGCCTTAGTTCTATAGGTGGACGCCTTTTCGAGATACCGCCATAAAGGTGGGCCAGGGGTGACTCTGGAATTTGTTTGTACGATATGGGTATCAAACGAAAGGTGTTAATGAGTATTTTAAAAGGGAGTGGGCCTTAGTTCTATAGGTGGATGCCTTTTCGAGATATTACCATAAAGGTGGACCAGGGATGACTCTATAATGTGTCTGTACGATATGGGTATCAAATTAAAGGTAATAATGAGTATTTTAAAAGGGAGTGGGCCTTAGTTCTATAGGTGGATGCCCTTTCGAGATATTATCATAAAGGTGGACCAGGGGTGACTCTATAATGTGTCTGTACGATATGGGTATCAAATTAAAGGTATTAATGAAGGTTTTAAAAGGGGGTGGGTGTAGTATGTGAAGGCGTTTTCGAGATATCGAACAAATTATGGACCCAGATGACCCAGAATATCATCTGTCGGTTACCGCTAATTTATTTATATATGTCATACCACGAACAGTATTCCTGCCAAGATTCCAATGGCTTTTGATTTCTCCCTGCAGAACTTTTTCATTTTCTTCTACTTAATATGGTAGGTGTCACACCCATTTTACAAAGTTTTTTCTAAAGTTATATTTTGCGTCAATAAACCAATCCAATTACCATGTTTCATTACTTTTCTCAGATTTAGTATAGAATTATTGCGCTTTTTTCATTTTTCGTAATTTTCGATATCGGAAAAGTGGGCGTGGTCATAGTCGGATTTCGGCCATATTTTATACCAAGATAAAGTTACTTCAGGTAAGTACGCGAACTAAGTTTAGTTAAGATATATCGATTTTTGCTCAAGTTATCGTGTTAACGGCCGAGCGGAAGGACAGACGGTCGACTGTGTATAAAAAATGGGCGTGCCTTCAACCGATTTCGCCCATTCTCATAGAAAAGAGTTATCGTCATAAAATCTATGTACGCACGAAATTTCAGAAGGAGTGGTGAATTTTTGTTCGACTTATGGCCTTAAAAGTATTCTAGACGAATTAAATGAAAAAGGGCGGAGCCACGCCCATTTTCAAATTTTCTTTTATTTTTGCATTTTGTTGCACCATATCATTACTAGAGTTGAATGTTGGCATAATTTACTTATATACTGTGAAGATTTTAAATTTTGGGATAAAATTTGACCAAAAAAAATTTTTTTTTTAAAGTGGGCGTGTTCGTTATCCGATTTTGCTAATTTTTATTTAGCACACATAGAGTAATACGAGTAACATGCCTGCCAGATTTCATGATGATATTTTCAACGAGTGCCAAATTACAGCTTGCAAAACTTTTAAATTACCTTCTTTTAAATGTGGACGGTGCCACGCCCGTTGTCCAAAAATTTACTAATTTTCTATTTTGCGTCATAAGTGCAACGCACCTACCAAGTTTCATCGCTATATCCGTTTTTGGTAATGAATTATCGCACTTTTTCTGTTTTCGAAATTTTCGATATCGAAAAAGTGGGCGGGTTGTAGTTCGATTTTGTTCATTTTAAATAGCGATCTGAAATGAGGGTCGTAGACTAGAATAATAAGCTACAGCTTAGCAAAAAAATAGTTTTGAATCAATGATATTTCACTTATCAAGTTTTACTGTAAGAGGAAATGGGGAGACATTTTTCTTTTAAATGAAATGTACAATTGACGCTCACGCTGAGTATGTAATGTTCAGTTACCCGAACTTAGACACACTTACTTGTTTATTTTCGTCTTTATCTTTCTTTCCCTCTGTTTCATTTATTATTCTTCTTTTATTCTTTTCAACCACAATTTCTTCCATTCTGTTCATTTTAACACTTTTCTCTGATTATACTTCTCTATCCTATAAAGTCCTATGACTCTTTTGATTCTTGTTTACTATAATCTAGAATTATCCATTATTGCAGTTCCAGCCCACAAAGTAATCGAGAGTGATGTGAAAATACTAAGCATCAGAGTGGACACATACTGTCTATGTGAGGTCCTTACGGACCCGTCGGAGTAGAACTACATTTCCTGAGCTGTTTGCCTACGTTTCAACACTCGGTGTAAATGGTTTCAATCGAAAGAAGCCTGCTAACCTGATTTTTTTGTCGGAGAGTTTTCGGTTTGTTATCGATGAGTTATTAGTTTGTTATAGCTGTATGGTCGACGGGGTTACAGACGAGTTATCAACTTGTTATCGAACAAAATTAATCAATAAGTTATTTATTCCTTATCGGCGAGTTATCAGCTTTTTATTGGAAATTTTTTGTTTATTTATCGAAGAATTATTGATTAGTTATCGAAAAGATTTCGATATGTAACCGAAAAATTATAGACAAGTTATAGATTTTATATCAAAAAGTTATTGGTATGTTATCGAAACGTTATTTCTTTAGTATCGAATATTAATCGGTATTTATCAAAAAATTTTCGATAACTTATATAAAAGTTACCGAATTTTTATCGAAAAATTATTCCCTCGATACTATAACCGGTGTGTTATTGATTTTTATCGAAAATTATCGCTGTGTTCTTATCATAATACTATAGCAATTACATGATGCCCTTTCGAGATATTATCATAAAGGTGGACCAGGGGTGACTCTATAATGTGTCTGTACGATATGGGTATCAAATTAAAGGTATTAATGAAGGTTTTAAAAGGGGGTGGGTGTAGTATGTGAAGGCGTTTTCGAGATATCGAACAAATTGTGGACCCAGATGACCCAGAATATCATCTGTCGGTTACCGCTAATTTATTTATATATGTCATACCACGAACAGTATTCCTGCCAAGATTCAAAGGGCTTTTGATTTCGCCCTGCAGAACTTTTTCATTTTCTTCTACTTAATATGGTAGGTGTCACACCCATTTTACCAAGTTTTTTTCTAAAGTTATATTTTGCGTCAATAAACCAATCCAATTACCATGTTTCATTACTTTTCTCACATTTAGTATAGAATTATGGCACTTTTTTTAATTTTTCGTAATTTTCGATATCGGAAAAGTGGGCGTGGTCATAGTCGGATTTCGGCCATATTTTATAACAAGATAAAGTGACTTCAGGTAAGTACGTGAACTAAGTTTAGTTAAGATATATCGATTTTTGCTCAAGTTATCGTGTTACCGGCCGAGCGGAAGGACAGACGGTCGACTGTGTATAAAGACTGGGCGTGGCTTCAACCGATTTCGCCCATTCTCACAGAAAAGAGTTATCGTCATAGAATCTATGTACGTACCAAATTTCAGAAGGAGTGGTGAGTTTTTGTTCGATTTATGGCCTTAAAAGTATTCTAGACGAATTAAATGAAAAAGGGCGGAGCCACGCCCATTTTAAAATTTTCTTTTATTTTTGCATTTTGTTGCACCATATCATTACTGGAGTTGAATGTTGGCATAATTTACTTATATACTGTAAAGATTTTAAATTTTGGGTTAAAATTTGACCAAAAAAAAAATTTTTTTTAAAGTGGGCGTGTTCGTTTTCTGATTTTGCTAATTTTTATTTAGCGCATATACAGTAATACGAGTAACATGTCTGCCAAATTTCATGATGATATTTTCAACGACTGCGAAATTACAGCTTGCAAAACTTTTAAATTACCTTCTTTTAAATGTGGACGGTGCCACGCCCGTTGTCCAAAAATTTACTAATTTTCTATTTTGCTCCATAAGTGCAACGCACATACCAAGTTTCGTCGCTATATCCGTTTTTGGTAATGAATTATCGCACTTTTTCTGTTTTCGAAATTTTCGATATAGAAAAAGGGGGCGGGTTGTAGTCCGATTTCGTTCATTTTAATAAATGATATTTCACTTATCAAGTTTTACTGTAAGAGGAAATGGGGAGACATTTTTCTTTTAAATGAAATGTACAATTGAAGCTCACGCTGAGTATATAATGTTCGGTTACCCGAACTTAGACACACTTACTTGTTTATCTTCGCCTTTATCTTTCTTTCTCTCTGTTTCATTTATTATTCTTCTTTTATTCTTTTCAACCACAATTTCTTCCATTCTGTTCATTTTAACACTTTTCTCTGATTCTACTCCTCTATCCTATGAAGTCCTATGAACCTTTTGATTCTTGTTTACTATTATCTAGAATTATCCATTATTGCAGTTCCAGCCCACAAAGTAATCGAGAGTGATGTGAAAATACTAAACATCAGAGTGGACACATACTGTCTATGTGAGGTCCTTACGGACCCGTCGGAGTAGAACTACATTTCCTGAACTGTTTGCTTAGGAGTTAACCTACGTTTCAACACTCGGTGTAAATGGTTCCAATCGAAAGAAGCCTGCTAACCTGATTTTTTTGTCGGAGAGTTGTCGGTTTGTTATCGATGAGTTATTAGTTTGTTATAGCTGTATGGTCGACGGGGTTACAGACGAGTTATCAACTTGTTATCGAACAAAATTAATCAATAAGTTATTTATTCCTTATCGGCGAGTTATCAGCTTTTTATTGGAAATTTTTTGTTTATTTATCGAAGAATTATTGATTAGTTATCGAAAAGATTTCGATATGTAACCGAAAAATTATATACAAGTTATCGATTGTATATCAAAAAGTTATTGGTATGTTATCGAAACGTTATTTTTTTAGTATCGAATATTAATCGGTATTTATCAAAAAATTTTCGTTAACTTATATAAAAGTTACCGAATTTTTATCGAAAAGCTATTCCCCCGATACTATAACCGGTGTGTTATTGATTTTTATCGAAAATTATCGCTGTGTTCTTATCATAATACTATAGCAATTACATAATGAAGCAATTATAGATATGATATAAAAAATTTATGGCTTTTTTATCGTAGAGTTACCAACATGTTATCGATTTGCTCACTACGACTCATCGGCTTAGTGTAGTTTTCTAGACGCACACTTTTTGTTTACACATCGAAATTAGGTCTTGTTTTAAACGGGGTTGCCACTGGTGGTGGCTTCAAACATCTCTATAGATTTATATATTTCAGAAAAAATGATAGGAGGTGTCCTTATTTTACCCCTTAACCCATATGAGCAGTTTTAAAACTTTTCTTTTTCCATCTGTTTGTATGTTTATTTGTGTTCGCATCGCTTAGAAACCAATGCATAGAACTATAACTTTCACTGTTGCATCAGCTGAGGGCTAACTTAAATTTTAGGATGAATTTCCATCCCCTAGGTGATTAGGGTCTGGAGAGCCAATACACAGATCCGGGTATTTTTTAAATGTATTTGTACAATATGTATATAAAATAAATGTTGCTAATGAGAACTTTAGCAAAATAAAACTATAAACTATATTAGTACCTTGGAAGCGGGTTTGATATTACTCGGCTTTCGTATTCACCAGCAAAATCCTTAGTAGGGTACGACCAAGAGTGTGTTTTGATCATAAAACTTAAGTGAATATAAAAAAGATTTTAGCCGTCGCAAATTTGTTGATTATTTACATCTAGTTTAAAAAGATAAATCTGCCGGTGCTTACATCCTAAATATAAGTGATAAATAGCTCTAAGAGATAATGAATGCAAGATTATTCCATCAGTGCAGCAATTTATTTCTTCCTTTTATGGTAAGCGTACTATGTAATAAGAAGTTCTTGGTTGTGTCATAGAGCTATATCTACGCCCAAAAATTGACAATCAGCTAGCATAATTTATAGATTTTCGGAAAAAGTTTATAGAGAGCAAGTAGTTTACGCAATGGTACAAGTCTTAAATGGTCAGAGCTTCGAAACATTGTCATGAAGCAAAAGTTTTTAAAAAATGTGGAATCTTTACTCCAAACATTACCATAGTCCCAAGCAAATATCTAATTTAAATTACATGTGAGCAGTTTTCCTTGATCATGCGCACTGACAACTGTATGTTACTTGTCCACTGGTAACTAGATTCGAAAATCTCTGATAGTTTGCAGTGTTGAATATATTAATGACTTTAGGCAACCCTAAAATATACATAAGTAAAGATTTTTTATTTCAAAGTTCTACGCATACAAAGTAGCGGGTGGTAGCTAGTATATTGCAAAATTTGAAAAATGTTGAAATTTTTTCATGGACTTTCTTAAACACAAAAAAAGTATGGTGCAAATATACACAAAGTACCTTTTATTCATATTTTGTTCGCTGTATTTTCATTCTTATCATGAAAATCAACAAAATAAAAAATAACACTACAAACTTTATCAATAAAAGTTAAAAAAGGGAAAAATTAGCGCTTAAGCAGCAAAAGGAAAATATTTACGAGAAATGAACTGCAAGCAGCAAACGCCCGCTCACTACACTCACACTTTGCATTTTGTCTTATTCCACACGCAACTGAATATTGTTTTGGCAGTCCCTAAGTAATATCATCTTCAATAAAAGAAGTTAAATGTTAAGTTGGTATCTTACAACAACAACAAATATAAAGTAGTTGTTATATTTTTATGAAATCTGGCAGGCGAATACAAAACGTGATCAAATATATACAAAAACATGTAAGAAACTCTAAGTTCGAGTGAAACCGAATATTAAATACCCAGCTGTGCACTTGAAACGCTGTTGTTGTTTGCTTTGTACGATTAATAGTGTTAAAAGGCTGCGCTCTGAGACCTTTAAAAAAAGTGGGTTTGGTATTTTACCGAATTTGATTATCTTCACTCAGTCTATATAATTTGGCGAAGATAATGTTTCTGCCAAATTTCAATAAAATATTTCAATAAAATATTTTTAACGGCCTGTTAAACTCTTAATACGCTAATATTCCAAAAAAATTTGGAATTTATGTTTTGCGTCATAAAAACAATCCTACCTACCAAATATCATTAATTTAGCGTTATTCGTTTTTGAATTATCTCATTTTAAATACCCATCTAGTCTGGATCCAGATAAGCCTGTATACCGATTTTGGTGAAGATATCTTAATATTTGCTCAAGTTATCTTATCGGAGGGACAGACGGGCGGACGGACATGGCGTAATGAAATTTTTTTTTCGATATTGATAATTTTGATATATGGAAGTCAATATCCATCTCCATTCTTTTATACCTTTACAACCAACCTTTATCCAATCAAAGTTATTATATAATGTGTAAAAGTACAGCTGGGTATAAAAATATTGCTTCTTACTTAGACTAAGAACAACATGAGCGAACTGTAATAAAGTTTTGCTACAACTTACAACAGTGCTTTTGGAGTTTTCGTTGCAAATCTAAAACGTTTTTACTAGATGCTCTGATGTTTGAACACACACATATGTACATATATGTATATGCATGTACGCACACACATACAAATCTAAGTGTTTTATTACTTTGAGTTAAAATATTCGATTAACTATTCATACAAATGTTGTCAATTTTAGTTGCTTCAAAAGATATTGCAGAAGTTTTAAGCAAAAGGGTCGTGATTAGACGAAACAGAACTGCACATTTGCAATTTCATTTTAATAAGGGTTTTGAGGGTAATATAAATGTTTGAATTACAGCAAGTGAAGTTATAAATATATGAGTTTATTGCCGAAAGATATTGACGAAGTAGGAAAATATTTACGAGATTATATTGTCTTCAGATTTACAAAAGTTTGTATTTTTTAAATAAAACTAGTATCGGAAATTTGACGAATGAAATTTCTTGATAACAGATATAAAAGATAAAACTTTTATGGAGATTTCTTTACATGGGACATACAATTTTCTCTTTATATGCCATAGTCCCGCTAAATTTGTACTCCCCTTTACAGCACGGTTTTTATATGTAGTAACTGCAAATAAAATTTGAAGTTAAAAGACCTTTGTTTATATTTCAGCTTTTTGTACAAAATGTTCAACCTAAACATTGATGATGCTTTTGCATTGAATGCGGGAAACAACTTATTAAAATAATATAAGCCTTGCGGCGGCCACCGTGGTGTGATGGTAGCCTGCTCCGCCTGCCACACCGTATACCCTGGATTCGCACCCAGGGCACAGCAACATCAAAATTTTAGAAATAAAGTTTTTCAATTAGAAGAAAATTTTTCTAAGCGGGGTCGCCCCTCGGCAGTGTTTGCCAAGCGCTCCGAGTGTATTTCTGCCATGAAAATCTCTCTGTGAAAACTCGTATGCCTTGCAGATACCGTTCGGAGTCGGCACAAAACATGTAGGTCCTTCCGGCCAATTTGTAGGGAAAATCAAGAGGAGCACGACGCAAATTGGAAGAGAAACTCGGCCTTAGATCTCTTCGGAGGTAATCGCGCCTTACATTCATTTTTATTTTTAAGCCTTGAGAACGGACTAAAATAAATTGAAGTTGAAATATGTTTTCGATTATATGTCAAAATATATCGTCGGCTTAGAGTGTTAACCCGCTAACCGGCATAAAATGGTTTTACCTGGCAGACAACGCGAAAAGATATGAAGTAAACTCGTCATAGAGGGTTTTTACTTTATTTCACCTAGTTGATGCTTATCAAACTGTATCAAAAACTAATTTTTGGAAAAAATGATAGTGAGCAAGCTTACACTCCAAGCCGACGATGTGATATCAGAGTTCTATGTGTGCACACTTCATTTTCAATACTTCCAATATAAGCAATGTACAGGGAATACCCAAACTTCGTGGTTACGGATATACACAAATGGGAATTAGAATTTGTATGGTAGGTGTGACACCCTTCATTATAACCTACCCCAACTTTCGTTAAAACTTTGACATTATCAATATTGGCAGCTATGCGAAGTCCTAGAAATATGAATTAATACGATAAGGAAATTAAATTTTAAGTGAAGAGCCCCAACACTTTTGCACTGAATAACCCTATTTTCCAATTTTTTCCACTTTTCTCCACTGATAGGAGAGCGATGTTGGGCATCTGCTTGCCAAGTATCATTTACATGGTATAAATAGTATTAGAGCTATTTGATTTTTTATATGTTATATATATATCAGATTCCACGCCCTTTAAACACCAAAAATACCCCATGTCCATTAAATAATTATATTTCCTACCAACTGATGCAAATTTCATACAAATCGTCCAAAAGGTGAGTTCAAGACAGGATTTGAAAAATTTGCGTTTGGCTTATTTATATACAGATTAGCAGACCCGGCAGACGTTGTTCTGCGCTAACTTTGGTTTATCTGCATAGCTTTTAAGAAGTTTTCACCTCTTACTCTCCCTTTCCCTCTCTCCACCTTTTCTCTATCCTTTTACTTACTTCTCTCTATGAGTTTTTTTCTCCCTCTCCGTCTTTTCCATCTTTTCTTTCCTCTGTAAGTTCCTCTTCTTCTCCCTCTCACTCTTCATTTATCCCTATCTCTCATTCTTCATCTAACTCATTCTCTATCTTTTTCTCAGTCTCTTTCTTCTTTCCTCGTTTTTGTTTTCTCTGGTTTTGGGCCTATATTTCGTGAACGGGTTAAGATAACGCAGAAAGTTTACCTCTGTATTGCAGCTCTCATCAGCAAATTTCATTTGATATTTATATTGTACATCCATATTTGAAAAATAACCGGGACCATGTTTCAGGTTTCAAGCCCCTTGTGTATTTGATTTTAAAAATTAAAGACCAAAACAACAAAGCTCAGTGTACATAACACCTGTGCAAATTTGGTTAAGATACCCCTCACCCGTTTAGCTCCAGCTCTTTATATGGAAAAATGGCCTCAATTTTTATATATGTATGTATGTTTACTAGTAGACGGGGGTCCCCTTCCTCGCTGCACAATCTCACTATGACCAAGAACTTATGTGGTTCTTGTATTTTAATTGATTCTACATTCTACGCCTCCCTTCCCTTCAACAACTCCCCAGCTATGTCTTTGAACTTATAAAATAAATATTTTGTTATCTGTCCTTAACAAGCTTCCGAATCATAAAATATATTTTATATCTTCTTTCAGTAAACCAGACAATTCACGTAAGAATAAAACAGCAGCTAATTCACAAAGTAAAATACATATATATGTACATATCACTTTTTATACATAGCTGTACTTGTACACAGGGTATTATAACTTTTGTTGGTTGTACAGGTATAAAGAAATCGAGATAAATATAGACTTCGATATATCAAAATGCTCAGTATCGAAAAAAATTTACTTATATACTGTAAAGATATTAAATTTTTGGTTAAAATTTGACTTAAAAAAATTTTTTTTTTAAGTGGGCGTGGTCGTTCTCCGATTTTTCTAATTTTTATTAAGCATACATATAGTAATAGGAGTAACGTTCCTGCCAAATTCCATAATGATATCTTCAACGACTGCCCAATTACAGCTTGCAAAACTTTTAAATTACCTACTTTTAAAAGTGGACGGTGCCACGCCCATTGTCGAAAATTTTACTAATTTTCTATTCCGCGTCATAAGTTCAACTCACGTACCAAGTTTCATCGCTTTATCCGTCTTTGGTAATGAATTATCGCACTTTTTCGGTTTTTCGAAATTTTCGATATCGAAAATGTGGGCGTGGTTATAGTCCGATATCGTTCATTTTAAATAGAGATCTGAGATGTGTGCCCAGGAACCTACATACCAAATTCCATCAAGATACCTCAAAATTTACTCAAGTTATCGTCTTAACGGACGGACGGACGGACGGACATGGCTCAATCAAATTTTTTTTCGATCCTGATGATTTTGATATATGGAAGTCTATATCTATCTCGATTCCTTTATACCTGTACAACCAACCGTTATCCAATCAAAGTTAATATACTCTGTGAGCTCTGCTTAACTGAGTATAAAAATCATAATTTTATACGATTATTGAAAAAATCGTTTTTGATTACTTTTGATTTCATTTAGTACTTGCTTTTTTCGGAAAACAATTGAAATAATCATTTGCCATTAACAGAGGCATCTAATTAATTGATTATTAATGCTAATTTAAATTTAACTGGTCTGACCATATATAGAATTCACGTAAAACAAATTGGCATTTGTGAGCAACATTTGTTCCAGCGCAGCGGCCTATTCGATTTGCTTTTCTTTCATCACTTTCTGAATGTTTATATAACTATGACAGTATTTTTTTGATTGGCATACTTGTGTGTTTTTGTTCATTTATTGTGATATTTTATTGCCAAAGCAATGTTGTGTCAATCGTGTTAGCGCAGATATGCTATTTGTCATGTTAATATATTTTTGTTTTTTTAGACTCGTGTTATTTTCAAACAAAACATCGAAGTAAAAAAACCAATGATAAATATATATCTACATAACACGTATGCAAACGAAACACAGCAACAAAAATTGTCACGGCATTGATATTTTTTAATATACCAAATTTCATGCATAAAAGAACAACAAGAGACGCTTTGTGATTGCTTTCGCACGCTGATACAAACAGTTAGATGGCGATGATCGCCAACTGGGCGGAGTATACAAACGTCAACGCGTGAAATTGTCACAGTTACGCGAATGAGATGACAGTAAAAAATTGAACACTTCACATGTCGCATCAATCTGTTGTGTTTCTGTGTGATTGGCCCCAAAGGCAAGGACATTTCAAGTGTTGGCGTTTCGCAGTTATTTGATTGACTGTGTGAGTATGTATGAGTGTACGTTTCTAGTATGTAGATTAGTTACTAAATGTCAGTCGAACAGACTTGAACGGTTGATGGTTCTTAATTGATGAAAAATTGTAGAACTATTTTTTAAGACATTTGTTTTTCGCATTGATTTGAAATTGTTTTGCAGGTTATAAAACCAAAAAAAACTTGAAAATAAAAAAAAACTATGAATTATTTTTTGTTCAGTTATGAGCCGCTTCCGCAGTTTTGAACCAAATTATAAACTTTTATTATTTAAATGTTGATAAAACTCATAAAATAGTGCAATACGTGCAAGGCAGATATTTTATTTTTCTAGGCTCATTCCATTTCAAGACACCCGGTCCGCGCAGGACATGATTTGTGATTTCGTCGAAATTTTAATGCAGGGGTCGTCACTCCATAAGCGCTTTCGCGCAATTGTTTTTGTAATACGCTCAGGCAAGCGCACCGCATAGGCAAGCGCACCACATATCCCAGCGCGTACGCATTCTATCCTCTCGCCCACAACAGAATGTATACTGCTGTACCCATTAGGAACTCAACTGCTATAATTTCGTGTAAAATTACTTTTTAAGTAATATTTTTGGATATATTTTTGTTTCACCTGTACGAAAACAATGAAGCTTTGATTGATTTATTTAATAATTAAATTAAATTTGAATTGAACGCATGTTTTTAAATGCATTCAAGAAAACAATGCAATGCGTTAATTTTGAAAGCTACCAAGTCCGACTGGGTTTGTGTACGTGCCAGCGCCATTTCTGCTCGCAGAATGGTTGTAGCTATTTTTTTAGAAAACAAAATTATGAATAGACGTGCACTGATAAAACTTTATTTCGTCTCACTTGACTTACAAATTGAATGTGGAATATATATATCAGTGATGCTTTGTTTCACCATTATTAACCGACAATCTCCTTTTCTCTTTTCTCTTCTCTCAAGTTCTTCTCATTCCTCTTCATCCCTGATTTCCAGTCCCAGAGGGTGGTATGTATTTTGTTCCACCCCATTCCCAGTCCCAGTACCGCTCCGCGTCTCAGTCCCAGTCCTAGTCCTAATCCCAGTCCCCGTCCGTCTCTGGTCTACTTCCCTGAAAAAAGATCGTAAATACTAATATAGGCAAATTTATACACCATATTTCAAGCAAGTCTAATAGGACGTATGTAAATAGGTATGTGGGTATTATTAATGCATGTCCTTATTTCGGCTTGCATGCATATTTATCAGTTTTGACAGGTTGATGTGACTAAAGCGAATATCACATGGAAAATTATTTTAAAGCTCTCAGCAACAGGAAAATGTTACCAATTTTTTTTATACCCATGACCTGCGGTGCAAATGAGGAGAGCCCAGAACTCCAAATAGAGCTAAGCGACTTACAATGCGACTCCCAGCTAGTGTTACTAGATTTAAAAGGCATTGATTTTTGAAAGTTGTAAGTAACGAGAAATATCCCTTACTGGTTCAGGAAGTTTTACAATTTTAATCAATGTTTGGTAGTACGTACATTTGTGAAATCTCCTTTTCATTCCTTAAGCAAATAAAAACAAATAACAGAAATAGAGTTACAAATCAGCATTTAGAAGCGCTTCTGAAATTATCTACCACAAACATCAAAATAGATATAGAAAAATTGATTGCGGACAATTTACAGTAGGTTAATATCCCAACTTTAATCCCTCTTTTCGAAATACTATTAAATAAAAAAATTAAAAACAAAACAAAAAAAAAATTTTAAATATACAAAAAATAAAAACAAGAAAAATAAAAGGTTAAATAAAATAATTGGATGAATTTTCCTTTTATCAGAATTACAAAATTATTATTATTTATATTATTCTGTTCCTAAAAAATAAATAAAACAAAAAATAAAAAACCTAAAAATATAAAAAAAATTTTAAAAATATAAAAAATTGAATTAAAAAAGAAGCCAATGAATTTACCTTCTATCAGGATTACAAAATGTATAATTTTCTTTCTAAAATAATATCATTTTATGAATTTTCGAAGTTTTTACAATGTACTTTTTACTAGCTCCGTCGCCATTTTTTTTTTTTTTGTTTTTTTTTTTTTTTTTTGATTTCAAAGTAGGTGTGGTCACGCTTCCATAAGAAGTTTGTGGCGATCCCTGTTTTAATATGTTGTTCTTTGGTCAAAATAATGAAACACGTGTTTTTTTTTTTTTTTTTGCCTCAAAAAAATTTGTTTTCGGATTTATCGGCAATTGAATTCCATAAAATGCAATCGGTATTTTATTCGCCTATTTTTTCAACTGTCAATAACTTTGTCAGAAATTAACCGATTCTCATGATTTTTTCTTTGAAATGTCCGCTATTACTTTAAATTTTATATAAATTTATAAACAATTGCATATAGTTACACAAAAATTATTTTTTTGGTATTAGTAAAAATGTACCTATGACTTTTTTTCCAAAAATTAATATTTTAGAAAAAAACTGTTATTGTTTTTTTCTTAAACGTTTTCTATATCGAGTGAGCAGTTTATATTTAAATTTGAGTAAATATCCATTAGCCAAAACTCGTTGTTTCCCAAATATGAATTTTTGAATATTAAACTTTTTTTCGCCATATATTGATGCATTACATATCAGCATACAAGGCGATGAATGCCAAATGCTTAAAATTAATTAAAATATCACATTTATTATTGAAAACATTCATTTGTTGTTATTTTTCAGAATATGGCAAAATATTTCACTAAATCTCCAATACCGTCACAAGAGCCTTTGCCATGTCCTTTTACAAAATCTCTGTAATTCTGAAAAATAATAACAAATGAATGTTTTCAGTAATAAATGTGACATTTTAATTAATTTTAAGCAGTTGGCATTGATCGCCTTGTGTGCTGATATGTAATGCATCAATATATGGCGAAAAAAAAGATTAATATCCAAAAATTCATATTTCGAAAACAACGAGCGTTGAACAATGGATATTTACCCAAGTTTAAATATAAACTGCTCACTCGATATAGAAAATTTTAAGCAAAAAACAATAACCGCTTTTTTTTTTTTGAAATATTAATTTTTGGAAAAAAAGTCATAAATTTTTACTAAATACCAAAAAAATAATTTTTTTGTAACTATATGCAATTGTTTATAAATTTATATAAAATTAAAAGTAATAACGAACACTCCAAAGAAAAAATCGTGAGAATCGGTTAATTTCTGACAAAGTTATTGACAGTTGAAAAAATAGGCGAATAAAATACCGATTGCATTTTATGGAATTCAATTGCCGATAAATCCGAAAACAAATTTTTTTGAGGCAAAAAAAAAAAACACCTGTTTCATTATTTTGACCAAAGAGCAACATATTAAAATTTCATCGAAATCAAAAATCATGTCCTGCGCGGACCGGGTGTCTTGAAATGGAATGAGCCTCTATACAAAAACGATCGCTTAACTGCGATTTAGTTTGATATAAATCTGGCCTTCTGTTTATTTGAGCCACCCAATCTTTACCTTCTTCTCCCTCTGCCTCTCGCTACCTCTTCTCACCTTTTCCCTCACTATATTTCTCATGCTATTGCTCGCTCACTCAGCTCCATAATAATATTCTAATACATTTGTAAAAATTCTAAGCCTTCAAAAAATATGCATACATTTGTTACATGTTTTAAGCTCTTTATAAGTGCTGTTCATTTGGGAATTACATTTTATTTTATTTTTCATATATCAACTTGATAATACATACAATGACTGCAGCAGCTCCCGCTGTGTAAGTAAGATAATTAGAATCCTAAATATGCATTTTATAAACATTAACGCTGTATTTCCAGCAGCTGCTTACCACTAGTTAATTGCTTATTTTCTAGTTGGTTACGATTGTAGTACATTTACAGGAAGCAACTGCAGCATCATTGTACCAGCCGCTGTTTGTGGTTTACAACAACAAGTAAGCGTTTTACCACATTTATCGTGAATGTAATATGACAACCTAAATGTGGTTTTTATGAATGGCGCACTGGTGCAACATTGGTGATACAATCCTTTTGGAATACTGTTACTAGAGAAAATGTTTTGAGAATGTTGTAGTGAGGAGTTAGGCCAATAACAAGCAGGCTAGCAAGTAGAGAAACGCATACGGCACAGCAAAATGTCTGAGTTCTTTCTGTGCAGTTCAAAAATAATGATTTTACTTTCTCTGGATACTTCCAAGAAAACGAGAGATTTGGCAACTATGTGCATTGCTATTTAGTTACACAAACCAGAAGGCCTTAGCTATAAAGTCTTATCTTTTCACACTTTCTCAAGTTAAAAATGGCTGTATAAATATTTATACTACAATTTTTTAAATATAATTCGTCGATCTTACCCTTTTCTTTGCTTAAAAGTACAATGAGTGGAATTTTTCTCACCTGAAAATAGTAAAAGAAAAACATTTATAAATGATCTCTTCCTCTTTGAAATGCAAACATTATATTGCAAAATTCAAAATTTTGGCTATAAAAACTAGTGAATTAGAATTTTTAAAATTTCTTTTGTAAGTTCTAGCCTGATTACATTGTGATACGTTGGCCGCCGCACTATGGGGTAAATGCGAAAAAGTTGTTTCAAAATAAAATTTCTATGTAATAGTTTAGGATAGAGTGAGCAAATAAAAAAAGCTTGATAGGCCAATTCGTTGCCAATATAAGAAAAATCGGATATTGATAAAAACTTCAAATTAAATATTTGAAAAAGTTTACAAAGAAAAATAATTTTTGTTATCTAACCGTTTTTTAATTATTAGAAACAAAGTAAAAGCTTATTTTTCTTTAATACCAATCCCTCTATAGATTTGCGCATTTACAGAGTTTTTTAACAAAAAGAAGTAAGGAAGGCTAAGTTCGGGTGTAACCGAATATTATATACTCAGCTGAGAGATTTTGGAGACAAAATATGAGAAAATCACCATTTAAGAAAATGGACCTAGGGTAACCCTGGAATGTGTTTGTATGACATGGGTATCAAATGGAAGGTATTCAAGAGTATTTTAAAATGGAGTGGGCCATAGTTCTATACGTGCACGCGATTTCGGGATATCGCCATAAAGGTGGACCAAGGGTGACTCTAGAATGTGTTTGTACGATATGGGTATCAAATTAAAAGTATTAATGTGGGTTTTAAAAGGGAGTAGCCCTTACTTGTATATGCGAATGCGTTTTCGAGATATCGACCAAAATGTGGACCAGGGTGACCCAGAACATCTTCTTTCGGGTACCGCTAATTTATTTATATTTGTAATACCACGAACAGTATTCCTGCCAAGGTTCCAAAGACTTTTGATTTCGCCCTGCAGAACTTTTTCATTTTCTTCTACTTAATATGGTAGGTGTCACACCCATTTTACAAAGTTTTTTCTAAAGGTATGTATACTTTGCGTCAAAAAACCACACCAATCACCATCTTTCATCCTTTTTTCGTATTTGGTATAGAATTAATGCATTTTTTCCTTTTTCGAAATTTTCGATATCGAAAAAGTGGGCGTGGTCATATTCGGATTTCGCCCATTTTTGAAACCAAGAACAAGTGAGTTCAGATAAGTACATGAACTAAGTTTAGTAAGGATATATCGATTTTTGTTCAAGTTATCATGTTAAAGGCCGAGCGGAAAGGCAAACGGTCGACTGCGTATAAAAAGTGGGCGTGGCTTCAACCGACTTCGCCCATTTTCACAGAAAACAGTTATCGTCGTAGAGGCTATGCCCTTACCAACTCACAAAGATTGGTAAATTTTTGTTCGACTTATGGCATTAAAAGTATTCTAGACAAATTAAATGAAAAAGTGCGGAGCCACGCCCATTTTGAAATTTTCTTTTATTTTTGTATTTTGTTGCACCATATCATTACTGGAGTTCAATTTTGACATAATTTACTTATATACTGTAAAGATATTAAATTTTTTGTTAAAATTTGACTTTTAGAAAATTTTTTTTAAAAAGTGGGCGTGTTCGTCATCCGATTTTGCTAATTTTTATTTAGCACATATATAGTAATAGTAGTAACGTTCCTGCCAAACTTCATCATGATTTCTTCAACGACTGCCAAATTACAACTTGCAAAACTTTTAAATTACCTTCTTTAAAAAGTGGGCGGTGCTACGCCCATTGTACACAATTTTACTGTTTTCTATTCTGCGTCATAAAATCAAGCCACCTACCAAATTTCATCGCTTTATCCCTCTTTGGTAATGAATTATCGCACTTTTTCAGTTTTTCGAAATTTTCGATATTAAAAAATTGGGCGTGGTTTTAGTCCGATTTCGTTTATTTTAAATAGCGATCTGAGATGAGTTGGTAATGAATTGTCGCACTTTTTCAGTTTTTCGAAATTTTCGATATTGAAAAAGTGGGCGTGGTTATAGTCCGATTTCGTTTATTTTAAATAGCGATCTGAGATGAGTGCCCAGGAACCTACATACCAAATTTCATCAAGATACCTCAAAATTTACTCAAGTTATCGTGTTCACGGCTGACGGACGGACGGACATGGCTAAATGAATATCTTTTTTTGCCCAGATCATTTTGATATATAGAAGTCGATATCAATCTCGATTAGTTTATGCCGTTACGGTGTACCGTTATGCGAACAAAGTTAATATACTCTGTAAGCTCTGCTCAGCTGAGTATAAAAAAACGCGTTCAGAGTCTTATGTGATATAGTTATATAGTTATGAGATATAGTTCATATATTTAGAATTACAGGTATCAGTGTAGAAACGACAGCTTAAGAGAACATTTGAAAAAGATTACTTTCCAATCCATAGAATTTTGAAAATATATCGTATTTTAAACTATTTTTGCTAACAAATTCGTGTTCTAGAGAAAAGTTTCACGATAATTTCCCGCAGGGAGGAGAAACAAATTCTGCAACCATCTATCTAATGCGGGTACATTAGAATGAGTTGGTTCCATGCGAAATAAAAAAGTTGTCAAAAGCTGACTTTAGATTTGAAGGTACGTTATTTTAAGTTTGTGTGTTTGCGAATTTAGGTACTGCTGAAACCATACGATATACAATATCTTTTCGAATATTATTTCGAGCATAAACAAAAAGATTTCTCGATGAGCCAACTCTGGAGCAGGCTATCTATTATTGCCCATGGGTGAAACATGAGTTGGAAAATTGACACCTACTACAGCTAATGACTGTCCTTGAGCTTTATTGATAGACATTGCGAAAGCCAACCTAATAGGAAATTGGAGGAGTTTAAAATTGAAAGGCGTATCCCTTTAGCTGTTAAAATAACCTAAGTTTGCACGGCAGCTATAGTTCTGAAAAATCCCAATTGTAGGGAGGGTACCTCGGCCGCTTTTCCCCAATTCCACATTTTACTGGAAGTGTTAGGACTTAACGTCATATACCTCCTTACCAATTTTCAATATCGTACCATTACTTTATCCAGAGATATGCAGTATGATATATTCCATTTTTATGGGAGGTGCCACGCCCCCTTTTCCCTCATCCAACATTTTCTTGGTGGTATTAGGGATTGACCTCATCCAACTCCTTACTGGACCTTAATGTTCTAGCAAGAATACCTTCCGAGTTATGCAGTACCAAAAATTTCATTTGTATGGGAAGTCTCACGACCTCTTTATATATGGCAATTATTTTTAGCCTATGACCATCCGTGGAAGGTTTCTAGTGGGTGGTGCAAATTTTTTTTGTGATCGGTCCATCCGTTTAGGACGCAACCCGATCTATACCTACATAGATACATACATAATTTGAATTATCTAATATATAAAATTCTTCTGTCACGGTTTTAGAGGCTGAACTCCTCCGAAACGGCTGAACCGATTCTCATGAAATTTTGTGAGCATATTTGGTAGGCCTGAGAATCGGCCAACGTCTACCTTTTTTTCGCTACGTGTCTAGGGTCTTGAGATCAAAACGTGGACCTGGCTACCCCTAGAATGTGTTTATACAATATGTATATCAAATGAAAGCTGTTGATGAGTGCTATAGTACAGGATTATTCTTATACCCCTGGGTTACTAGGGTCTCGAGATAGAGGCCAAAACGTGGACCCGGATACCCCTAGAATGTGTTTATACAATATGGATGTCAAATGAAAGCTGTTGATGAGTGCTATAGTACAGGATAATTTTCATAAAACTGGGAGGCTAGGGTCTCGAGATATAGCCCAAAACGTGGACCCGGGTACCCCTAGAATGTATTTATACAATATGGATATCAAATGAAAGCTGTGGATGAAAGCTGTTGATGTATGCTTTAGTACAGAGTAAGTTTTACATCGCTGGGAGGCTAGGGTCTCGAGATATAGCTCAAAACGTAGACCCGGATACACCCAGAATGTGTTTTTACATTATGTATATCAAATTGAAGCTGTTAGTGTATGCTTTAGTACAGAGTAAGTTTTATGCCGCTGGGTGACTAGGGTCTCGAGATATAGGCCAAAACGTGGACCCGGGTACCCTAGAATGTAGTTATACAATATGGATATCAAATGAAAGCTGTTGATAAGTGCTATAGTACAGGATAATCTTCATACCCCTGGGTGACTAGGGTCTCGAGATATAGACCAAAACGTGGACCCGGGTACCCCTAGAATGTGTTTATACAATATGGATATCAAATGAAAGCTGTTGATGAATGCTATAGTACATGATAATTTTGATACAACTGGGAGGCTAGGGTCTCGAGATATAGCCCAAAACGTGGACCCGGGTACCCCTAGAATGTGTTTATACAATATGGATATCAAATGAAAGCTGTTGATGAGTGCTATAGTACATGATAATTTTCATATAACTGGGAGCCTAGGGTCTCGAGATGTAGCCCAAAACGTGGACCCGGGTACCCCTAGAATGTGTTTATACAATATGGATATCAAATGAAAGCTGTTGATGAGTGCTATAGTACAGGATAATTTTCATACAACTGGGTGGCTAGGGTCTCGAGATATAGCCCAAAACGTGGACCCGGATACACCTAGAATGTGTTTTTATATTATGGGTATCAACTTGAAGCTGTTGATGTGTGCTATAATACAGAGTAAGTTTTACACCGCTGGGTGACTACGGTCTCGAGATATAGGCCAAAACATGGACCCGGATACACATAGAATGTGTTTTTATATTTTAGATATCAAATGAAGGCTGTTGCTGAGAGCTCTAAAGTTCATTGTGATATTCGATTTAGTCGCATCATCCTGGCAAAACTGATAAATATGCATGCGAAGCCGAAATTAAGACAAGAATTAATAATACCCACATACCTATTTACATACATCCTATTCGATTTGCCTGAAATTAGGTATATAAATTTGCCTATATTAGTATTTATGATGCTTCTTTCCGGGAAGTTTACCATAGACAGACTGGGACTGGGATTAGGACTAGGACTGGGACTGAGACCCGGAGTGGGAGTGGGACTGAGACTCGGAATGGGACTGGAACAAAATACATACCACCCTCTGGGACTGGCAATAAGAGATGAAGAAAAAGGAGAAAAACTTGAGAGAAGAGAAAAGAGAGAAGGAGTCTGAGAAAGAGAAAGAATGAGACGAAGATGGGGATGAAGCGAAAAAGACGAAGGGAGGAGTGAATAAAAAGTTTAGGAAAAGTGTAGAGAGGTAGGGCAGAGTTAGACGGAAAAAGCTTATTAAAATGTATGCAGATGCGAAATTTAGGGCAGAACAACGTCTGCCGGGCATGCTAGTATATATATAGAAATAGAAACAAATGTTACGCATACGCACCGATGTCCGTCTATTAGAATGGTGCTTATGTACATATTTGTATGTATTTTGTTGCTTTTTAATAATACAAATAAGTGTTTGTGGTAAATTGGTTAACGTACATTGGTTGGCATCCGATTTTTAGTTTAATATTCATTATTACAATGCTAATCGGCTTTTCATAGTTTTGTGAAACGAGAAGCATTCTTTGATGGTTTATAATTTATTTAGCAGGCAACACTTTGTTAAAACGGCTTTGGAGCCAAAAGAATAGTAAAAGGACATTTAGAACGTCTCAAGACCAAAATAATGAAAAACTTGTGCCTAAAGTCGGATTTCGAAAGCTAATTTAGATAAGGTTGGACTCGTCTCTCAATAGAACCCTCACATAGATTGAACATAAGCTGCTGAATGGAATATCACCTTTTCTCGTCTGCAGTTTCGAAAGTGCTTTTTCTAGATAACTTCTAAAAAGCGCCCTGTTTCAGAATTTTATGGGAAACAGCCCTATATAGCATTTTGTTTTAAAACCACCCTGTCAAAGCTTGGATTTAATATATGTGACCCGGTCTATGAAAAGGTGGCTTATGACTCAAAACAGAAATTGCGAGAACAGCTATTAACAGCTGTTTTTTTTTTTTTTGTGACAAACAACTGTTAACGGTTTTTTTTTTTTTTTGTTTGAGTCATAAACCACCTTTTCATAGACCGGGTCACATATTTTGATGTGAAGTAGAGCGTTTTTGAAATAAATTCTGAGATATGCCGTTCTTGAAAACTATTTCGAAACAGGGTGCTTTCGAAACAGGGTGCAGTCAAAATACTACGTCATTCCATTTCATAGTGTTACCAGAATTCGTTAGATGACAAAAGGAAATTAACCAATAAAGTAGTAAAAAAAACTCTCTCTCACTTTCAACTTCGAGTGTAAGAGCAGATTTTTTCATTTTTTTCTGCCAAGTATATTGGATGTACATGTAAAAAGGCGTGGTCGTTATTATAAAGAAAAAGTTTATTCCAGTCTCAGCGCTTCAAAAAGTAGTACCAAGGTCACAAATATTACGTTTAAATCTTACTTAAAATAAGAGAGGGTTAACAGATGTTGCACAAAAACAAAAATCAAAATACACTGTGAAGATTAATTATATAAGAAATATGAACTCTAACCACTATGGGACGTCTTTAACCGGTTCCAGTCAGGGCCAAAATTAATATATGATATGATACCGCTCACTATATTATTATCCATTACGGGTATAAGAAAACAAAAAGTTACACTTAATTTTTTGAGTCTCCATAGAGCAATTTTCTCTTCACCTCTGACTGACACCCCTTAACCGTCTCCAATCGGATGAAAAATTTATAAGGGTGATTTTTGTTGTTCAAGGAGACGGAAAATCTGTAATTTTAGTTATAAGCACAACCCTAGTGTTCACACACGAGCTTGCCATGTGAGCCATCAAAATAAAGCTTACTTTAAATTTTACTTACTCACACAGGAACTAAAATTCAAATCATAAAAAAATCCATAGAAGGAAAATTAGTAGCAATAAAATCTGACCACTTCAACACGACTGCATGCAATTCCCTCGTTGAAAATTTAAATGACAAAACGTACAGCAAAGTAAATTACAAACATACATAAATGAATTGAAATTGAAGACAACGAACGAATAAGCGAACCGAGTGAAATAATGAATTGCGCCAAATCGAATCAGGCAAGCGGACACTGTCGTAATCACCTCTAGTCAATTATGCTAAAGCAAACTAACTTCAATTTCGCAAAAAAAAATAGAAACCACAGCCAATCTGACTAAAAACATGGAAAATGTCAAATGAACTCAGCCACACTAAATCCATAATAGCAATGAGCATATTTGGAGCATTACCTGACTCTAAAAAGAGCGAAAGAGTACGGAACGCAAGAATGTATATGACAACAGCAAAAGCAGAAGAAGCAGCAAGCAGCAAGTACCTAAAACATCATAGCCATGGGATATGAAAGCAAATAAGGCAATACGGAATAAGCACACACACACGCACATGTACTAAAGATGAATTTCACCAACAGCAGATATTCCTTGTTTACAAACTCTATTTAACTGCTGAGCACAAAAGTTCACTGACTTCAGTCCAAAAAAATTACTTTGCTTTGTGTTGTCTAAGTTTGACGCAGCTGACGTTTGAGAATTTTTTTTTGGACCAAGCGATTAATAAAGTTAGTTTTATCTTTAAAATTTATTATAGATTTGGGAATAAGAGTGCAACGTCAGAGTGGCAACTCAAGTAAACAATAGTGCTAAGTCTATATATACATAACGACAGATACACATACATATTCATTTATAAAACTTATGTGGTAGGCTGACGAATTTAAGAAAGTAGATGACTTGTTCGCATGACCAAATAGCCACACCCTGCACTCCTGAACTGTTTGATCATAAACTTGGCAGTCACTAAAGAAGCTTGTACGACTTTAAGTTTCATAAATAAATTTACACAAACATCTCCTCCAAAGCGGAAAGGCAAGCAGTCGTTTGAGCTTTGTAAGTCTTTGGTTGTTTTTGTATGTAGGGGTGAATTGAAGTAGGGAGAACTTTTGTGTTACCATAAAAGATTTTTTGTAAATTCCAAGTAAGTGTTTATCAAAAGTTGTTTTGAGTGTTACAGTGTACTCTCTCCTAACGGACACCTCTCATAAACGGACAATTTTTTTCAGTACCAAAAAAATCCTTAAGCATTTTTTAAGTTTTTCCCTTTTGAGCGGACAACCCTCCCATAAGAGGACGCGGACACTTGCTTTTTACCACAAAGGGATTTTTAATTTCCCATAACCGGACAGCTTACAACACTTTTTTTTTCACTTACTTTTTACCATATTCGTACAACTGTTGCTTGTTCACTAATACGTGCATGGATGTAGGAGAATCCCCTAAATACGAAGAACCTGTTTTCAATAGAGTAAAAAACATAAAAATGTATGTACCTATTGCATACACGTAGTTAGTATCTTCTTGTGTGTGTACGTGCGTGAATCGCAATGCCAAAAGTAGTTTTGAGTATTAAATACAAAGTTAATGTCATTGAAATTCATAAGAAAGAAAAACTAAGTGTACAAGAGTTGGCAAAGTAATGTAAGATCAGCAAAACACAAGCTGCTAGCATTATCAAAAACAAAGATCAAGTTTTACGTTTATGGGACACTGACGTCAACCCGGAGAGAAAAAAGAGTCTGCTGAAGCCGAAAGGCCTTAATATTGATAAATAGTGCTACGAATGATTTGTGAAGGCTCGAAATAAGAGCATTCCTCTGTCAGGCACACTTATAAGGAGCAAAGCTAAAGAAATTGCAGTGAGACTCAATTACGACGATTTTAGTGCATCATCCGGCTGGCTGGAAAGGTTCAAAAAACGTCACAACATAACTTTCCGTACAATTATTTTGAATATTTTGTACACAAAACTTTATTCTTTAATTTATGAACAAAGCTTTATGAACCTCCTTGTTTTGGTAATAAAACTGTTTAAACATTCATCAATAATACTTTTCTCATAAGCGGACACCTCTCATAAGCGAACAAATTTGGCAGTCTCTTAGGTGTCCGTTTAAGAGAGAGTACACTGTATTTAATTATTTTTAGATGAAGGTGAGCAGATGAAAATTTTTATTGCAATTGAGCTTAGATGTGTTTCTCAAGGAAGATTGTTTTCAATGTTGAGTTTAGCACCAAACAAGAAAACTTTTTTTGATAGTAATTTTTCAAATTTCCAACAAAGAAATCAGATGGAAGGAATTCAACAAAGTAATGCTTATAAATTTATGTATATATCCAAATTAGCTTTCCTTGTTGTCCTTTTTGAAAAAAAAATATAACTTCTAAAATTTGGATTTCATGGTAAGAGTTAAAAGCTGACTTTTTTTAATAAAAGTCATAAATAATAGTTAAAAGTTGACTCTAATTATAAAAGTAGGATAAAATAGCTAAAATTTTTGTTTCATTAAAAATGTCGAGAATAATAATTAAAAGTTTACTTTTATTTTAACGGTCAAAAATAATAGCTAATAAAATAAAAATATCTATTTTTAAACTTGTTTATGCCCAAATATTCGAGCCTTACTCTGCTTAGAGCAAGTATTTGCAGGCGAGTAGGAATAAGCGTATAGAATTAAGGAACATACATATATATAGGGACAGAGACGGAAGAATAAAAATAATAAACAAATGAGTAGAAAAGAGGAAAATGAGTATGAAAGGAAAAGAAAGACGAACAGCAGCTAACACGAAATTAAAATTTAATTTTTTTTATTTTTAGCAGTGTAACAAAACTTCCATGAATTTTGTAACTGAAACTTTGCAAACCAATCACCAAACCATTTTCCAAAAAACTAGAAATTTCAAGAAAGTTTTACAAAAATATCGAACTTTTTATAAAAAGTTTTATAGCCCAATCAATTTTAGTTCAACAAAATAAAAGCTACAGGTTTCACAAAATTCGTCTTGATTTTTGACATTTTTTTTTTCGAAGGATGCTTTACTGTTTCGTTCATACCAAGGCTCATATTTATTTTATAATTTGTCAAAAATCAATGCAAATTTTGTGACACCTACAGCTTGTACTTTATTAGACAAAAATTTAATGGGCTACAAATCTAAATATTCAAAAAAATCCAGAATATGCTAAATAAAAAAATCGAATTTTATCAAATATTTAGGAAAAAAATGGAAAACAACACGACATCAGGATGGACTGAGCAACAGCTGTTTCGATTAAACCAGGTAAATCTTTTCTAAGCCCTTTCTCCCGGCAGTGGGATTTGAAACCGCCTTTCTGCGATGATCGCACTGTTTACAAACGCATCAGACCATCATCACGCCTTGCTTGTATAACAGCTGTCGCCTTGTGCATCCTGATGTCGTGTTGTACTCCATTTTTTCCCAAACATTTAATATAATAAAATTTGAATAATTGCTTGCAAAAAGTGCGAGAATTCATTTAAAAGCAAATGGGCAAACCTAGCGGCGTAGTGAGGTTTTCTTGTGCCCGGGGAAAATTATTTTTTGGCGCCCCACCCCTCCGCCCCATATTAAGAAAACAATAATTTTATATATTCAAAAATTAAAAAAAAAAAAAAAAGGCTGAAGATATCATCTATAAGTAGACTTAAATACACATTTAATAATAATATGATTATAAAACATTAGTAAAACTAATATCTATATGCAAATTTTCTTTGCCTTTGAGGGAGCAAATATATCAATGATATCATCAAAATTTATAATTTCAAAATTTTCTTTTTCTATATTTCATAATGTTAGGTCACTTAGGCAACCTTGCCCCATCGTTGATCGTAAATATGTCAAAATCAGTTTTAATTTGCTGAATGAACGTTCGCAGCTAGCAATTGATACTGAGATAGTCAAGAGTATTTGAAGTGCCACTCGCAAGATTGGAAAAACATCTTCTCCATACGAGATTATAAAAGTAAGTAATTCTAACGGAGTTTAAGGTGCAATTTCTTTTTTACTGCGAAGATATATTTTGCAGTCGCATATTTCGATAAAAAGTTCTGTTCGGTCGAAATCTGTATTATAAAATTCACCCAAGTTCTTACAATTTCTTTCAAAGTCGTAATTATCCTTATTTAACAAATTTCCAACGTCTAAGAGAAGTCCAAATTTCAAATTAAGGTCATTTTGTCATATAAATCTCGTACGTATTCCTTGTTGGAGACGATCGAAAACACTTTTTATAAAGCGAGAAATTTCACATTCTGCGGAAAGACCAACATTTCTAGCCGATTGTCCAGGCATTTTGCGGCGCCTTCTTACACGTTTTACTATACTAATATCCCTTTTTTCACAAAGAGACTTCGTTTTTTCTATTGCTTTTTCACAGAGTGTCTCGAATTTCGGATAGTTCAGTCGCTAATGATTTTAGATCATGATGCGCTTCTTTAAATTCATTCCCGGATTTTGAGGTCTGAGCTGCACACGATCAATCCTCCTTAAGATATTATACCAGAAATTAACTAATGTTATGAAATTAAAATTTAGTATATTTAACAAAATGCATATAAATTTTTGCATAAATATCTAAAATAAAAGTGAAGAGTTTAATTGAAGAAATTTATATTTTCCTATACGCTTCTCTATACTATGTAGGACAAAGAGAAGCATTTGCCAATAGATCTTGATATGGCTTAAATAGGCAATTGAAAGCTACATCATGTTTTCCAGCTTTCTTTTTCCCATAGCTTTGGCGACCTCCCAGTTTTTCCAATGCCAAATTTATTTACTTATTGACAGAAGAATACTTTCTGGGTCAAATTGTCATCGTCAATTTTCTAAAGTTCTCATCTGTTTAAAGGGTGGAAGCCCGATTAGAGAAGCAAAAATAGACGCTGGTATGCACTTTTTGTATAAAAATAAATGTGCTTAAGTACTTATCATTTTAAGATGACTTCAACGTACTTACTTTACACTATAGGACATTAGAACATGAATATTTGGCCCAATGCCAAAAATGTCAGTACTACTAGGACGGTTCGCGAGCATATTTCAAGCGGAAGTATTCACCATAAATCTGCGCGCAGAGATAAATTTGCCACATCCTGTACTGAAATAAAATTCTCACTGATACTCGACTGTGTGGAAGAACTGAATCGCCTATCATCTAGTGACAACGTCAGGCTGGTATATGGTTGTATGGGGGATATATGCTAAAGTGGTCCGATCCGGTTTGTTCCTACAAATGTCTAATCGAACACCTAAATATACCCCCTCACCAAATTCAATCAGGATATCTCAGAAATTGACGGACTAGTTTGCGCAGACAGACGAATATCCTGATGATTTCAGTATACTTATTTGTGGGTGTACTCTTTAAAGGACTTACAATTTTGAAATTCGTGGCAAACTTAATATAACATTTCATTTTCATGAAAATATAATTATAGCACACCGTTAATTCCAGTAGAAAGTGCTACCATTTTTTGGCGAGGCAGCCTACTGTAAAGCCATGTATAAATTGAATTAAACACAAATCAGACCAACTGACAGTACTACAATGCGCTATGAAATATTCACAAGTGACTCGACAGCAAACCCAACGACAAATAATCAAAGACATATTCAATTTACACTCACCTTCAACCTCGTTTGGCACGCGCCCTGACCACGAATCTTATACTATACGACTATATACATATGTATGTGAATAAGTGCATGTGTGTGCACAAGTGTGTGGACTTTTTCCTTTTCATAGCTTTACAATCATAGAAATTGACATTCGAAGTGTAAAATGAAAGTAGAAAACACGTAAGTGCAATAAAGTGCACAAATGTAAATCAACTTATATAGGTAAGTATGTATGAGTGTGTGTGTATGTGTGCTAATGTGTAGTGGTGCAAGCATATGTGTGCTATTTGATGACACTCTTTTCTTCATCGAAATATACAATCGTACAAATAACGAATTCTGCAATAAATTTCTAATGATGTTTTCAGCTACAAACTTAAATTGATTGCAATTCAATTCTCTTTGCATGTATGTGTGTGTGTGTGTGTGATATTGTTATTGTTTGACTGTATGTGCAATTGTGGCATGTTCGTAGGTGGCTAACAACATGACATACGCTTGAATGATATGGTAAGCGTGCGGGGGTGGCACATCGCATGTAGAGCAAATCAATGAAATCAACCACATAGAAATGCTTGAAAACACACACACATACACGCAAACAAAAAAACTTTATAATGCAGCGAAGACACTAACCAACAGTATAGCAATCCTGCAAAAAATGCGATTAGTCTAGGCTGAGTCCCGGAATAATTCTCAAAGGAGTATGTAACTAATGCCAGTTTTGATCTCTTTGCATGCGTTGAACTGTTCGCTTTTGTTTGAGCATGTCCTCTGAAGAGATTAATTGTACCCATTTATACACGAACGGGAACGATAGGACCAGTCCCCTTTGTAGCCATACGGGAAGGAATGAAGACTAATCTATTTTCTCATCAAAAAGTGTTGGTTTTCGTATGGCACGCAATATTTAAATTTGCACAAAAATTTTAGATAGATCTTTTTTTTTTAAAACACTTCTTAGCCACTTTTGTTATGTTTCTAAAAATGGGCTACGTATTTTTCAACCAGACTAATCCCAACTTTACCCAAAAGGGACTAGAGGCGACAAAAGAGATCAATCGGAGAAAGCTCTCTTTAGGGATAAGTCGCATTACTTTTTGCAGGGAGACAAATGTAAGTGCAACCAATAAATATATATACATGTGTATGTGTGTTTGAATGTTGTTTGAGGGCAACTATGCGTTAGTAGATGGGTGGGTGGGGCGTGGGAGGTTGCACTAAATGTTTGCGAAAGTAATGATTGAACGCCTTTGATAATGAAGACGAATGGTGAATACGTTTTTTTTTTTTTTTGTGCCATTTAAACATAACATGCGCCCGTTCCAAGCATTCACGTGTGTATGTGTGCGTGTGTGGGTGGGCGTGAATGGTCGGTCATATCAAATGGCGCTCACGAAACATTAAAAATAATGCTGCACAAGACTGCAAATGAATGAAAAACTTAAATTAGACAACAAAGCATTACAGTGTTTTGTTAAATGCGGTTTAGCCGGATTTAGGTGTGCGTTTGCTATTTTCAAATAGTTGCCAAATTGAGTTTTGTAAGCGCATTGCGAACTCTTTTGTACTAAGTGCTCCAAAGTAGGTCAGCTGCAGCGTGGGGCATAGTGTGCTAAAATTTAATACTTCATAGCAAAGGGTAAATGAAGATGGCGCTTTCAGCGTATACTTCAGGCAATATCGATGAGAAATGGAACTTCATTTGTGTGTTTGTTTTGAGCAAATTTTAAACACAACTGGACGATATAGCTCCGAGTCTTGACTCTGGCTTCCAAGTGCAAAATTTGGATTTTATATACATTATCTATCAGTAGCAAAATGTTAACTGGTGTTTAAATATGTTTGAACATGTTTTTAAAATGTACCTTTAATACATACATACACACACATATGTCAATAGGTTCACTAACTGCAAATCTGAATATTAAATTATTATCAGTACAGTCCACACACAAATAAACAAATGTATGTACATTAGACTAGGTCGATTTATTAACCCATATCGCGCCATCGATTTTTCAATAGGATTTGGTCTCAGGAAATTTCATTTTTTTTACTTTTTTTCGACTTTGATTTTTAAGGTTTTTTCATGACCTACTAAAAAATGTTTCATTTGATTGTAAAATTATCATGTACTCCCTATCCGACGCAAAAATGTCCGCTAAAAACGTTGGCGATAACAGTTGTTTCAAAACAGGGTACACATATGAAAATTTTTTTAGTAGGTCATGAAAAAAGCCTTAAAATTCAAAGTCGAAAAAAGTCAAAAAAATTAAATTTCGCAGGCCCGAAAATTATTTTTTTGGTACGTGTAACGGATTTTTTTCCTGAGTCCAAATATTATCGAAAAATCGATGGCGCGATATCGGTTAACTTTCGTCCATACAAATCGACCCACGCTAATGTATATACATCCAAAAGTATGTGCATATCAGTGAGCTGCAATTATTCATTTTTTAAGGTTATTAGTGGACTAACCAAAAAATTAGTGCATACACAAACAAAGAATATCAAGCGTTTATATCCACTAAAACACATTTACATAGTCATGCCTCGTAAAATGATTCATAAGCCACGAAGCAGTTCAGTACTCAATTGTCTTATTGAGCATGAAAGTCAACTGTGTTATACGAAAATACTAATTGGAATAAGTAAGACTAACAGTGCAATAAAATGAATATAGCCATATTAGTCTTCTGACGCTAGTAACACAACGATGTACACGAAACTAAACTGAATACAGCGCTAAAGAAAATCCGATAATAAACGAAGTATACAGTGTATTACACACGAAACCAACGTGCTACTGAGTCAAAGCGACTGTGATTTCTGTTTATACTCAACAATGTCATATATGTAAGGGGCATATGTGTTGCGGGGCACTCGTATGTATTTTCTATTTTATGTGCTAGTCACTCATAATATTTTTCTGTACTTGACTAAGTATACATTTAGACACAATTTTTCGGCTCATGACTAAGTGCACTAACTTTATTACTACTCAAAGCAGATCTCTGGTGAATATTATATAAACACACCTAAATCAATAAAAAGCTAGACAATAGTTCCATGCTCCGCACACCACACCGAAGATCCACGAACCCTAAACACTCTTTTAGAAAAAAGGGAGCATTCAAACAAAGACGTAGCGAGAACCTAACTCGTAGGAACAAGCGATCAACTACTAAAGCTCCAGACTTCTGCTTGTCTTAACTAATCACACAAACTATTACTGATCGGTAAGCAGTATCTCAATTTCGAATGTACCCAATAACAATCTTAATGAAAGTAAGTACTTGCCATTGAACCCAGGAGCTTCAACTATGACAAAAATTGATTAGAATCAAAAATGGAACCATAACCGGTTTGGCAAGGGATGACAGAAAATAACCAAAAAGTTTTTATGAGCTACAGTGAGCATTGTTTTTTTTTAATTTCAACAAAGGTCCGGTTTTTTAAAAGCAAATAAGGTACAAAAGATCTTCTATCTTTGGTTATCGACGTGTTAACTGCGGAGTTCCTTATAGTTAAAGGAAACCGGATTCGCTGTGGGTAGGTGAGGTTGGCAACCCCTTGTAAGGGTTGTGCTTCAAAATCCCTTGTATCAGTTTTAGTATTTTACTCTTACCACAGGCATAACTACCGCGGATGTATTGTATGCCCCCCTAACCCACTGGGGGTAGGGAAGCTACTTATTTTATTAGTTCGTAACTATAACGTTCCTATGCAACGATTCGTCCAAATTTTCCAATAGTTTAAGGTAGGCTTAACGAGCTGATCCGTGTTGACCTCACATGGAGCGAATATGTCTTAAGTATTCATGTAGGCTAGGTTAGGTAGAACTGGCTGCCCGTAAGCTCTATAGTTGCATGGATCGCTTCTATGCTTAGGAGTAGAGTTGGCAACGCTACCAAGGCACGCACCAAAGTATAGTTCTAGCGCCTTTTCTCTGGATACTGGTGGTCAATGAAATTCTAGAAATCTTTAGGTGAAAAGGAAGAAAGGTAGTGGCGTACGCCGACGACTTAATGATTTTGATCAGAGGCAAATTCTTGCCAACGATCAGCGATCTCAAGCAAATGGCACTTTGCGACATTTCGCGATGGGCAAGGCAACGCGAGGTTTCTTTGCAAGAATCGAGGCTCGACTTTGGCCGCTCCCAACCTTCTGTTTAAACGCTAGCCGCGCTTCGAGAAAATGTATTATTGCTTTTCTTGTATCTTTTCATGTACATAACTTGAATTTAAAATTATTATAACTTAATATATACATGCATGTGAGTATAGTTGGTGATATGATTTTATGAAACAATACTGTCTGCAACTGGATACAGACGTGAGTTTAAATTTCAGGTATTTAACTTAGCATACAGTAATGAATATTTGGTATTGCAATGAATTAAAGATTTTTAGTGTACTAAATATATTACTAATAAATTTCTTGAAAGACTCGATCAATTCTTGGTTCCGTGAAATATCTATTATGTTGTTGAGCTCTTTGCAAAGGGTTTCAAGAATTCTTCTCGCATTCTGGTACCTGGGACACGAGTAGATTAAGTGACTAATTGACTGTGCTTCTCCTTCGTTGCATGGACATAAGTCTGTATCAATAATATGGAAGCGCTTCAAGTAGGCTTTGCAGAAACTGTGACCAGTTAAGCACTGTGTCATTTCGAATGAAATTCCAAATCTTTCACTGTATATCTCTGCTTCGTTGGGCGACTGGAAGAACATTTTTGTGGTACTGCCTGTCAATTCATCTGTGTATTCACGACGCCATGCTTCTTGCGTTTCTTGTTGTATAAATGCTTTAGTATAGCTCATTGGAAACTTTTTTGTAAACAGGACTTGTAGTCAGCCCTGCCGCTTTCTTGGCTGCTTTATCTGCTTGCTCATTTCCGTCGATACCAGTATGAGCTTTTACCCTTTTACCAAGCTTTTTTACCCAATTGACGTAGAAAGTACAACCGCTTATGTATTGACGCTATTAATGGCGTCGTACTGCTTTTATTTTTGATAGCTTCAAGACATGATTGGCTATCACTAAAAATGTGTAGGTTTGTGTTGCCAAGTACCTTTGAGCCCAGAATAGCGCAGAATCGATTGCGTACGCTTCAGCTTGGAACACGCTGCATACATTGTGAAGCTTAAATATTTCTTTTTCAGAAGTTCCATCTGGATGGATGATAACAAAGGCCGATCCGCATTCTCCCGTTTCTAGTTTGCTTCCGTCTGTAAAGATCTGTGTGGTATGATGTGCTATTAAGCTATCAATTTCGACCTGTCTACTGATTTTGCTATATTCGATGGTTTGCCGATCGGCTGGGTGTAGCAAGTCTTTCGGTTGTATATCTCTATCTAAATCAACTTCTACTGGTAACCCAGGTTTTCCGCCTTGTTTTCTGACCTCGTATACTTTGCTTATTTCTGCAACTTTAAGATGGAGTGGCGTGAACGCAGCTAGTGCTAGTGCAGAAGTTGCGGACACAGTGTGAAAGCCACGTATCGCTCTTATAGCAAAACTTCTTTGAAAAGATCGGGGAAGCTTACGGACGCAGTAGTAGTTAGTTGCTTCTCCCCAGACACTTGATGCGTAAGTAATCAACTTGTCTGTATATTATCGCAACATTTTAGGCATGAATTCCCCATGTAGGTCTCACATATTTGCATATATTATTAAAAATTCGTGCCGTTTTTCCAATGATATAGCGTGCATGGCTGATAAAATTTAAATTGTTATCTATTATAACTCCGAGAAGTTTTATAGACTCTACGAACGGCAAGTTAGTTCCATTTAAGTAAATTTTTGCTGTTCTTGATTTTTGTGTAAACGCTATTGCCTTCGAGGGGTTAAGTCCTACTACTGGTAGCTTGCAGAGGTGACCCAAATTGTCTTGCAGGTGGAATCGATACCCTCTGTGCGGTTCCCGATGAATTTGGAATTTTTTAACGCACAAATGGCACTGATTCCAAAACTGAGCTAGCACTACACTCATTGGGGTTTCTGCAGTCCGCCCTCTGGGAGGGTTCACCCCAAGGTTTTTTGCCGACCCCCACACCCCTAGGTCCATGAGGAATTTGTGGTTACCAAATCCTCGACTGCTATGCATATCAACTTTCCAGCGAATTTTAATTCAGATATAGCAGCATACATACAAGCAGCTTCTTGTCGCGCTGTCAAAGGCTGCTTCGAAATCCACAAAAGGATGATGAGTGTCGATTACCTTATCTTGAGCCTTTTCTAGGATCTGGAGCATCATGACGATCTGGTTTATTTTAGATTTACTAGGTCTGAAGATCCACTGACAGGATCCAATCACTTCGTTGACTATGGACTTCAGTATTTCGCACAGTACCCTAGGTAAAAGCTTTTACGCGACACAGTTTGAGATCGCATTTCTTGGCGGATTGGTCAAAACATACATAAACTCCAATCTGGAGGCATGTGCTCATCGAAACATTTAAGCAATGCAAGAGTGCGTTCAAATACCTTACCCACGTATTACTGAGCACAAGAACAACACAAAGTAATAGAAACGAATTTTTTGTTACCATTTGACTTTAAAAACATTATTTTTTAAAAGTGGGGGTGGTCACAAATCGATTTTTTTAAATCTGCAGGCAGCCTAAGTGCCAAGTTTAAATTTGTTATCTTCAACCGGCTTTTGATTTACGGTTTAAACAATTTTTAATTTTCTTTTTCTAAATGTGGGCAGTGCCACTCCCATTTTACAAAATTTCTATTTAAAGTCAGCTAACATAAGCTCACCACCTTGTATAAATTTGGAAATAAATTACCGCTATTTTTTAATTTTTCGAAATTTCGATATCGAAAAACGAATGGCAACTATCAGTTAGTTTTATTAACAGCCTGATTCTAATGTGGTAACAACTTTCTTCACCACGGCAACTTTCTTCATGTGGTAACTTTTGTACCCTTTTGGTATTCTGCCCACGAAAGTAGCCGGATAATTGTTTACCCACTAAAATAGGTGGTAACATCGATGTAACCACACAAAAGCTGTTATTTATAAAAAGGCAATACTGAAAAATAAAGAATTGTGAGCGCAAATAAGTAAACATAATAATAAAAAAGTGTTGCCTCTTGCTATACATATTTGTTTCCATGTACTTTCACAGTATATATTACGATATAGCTATGTAAAAACGTATGCATGTATGCACATATGTATATACACATCGTCCCGTTTATTCGTTAACATCGTATCTACGAGTGACAAATTTTCGGTAAAGCCATGGCCGAACCATACACGGTGGCAGCATGGTGACATACCTACAAATATAAATAAAAATTCCATGTACTTCGTTTTTGTAAATTCGATGGACAAATGTCAAAATCGTACTGCGCCGCAAGTTGATGTATCAAATTAAATAAAAAAAGTTTATATTCATCTGTCCCATGCTGTCACCTTGTACCGTTCCACCATGGGTAAAGCGAAGAAAATCAACTTTTAAATTTCACCACAGACACTGGTGAGTTTTTCGGTGATGACAGCGTTACCACTTTGGCCAGAATCGCGAATAAAACAACTGGTAACAATTTTCGGTTACATAATGTTTTGGGTACTATTTTACCGTTAACGCTAAGAATCGGGCCGTAAGTGTCAAATTACCTCCCTAAGCACCATCTGTTGGTAAGTTGTTAAATGGTTAGATGTCGTTTTCAAATTGAACATATGCCTCTAGTATTGTTCAACGGTAGCAAATTTCCATGGTGAGATATCTTTTTCTATGGTGAGAAATCTTTCTAATAGTAATCTGTGAGATATTGCAATTATTCATTTCATATTTTCCAAACATTGCATTTAAATATATTTTGCTAGAATTTGCCACGGTGCCTTGATATTGCATTTCAATTTTATTAGTGTGTGTGAAATTAAGAAAAGTAAGTCGAATCATGTGTAAGATTTTTTACGAAGATTTTTAACTTTAATGTTCTCCTTTAAAGCTTTAATAGAATATGAGTACGTAGAGTACTAATTCGTCTAACTACCCCAACCCTAAATGGCAATCCTACTGAAAAATGTCCCAATTGTAATGCGGAGTACAATACCTTTCGTTTGGTACCCATATCGGCATATCTCATGCATTTTTTTTTAATTTCGAATAGGTGGCAACCGTGTGAAACATTATGAGTGGCAACACCTAGGTAGAAAGTCTTACAAGGTGATACATTATTTCTGTGCCAAATTTCATTGAAATCGATTGAGCCGTTCCCGAGATCGTTCGGCTATACAAACAAACAAGATTTGCTCGTTTAAAGTAATAAGATACCCTTGTGAACAAGTTCGTGTTAGGTATAACAAGATATAAGAAAAAAAAGAGCTTCGCTCACCTAATGCAAGACTCAGGGCTAGAGATGCCTTGATTACGTACGACAACTTTAGGCTGAGTTGCATTTGATAGTTTAATAAAACTTAGTAGTATTTAAGGCTATGAAGTAAACGCTTAAGAAATATTTTAATTTATTTCTTTTGAATGAAAATAGGAGCAGCCAAGAAATTTTGACGTTTGACCATGCATAGTTATTAACGGACAATGCTCATCGAATATGGAATTTCAATTAATTTTAATAAATGTGTAACTTTATTTGTTTGTTTGCCTTCCGAAATGTCACGATTAATTACTTCTTAACAAAACCAGAGTTGCGGCTGAGTTTGTTCCTAAAAATCTTTAAAAATTAGTAGTAGAAATGTAAATATACAAAAAGCAAAATCGATTTAAATTAGAGTCAAAAAAGTCAAGAGAAACTTAGCAAAATATAGCGCTCATCACGTGTAACATATTTTCCTCGTGGCAAATTTCACTTCTAGGCATACTTACACAAGTCGATTCTATGAACGATTTTCACACAATTATAATTAATGTTATTTCTTTGGAATACACATATTTGTCTTCCATGTGTTATTTTGGAAGAGCTAAAGCTACTTGTGTGGTGGTAGCGCTCCCCACTTACCACATCGAGGGTCCTGGTTTCGGGCAAAGTAGCATCAAAATTTATACAAAAGTTATTAAAGTTTAGAGAAAAAAATGTCTAATCGGGTTCGCCCCTCGCAAGTTATTTGACAAACACTCCGAGTGTATATCTGCCATGAAAACTTCCCAGTGAAAACTCATCTGCAATGCAGATGCCGTTCGAGGTCACAATGGAATATTTAGTTCCCGTCCTGACAGCTTGTAGGGAAAATTAAAAGGAGAACAACACAAATTGAAAGAGAAGCTTAGTCTAAAATCTCTTCGGAAGTATTCCGCGCTTTGTATTTATGTATTTTTTACTTAAAAGCTGTTTCTTCAACTAATTTGAAATTTTTTATTAGGGAACTTATATTTCCTAGTAAATGATAATAGACCCGCTTTCTCTGCGGTGGCAGCTAACCCGATTCCAGATGCCCAGGCATGTACATCCCGAAGTGCCTTATCCATCAGAGATCTGATTGTTGTTTGACATATGCCACTTATGATAACTGAAACGTCAATGTCATTCACCGTAAGTCTGACTGGTCCTCCGTCGAAACGCCTAACCAATTGGTACATAACCAACTTTCACAGCATTGGTGATATAACGCCACTTCGTTGAGACTGCCAATGATTGATCTTTTCGAGACATTTTTGAAAGCTCCGGCTATATCCATAAAAACACCTAGGGCATATTCCTGGTTTTCTAGGGCTATATTTTTATGCATTACCACCCTATGCAATGCAGTATCGATTGACTTGCCTTTGGTGTGAGCATGTTGTGCTGAAGAGGATAATTCCTCATGCATTTTTGATTTTATATACACAACTATTAATCTCTCTTATGACTGGCTTTTCCTGCTTTCGGTACGAAGACTACTCGAGCTGTTAACCAAGATTACGGGACGTGGTTCAGTTACACGCAACACAAAGATTATTTTCAGCCATTGTATAATCGTTCCACCGGCCATATGCAGCATAGCAGGGAATATCCAATCTGGAACCAACAAGCGGCAACTTAAACTTGGCTAGGTTTTTATTTCCCATTCAAATTTGGTATTTGTCACCAATTCTGGTACCACTCGCGCTGTGTTAAATAACTCTTCTTTAGGTAGAACACCAAGGGACTCCTCCCTACTATGTTAACATTCCCTGTCGGCCGTTTTTATCAGCCTCTGTACTGAATCTCCCTCAGATACGACTTTCCTCAGCCTCGCCCTTTTTTAAGCATTCTAAGTTCGCAGAGAAATTATTTCATGAAACCTTTTTGGGCCTGTTGATTTAACAGATCTCGATATTCGTCCAAGCACTCCTCGCTTTCCTCAACTTTTGCCAACTTAAAAATTTCTTTTATCTGTCCTCTAAAAATACTCAGCTCCTTACTCCACCATGGCGGCTTTGCTTCTGCTCGAATCTTGTTGTACGCAGTATTCAGCGCTTTTGATAAGAAGTTGTTGCATTCCTCCAACTCCTCTACGTGGTAATCTTTTAGGCTACTCGAATGTTCCTGATATAGTTTCCTGAAATTTGTACCAGTCCGTTGCCCTAGTGTCTCCTCTTCTCTACCCACTTTGGAGGATACAGAAGCTGATACATACATGGTCTGATACATCATGCTCAGAGCTAAATGTGATATCAAGCAACAATAAAAAAAATATGAAGCCAACCACACTGGTGTACACGAACACATAAATCATCATTTATATACATACATGCAAGGCAACGAAGAGATACACACAAATCCATGTAGTCATCAGCCGAAGTTTGTTCTCACACATGCACACGCATATATGTAGCTGAATTAACAAGCAGGAGATACAGCAGAAGGCGAAACGTCTAGACTTTAGTAGAAATATGCGAATAAAGCGACGGAGAGTATAAAAGCAGCGCAAGCTGAGTAATCAGTAATCAGTTTGATTTAAACGCGCTATCAGTTGCGAAGTGAAGTATAATTGTACTACTCCCAAAGTAATGTAATAAAGGCCATTTTGCAATACAGAAGATTGAAGTTTAGCGATTCGAACGTTAGCAGAAGGTTTCAAATAACACCAATTTCCCAAAATTCGTTACAATATGTAGGGACGCTACCTTGTTAGTCACCTGTAGTCTACTCTGTAGTTTATAACAAAAAAGGGACTCACCTCTATCGTTGATATCGGTCTCACATTGGCGTCTATAATAAGCTGTTCTCTGCACCCTTCTTCATCCACTAGCCTTTTGAACTCTTCTGGTGGGTCTCTTCCACGTTATGGGTCATATAGCAGGGTGCGAAGATAAGGGACGTTTCTCTTTTCTTCTCTATTGGGACCACGGATATACCTCCAATACTGAAGTAATATAACATACACGAGCATAGGTGTTTTCTAACCATAATTGCAGATCTAACCCTTTAGCCTTTGTCTGCCTTTACTATCTATTACCGAAATTTTGGAAGAGCAAGGGTCCCGAACATGGAACAAATCATAACAAATTAACGCCTCACTTATATTTAACACAAGATATTTATTATGTTAGCCCACCTAATTTCGAGCAGTATTGTTGCTCAAAATTTAGTGCACTGCTTCCAATTCTAGACCCAAATCGTGTTATACGATCACGAATGAAAAACCAATTTCACTTAAAAGATAAATATATAAAAATTATTATAAATTATGGATCTGATGTGTATGCACTTCACTTAGCGCAAATACCTCACTAATCCGGATCACCATTTTAGAACTGTTGGGGTTTCGATCACAAATCGTAAAACACCATACCGCCCTGACCGCGATTGAAACAAAACTAGTTTCTCCATTGCTTTTTTACACGGAGTGGCGTTATATTACCAATGCTGTGAAAGCTGGTTATCCAATTGCTTAGGCGGTTCGACGGTGGACCAGTCAAGCTTACGGTGAATGACGTTGACGTTTGAGTTATCATAAGTGGCAGATGTCAAACAACAATCAGATCTCTGATGGATCAGGCGCTTCGGGTCCTGAGGCATCTGGAATCGAGTTAGCTGCCACTGCAGAGAAAGCGGGTCTAGTATCATTTACTAGGAAATATAAGTTCCCCACTAAACAATTTCAAATTAGTTGAACAAACAGCTTTTAAGTAAAAAATACATAAATACAAAGCGCGGAATACTTCCGAAGAGATTTTAGGCCGAGCTTCTCTTTCAATTTGTGTCGTGCTCCTTGACAACACATGAACACTTTTATGTTTTGCAACTTATCTTTAGCATATGCTTATAGCTAAATAAAATAATTTTAAAAAAATGTTTAAGTTAAACGGTTTTATTGAAAACAATACTTACATAAAGTACTAATAATAATAAAATCTAAAAAACAATTAGGTAGCTCCTAGGTACTAGTAATCGCACTCCTCACCAATCTAGGGCGTTGATCAGACAATTAAATTAAAGCTTTGGACGCGTACAATTTCTATTGATAGTCATAAGCAAGGCCAACTGAACCATAGTAACATTATGCTACGCCTCACATTTTTAGAAATTTCACGCGCCCTCTCGTACCTAGGACCTTCTTAATTCATTAAAACCTTTTAACTTACACTTTTATTTGTTTTTTTTTTTTTTTTTTTGATTATCTTTTTTTCAAGATTTTAGTCTTTATTTAAGTGCCTCTTGTTTCTCATTCTATTTAGTTCATTTAGTGACTCATTATTACAAGGACTCTTTCCTGACTATTTGGTACAATCTAGGTCTTCAATACATAATCCCTCCAAGGACTTTACTCGACTCTGCGCCACGTATGCTTGTCCCTGCTCCAACTCCAAAATATTTTGATGTCACTTCTACCGGAGTGTATGTAATATTTTTCCAAATATGAGCCAAATCGGCCACAAATACGATTTTTTTGAATATCTCGATCCTTGCGCCACCTTGCGACGATTTCTTTCATAGGTCGCTTTCTATTCATCTGTGTAATATTTGTTCCAAATATGAGCCAAATCAGACCCCAAATACGAATATCTCGACCAACGCCACCTGGCGGTGATTTTTTCATGTGTCGCTTTCTATTCATGTATGTAATATGAGTTCCAAATATGAGCCGAATCGGACCCCAAATACGATTTTTTTGAATATCTCGACCATTGCGCCACCTGGCGGTGATCTTTTCATGTGTCGCTTTCTATTCATGTATGTAACATGTGTTCCAAATATGAGCCAAATCGGACCACAAATACGATTTAATTGAATATCTCGATCCTTGCGCCACCTTGCGACGATTTCTTTCATAGGTCGCTTTATATTCATCTGTGTAATATTTGTTCCAAATATGAGCTAAATCAGACCCCAAATACGAATATCTCGACCACCGCCACCTGGCGGTGATTTTTTCATGTGTCGCTTTCTATTCATGTATGTAATATGTGTTCCAAATATGAGCCGAATCGGACCCCAAATACTATTTTTTTGAATATCTCGACCATTGCGCCACCTGGCGGTGATCTTTTCATGTGTCGCTTTCTATTCATGTATGTAATATGTGTTCCAAATATGAGCCAAATCAGACCACAAATACGATTTTTTTGAATATCTCGATCCTTGCGCCACCTGGCGACGATTTCTTTCATAGGTCGCTTTCTATTCATCTATGTAATATTTGTTCCAAATATGAGCCAAATCAGACCCCAAATACGAATATCTCGACCATCGCCACCTGGCGGTGATTTTTTCATGTGTCGCTTTCTATTCATGTATGTAATATGTGTTCCAAATATGAGCCGAATCGGACCCCAAATACGATTTTTTTGAATATCTCGACCATTGCGCCACCTGGCGGTGATCTTTTCATGTGTCGCTTTCTATTCAAGTATGTAATATGTGTTCCAAATGTGAGCCAAATCGGACCACAAATACGATTTTTTTGAATATCTCGATCCTTGCGCCACCTATCGGAGTTTTTTCATCTTATTATTACATTGTCATCGGGCTCTAAATTATGTTCCAAATTTCAAGCTTGTAGCTTGTCGGGAAGTTACCTAAATTTTATTTACAAAATTTGTTCACAACGGCCGCCATGTCAAGTCAAGCTAAATACAACCATTTAAAAAGCATGCATCTGTGTGTGTAGGCTTTTAGAGGTTAGTAGACTAACAAAAAAACCTCAAAGCTGCTTTGCCGTCACCGATTGTTCACGTGAGCAAATAATGTATGATGCAATAAGCGATGTTAATTTCTCATCCTAAATACTACCAACAACGTACATACGGGGGATTACCCCCGGGCCCGAGATTTCTCAGAGGGCCCGGGATTTAGAGGTACTAACACATTTTTTTTTTAATTCAGGAGAGTTCTTATTGTTCCATGTGCAAATTTTAAGCCGAATTTCAAAAGCAACGAATATTGATAATGATCTTTTGCCTGGGCCTTCGAACAGTGAGGAGACAATAAAACCATCAAACGAAAATGTATGTTTACATGAATCCGAAATCGTAAAGTTTTCGTGGCGACACTGATAAAGGTTCATCTTCAAAAAGTCTTCCAACAATACCACCAACTCTGTATCAAAGTCCAGATTATTTAAACGAATTCGATATCGGTACCGCGAATAATGAGTCTTTGCGGTCTGAAGAAGTCAACAAAATAATTTGTCGAGGTCATCAAAAGTGTCCTGTAATTTTTACACGTGATTCTCATGACGAGGCATTTCCTACCTCGTTGTTAAACAGAATATTGCCAAATGGAGAGAAAGTGGAGCGTGACTGGTTAGTTTGTAGTGCCACTAGCAATGCTTTTTATTGCCTACCATGTTGTCTGTTAAGCACCAATACTTTAAATCGACCTAAAATTTAATTTACAAAATCTAATTCAAAAGAAGGCTACAGTTGATACACTTATCAATGGCCAGCTAATCACTGAAACTCAAAAGTGGAAAGAAATTTTATATAGAATTTTGGACACTATTTTATTTTTGGGCGAAAGAGGCCTAGCTTTCAAAGGCGAAAGTATATATCTTGGAGAACGAAACGATGGACATCTTTTGGGCATCTAAGATCTCATAAGCCATTATGATCCGATACTTAGAGATCATTTGGAGAAGGTTAGGATTTCACAGCAGCAGCAGAAACGTTTACAAGTTCACTATCTTGCCGCAGACATTCAGAACGAATTTATAGAAATTTGTGCAAAGCACGTGAGGGAAACTATATTAGATCAAGGCAAGAAAGCCAAGTATTTTGCTATCATCTTTGATGCTATGCCTGATGCTAGTCACGTTGACTACGTTCATTTTGCGCTAACTCCATTTCAATTCGAAAGCGAAAAATTTTACAATTAAAGAATGGTTTTTGGTTTCGTGAATTATATTTAAAAAACTGGTCAGAAAATCGCTGATCTAATTTCTATGGTAAACATGAAATCACATTAAAAGATTGTCGTGCACAAGGGTTCGATAACGGCGCCAATATGAAAGGAGCTTACAACAGAGCACTACGTCACATTCTCGACAAAAATTCGAATGCCGATTACTCGCCTTGTGCAACCCACAGTCTCACTTTATGTGGTGTTGATGCCGCAGAATGTTGTTCGGCTGCAATTACTTTCTTCGAAGTTGTACAAAAATGTTTTACTATTTTCAGCAGCACTCCACAAAGATGGGACATCTTCAAAAAAAAAAAATGTGCCGAGCTCTCTTCATAGGCTTTCAGCCAAAAGCCAAATTTTACCGCGCAAGCAAACGGAGATGTTACCGGCATTCTCAAGTACATCAACAAGTTCGAATGTATCTTGCTGTCCTCAATTTGGTTCAAAATATATGCCTTATTAGCTGATTTGAAGTTGATCAGAAATCAATGGGAAACAATTTTAAACGAATACAAAACAGTTGCAATTCAATTGAACATCTCGCCAAAGTTTCCGGACATTCGAAAGAGAAAACCCAAAATACGCGCTGAAGATAATTTAAATGAGATGATTACGGATGGTTCAGAGTCTGATTTGAAAAACAATACATTCCTGGTGATCGTTGATTCGGTAATCACTGGCATTACTGGACGATTTGCAGCCATGAGAAATTTGAGCAAGACGTTTCCCTTTTTGTGGCAATTTGAGACACGGATGAAACTATGGTTCGGGCGGGTGCAACAAAATTTGTCGAAAAATACAATTTGGTCATTTCTCAAAGCTTAGAATGCGAAATAATTCACTTGAAATACATTTACGAAGCAAATTTTGATAAAAATCTGTCACCATTGAAATTGCTAAATGCCATCTACATTTGTTCAAAATCTGTATACAATTTTCCCCAACATTTGTGTTGCTTTACGTGTCTTTTGCACTATACCTGTCACTGTAGCTAGTGGAGAACGCTTCTTCAGCGTCAAGAATCAAAAACTTTCATAGATCGTTTTCATTTCAAGAGCGAATTTCAGGACTTGCCACGCTTTGCGTTGAATCCGTATTGGCAATACAGTTAAATGTTGATTATTATTATAAAAAATTTTGCAGCGAAAAAAGCAAGAAAAGCCATTCTAGGATATCCGAACTTTCTATATCGAATAATTAAAATTTATAATCATCATTAAATTTATCAGAAATGTATTAAAATGTTACCAAATAACTAGAAAAGATTTTTTGAAACAATGTGTGGCTGTTAAAAGAGAATTTTATTTCTACGTTACAATAAAATATTATATTTAACCCGGCCTATGAAAAGATGGCTTATGACTCAAAAACGAAATTGCGAGAAACAGCTGTTAAAGATAAACAATGCATTTGTTCAGTTTGTTAGTAGTTTTTCTTTTGCATTATGAACAGTCATGCCCAAAAGGCAACCAAAAAAGGCAAAAGAGCATAAATGAGATAAGTTCGTGTGTGTATATAAAGAGCGATGTTTGTTTTCAATGCAAAGCACCAACCAGTTTCTGACCGAAAAAAAATCGTGTGAGTGCTCAGATTTAAAAGCAATGCTGAACGAGTAGGTACGTATGCCGATTGTGAATAATGTCTTTCGAAGGACAATTTAGCGAGGTTTTTCAAACATATTTCTGTGAAAACGATGAGAATGATGATGATTCTTTCGATGATGTTGGTATCAATTACGAGGACGAATTACAAGCATTGTCAAGCTGAAGGTCAAATGGAAGTGGATGAAAATATCATCTGCAGAACACTTCGAAGCAAGAAAAATTGTTTGAGTTATAAGCCACATTTTCATAGGCCGGGTCACATATATAGTAAATATTCTGTGTTAATTTTTTTTTTCAGCTCTTAGTCCAAAAATCATTTAGTTGATGTGGCACGTCATTAATTCAAATTAATCAGATGTAATAATGAATTTTTTATAGGGGGCCCGTAAATTGTCCCGGGCCCGGATTTTCTCTCTACGGCCCTGCCCGCAAAGTTAACTGTTATGCAAATACATAAACGCCAGACGCACGTTCACGTATAAATAATAGTTCAACTGTTCAAATATACTTACCTAATTGGTGCATTCAATCAATTTTTAATAATTTTATTTCGCTGGAATATACATACAAACTTATATTGTATTTGTTACTTTAATAGAACAAAAGCTGTTTGTTTAGTTGATTTTGAAATTTTAGTTTGTACTTTCAGTAAATAAATTACCTCAAACTCTAATACTTATGTATATGTATTTCAATTAATTTCCGTTATAAATATCGCCCACAAGAGTGTTCTTGCTATTAGTTCTTTATATTTACCAAACAGCGTAAACAGTCAAAATCTCCAATGAATTTAGGAAATTACTTCGGGCTCCTGCTTATCGTGCTAAGCTGTCTTTCAGCCTATGCAAATTCGCATTATCGCATATTTAATGGCGAGTCTTCGAGCATAACCGATAGCCCATATATAGTATCAGTACATTATCTAGAACGATATAATTGCGTTGGTTCATTAGTCACAATGCAGATAGTGATTACAGTTGCACATTGCCTGAGAATGAGAATAATGTGTTTACTAACCGTTATAGCTGGTGTAACCGATCTACGCGATTTTGGACAACGTCGCAAGGTGGAGCGCACATATAAGCCATATAGTTTTAGTATGCGAACCAGAAATATAGACATAGGTGCTATTAAAGTGATTGAACCCTTTACCCAAAGTCCTACAGTTAATACAATAGCCCTTTGTAGTTCTGAATTAAAACCGGGTACACAAATGCGAATAAGTGGATGGGGTGTAACACATGCTGACACTAAAATATTTGAGAAGATACTCCGAACAACTGTCGTGCCTATAGTGCCAACGGATATTTGTGCGGAACGTTATAAGAAGCAAGATCAAATTCTAACGGAAACAATGATTTGTGCTGGCCTTGTTGAAAGTGATGCGTGTACGGGAGATTCAGGAGCACCGGGTGTTGTCAATGGACAACTTTGTGCGGTGGTATCTTTTGGCGTAGCTGGCGAGAACTCCATGTATCCGACTGTATACACAAATATAAATAATGCAGTAGTTCGAAGCTTAATAGAAAAATGGATGAACTCTTAATTGGATGGTGTGATTGTAACTGCCGACTGCTGAGTGGAATATCAACATATCTCGGCTGAACATCCCATTTCAAAATTGTTTTCTTTAAACAAAGTCTGAAATAGGGCGTTTATGAAAAAAATTCCCAGAAAGTGCGTTTTCGGAATCACAGCTGGGATAGAGTGACATTTTACTCAGCCGTCGAAATGGCGAAATTTTGTATTGTATTATTTACAAATAAATATAAACAAATGCGATTTAATTTTTGGTTGAATGTAATTTAAATATGACGCATGCAAGTGCCGTAAATAACCAATGAGTGTGTTTGGATGATAGGCTTCACGTACTTCTTAGCATCCTCTTGCATGCATGCAGTCGCACGGAGGTTTTCTTCGCTCTCTCTGCCACATAGAGTTTCCACTACAACTGACTATCTAGTATAACTTCTAGGTACTTTTTGCTATATTTTTCTTGTAAGGGTGCCCCTCCAAGATTAGGTTTTTTCCTTGTAGCAAACTTATATTTCCTAGTAAATATTGCTATATCGGCTTTTCACGCAGTGATCGCTAATACGATTCTAGATGCCCAAACATGCACATCCCGAAGTTCCTGATCCATCAGAGATCTGATTGTCTGCCCCTCATTTACCGTATGATTGACTGGCCATCCGTAGAATGGCCTAAGTTGGTTGCTAACCAACGTTCACAGCATTGGTAATAGAACCCAACCCTGCAGCGTTCCTCTGTATACAGATTTCGTTGCCTAGCACAGACCCCATTGCTATGTGATTATTCTGCAGCTTAACATGGAGCCGATCCAATCTGTTAAAGCAATGTGAACTTCAATCGCTTTGACACTGTCAATAATTGCTTTTTTCGAGACATTGTTGAAGGCTACAGCTACGTTCTGAAAAACACATAGAGCATATTCATGGTTTTCTAGAGATATGCAATGCAATATCGACTGACTTTGGTGTGAGCATGTTGTGCTGAAGAGGATAATTCCTCATTCATTTTTCGTTTTATATACACAAATATTTATCTCTCTGTAGTCTTTACGGTCGAGATGACTGGCTTTTCTCGCTTTCGGTATGAAGACTACTCAAGCCGTTATCCAAGATTGCGGGACGTGGTTCAGTTACATGCAACACACAGATTATTCTTAGCCATTCTATCATCGTTCCACCCGCCAAATGCAGCACAGCAGGGAATATCCCATCTGGAACCGACAACCGGCAACTTGGCTAAATTTTTTATTGCCCATTCAAATTTGATATTTGTCACCAATCGCTCCATGTTAAGACTTTAGGCGTGGTTAAATAACTCTTCCGCATCATATCTTGAAGGGACATGTATGTTCCCTTATCGTCCGTTTTTATCAGTCCCTGGACTGAATCTCTCTCAGATAGAACTTTTCTCAGCACCGCTAATAATCCATATTTACTTTCTGCATAGGCGGCCTTCGCCTGCGCTTATAAAAAATAACCCTGGGCTACGCCATGCCAAGTCCGGGTGTATGGTATAACCGTGGCTACCGCCACGGTGATGTCCTTCTGCGTAGTACACGCTTCTGGTAGTTTTTTTGAATTAGAGCGACTAGCAGTCCTATATATGGATAAGTAAAAATATGTATTGCCAAAACGTGAATATATAGTTATGCATACATAAATATGAATGAAAGAGGAAAGAGATATTGATATTTTTTACACGGTCATGATGTTTATTATAGCACTGGGATTTTGATTTTGGGGATTATGTTTTTGGGTATTTTTTTTTTTTTTTTCTTTGGGGATTTTGTGTTTGGATATTTTTTGTTTGGGGATTTCGTGGCACTCCCTTCATGAAACCTATTTGGCCTTTTTCTTCGACACTGTACCTTTCACGCTTAGTCGATGATATGCAACTCTCGAAGTTAGATAACGCTATTAAATTCTGGCTTTTTCACCATTCCATCTAATACAACATGTATATATGTGACGCATAATGTGATGTGGTGAAAGTCCCACTCAAAGCAATTTTACTCGTACAGTTCACAGCAAATAACCACATGAATTATACTATCAACCCGTTAATTTTGTGTTACATCTTAAAACTTCACTCTCATAATTTTTTCATAATGCGCCTAAAGAAGCATAATGTCAGAAATTCCTATAAAAATATTCACATGAAATTACCATGCAATCCCCATATTCAACTTGGTAAACCAGAAAGTTTTATGGTTTGCTGGGTTGAGCTTATTGGTAGTCTAAATAAGCAAAATTTGTTTTTGTTTGATTTGCTTCAACGCTTCATGCGTCATTCTCAGGAAGCTATTTATTGAAATATTTTAATAGTTTAAAATTTTTTAACAACAAACATGAAATTATTACTTACATTGGCTAATTTACATAAATAGTATCACATTTTTTTACACTGTGTACAGAATACATATATATAGGTACCTTAATGTTGACATTTACTTGTTTTATTTTCTTTTTGCACAACCGCAGTATAGACATTACTTATGTTGTTTATATCTTCTTTGAAGTTCATTACGTTGTTTATCTTTTGCTGTATTCTTAAGTAATTAGTATTGTCTTTTCTCTTTTTTCTATATCTAATATTTGTGCTGGTCAAAGTCCGCTGTATGGTTACTCTTAGTCAAATGTTGCGCGAGAACTGTGGTCATTTTCTTGTTTTTTGCATCTGCTCTGTGTTCGTTTAGCGGTATACCCAGTTGTCGCTTTGTTGTGCCCACATAGTACTGATCGCATTTTTCCTCATCTTTGCCGTTGCACTTTATTTGGTACACTACGTTATTTTGTTGCTCTTTTTCCACTTTATCCTTTGTTTTGGTAAAAATATGTTGTATAGTCTTGTCAGGTCCATGGGCGTAATTTATATTTTGAGATTTTATGGTTTTTGGAGTATTTTGCTATCCGTTAAGAACGGTGTAAATGTTACTCCGATAAATTTTTGGTTTTTTTTCCTTTCACAATTAGATGCTTCCTTTCCCTATTTGTGCTTTTAAATAAAATACTTTTTATAATGTTTTGGGTTTCTGCCATGAACTCGATGTCGGTAAGCGTTATGGCTTTTCTAATAAGGCTTGTCGCTGTATTTAGTTTTTGATTGTACGGATGGTTCGAATGGTAGTTAATTATTCTTTCTGATGCAATACCATGCGTACCAATTCGTTAATAGTTTTTTTTTTAATAGTTTTTTATTATTTATTTTCGTTAATAGTTTTTTATTATTTCTAATTATTTGTAAGTCTAGCAAGGCTATTTTACTTTCTTGCTCTTTTTCTACTGTGAATTTTAAACTATTATGCTGTGCGTTCAATATTCTTAAAATTTCTTCCACGTCCTTTCTCTTTATGATAGCGAATATATCATCTACATACTTATTTATGTATTTGATATATATGTCATTTGCGTTAAGTTCAGCTATGCTGTCGTCAAGTATTTTGTCCAGTACTATGTCGGCTATGGTGGGAGGTAGTGGATTACCCATGGGCATGCCATATATTTGTTGATATATTGTTGAGTTTTACATGAAGTAATTGTTTTCTCTCAGACAAAATTCGAGTATATTTTGAAATCGTTTCTTTGTAATTTTTGTATGTTTTTCCAACTCTAACCACTTTTTCATTATTGTATGTATTGCAAAGTGTATCGGGCTGTTTGTGAACAGTGAAACTACGTCAAATGATATGAGGATTTCGTCATCTTCTATATGAATATTTTTAAGTTTGTGTTTTAATTGGAATGAATTTTTAATATTATATTCGCCAGAAACTATATTTTTAAGTCTACCCCCAATATGTTTGGATAAGTTGTAACATGGTACTTTTGTCGATGATGCGATTGGTCTAAAGGGCATGTTTTCTTTGTGTATTTTGGGAAGACCGTATAATCTCGGAGCGATGGATTCTACACTGAACAAGTGAAATTTTTCTTTAATGTCAATTTCGTTTCTTTTCAGCATTTTGTTTACAATTGTGTTATTTTTCCTCATAAGTTGTTGTGTTGGGTCTTTCTTTATCGTTTTATACACTTTTATGTCACTTAATAATTCATTAATTTTCTTTATATAATCGTTTCTGTACATCAAGACTGTTTTGTTCCCTTTGTCAGCCTGAGTTAAAACTATTTCCTCTTTATATTTTGATATGAATTTTTTCGTGTCTTCATATGTTTTCATTATAAATTTGTCTTTCGGGTTGCTAAGCCTTCTTTGGTAGTTGCTAATTTTCATTGCAATGTTGCTTCTTGCACTATCTTTGGTTCTGTCATCTCCGATTTCCTGAACCGCCTGCTCTAGTTCTGCGATGATATGCAATGGTGAAAAACTATTTTTGGTGACTGGTAGAGCAAATTTTGTGCCTAACGAAAGTAACCAACGGTACTCTTCTGGTATTTCAATTTTAGTTTTATTTATAAACCAGTCTTCGTTAAATCGAATCCCAAATTGTTGTATCTTTTGATAAATTTATTTTTGTAGCTTCTTTTGATGCGTTTTTTCCATCCCGGTATCGATGTATTTGATGTATCGATCTTGTTTTTCTACAATGTTATTGTAGTCTGCTTCTCCGAGCATCGTTTTCAGCGAGTCTTTTGTGCGTTTTAGATCCTTTTCGATTACTTTGATAGTTATATTTGTTTCTTTGATTTCCAAATTTAAAATTTTTCGTAGAAAGCATTCCTCTATTTTTTTCAAAACTGCGACGTGTTGTCTCATTTTTGAAACAATATAACAAAGACTTTGTCCTACCAAGTTGAATATGGAGATTGCATGGTAATTTCATGTGAATATTTTTATAGGAATTTCTGACATTATGCTTCTTTAGGCGCGTTATGAAAAAAATTATAAGAGTGAAATTTTAAGATGTAACACAAAATTAACGGGTTGATAGTATAATTCGTGTGGTTATTTGCTGTGAACTGTACGAGTAAAATTGCTTTGAGTGGGACTTTCACCACATCACATTATTCGTCACATATATACATGTTGTATTAGATGGAATGGTGAAAAAGCCAGAATTTAATAGCGTTATCTAACTTCGAGAGTTGCATATCATCGACTAAGCGTGAAAGGTACAGTGTCGAAGATAAAAGTCCAAATAAGTTTCATGAAGGGAGTGCCACGAAATCCCCAAAAAAAAATATCCAAACACAAAATCCACAAAGACAAAAAAAACCCCCCCAAACACATAATCCCCAAAATCAAAATCCCAGTACTATAATAAACATCATGACCGTGTAAAAAATATCAATATCTTTTTCCTCTTTCATTCATATTTATGTATGCATAACTATATATTCACGTTTTGGCAATACATATTTTTACTTATCCATATATTGGACTGCTAGTCGCTCTAATTCAAAAAAACTACCAGAAGCGTGTACTGCGCAGAAGGACATCACCGTGGCGGTAGCCACGGTTATACCATACACCCGGACTCGGCATGGCGTACCCCAGGGTTATTTTTTATAAGCGCGGGCGAAGGCCGCCTATGGAGAAAGTAAATATGGATTATTAGCCTTTTTTGGTCGCGGCGATTTTAAACCTAATTTGATTTTATTTCACACATAAAATGGGGATTTTGATATTGGGGATTTTGATTTTGGGGATTTTGATTTGGGGGTTTTGTTTTGGGGATTTTGATTTTGGGGATAACGTGGTAGACCCTCTCATGAAATAATTTCTGTGCGAACATATAATGCTTAAAAAAAGGGCGGTGCTGCGAAAAGTCCTATCTGAGAGAGATTCTGCCCAGGGACTGATAAAAACGGACGATAAGGGAACATACATGTCCCATCAGGATATGATGCGGAAGAGTTATTTAACCACGCCTAAAGTCTTAACACGGAGCTATTGGTGACAAATATCAAATTTGAATGGGCAATAAAAAATTTAGACATGTTGCCGGTTGTCGTTTCCAGATGGGATATTCCCAGGCCGACGGAGCGATGATAGAATGGCTAAGAATAATCTGTGTGTTGCATATAACTGAACCACGTCCCGCAATCTTGGATAACGGCTTGAGTAGTCTTCATACCGAAAGCGGGAAAAGCAAGTCATCTCGACCCGAAAGACTACAGAGATTTAATAATTGTGCATATAAAACGAAAAACGAATGAGGAATTATCCTCTTCAGCACAACATGCTCACACCAAGTTCAGATAAGTACGTGAACTGAGTTTAGTAAAGATATATCGATTTTTGCTCAAGTTATCGTGTTAACGGCCGAGCGGAAGGACAGACGGTCGACTGTGTATAAAAACTGGGCATGGCTTCAACCGAATTAGCCCTTTTTCACAGAAAACAGTTATCATCCTAGAATCTAAGCCTCTACCTAATTTCACAAGGATTGGTAATGTTTTGTTTGACTTATGGCATTAAAAGTATCCTAGACAAATTAAACGAAAAAGGGCGGATCCACGCCCATTTTGAAATTTTCTTTTATTTTTGTATTTTGTTGCACCATATCATTACTGGAGTTGAATGTTGACATAATTTATTTATATACAGTAAAGATATTAAATTTTTTTGTTAAAATTTGACTTAAAAAAAATTTTTTTTTTTTTAATTGTGCGTATTCTTCATCCGATTTTTCTACTTTTTATTTAGCACATATATAGTAATAGTAGTAATGTTCATGCCAAATTTCATCATGATATCTTCAACGACTGCCAAATTACAGCTTGCAAAACTTTTAAATTATCTTCTTTTAAAAGTGGGCGGTGCCACGCCCATTACCCAAAATTTTACTCATTTTCTGTTCTGCGTCATAAGTTCAACTCACCTACCAAGTTTCATCGCTTTATCCGTCTTTGGTAATGAATTATGTGTAACCCGGCCTATGAAAAGATGGCTTATGACTCAAAAACGAAATTGCGAGAAACAGCTGTTAAAGACAAACAATGCATTCGTTCGGTTTGTTAGTAGTTTTTCTTTTGCATTATGAACAGTCATGCCCAAAAGGCAACCAAAAAAGGCAAAAGAGCATAAATGAGATAAGTTAGTGTGTGTATATAAAGAGCGATGTTTTTTTCAATGCAAAGCACCAACCAGTTTCTGACCGAAAAAAAATCGTGTGACTGCTCAGATTTAAAAGCAATGCTGAACGAGTAGGACGTATGTCGATTGTGAATAATGTCTGTCGAAGGAGAATATAGCGAGGTTTTTCAAACACATTTCTGTGAAAACGATGAGAATGATGATGATTCTTTCGATGATGTTGGTATCAATTACGAGGACGAATTACAAGCATTGTTTCAAGCTGAAGGTCAAATGTAAGTGGATGAAAATATCATCTCCAGAACACTTCTAAGCAAGTTAGGACTTTCTAGTTTTCACGTGAAAGAGCGTTTCAAAAACTATCGAAACCAGAAAAAAGTAGAAAAATTGTTCGAGTCGTAAGCTACATTTTCATAGGCCGGGTCACATATATAGTAAATATTCTGTGTTAATTTTATTTTCAGCTCTTAGTCCAAAAATCATTTAGTTGATGTGGCAAAATTTTTTTTAAAGTAATCCATCAATAATGATTCATGAATGAGACATCATTAATTCAAATTAATCAAATGTATTAGTGAATTTTTTATAGTGGGCCCGTAAATTGTTTTGTCCCGGGCCCGGATTTTCTCTCTACGGCCCTGCGTACAAAGTTAAAGGTTCTTCAAATACATACATAAATGCCAGACGCACGATCACGTATAAATAATAGTTCAACTGTTCAAATATACTTACCTAATTGGTGCATTCAATCAATTTTTAATAATTTTATTTCGTTGGAATATACATACAAACTTATATTGGATTTGTTACTTTAATAGAACAAAAGCTGTTTGTTTAGGTGATTTTGAAATTTTAGTCTGTACTTTCAGTAAACAAATTTCCTCAAACTCTAATACTTATGTATATGTATTTGAATTAATTTCCGTTATAAATATCGCCTACAAGAATGTTCTTGCTATTAATTCTTTATATTTACCAAACAGCGTAAACAGTCAAAATCTCCAATGAATTTAGGAAATTATTTCGGGCTACTGCTTATCGTGCTAAGCTGTCTTTCAACCTATGCAAATTCGCATTATCGCATATTTAATGGCGAGTCTTCGAGCATAACCGATAGCCCATATATAGTATCAGTACATTATCTAGAACGATATAATTGCGTTGGTTCATTAGTCACAATGCAGATAGTGATTACAGTTGCACATTGTCTGAGAATGAGAATAATGTGTTTACTAACCGTTATAGCTGGTGTAACCGATCTACGCGATATTGGACAACGTCGCAAGGTGGAGCAGACATATAAACCATATAGTTTTAGTATGCAAACCAGAAATATGGACATAGGTGCTATTAAAGTGATTGAACCCTTTACCCAATGTCCTACAGTTAATACAATAGCACTTTGTAGTTCTGAATTAAAACCGGGTACACAAATTCGAATTAGTGGATGGGGTGTAACACATGCTGACACTAAAATATTTGAGAATATACTCCGAACAACTGTCGTGCCTATAGTGCCAACGGATATTTGTGCGGAACGTTATAAGAAGCAAGATCAAATTTTAACAGAAACAATGATTTGTGCTGGACTTGTTGAAAGTGATGCGTGTACGGGAGATTCAGGAGCACCGGGTGTTGTCAATGGACAACTTTGTGCGGTGGTATCTTTTGGCATAGCTGGCGAGCACTCCATATATCCGACTATATATACAAATGTAAATAATGCAGTAGTTCGAAGCTTAATAGAAAAATGGATGAACTCTTAATTGGATGGTGTGATTGTAACTGCCGACTGCTGAGTGGAATATCAACATATCTCGGTTGAACAACCCATTTCAAAATTACTTTCTTTAAACAAATTCTGAAATATGGTGTTTATGAAAAAAATTCACAGAAATGGCGTTTTCGGAATCACAGCTGGGATAGAGTGATATTTTACTCAGACCTCGAAATGGCGAAATTTTTTCTTGTATTATTTACAAATAAATATTAACAATTGCGATTTAATTTTGGTTGAATGTCATTTAATTTTAGATGATAGGCTTCACGTACTTCCTAGCATACTCTTCCATTCATGCAGTCCCACGGAGGTGTTTTTCGCTCTCTCTGTCACATAGAGTTTCCACGACAACTGACTATCTAGTATAACTTCTAGGTACTTTTTGCTATATTTCTCTTGTAAGGTTACTCCTCCATGATTAGGTTTTTTCCTTGTAGCAAACTTATATTTACTAGTAAATAATGCTACATCGGCTTTTTCCGCGGTGATGGCTAACCAGATTCTAGATGCCCAGGCATGTACATCCCGAAGTTCCTGATCCATCAGAGATCTGATTGTTGTTTGGCATCTGCTCCTCATTTACCGTATGTTTGACTGGCCCTCCTTCGAACCGCCTAAGCAGTTGGTTGATAACCAGCGTTCACAGCATTGGTGATAGAACCCCACCCTGTAGCGTTCCTCTGTTTACAGATTTCGTTGTCTAGCACAGACCCCTTTGCTATGTGATCATTATGCAGCTTAACATGGAGCTGATCCAATTTGTTAAAGCAATGTGAATTTCAATCGCTTTGAGACTATCAATGGTTGCTTTTGTCGAGACATTGTTGAAAGCTACAGCTATGTCCTGTAAAACACATAGAGCATATTCATGGTTTTCTAGAGATATGCAATGCAATATCGACTAACTTGCCTTTGGTGTGAGCATGTTGTGCTGCAGAGGATAATTTCTCATTCATTTTTGATTTTATATACACAATTATTAATCTCTCTGTGGTCTTTCGGGTCGAGATGACTGACTTTTCCCGCTTTTGGTATGAAGACTACTCGAGCCGTTATCCAAGATTGCGGGACGTGGTTCAGTTATATGCAACACACAGATTATTCTTAGCCATTTTATCATCGTTCCGTCGGCCTGGGAATATCCCATCTGGAAACGACAACCGGCAACTTAAACTTGGCTAAATTTTTTATTGCCCATTAAAATTTAATATTTGTCACCAATCGCTCCGTGTTAAGACTTTAGGCGTTATTTAATAACTCTTCCGCATCACATCCTGATGGGACGCGTTTGTTAAGTAGTGCTCCAAGGGAATCCTCACTACTGTGCCACCATTCCCTGTCGTCCGTTTTTATCAGTCCCTGGACTGAATCTCTCTCAGATAAGACTTTTCTCAACACCGCCCTTTTTTTGAGCATTATATGTCCGCACAGAAATTATTTCATGAAACCTGTTTGGACTTTTATCTTCGACACTGTACAGCCTTTCACGCTTAGTCGATGATATGCAACTCTCGAAGTTAGATAACGCTATTAGATTCTGGCTTTTTCACCATTCCATCTAATACAACATGTATATATGTGACGCATAATGTGATGTGGTGAAAGTCCCACTCAAAGCAATTTTACTTGTACAGTTCACAGCAAATAACCACACGAATTACACTATCAACCCGATAATTTTGTGTTACGTCTTAAAATTTCGCTCTCATAATTTTTTTCATAATGCGCCTAAAGAAGCATAATGTCAGAACTTTATATAAAAATATTCACATGAAATTACCATGCAATTCCCATATTCACTTAGTAAACCAGAAAGTTTTATAAACATTTTTAAGTTCGATACATGCGAGCGTATATACATATAAGTTAAGCCTCACGGCAAGCGAGGCGATAAAAAATTTAAGTTGCGGTGAACTGCCCGTTCACCGAATTAAAATAAACACGAGAGAAATGTTAACGTTATAAAATTTATTCTGTGCTCTTGCACGATCCTAATTGAACTAATTCGAACAAAGTAATTTACCTAGCAGCTAAGTTCTTGTGTTAAAGTAATTATGCTATGCTAACCAATTATTGTATAAAAAATAGTTTACTTAACTAAAACTAGATTATGCTGTTCAATCACAATTTCTGCAACTACACCAATCGTTGTCCCAATTAACTTCCGCTTATTCTGCGCGTGTGCTGCGTCAGCGAAACTTCAACACGCAATATAGCGCGGTCATATGCTCAGCAAAGTGAGTAAGTGGGTCAACCGCTGGATACTGCTGTTATAGCTTATATATGAGATATTTATGCTGCTTGCAATCAAAGTAATTTTAAGCTTTCTCAATAGAATTTATTTCTCTACTTGATTTGACGACAAAAAGATTTATTCTACTTACACGAAATTGTATTTGCACAAAGTGCTGCACTAAGTACAGCAACACTTAAGAAGTCGTCAAAATAATTGCAAAAATCCATCACCATTTGCATTATGCAATTTCAAACATACACATACACTCACCCAGAGACATACACAAAAGAAACACGTTGATGTCGTGCGCTGCACCTACATTTACAGCTAACACTCAATCGCCTTACTCAATCGTCTAGTCAAAGCGACTTGAGCAACTCAACTCAATCATAAAAATTGACGACGAGTGTGCAAGTACGAAACGAAGGAACGACATTAACACCAACAACCACTCGAACAATATTTATCACAAAGCTTTGGTGACGCCCTCACACGCTACACAAACGCACACCATTTGCACACTTGGATAAATATTTTTACTTTTACAGCGCACTCATTGCAAAGTGGCAAAATAAATCAAAAACAAGTAAGGAAGGGACTGTCATCGGCTGTGCCCAAGGCTTCATACCTTTCATGAATGGGGCTGAACAATAATCTTATCCCGTTCGTAATCTCCGAATAATCGGATGTATAAGATAAGAAATATATAGTGAACAGATGTACATACCTAAACGATTTTTAATATAAATATAAAATAAAAAATGGCAAAAAACCCCTTTATAATGGCGATCGGTTGTATGGGATATATATTATATATAGCTCCGATCGAAATAATTTTTACAGGAAATCTTCTATGATATGTTAGAATAAATATCACCAAGTTTAACGTTTTTATATTGGAAATTAAGGGAGAAATTGCCAAAAACCTTTCTATCTGAACGATCGGTTGTATGGGATATATACTATATATAGCTCCGATCAAAGTGATTTTTATATTAAAATATATATGACCGAGTTTCATGTTTATACTTTCTAAATTAAGGGAGAAATGGTCAAAAATCTTTCTGTCTGAACGATCGGTTGTATGGGATATATACTATATATAGCTCCGATCAAAGTGATTTTTTCAGAAAATCTTCCATGATATATTAAAATAAATATGACCGAGTTTCATGTTTATACTTTCTAAATTAAGGGAGAAATGGTCAAAAATCTTTCTGTCTGAACGACCGGTTATATATAAAGCTCAGATCGAAATGATTTTTTCATGAAATCTTGTATAATAGATTAGAATAAATATCACCAAGTTAAACGTTTTTATATTAGAAATTAAGGGAGAAATTGCTAAAAATCTTTCTATCTGAACGATCGGTTGTATGGGATAGGTATATACTATATACATATAGCTCCGATCAAACCGATTTTTTCAGGAAATCTTCTGATATATTAGAATAAATATCACCAAATTTAACGTTTTTATATTGGAAATTAAGGGAGAAATTGCCAAAAATCTTTCTATCTGAACGATCGGTTGTATGGGATATATACTATATATAGCTCCGATCAAAGCGATTTTTTCAGGAAATCTTCTGATATATTGGAATAAATATCACCAAATTTAACGTTTTTGTATTGGAAATTAAGGGAGAAATTGCCAAAAATCTTCCTATCTGAACGATCGGTTGTATGGGATAGGTATATACTATATACATATAGCTCCGATCAAACCGATTTTTTCAGGAAATCTTCTGATATATTAGAATAAATATCACCAAATTTAACGTTTTTATATTGGAAATTAAGGGAGAAATTGCCAAAAATCTTTCTATCTGAACGATCGGTTGTATGGGATATATACTATATATAGCTCCGATCAAAGCGATTTTTTCAGGAAATCTTCTGATATATTGGAATAAATATCACCAAATTTAACGTTTTTGTATTGGAAATTAAGGGAGAAATTGCCAAAAATCTTCCTATCTGAACGATCGGTTGTATGGGATATATACTATATATAGCTCCGATCAAAGTGATTTTTTCAGAAAATCTTCCATGATATATTAAAATAAATATGACCGAGTTTCATGTTTATACTTTCTAAATTAAGGGAGAAATGGTCAAAAATCTTTCTGTCTGAACGACCGGTTGTATGGGATATATACTATATATAGCTCCGATCAAAGCGATTTTTTCAGGATATCTTTTATGAAATATTAGAATATATATCACCGAGTCTCACGTTTCTACTTTCTAAGTTGCGGCAGGAATGACCAAAATCGTCTTATCTGAACGATCGGTTGTATGGGAGATATATGTTATAGTGGTCCGGGCCCACCGGATCCGATAAATGTCTAATATATACAAAAATACATCCTTGTGCCAAATTTCATTGAGATATCTCAGAATTTGAGGGACTAGTTTGCGTTCAAACAGACAGACGGACATGGCTATATCAACTCAGTTCGTCGCCCTGATCAGTTCGTTATACTTAATGGTGTGTCCATCTTCTATATTTATCAACGTTACAAACATCGGACCAAAGTTAATATACCATTTCATGTTCATGAAAGGTATAATAAAAACAGCAACAATAGAGAAATCGAAAACAAAAAGGCGGCAAGAACAAAGTGAAAGTCAAAGAGAGAAATTTTTAAGTGCAGCAAACGATCAAACACCTCGGTCGTTTGTGTTATGTATGTTGCCGCTGCTGCCGCTGCTCTATGACTTCTGACATGCAGCACTCTTACAAACGTAGACCGAACACAATACACTTGCTCACACTCGCATACAAACATATTTCAGTGTATGCTGCATTTGCATATCAAACAAATAAACTAAACTTCCGCTTCACTTTTCGTGCCAACGCACACAACCAACAAGAAAAGGCCAACGAACATTCGCGTTTATCAGCCAGCAGGCAAGCGTGCACACAGAGCACACCGTTCACATCTGTCGCAAAGGGGTTTTCCATCAAAAGTTTGTTGCTTTAAAGATTTCATTTAAAACTTTATTATCGTCATCTTTAAAATTGATTTATTCATGGGATTTACCCGAGGCTACATCAATTTTTCAAAGAAGTTTTCATTCGAAATCTTCAAGGGTAATCAACCCCTGGTTCGACAGCCCCTAACCTACGACTCCTACATATATCAAGGCAGGTATGTTTATGTTTGCTAGCTAAGATTTTCTGCCTTGCTATAACTTCAGGTTAAATCAGTATTATGAATGCCACTGAGATGCCTGGTACCAAGCTTGATTTTGCTTCGAGTGGTTCGGAGGTATCATTTCAATCCCATTTGATTAATCGTGTGGTAAAACTCAGCATCAGTCATCAGGGTTTGCGATACCGGGATTCAAGGGGTTGTGTAGCGTAATATATAGCTTCTGCAACCCAATTTTCAACCTCACCTTCGAGCGGCGAATCCCGTTTCACTAACAGACGAGGCTCTGGCGACGCCAAGCTCCTCACGGAACCTGGGTGTGGGGAGGGAGGGATGCCCTGAGGGTTTAATGTGGCCATATAAATCGTTCCCGAGATGGTGGGGCTAGCATCTTAATGGTGCTGTGTTACCGGAGCGTTCCGAAGTGTATGGATCTTTATACGGCAAAGGACCATTACATCGATAACACTCCCCAAAGCCTTCGGGGAGTAACCATATCGCTACAACAACAACAACATACCGGGGCATCTATTCCATCGATAAGGGAGAATCTCTAGAGGTTTTGGGTAGTTTTATCTTTGTCGATGATCCTCTTCAAGGTATTGCTCCATGTTGATGTTCCGTAAAATAGCACCATTAAGTTACTATCCCGACCATCGCGGGAACGTTTCCATATGACCATGTTGAGCTTTCTAGGTCATCCAACCCTCTCCTTTCGTGAGAAGCTTGAGATCCGCGGAACTTTGCCTGTTAAATAAACAGGCATTCATCACGTGTAGATGAGGTAGGCAATTGAGTTGGAGAAGCTATGGATTGTGTTCGTACATTCTTCACAGGGTTGCGCGACACACCCTCTTGAATTCCTTGACCATAATTATCATCAGGATCATTGCATTGATAAATTGAGATATTAATCTTGGTTCACAATCTCTGTTTTTTCCTTTGTATTTAATCGCTCTTGATGAAAACTTCGCCTTTGAATTTTTCTTACTCCTCTTATCTCCATCTCCACCTTTTTATACTCAGCTGAGCAGAGCTCACAGAGTATATTAATTTTGTTCGCATAACGGTACACCGTGAGGCATAAACTAATCGCGATAGATATAGACTTCTATATATCAAAATGATCTGGGCGCAAAAGGAAATTCATTTAGCCCTATCCGTCCTTCCGTCCGCCCGTTTGTCCGTGAACACGATAACTTAGTAAATTCTGACGTATCTTAATGAAATATTGTATGTAATAAGTTCTTGGGTACTCATCTCAGATTGCTATTTAAAATGAACGAACTCGGACTATAACCACGCCCACTTTTTCGATATCGAAAATTTCGAAAAACCGAAAAAGTACAATAATTCATTACGATAAAGCGATGAAGCTTGTTAGGTGGGTTGGCCTTATGGCGCAGAATAGAATGTTAGTAAACATTTTGGACAATGGGCGTGGCACCGCCCACTTTTAAAAGAAGGCAATTTAAAAGTTTTGTAGGCTGTAATTTGGCAGCTGATTATGTAATGTTCGGCTACATCCGAACTTGGCCTTCCTTACTTGTTTCTCGTTCACCTTTTTCTTTACCCCTTTTTTCTTATCTTTGTCCTCCTCCTTCTCATTCTCTTCTCGTTTTCCTTCCTCTTCTCCTTCTTCTTCTGCTCCTTCCCTTTTTTCTTTCCCATTCTCTTTCTCCGTCCCCTTCTCATTCTACTCCTACCTCTACTTCTCCCTCTCTTTCTTCTACTTCCGCTTTCCCTTCCCCTTCTCCATGACGTTATCCTTCTTTTTCTCCTTCTTCTTCTTCCTATCACTTCACCTGCTATACGTTGAGTCCTGACTTTATTGGAATGACCCTTAACCGACAGCTATTACTTTTTCAAGATCTACAACAACAAGCTCACACTTGTTGTTATTATTGCAGCACAGAACGACGCGATTTTCCGCTCAACTTTGCACTCTGTTTCATGCAACTTTGTGATATGCTACAAATAAATATACACCCATACATATTGGTGTTTGTGTTCATGTGCATTAACCGCATAGATACGAGCAACGCACATTTGCGAAAAATGTGATGGATTGTTAGTTGATGCATGTTGCGGGTGTGGCAGCAGTTGGCTGTGGCAGTTGGCTTCGCCAGTTGACAGTTGTCAGGTGCGGCAGCAATTATATTGTCTATTGCCGCTACTACTATTATTGTTGCTGCTTCTGCTGCAGCTCATTTTTTTGTCTTCATTCGCTGCTGTTGCCACAACTGGCAGGCAACCATCACATTGATAATGTCACTCATGCAAGTTGAACTATTCATTTTCACACACAAAATCTGTCATACAAAAAGAAAATAGTTCACACACACAAATACACGCGTGACATGAAAATAAAAGCTAAAAATGATAACACTACACTCTACACGTCTACGTTACACAAAGGCATTAAACCATTAAAAATTGGCAGAACAGGTTAAAAAAAAAAAAATAAATGTAAGGCGCGATAACCTCCGAAGAGATCTAAGGCCGAGCTTCTCTTCCAATTTGCGTCGTGCTCCTATTGATTTTCCCTACAAATCGGCCGGACGGGACCTACATGTTTTATGCCGACTCCGAACGGCATCTGCAAGGCAGATGAGTTTTCACTGAGAGCTCTTCATGGCAGAAATACACCCGAAGCGCTTGCCAAACACTGCCGAGGGGCGACCCCGCTTAGAAAAAATTTCTTCTAATTGAAAAACCTTATTTCTAAAATTTCGATGTTGCTTTGCCCGGGATGTGAACCCAGGGCATACGGTGTGGTAGGCGGAGCACGCTACCATCACACCACGGTGGCCGCCAGGCCGAACAGGTTAGCCTCTGTAAAACTGCATTAACTTCTGGAGAAAGCTTACATTCATAAATAAAAGTTCAACCAAATGAAAAAAGTCTTAAAGTCAGGGAAAGCCATAGTAGTGAAATTTGTACTATGGTTTCTATTCCTTTAACAGAATGCCACAGATGCTCAGTTTCAGCCTGTTACATAAGAACAGTAAAAGTAACTGTAGAGATAATGAAACGGTCAGATATTGTAATCATTTCAGAAAATGTGAGCACAAATTAAATAGGCAGCGCAAATGTAAACCAGTCCGTTTGTGCAAGAAGTTCGTGTTAGTTTAGCCTCCCTTTGATAAAGAACGAAATAAAGCAAGAATTTCGTGCCTGCGTTCTAACTACAAACTATTTAACTCGACTCTTAAATATTAGCATTGAAAACGGTGGCCGGAACCAAAACTGTACGGCGTATTATCAACTTCTTATCAATTTGTTATGGACGGTTGTTTTTCGAAAAGGTATCGATTTGTTATTGAAAATTTATCGGAATTTATTTGCAAGCCGTTATCGGTTCTCAATTTTTTCGACAGATTATCGATTTATTATCGAAAAGATTTGCTATGTAAAAAATATCGATTTTTTATCAACAAGATATAGCTGTGTCATCAAAAAGTTATTGATTTGTTATCGAAAAGTTATGGATTCGTCATAGGAGTATTGAGAATTTTCTTCCGGCGTTTTAAAGATTTATTATCGAAAATGTTTTGATATGTTTTCGAAAACTTATTGAGTTATTATCAAAAAATTATAAGTTATGTATCGAAAAATTAATGAAATAATACCAAAACGTTATCAAAAAATGTTTGATCTGTTATCGCAGATTTACCTGGCTGTTATCGGCGTGTTATCGAATTGTTATCCAAAATTATCGATATTTTTTTTAATTTATTGAATTGTTGTGTTATGTTATAAAATGAAAAATTGTATTTGTTATCAGTTTTTTATAAAACATATACCGGTAAAACTTCAACATAAAACCTAGAGCACATTAGTAACTTTTCGCTAACAGGCCTATAAAAAATCAATAAAATAATTTAAAAAAAATATTAAAGTTAAACGGTTTTATTGGAAAAAATACTTACATTAAGTAATAATAATACTAAAAGCTAGAAAATAATTAGGAAGGTCCTAGGTACTAGTAACGACACTCCTCATCAATCTAGGGCGTTGATCAGACAATTAAATAAAAGCGTTGGACAGTTCAAATTTCTATTGATAGTCATCAGTAAGACCGACCGAAACTTTTTTTCTTATTATTGCATTGTCATCGGGTTCTGAACTATATTCCAAGTTTGAAACTTGTAGCTTATCGGAAAGTTACTTAAATTTTAATTACAAATTCGTCCACAACGGCCGGCCTGCCTGCCTGTCGAGTCAAGCTAAATAAAACGTTTAAAAAACCGATGGCTGGGGTTAAAAACAAAATGAAAATGTCTCCATCGTCAAAAAGACCTTACTAGCACAATAACTTGTCGATATCAGATGCTACCGAAAAGAAGCGGACGAAGATCTTCGCAATTAGGTCGAAGTAATTTTTTTCTAAGAAAGTTACATCAGTTGTGGTTTAACTTCAACCCGCGAGCTCCAGTAAGTTGAAAAACCATTGGTTTTGTAGACATACAGCTGTATGTTTTCACATCGAACTTCTCAAGTACTTGATACTTATGTCTTTTTTTATTTTATCATCCCACCAGGCAAAAGAAATATCTTTCTTCAATTGTGGACGTGGCTATATGTACAAATAGAAGTAACAAAACTACCGTTTATAAAACTTTTTTCCGCAAGTTTTCTAAACCAGATTGCCATTTTCATATTTTTCACAAACGCCCTTTAGCACCTGAACTACATTTTGAAACTATAAAATTAAGTAAACGAAAATATTTTTACTACAACTATTAACCTCCTCTTTTGTTGGCGATCATCCGAAAGTAAAGCAAAGCTGGCAAATCAAAGTGACGCTATCAGCATTATTTATTTAAAAAAAACAATAAAACTGTCAACCAAGTATGAAGGGCATAAAAAATAGTGATAAGGAAAGTGCACAAATAACAGCACAAATAACAAAATAAATAAAAGTTCTGCTGACATTTGCATTAACAAACGTCACGTTTACGCTCAAGTCTGTAAAGCACACAGGACACGTCACCATTGTGAAAGAGCAGCAATATAATCACATCCACATAACCCCTTCAACCCCCCCCCCCCCCCCCCCCCTTGAAACAAAGTTGCGAAACATTTGTCATGTCAAGCTAACATACATACATATTTTCAAACAATAATATTTTGAATGCTTCTCACTTTTGGACATCACTTTTATAGCCAAAAGATAAGCGACAGCGCTCGGTTTGAATGATGAGTTTTATAGTAGAGGATTTAGAATTTGAGTTTGTAACCGAGCATTGGCGTATGCGTAGGTACAAAATAAAAGCTGCAGGCGATCACACAGGGAGGTGTGCTATCTACATGCGAATGTGAAACTGATAGATTATCATATGGCTCAACAGTAATAAAAATAGCAACAAATACGCAAATATAAACAATAAATAATAGACTTTGTAGTTATAGTGAAAAAATCAACATCGTCAATATTAAGACTCAGTATTTATTTTGGTAGCAACATATGGCAGTACAGGTATACAATGTACAACAACAAATAAATTGTATGCAAAGTCAATCAAAGCAAGAGCAGTAAGTGTAGTACAATGTTTTCTTACAACAACAACAACAAAATATGTTGAAATCGTTGTATACTGTTGTTGTTGCTGATGACGTCGATGTTATATTTGTTTTGCTCTCGTGTTGAATACTGACGTCAGCATTGTGGGGGCCAACTCTCCAAGTCCCGTGCTACATTTAACTATTTGGTCACATATTTTGCCAAAGGCATTGTTTTTTCAGACAAAAATAATACAATTTAAATTTCTTTGTGGCGCATGTTCGTATTGACATATATTTAAGTTACGTTTATGCCATTGTGTTTAAATAATTAAGTGCGAATTCAACTTTTGAGAATGAAATAAAGATTTACACAAAAATCAATGTTGAAAGGCTAAAGATCCGAATTTGTTTTTTGGTGTTATATCGGCATAAAATTGTGCAATACTGAACGGTATATTTAAGAATTTTTATAGAGATGATATTTTACAGTAAATTTCATATTTGGGTTTAAGTGAAGAAAGTCTTTTTGACTGTCGCTGATGGCAAATCGATCACTCATCGTTCTACTAAGAGAAGTGCCTCCGTTTTTCGCTAAGAGAGGTCTAGTTGAATCAGTAAGGGATAAGGATAAGAAAGGAGCAAGATAAAACAAGTAAGGAAGGCTAAGTTCGCGTGTAATCGAACATTACATACTCAGCTGCTAAATTACAGTTTGCAAAACTTTTAAATCAACTTCGGTGCTACGCCCATTTTCGAAAATTTTATTAACTTTCTATTCTGCATCATAAGGTCAACCCAGCTACCAAGTTTGATAGCTTTATCCGTCTTTGGTAAGGAATTATTGCACTTTTTCGGTTTTTTTTAATTTTCGATATCGAAAAAGTGGGCGTGGTTATAATCCGATTTCGTTCATTTTCCAAAGCGATCTGAGATGAGCGCCTCGGAACTTACATACCAAAGTTCATTAAGATAACTCAAAACTTACTCAAGTTATCGTGTTAACGGACAGACGGACGGACCGACCGACATGGCTAAATGAATTTTTTTTTTCGCCCAGATCATTTTGATATATAGAAGTCTATATCTATTTCGATTAGTTTACGTTACGGGGTACCGTTATGCGAACAGTGAGCTCTGCCCAGCTGAGTTTAAAAAATAGGGAGTAAAACAGCAATTGAGGGAAATAATAAAGGAATATCAACAGTAAGAAGAAGTGAAAAAAAGGGATAGACAATTAAAAATATTGAGAGAAAGGAATAAATGAACTTTAAATATAAATTTGTGCCGTAAGTACATAAATTAACACAGAATGGAAGCATTGCTACATGAATGAAGTACACTATTTTAAGAAACGTATGAGGTGGATTTTGTCTAAGGCTGGGATAACGCTCAGTCAATCCAGAGTCAAGTAAAGGTCCCACAAACACCTACTGAATAAAAATACAATATTACTGAGCCAGCCGAAGCTAGATCTGAGGAGGCGGGGTTGTATGCTCATTGAGCTGTCGGGCCGCTCAACATCCAGGCGGTCGACGGATGGCAATGGCGTGAAGGCATCCGCCCCCATCGTCCTTACCTAGGTGAAGGGTGACCCGCGCCATGACGGTGCTCCTTCTACTCAGCTAGCTAACAGGAGGGAAGTATGTCTTTAAAAAGACATCCACTCCCACTGGCTAACCTGCGGGGCGAATTCACTCCTTTTATAAGCTTTTAAGAAATGCACCGCTTCTTTGGAATTTCTATATATATATCCATTTACTGCAGCTCGTCATATGGTGGTCGCCTTATTGCTGTAACTGCCTGCCATCAGTTGTTAGCTGTTGGTGGATGACTATACTATATAGGCATAGTTTCAGGTAGTTTCAGGCGCAAATAAGAAAAGAGGTATAGTGGGGGTTATATTATTGGAACGCTACGTTGCAAACGTTACGTTTTCCCTACGACGGAGCACTTGGCGGTGCTAAAGGGGGGAAATTGTACTTAGACGTTAGAAGTTTTAAGCCGGGATGGAGTTCCACACTGACTTTAAGGCTTTCGATGATTTCTCCTTTGAAATAACCTATTCTGTATATGTGGAAAAAGGATATGGAAGCGAAAGGGTTGAGTTGATTTTATTTGTCTTACCGCAAAATAGTTTAGGAGAAGCTACCACAGAGAAAGTTAAAGTTGGCTTCGAGGTCTTCAAAATGTATTGAGTATGAGCCTTGCATAGTGAAGTACATAGCTGGATGAACTGGAAGAGCTGGCGATGGAAACTTTTCAGTATTTAACAATTGCAGAACGAACTGATAGGTATTCCAGACATATGAATCTAAAAGAGCCTCTTTTCAGAGTCATTATATATAAAGCAGTAAGCGCTTAATACGAAGTAGATTCGCGTAAAAAGATAAAAATGATAAGGATTTCTGAGAGTAGTACTCATATTATGCCGCTTAGCTTAGGCTTCATGGTGAACAATTTCACTCAGTAAGGCAGGTAGCCTACATATATATGTGAATAATAGCAAAAGACATGGTCCAAATTATATACAAGCTATCCTAGATTGATTTATAGCTGAGTAATGTTCCATTATTTACTAACTAAATTATCGTCTTCTGCAAAGGACAGTAAAGAGTAATCAGAAAAAATGTTATTTCTAATTGGAAAATTTAAGAATTTTTAAGGTAACAAAAAGTAGAAAAACTTGTTTTATATTCAAATGTGACTCTTTATTAGTATTTGTTTAGTTAATGATGTCATTAGTTTTATTTTATTACCACCACTGTGCCTTTTATTTTATACATACAGAAACATACTGAAACATATTGAGTTTTAAAGAGCACAAAAAATATATGAACATCTCAAAATGCTTGAAATACTTAAAACACCTTCCAACCTAAACAGAAAGGTAATTGTAAACAGCGTAAAATATGAATTCGACAAGTAAATAAACTTGCGCGATTCTAAAGTGCTTTAACACTTTAATTGCTCAAATGACCGACACAACAACACATACACAAACATACATAAAACCCTGGCGCTTAACGAGCACCGAATGCGCTTAGCGCCCTTCATTCAGCGTTCATGTACAACGAAATTGTGTCAGTGTCGCAATTTACCAACGCCACACTTATCCTTGTTAGAGACGTATGTATGTTTGCATTTATTGTTGTTCTTGTACTATATGAATATGTTGTGTAATTCTTCTTTTCACTATTTCATTTACAGTAAAGTTATATGGTTAATGCTCATTTCAACATTACTGCCGTAGCTGCGTGTTAATTTCACAAACCATGCTCGCGGCGCGACCCATCCAAAGCATTCAAGCCATCAGACATATAAACAGGCAGTTAGTTTAAAAGCGAATTGAGCAGTGAGACAGTAAGCCACTCGTCAGTTAACGAGGAGTAAGTCTGTTAGTCAGTCAATCAGTTAGCCTGCTAGCCCCCATTAGCCTGCTAGCCAGAGTTATTAGCTACTAGAACATGTCATGTATATTCGCACACATTTACAGATATACTGAATGTGACTAACACTAGGACACTGCGTTACAGCAAAACAATAAGAACAAGAAAAACGCTGCAAGCATATTTCATGGTCAAAAGGGCGCAGTTGCTACTAAAACTTGTTAATACATTAAATTTATTTCCATTGTTTTTATTATTGGCATTATGTTGTACATACATACAATTTGCGTGTTGCATGTTAGACATTATAGCTGGATGCTTTATGAAAGTTTTCAAGACCAGCTTATACATACAGTTTATTCCACCAGTTAGAAGGTGAATGAATAACACAAAAGTACAGGAGAAAGTTGCAAACGAAACACCAAAAATTTGTTGGTGCGCCTATCGTTCAATGTTAATCCAAAGTATGGACAGTGACTCATAGTCAAAACTATACAAAGTTTTGACTAAACCACGCTAGCTCTCAATCGGAGGTCTATCTAGTTCGTGCTAACAAAGGAACTCGTGAAAGTAACTCTTTGTTTTACTTTTACGTTTACTTTGACCTTTAGTTTCAGTTTACTTTTCACTTTTACTTCTACTTTTACTTTTAATTTTACTTTTACTTTTAATTTTACTTTTAACATTCTTTTACTTTTATCTTTACTTTTACTTCCACTTTTATTTTTATTTTTTCTTTACTTTTACTTTTAATTTTTACTTTTACTTTTGCTTTAACGTTTACGTTTAATTTTACTCTTACCTTTACTATTACTTTAACTTTTACTTTTACCTTTTTTCACTTGATATAAATATTTGTTTTAAGTCAAGATCATCCAGGAATGGATACAAAATTTTATAAATACACTTTCCCATTCTGCTCACGAGGAACTGTATTTCTTATGCTGCGACATCAATGACAAATCTTTTTAATTGCATGCGTTAATGTTACAGCTGCAATAGTGTGTTGTTGTTTTTCTATATGTCCATATGTAAACTCGTGTTATTCAAATCAAAATAAAAGCATTGTATGACCACCACGGCGTATGCGTAACAATGCAAACAACATTTGAGCGCCTGCGGTATTTGTTACTTATACGCACCTTTGACCCAAATACATTTTTAACCTTGCCTGTATGTGGACAATAGAGGTTCTTTCTTTTACTGTTACAGCATACCACTTACATTTGCTCTAGCACAACTTCATTTTTTAAAGAGAATTGGCTAATGGCCATTAATTGCGCAATTTCCCATACGTCTAGCCGTCCATCCGTTGATTGCACTGAAGCACCCACCGACATACATATGTGCTTGCTCATTAACCCTTTCACATTTTAAGCTGTTAATATGTAGCATATATGTACACACTTGCACACATACATATGGAACCACAAACAAACATGGGTTCAATATGAAACGCTTCCAGCTGTTTTCCTGCGCTAGATGTTAATATTTCAAGATTCACCTAGACGCCCTAAGAAGCGGGAGAAGCACGAAAGTAATGCCAATAAATTTTTTTAATGCTCGACTAAAAATGCCAACTGAAAATTAACAAAAAACAAGTAAGTAAGGCTAAGTTCGGGTCTAACCGAACATTACATACTCAGCTGTAAGCTTTGGAGACAAAATAAGGGAAAATCACCATGTCGGAAAATGAACCTAGGGTAACCCTGGAATGTGTTTGCATGACATGGGTATCAATTAGAAGGCGTTAAAGAGTATTTTAGAAGGGACTGAGCCATAGTTCTATAGGTGGACGCCTTTTCGAGTTATCGCTATATAGATAGACCAGGGGTGACTCTATAATGCGTTTGTACGATATGGGTGTCAAATTAAAGGTATTAATGAGGGTTTTAAAAGGGAGTGGCCTTTAGTTGTATATGTGAAGGCCTTTTCGAAATATCGACCAAAATGTGGATCAGGGTGACCCAGAACATTATCTGTCGGATACCGCTATTTTATTTATATATGTAATACCACGAACAGTATTCCTGCCAAGATTTCAAGGGCTTTTGATTTCGCCCTGCAGAACTTTTTCATTTTCTTTTACTTAATATGGTATCACACCCATTTTACAAAGTTTTTTCCAAAGTTATATTTTGCGTCAAAAAACCTATCCAATTACAATGTTTCATCTCTTTTTTCGTATTTGGTATAGAATTATGGCATTTTTTCATTTTTCGAAATTTTCGATATTGAAAAAGTGGGCGTGATCATAGTTGGATTTCGCCCATTTTTAATACCAAGATAAGGAGAGTTCAGATAAGGGCGTGAACTAAGTTTTGGAAAGATATATCGATTTTTGCTGAAGCCATCGTGTTAAAGGCCAAGAGGAAGAACAGACGGTCCACTGTGTATAAAAACTGGGCATGGCTTCAACCGATTTCGCCGATTTGCACAGAAATCAGTTACCAGCATAAAAGCTATGTCCTTACTAAATTTCACAAGCATTGGTAAATTTGTGAGCACCTTATGGCATTAAAAGTCTTGTAGACAAATTAAATGAAAAAGACGGAGCCACGCCCATTTTCAAATTTTCTTTTATATTTGTATTTTGTTGCACCATATCAGTACTGGATTTGAATGTTGACATAATTTACTTATATACTGTAAAGATATTAAATTTTTTGTTAAAATTTGACTTTTAACATTTTTTTTAAACGGGCGTGTTCGTTATCCGATTTTGCTAATTTTTATTAAGCACACATATAGTAATAGGAGTAACCTTCCTGCCAAATTTCATCATGATATCTTCAACGACTGCCAAATTACAGCTTGCATAACTTTTAAATTACCTTCTTTTAAAAGTCGGCAGTGCCACGCCCATTGTCCAAAATTTTACTATTTTTCTATTCTGTCGATTTCGTTCATTTTAAATAGCGATCTGAGGTGAGTGTCCAGGAACTTACATACCAAATTTCATTAAGATACCCCAAAATTAACTCAAGTTATCGTCTTTACGGACGGACGGACGGACGGACATATCTAAATAAATTTTTTTTTTCGCCCAGATTATTTTGATATATAGAAGTCTATACCTGTCTCGATTAGTTTATGCCGTTATGCGAACAAAATTAATATACTCTGTGAGCTCTGCTCGGCTGAGTATAAACAGTGCAGTATTGCATTTCTCTTTAAAGGCACCGTTTACACTCTCGTCAGCCTTTGTAAAACGTTAGCACAATTGGGCGTTCTCCCACTGTAGTCATTTATTTTTGCACAATAAATTGGCTATGGCAGTGACGTCAGCAGCAGCACAGCCTCGTAAATGAGGGCGATAGTTTTTGGCTAAAGCTTGAAGTGTGTCGAAAGGCAGACGTGTGTATCACAACCACTGCTTAAATATTTGCCAAGTATGCCACAGCAATAGCAATTAAAATAGCCAGAATATGTGAGAAGCAAAAAAACTCAAAATTTTTAATACACACACATATACACATGTAGACGGCTGCTGTTAACTGTTTACTTGTTCATGCGGCTGCTGATTGCTGAGAGCAAGCCAAAAATTATTTGAATAAGTAATGCACACAGTCACACTTACATATAGATAAGGGAACGAGAGGGTAAGTGGAAATATTAAGCATATTCGTGCATCTAAATGTGCTTTTATAAAAGTGTATGTGTGTGTGTACTTTTCATATATTCGTATATATAAAAAAAAAAGCATTGCCTAATTTTTGTTGTTATCTAACAAAGCTTCGCTTGAAAAATGCACCCAAAAGAATATAAATTTCAATTTGAGTTATTTCTATTCGAATATGAGCTTGGCGAAGCGTTAACGGTATAATAGTAAAATGGTATAACTGCTAAAATGTCGGAAGTACCGCTGCATTTGTCACCTTGTTGAATTATGCGCTCAAAAGCCGAATGCAAATAATTCAACGCCAAATAATATTGCTCATATGCTGCTTGCTGGCAAACATACAAACACATACACATGCACTTACATGCATGTCATAATTGCCCAACAAAAAAGTGTACCTTTTATATAAACGTGCATTTGGAGTCTGTCGTAGTAAGTATGGTGGTAGCGGACTTCGCCCACCAAACCAAAGGTCCTGAGTTCAAGTGTCAGCAAAGCAGCATCAAGAATGTAGACAGAAAATTTCTCAGTTATATTATTATAAAGTTTTTCTAAGGGAGGTCGCTCCTCGGAAGGGCTTTGCAAACAGTCGGGGGTGTTTTCTAGCCATGAAAAGCTTTTCAGTGAAAATTCAGCTGCCGTTAGATTTCCCGCCAATTTGTAGGGTACATTTAAAAGAGCGCGGCGCAAATCGGAGCAGAAGCTTGGCCGGAATCTCCTCGGAGATAATTTATGCCAAGAATTTACTAATTGTTTTTTCTTTTCTCGGTTTATCACAGTGCCAAAGCTTCAAAAGAGTTGTAGGGACCACAATTGTCCCAGAGGTTTGGCGCCAGGGTGCAGAAATGGAAAAGGTCGGGTCTGCTGTTTATTGTGTCGGTCCAGAAAAAATATAATCCACAGCTGCAGTTTTTTCAGGAGAAAGTTATAGCCGTGAAGAAAGCAGCAGAATTTCTGGAGTAGGCGTGCCTTAACTACATTCGCGTCAATATATACATATATTGAAAAAGTGACGATTAAGAAAATAATCTCATATAGTAAAAACTTCATCAAGAAGTGTTCTTTGGAAAAACTGTGCTCAGATCGGACTATACATCTTCCCTGGGTTCCTGGTCATGAAATGATAGAAGGTAACGAAAAGGCCGCTGAGCTGGTAAAAAAGGTTACAGCACCCGCTGAATCGACGGCAAACGTCCCAATCTACTTGGGAGAAATCAAATGGAATGGATTATCCATCAAGCAGTAAAGGTAGGATAGAAGTGCGACGCTACAAAATTTCTTAGATCATGAGAAAATCCCATGACATTAGACTTAAAAATTGGCTTATACCTCTGAATAGAGAAGACTTAAGGCAAACGATGTGCAAACTAACTGGACACTGCCTTCGAGCGTCACATGCTGGTAAGTAAGGCTTCGTCTGCAACGACCGAGGTAGGAAGTGCTAGCTGCAGGAAGAAACAGTTGGGCACGTTCTTAGTTCTTGCCTTGCATTCGCAGAACGGAGTTGTTCTATGCCATAAATGCTGATACCTGATTGGGGTTCTTAGGTCTGGTCGTTAAACAAATTCTGGTAACATTGTGGACACATTCAGTCTTTCTGAGGTCTTATTGACTGGACAGCCTATGAAAGTAATTTAAATTTTGCATGGTTGTTGTAATAAGGCACACTCACAAAAATTTTTGCTGGTTCACTATTTATTCTTTCATTTATGTACATACGCACATATCGTTAACATCAAATATTTATCTGATTTGCTTTAAATTTTGTGTGTGTGTGTGTGTGTGTGTGTGTGTATAAGCATAGTAATGTGGCAACAATTTATGCAGATTTGAGCAATTTTTATACTCAGTTGAGCAGAGCTTACAGAGTATATTAACTTTGATTGGATGACGGTTGGTTGTACAGGTAAAAAGGAATCGAGATAGTTATAGACTTCCAAATATCAAAATCATCAGGATCGAAAAAAAATTTTGATTGAGCCATGTCCGTCCGTCCGTCTGTCCATTAACACGATAACTTGAGTAAATTTTGAGGTATCTTGATGAAATTTGGTATGTCGGTTCCTGGGCACTCATCTCAGATCGCTATTTAAAATGAACGATATCGGACTATAACCACACCCACTTTTAAAAAAATGCCATAATTCTATACCAAATACGAAAAAAGGGATGAAACATGGTAATTGGATTGGTTTATTGACAAAAAATATAACTTTAGAAAAAATGTAAAATGGGTGTGACACCTGCCATATTAAGTAGAAGAAAATGAAAAAGTTCTGCAGGGCGAAATCAAAAGCCCTTTGAATCTTGGCAGGAATACTGTTCGTGGTATTACATATATAAATAAATTAGCGGTACCTGACAGATGATGTTCTGGATCACCCTGGTCCACATTTTGGTCGATATCTCGAAAACGCCTTCACATATACAACTACCACCACCCCCTATTAAAACCCTCATTAATACCTTTAATTTGATACCCATATCGTACAAACACATTATAGAGTCACCCCTGGTCCACCTTTATGGCGATATCCCTAAATGGCGTCCACCTATAGAACTATGGCCTATTCCCTCTTAAAATACTCTTTAGTACCTTCCATTTGATACACATGTCATATAAACACATTCCAGGGTTACCCTAGGTTCATTTTCCTACATGGTGATTTTCCCTTATTTTGTCTCCATAGCTCTCAACTGAGTATGTAATGTTCGGTTACAACCGAACTTTGCCTTCCTTATTTGTTAAACCTCTTTTTGTATTTTTGAGATAAAATTTTCATTGGCATGCTTTTAAATTTTAATAAAGGAATTTCTATTTTGTTTTGTTTATTCTGAAACAATCCTATCTCAAATTGTCCAAATATAATTTAACTAAGCTTTTCCAGTGCACTGTAAGCAAATAAAAAATTTGATTAAATATGCATGCAAAGTAAACCAGTGCTAAAAATTTATTGATATAGAAATGAAGGCAAAATATATCACGGAATAAAAAATTTGGTAATTCCATTGCAAGTTGTCGGTCGCCATATCAAATACCTGACTATCAAACAGATTATGATATTACGTTTTATCACCTGAACTAAAAAAATCTTTCATATTTGATTGCTTTGAAAATATATTTAAAATTTTGTGCTGGCGGAAAATCTTGTCGGGAAACTCTTGAAAGTAGAGAGCATTTGACATTGGAGTTCGCCGAAGCATCACCACACGATTAATAGCCACACATTGATTGTAACCGCTAGATAATCGGAAACAGATATTAGTCTTAACATGAAAGCGAGCAGAGTGGTTTGACTACTTAAATCCGGTAAATCTTCTAGCGAGGCAAATTTGTATTGATCGACATCTTCCTTGTCGTCCTATTGAAGAACCACAAGCACAATCAACGCTCATATGGTTTGACTATATTGCCTCAGACAGCAGCGACTCTGCTAGAATATCGCTTATAGCACCCGAAAGCTTTAGAAATACGTGACATGTTCCGTTGCTCGAAGGCATCGGGGGCTTCACTCGAGCTTAACGGTAGTTTTCTAATTACATACTGTACGCTCGGCTTGGACGTGCAGAAACCTCCAACCAACAAACGGATGTTCAATATTATATGCGTTGAAATCAAATTTTCCATCCCTTTTTTTATCACCAGAAAATATTAGCTAAATTTCAAGTGAACGTCGCTGAGCATCCACGATATATACAAAATTATAAAAAACAAGACGATTCCGGCAGCCTACAAGGTGATGGCAAGCTTCAGGTCTTATAATACAGTATTTCGATAGACTTATATGGGGGCCTTCTCATATGTGTCCGAAATTTGTTATTAAGCCTTCGTCAAACGGATAGTGTCAATGCCCTGTATAGCGACGCGACATGAAACCCGATTCCAAATATGTCAAATTGTAAATATTTTTGAGAGTTTTATAAATATATTTGAATTTAAACAAGTACGGAAGGTTAAGTTCGGGTGTAACCGAACATTACATACTCACTTGAGAGCTATGGTGACAAAATAAGGGAAAATCATCATGTAGGAAAATGAACCTAGGGTAACCCTGGAATGTGTTTGTATGACATGTGTATCAGATGAAAGGTGTTAATGAGTATTTTAAAAGGGCGTGAGGCTTAGTTCTACAGATGGACGCCTTTTCGAGATATCGCCATAAAGGTGGACCAGGCGTGACTCTGGAAAGCGTTTGTACGATATGTGTATCAAATTAAAGGTATTAATGAGGGTTTTAAAAGGGAGTGGCCCTTAGTTTTATATGTGAAGGCGTTTTCGAGATATCGACCTCGAACAACATCTGTCGGGTTCCGCTGATTTATTTAAATATGTAATACCACGAACAGTATTCCTGCCAAAATTTGAAGGGTTTTTTATTTCGCCCTACAAAACTTTTTCATTTTCTTCTACTTAATATGGCAAGTGTCACAACCATTTTACATTTTTTCTAAAGTTATATTTTTCGTCAATAAACCAATCAAATTACCATGTTTCATCCCTTTTTTCGTATTTGGTATATAATTATGGCATTTTTTTCATTTTTCGTAATTTTCGATATCGAAAAAGTGGGCGTGGTCATAGTCGGATTTCGGCCATTTTTTATACCAATTCAAAGTGAGTTCGGATAAGTACGTGAACTGAGTTTAGTAAAGATATATCGATTTTTGCTCAAGTTATCGTGTTAACGCCCGAGCGGAAGGACAGACGGTCGACTGTGTATAAAAACTGGGCGTGGCTTCAACCGATTTCGCCCTTTTTCACAGAAATAAGTAATCGTCCTAGAATCTAATCCCCTACCAAATTTCACAAGGGTTGGTAAACTTTTGTTAGACTTATGGCATTAAAAGTATCCCAGACAAATTAAATGAAAAAGGGCGGAACCACGCCCATTTTAAAATTTTATTTTATTTTTGTATTTTGTTGCACATTATCATTACTGCAGTTGAATGTTGACATAATTTACTTATATACTGTAAATATTAATATTAAATTTTTTGTTAAAATTTGACTTAAAAAAAAAATTTTTTTAAGTGGGCGTGGTCGTTTTCCGATTTTGTTAATTTTTATTAATCATACATATAGTAATAGGGGTAACGCTCCTGCAAAATTTCATCATGATATCTTCAACGACTGCCAAATTACAGCTTGCAAAACTTCTAAATTACCTTCTTTTAAAAGTGGGCGGTGTCACGCCCATTGTCCAACATTTTACTAATTTTCTATTCTGAGTCATAAGTTCAACTCACCTACCAAGTTTCATCGCTTTATCCATCTTTGTTAAGGAATTATCGCACTTTTTCGATTTTTCGAAATTTTCCTATCGAAAAAGTGGGCGTGATTATAGTCCGATATCGTTCATTTTAAAAAGCGATCTGAGATGAGTGCTCAGAAACCTGCATACCAAATTTCATCAAGATACCTCAAAATTTACTCAAGTTATCGTGTTAACGGATGGACGGACGGACGGACACGGCTCAATCAAATTTTTTTTCGATCCTGATGATTTTGATATTTGGAAGTCTATAACTATCTCGATTCCTTTATACCTGTACAACCAACCGTTATCCAATCAAAGTTCATATACTCTGTGAGCTCTGCTCAACTGAGTATACAAATTGCTTGGCGAGATACGGAGTTTTTTTGCTCTACGCCCAAATTTCAAAAAACGAATCTCAGAAACAAAGCACTGGCATAAACATTTTGTAAAAAATTCCGAGTATTATCTTTGAGGTCACCCCACCCAACAAACATTGGATAAATGGCGACTTGATGACAGCTTCAATAGTATGTTCTTTAAGCGAAAATAAAAGCCTCATAATAACAATGGAATTGGCTTTTTTCTTATACCATGTGAGATATCTCTGGTTTATTTTATTCCAAAAGCAGTTAAGAACTCTCGTGTATCACCTAAAGACTTCAGATGAACCAGTTGCTCGTCGTTTCTCATAATATAATTTGCGCGGCTTGCTGATTTGGCGCCAGTTGGCAGAGAGAAGAAGCGACTGGCGCGCGCTCCTTGTTGGATTGCCATAACCGCTTAAACGGTTAAGCGCCAATTAAGTAAGTACAGTAAAGTTTTTTGATTTGTACATTTGTACATACATATATTAGGATACCTCGGAACTTCCTATTGATAACGATATTCCAAGGACAGATCATTGGAGACGGCTTTCTATTATTAAACAAAAATAGAGGCTCCTAAAGCACAAAAAATGTGCTCTTGGCGCCTTTCTTCGCATTGAAGGAGGATTTAAGAAAACTTGAATGGGGCCATATGGTTGAGGGGAATATGGTTGAATTAATTGCGAACTTCTGTGCAGCAGCGTTGTAGCAGCGCAGTATCATTATCGGAGTAAACTTATGTATATACTGCGTGATATTTTGCAGAACTATCAGGACTAGGTGGGTTAAGACATGTGCACTAACAATAAACCCTGGTAAAACGGAGGTGATTACTTTTACGAAGATATACAAGATCTCCACTTTCAGAACACCCTTGAGCGTTACTATATTATAAAGCCTATTCCAGCATTCTTACCAACCTTGATTTCATCCTAGATAAGGCAGTATATTGTGCGCCAACAACTGCCTACTGTGCAAGCTTCATAACAGTAATTCCCTCAAGCGAAGAGTGGGGAAAGGTCCACTTCCCTTGACTTCTACACATGGCTCAACCCTCCATTTTCTCTTATTAGCAATATCTTGTGTCACCTTTATGTTATGTGGTATCACAAAGGACTTTCTTGTTGTCCAAGTGAGCTTCCCCTGTCCGGGTGGCTACCACTCAACCTAACCCAACCTAAACTGTTAAGCTCATGGTGTGGGGTAAGCGAATAGAAAATGTACATATGTTAATGTGTGGTAAGCGAAAGCGTGAGGGACGTAGTAGTAGAGCGGATAGGAATGAAAAGAAAAGTTGTCGGTTTGTTTGCCATCTGTTATCCGCATGTCATTGACACAATAAAGACAAGTTATCGATATGTAATAAACAAGTTATAAATTTTAAAAGTTTTTGATATTTTTGACGGCTTGTGTATTAGTTATCGAAAATAGATCGATTCACCAATGAAAAAATATCGATACATTATCGAAGAGTTAGCGACTTTTTGTAAAAAAATTATCGACTTTTTATCGAAGTGTTACCGATTTGTTATCGACGATCATGGATGGTCTTAACGTCAAACTTACAGCGCTCGCAGATGACGTTGCAATTGTCACAACTGGAAAGTACCTTCCAACGATTAGCTCTCTCGGGTTGACAGCCAATATGGTCAATTACAGGGCGAATAGACTACCTGATTCCTTATTTACGCCTGAAAGAGGCTCTAAGAGGCACAATAGAGGTGGATGCTAGGATGCCTATATCGCGGACTAGGCAATGCATGTGTACACAAATAGTTCCAAAGTAGTGGCAGGAGTAGGGTCTGCGTTACACTGTGCTATTCCGGAAACAAATAGATCCTACAAGCTGCCAGATCACTGCTCCGTTTTTCAGTTGGAAGTAGTAGCCTGGAAGTAGAAACACTGGAAGGAAATAGCTTAAACTATAGCCACGTCATGTTTTGTATTAGCATCCAAGCAGCAATTAAAGTCATAATGACGGGTATTCTGACTGGGCATTGCCTTCTGGCGTCACATGCCTTTAAATTAGACTTGGTCAATGATAGCAGATGTAAGAAGTTCGGGTTGGGGAAGGAAACGGTCGAGCATGTTTGTACTCGTGTTTTGCGATTGCGAGGCTAAGAATCCATCTATTGGGAGTAATATAGCTGTCAGATCTAGAAGCAGCAATTAGCATAGGTCCCAGAAAGCCTCTAGTATTTGCAAAGAGGACAGAGTTATTTGATAACATAAGTTCTGGGTTTTCAGTTTGGTCGTTAAACAAACTTCTGATAGCACTACAAACTTATTGAGTCTATGTGAGGACCTCATGGACAATCCAGTTCAACCTGATCCAAACTGAGGTATAATCAAATTCTTTCACAAGCCATGCACATACATGCATATAAATATACCAAAACAAACAATATTCATCTCAAATTTTTATGATTTTTTCAAAATTCATATAAAATCAGGCATTTGAAATAAATTTGTTTCAGTTAAAAGCAAAATTGTGTCAGCAAATTTATTTAATATTTCTGGATGTTAAATATATTTGAAAATAATAAATATAGAAAAAGCCTACATAAAACTTTTACGTATATTTGTGTATTTTTGCTTATAACATTTGCAAATTGAAAATTTGTTATTAATAAATTCCACAGCTCATTGAAACTGTATACGAATAGTAGTTTAATGAGAGCACTCTATACTTAAACGTTTAAGTACACATATGCATGTACATATGTATGTATGTATGTATGTATGATGATACCAAACATAGCCGCATTTGCTATATCGAGAGCATAAGAAAGTTTAACTTCAGAAGTCAATCGTAGCACCACAGCTAAAACCAAAACCACAGCCACAAAGGCAATTGCCATTTACCTTTTCAACATTTTCATGGTAAATAGAAAAGTTAAAATGAGAACAAATGAAGTACATAAATATGTACAAAGCATTAATCTTTGACATATGCATGCAGTTCTATGTATGTGTATGTGTGTGTTCATATAAAGTTTGACTAGCGCAAAGAGACTTTCAACTTAATTTAAAACAATATGCACCAAAAACTCAAATATAAAATAAAATACTTAAACTTTATAGCAAACAGCCTTTTTGTTAAATTTTAAAATGTACTACAATCTTCACTTGATGATGCGCTCAACGAAAACTCGCTTTGGGAAAAATTGTGTACAGCAACTATAAATTTGATACAACATGAAACTGAGCGTGTGTATGTGTAGAGTTTTTTCAATTCCAAATGAAGATAGGCTGCAATAGAGCCAAATGTAATATTGAAAAGGACATGCACACACACACGCATATAACACACGTAACCCATCTCAGACACACTCACACTAATTTTCAGCTTACTTCAACTTAAACAACAGCATTTAAATTCAATTTAAAGCAAACGTTTGCTATTTACACTACCACACTGACAACACAATGTTCGAAAAAAGCATATTAAATACTTTGCTGTAACAATAACAAAAGCAACAACCAGTCGATGGGTGTAAGCAATGAGCACAAAATAAAAGCAATAGAACTGCCACGGGCACAACACAGAAAAAGTGAATAAGCTTATGGAATATGTATGTGTGTTAGTGTATGTGTGAGCATTTGTATGCATAACTTTATGTTTATATAAGCACAGTGTCTCGAGGATTTATGTACATATTTAATGCTTCTTTCAAAAATATGAGGGACAAATATATTTTAGTAACAATTTTCACAATTTTTTTCTTAAACTATTGAACAATAAAATAATTTTGCAAAAATCAGCGACAAAAAACAAATTTTTTTATGGTTGAAGCCAAGAAGCAGACTAGAAATGGTCTCACAGACTCGACTACCGCAATTTCTCAAATAGATTTTTAGTCAATCTAACGAAATAAGTAAATATGTAATAAAAGCACAACAACAAGTAAGCCTTACCAAATCTTTATCAAACATGACAAATGTCTTCTCGTTATTATAAAGTTCGAAACGAGAAAAAATTGGAAAACGAATTCCACGTTCTAAACCCATCTTTCCTAATTCGGTATGGCCGATTGAATATTAGGTTATTAGTTCGCATGATCTCATTAATATTTCGAAAAATGGGCATAGCATTACAAAATAAAATACAACGTTGCGAGGCATGGCACAGCATTACATAACATAACACAAATTGACAACAAAACAATAGAGCGAACATAAAATAATACAACACAATGCTAATATGGCATTCATAACTAGAAATGGCACAACATGACATTGCATAGCGCAAGAAAATATGCCATAGTAGCAAAACGTATGATAATCAACATCGATCACATACTCCAAAACCTTCTTGGAGTGTCGTTATCGCCACAAGAAGAAGAAGAAAAACGTAGACGAACTTGTCATAGGAAAAATGAAATACGAAAAAGTGAGGACATGCATCTCTTGCGAAGAGTAAATCGCAAGTAGTAAATGCAAAAAATTATTCGTAAAACAGAAATTTTAGAAATATCAAAACAATGCTAGAAAAGCAAAATAAATTTAAGAGCAGACGTAGCAAAATTGAATCAACCATTGCCACAATAAAGGAGATATTGATTTTTTTCTTAAAATTATATAAAAGAGTGCGCCGTGTTAGAACTACTCGATTCTGCAGCAGGAATGAGCTGCTTAGGAACAAATTTTTCCAACAGATGGTAGGAAGCATCTTATACCACGGGTCAAGTGATAAATCATTCAAATGGCCAATGAATGTGTATAGCGTTTCGTGCCCGTTTTTATTCTGTTTGTTGGATGGAACGGCATGACTCGAAATATTGACATTTCAACTGTGACCAATCTGCAACAGGAAGTTTCTCCTGGTATAGAAATCAGGCAAAACTTTCATTCAAGTTTCGTTAAATAGGCGGGGGACGGGGTGACAACAATTAAGTTAAAACTTTACGCTGTGTTACAAACCACGACTTCTTTTTTAAACCGGAGCAGCATGCTTTTCCACCTGAGGAGAACATGGCACTGGCCCACGCGTATCCACAGCTTCCGTCAATATATTGCTTAGAAAAATGGAGCATCATGTTAACTAACTAAGTCAACCAACAAGTATCTACCGGTCAAACAACGACATAATCGTATATCCCATCCACACAAAAGATAATTTTCGCCGAATGGCACAGGATGCTGGAAAAAAGCGCCATGGAGAAGAGCAACATCTGTTGAAACTCGCCCGTGCCGTAGGTCACGAAAGAAATGAAAAAACGATTTTAGATTTGCGGCCGCAAACTCAATGAACGGGTGGTTAAAGATGCTTGCTTAAATATGAGGTTTTTGAGTATCTATAGAGCAATCTTGGCTTTCCCCCTAAGTGATATTTTTGACCTTGGTATTTCGATTTGAGAGGGCCAGACAGTAAAAAATCGGTTGTTTGATTATAAGGGATACCCTAGTGTTAATGTCCAATTACTAAATGCTGCTTCGGGGATATTTTCCAACTCCATCAGTCGGCTAAGAGTCACTTTCCAAAATAAAACAAAAAAACATATGAAACCAGTTACTAAATTTTCGAAGTAATATTCATATGTGTCTTCTTACCTTACTCCTGTTTAAAAGTACAATTAATGGAATTTCAGGCTCACCTGGAAATATAAAAAATTAATTTTATTTAATTATTGTTATCACATTGTGAGTGAAATTCAAATCATGTTTTAGAATTTATTATTATGAATTTTTATTTACATAGACAAAAATCTATTTACTTGGAAATTTCATGAGATCCAGGCCTCGACTTGGTATTCTGCAAGCTTCCTCCGCAACAATTATACAGAGTATCAGATATTTAGAATTCTTTGACCACCCCAATACATACTTAAGGCATAGCGAATGGAACTACGAATACCATTTAAACCGATAGATCTAAAAAAAAAAACTACAAAAAGAAATCTTTTAGTCCATTCACGCATGGAACACCCTAATGTGTATGTGAGTTTTTTGAGCCAGTAACATTTACTTCAATTGTTCCTGTGCATTTTGAATTGTGAACACTTTGCCGTATGGCATGACGTCCTAAGCGGAAACGGAAACGTTACTCTCGTATCTCACTAATCCAAAGTGCAGCCGAACAAGTAGCAGTAATTTTCCATTTTTGCATTTTACACTTTCCACGACACGACACGAAAAGTGCGCTTTGCCGCTGCCGCTCGTATTAATGTTGTTTTCACCCATTGTAACTGTCAGTGTTAGTCTTTTCTTGCATTTTAAAGGCGTTACAGAGGGCAATACTCATACTTGTGCATATACGTATGTGTGCGTGTGAGCTGCACTTATGCTTCACCAACAACAACAAGAAGAGGCAAAAAACATCAAAATAGTTATATAGAATCAGCCAATAGGCAAAATCGTATTGACTGAGGTAAGGAATGTTATTCCTTCTTTGGCAAATCAATTCACATTGCATTTGTTTGCCTCTTCACCATTCCCTCCCCCGCTCTTCTGCTGTGTAATTTCTGCCGTCATTGTGCCACTTTTATTTCAAATGCAACTTAATGTCATGCAATTCCATCAAATCCAATTCGGTTCAATCGAATTCAATGTGTAATGCAAATGTAATGCTGTTAAGAGCATGGCAAGCGATTCAATTTAAGATTTGAATGTTTATATGTATATAGGTAAGTTTGTGTATGTTTGCATTGTATAATCAACACAGAAGCAAAACATAAAAACATAAAAAGGCGCATGCAGTGAAACGAATTTGAATTTACATAAGCGTTCCCTTTAAGTTAATGCAAATTCGATTCATTTAACAAGGCTTTTGATAGTTTTTCCATTGTATTGGGGAAATAGAAAAACTTGGTTGGTAAAAAACAAAAATTGCGCTGAAATGCAATTCGAGCAGTTTTGTAATGATACACACACACAAACCTTAATTAACAGAAGTAATGTTCTTCAAAGTCTCTTGAAATAGTTTCGATAAGCAAATAAGTAATATGTGTTAAGAATAACTGAAAGAAAAAATGTATAAACACTGTCATATTAACCAAAATTTCTCTTTTACATCGTCATGAATGAAGCCAAACAAAAAAATAGCAATATGATCCCAAAACGTTTCTTCTATGCGACCGAAAGTACTCTAAATCATCTTCAGAAAGGATCAAAGCTTCATCAGTTTTAATTTAACGGATTCGAGATAATTTTTTCTAATTAATTGTTTCCCTACTTTCAGTGGTCTACGTAGAGCGATTGAAGGTGCTTAATGCCTGTTATTTAAATTTTTCTTCGTCCTCTTGGTTAGACTAACAAAAATGCGTAAGTATCAAGTATTTGCGAAGTTCGATATGCAGCCATATAGGTGAAAGTCTAGAAAGCTTATATATGTGACTACGATAACTAGATCTCGCACAGGAGTTAAAATTAAGCCACATAAGGGCTACTGAATAAGAAACAAATAATTTCCAGATTTTTAAGAAGACCTTGGTCGGCTTCTTACTTCTAACAGTCGATACTGATAAGTTATTGTTTTATTATGGGCTTATCATCGACAGCTATCGAGATTTCTTGCCGGCTCGTTAAAGGCGAGTTGCAGGTGTTCATAGATTTTTTAGTGGGGTTTTATCGGTTTATGTTTCATAACAAGCCGATGAATCGTTGACGATATGTCGATAGCAAATTGTTAACACTAAAAATCCCATAACTTTTTGATGTAGTAAAAAAAAATTGATACGTTTTTGACACAAATTATAACTTTTCGATAACAAATCGATAACACGCTAATAACAAAATATAACACTATAATTACGAATCAATAACTTTTTGATGAGAAGTCCATAACTTTTTGATAGCAATTCCGTACCTATTCGATAACATGTCGTTAACTTTTTGATCAAAAAATCAATAGCTTTTTTGGTAACATGCCAATAACTTGTCGATAACTAGTGGTTAACTTGTCAACAATATATCCATAGTAAGCCGATATCGTTAGTATCCAATAATTTATCTGCTGTCTGATGTCGCTCATATGAACCCTACCACGAACATTGTATTAACATTACGCCACAGTGTAGTTACTACACTTACGCTTACATTTTTTACTCGCCCAAATAGCATTCCACTTCAAAAGACTACTCGTGAACCCTCCTCTTTAGTTTTGGTTCCATATTTGGACCTAATTTACTGTTGCGGGCTGGTCGAAGAGTATCTGCTGCTTCTTTCCTCACATTGGTCTTGTGCATCGGCAGCGTACCCTCGAGGCAGGTGTTAATATTGTGCTCCACATGCGTTTCCTTACTAATGAATCAAGCAGTCTCTGTGGTCAACAATCTCCGAAGATAGTATCCACTTTCCCGCTCTCTTATCACGACCTGGTGCCGCAGGTCATCTGCTCTTGCGCTTTCTGTCACCTCACCGCTATTGTGATGGTAATCGCCACCCTGCTTCACTGCGTCATATTCACCACCCGTCATACGATAGCTTACCTGTAGCATTCTAGAAGTTTTTCGAGCTCAATATATAGGTTTATAGCAACTCAGCTTCCCCAACTCAATTCTCAATCTCATATTTGCGAGGTGAAACCCTTTCTAGAGATTTTACGGAAGGGGGCAGTGGAGTGACGGCCACCGAAATGTATGTGAAGTATTTTGGCCTTACTAACCCCAAGGGCTTCTGGCTCAAATGACCGTTCCATTAACATCAAAATTACTTAAACTGTTTTTCGAGTTTGGCCAACGGCAATGGTTTGGAGAGTCCTTTGCGTGTATTTCTGTCAGTTGACGTTTGCAGTCATCCCACACACAATTGGAAGACAAGCTTGTCCTTAATATTCTCGTAAGTATACCACACCAAATAGAGATGAGAGCTTGGTAAGTAGTAAGTTGCAGATTCGGGATTGCCAGACCAAATTGTTTCCTTTATAGTGGAAATATTATTTCAAGATGGTAGTTCCGGAAAACCCGTATCAAAACCCTCAAATGACATTTAACATCAATAAATTTACCCAAGATCTTCGGGGTTTGTCAATATAGTTGCAACAACAACAAAAACAGCGACTTGGTCTGCTATTAACTACTCTCTCCCTCATTTAACGATATTCCAGGCCAACTCTCTTCCCCCACCCAGTGGATTGTAGGGCTTAGAACACAACAATGCCCTTTCTTTTTCGCTTTCGCCTATCCTTTCAAATGTGTGTGATCTATAAGATCAGTGGGCGATGTTGTAATATTTACTTGGTCGAAGGTTTGTCATGTATGTATTTTGGCTTGATGTATATTGGAACGCTTTCCCGTCATCCCTTGTCAAATTTGGTTTCGTCTATTGGACAATTATTGTCGGTATTATAACGGGCACCCATACCTAACGAAAAATTAATTGTTTTTCCCCTGTTTTGAAGAACGGATGCCCAACTAAGTTTATTGCAATATTTTTAGGTTGGTAACGAGTCTTCATGTTGGTAAACACGTCAATTTTAACTCTTAATAACGAGAAAAGTATATTTAAATCCTTACTTTTTATTTTATCTCAGCTGACATGTCTTCTTAAGTTCTTTCTTCATAAAAAACAAGTTTTTTTCAATTTCACCTTTAGTCGATAATTAAATGGGGACAAAACGATTTTAATGCGAGGGATTGCATTAAAGATAAAATCCACCCTCTACAACAAATACAAAAAAAAATAAACAAACTTCACAAAAATACTTAGCTCTTTTCATATTTTGTCCTTAAAGCGTTGCATTTTATTTTTATTTTTAATTTTTAGTTTATCCTCATTATTTCCTCTATTGCGAGAAAAAAGTGATTTCCTTCACTGCCGTACTCATTTTAATCTGCTTTGACATTTCAATTAATCGCCGAGTAAAGCAGGAACAATTCACCGATTTGCTGATTAACGGCATTAAAAAGTCATTTACCAACAAAACTGGCAGTTAAATGCCAAGAAAAAATCGCTTGTTACCCGTGAACTGATATGCCGTCGCACGGAAGGGCGGCAAGCGGCATGCGAAAAGTGTTAAAGTAAAGCGTAGCAATAGCAAAGCACGGGAATAACAACAACTTCCATAGACGCCATGGTTTGCAAAAAGTCAATGTGGATGAACCAATTGACTGATGCATGCGCCCAAAGAAGGAGCGATAAACGTTCACTTTCCGTACGGTAGCAAGCAAACGAAAAGATGGTGGCGGAAGCGGGTAACTTCCTCCAAGAAAAGAAATGCGCAAGCAAAACAGGAAGACCTAGCAAAAATTGCAGGAAAGCATGGGCGTGCAGGTGGAAAAGCGTCGTTCGGAATTGTGCCAACAGCTTAGCTTCGATGGCGTTGTTGTGGATCTAAATAAGACAAGCGTAATGACGAGGGAAACATAATTTTATGTATTTTTAATTTTTAAAGTGGATGCGCTAATTTCAACAAATTATAATAATTATAAAATATTTTGCTTACTTATTTAGCGATGCCATTTTTCATAGCATTAAAGCTAAGCGCTAAATGAGGAAAAACACTGATGGGCGAGGTTTGTAAAAAAGTATGAAAATTTAAGCTAGAGATTGAGGAAGAATAGGTAAAAAATAATACAACGACTGTTTCAGCAGACAAAACAAGTCTATAAGACAGGGTTCCAACAGTTGCATAGTTGAGCGACCGTACGATGTGGTACTTAGGTGTAGCTTCGTGCTCGAAGCTTTTTAACAGATACAGACATTACATTGCGATAATTCTAAAAGTCGGGATTATTAGGTGCACTCGTTAAAAATAAGGAAGAAGGGGGCGGGTGGGCTCCAGAGATGGATAAAGAGATAGAGAGACAGAGAACAGGCATGAAACAATGAAAGAAGAGAAAAAATCGGAGATTAAGAGAAACGCAAAGAGAGAATTAGAAAGGGAGATGAAAGAGGGAGTAAAAGCATGAGGAAAGGAAAGAGAGCGAGAGTAAGGGATGGTGAGTAAGAGAAAAACTAAAAAACTTCTTAAAAGTAACGTCGATAAACCAAAGCTAAAGGGCCCATTACTCATACTTAGCATAGATTTGACTTGATTTGAGAACTGCCACTTACAGTTCTGTTAAATGAACATTGCATGTTACTGATTACTCAAAACTTGCAACACTTAACTTGACTTAGAAGTCTGTTGAATTTTGATTTTCTATTTAAGTTCTAAACGACGTTTACATTTTGAGATGCCATTTGTTTGTTTCCATTTCATATTTTGTCATAAAAATTGACATTTATTTTTATTTTATTTATAAATTTTTACACTAATAAAGTAATTGTAGTACTCAAAATTAACTTTGTTTAAAAACCACCACTTTTTGTAGGAAATATTTCACAATAAAATGACAGCAGGAAAAGAGCTGATTATGATCCCAGATTGTTTGCGCTAAGTGGATTATAATCGTGGCTAAGTAGCCAAGTTTACGCCAAGTCAAGTCAAGTCTATGCTAAGTATCAGTAATGGGCCCCTAAGTCTAAGTAGTGTCTGCCGAGCTTGCTAGTATTGACTACAAATATTAAAGCTATATGAGAACTCTATAATACACTGAAAGAAAAAGACTGGTAAAATCAACCGAAATACCGGTCACTTCAACCGAAATTTCTGTCAATTTTTATCCATCGCAACAAGATGTTGAATCAACTGCGCACAAATCGTTGATCCGTAATTGACCGTTTTAGTAGTCAAATTAACAAAAAAAAAGTTGTTTCATTATATTTTACCCAGAGTTTTGTTAAATTAACATTTATTACTGTCGCTCTAAGAATACCAATCAAAACTGATAATATGAAAGGAATTTCTGTTCTTTTGAAATTTCCAGTGCAAACTCTTAAATTAACAGAGTTTATTGTCGAAATGACACAACCAGTGAAATCTATTGAAATAACAGATATTTCTGTTTTTAAATGGTTTTATTTAGATTGACTTGACAGGCTAGCTGGCACGAATTTTGTAATTGAAATTCAAAGTTACTTAACTTCCCGACAAGCTAAAAGCTTCAAACTTGGAATATAGTTAAGAACCCGTTGGCGCATGGATTGAAATATTCAAAAAAATTGTATTTGTGGTCCGATTTGGCTCATATTTGGAACACATAATACATATAATAATTAGGTAGGTCCTAGGCACTGTCATCACACTCCTCATCAATCTAGGGTGTTGATCAGACAATTAAATAAAAGCGTTGGGTGCGTCAAATTTATATTTATAGTTCAGTTTGTAATGAGCCTCTGATCGGAACGGAATATATAAAAACAAATAATACAACTTAAAAAGGAATTTATATCAATTTAAATTACGCATAATCGGTAAACCATCTGAAAAAACAGGGCAGACATCATGTCAACTGAGGGACCAAGACAACTTATAATGTTAAGAATTGATAAGGAGGAATCGTTAAAAAATGTATCGCCATTTTTAATCAAAAAAGTGATAGATACCACGTGTTCGGGTGAAGTGGATATGTGCAAAAAAATAAGTAACGGGTCCATAACAGTCAAAACGAAAAACGTCGACCAAGCACAAAAACTAGTTGCTCTGATTTCCCTCTCACCCTCAGTGAAAATAGAAATAATAGAGCACAAGATGCTAAATTTTTCAAAAGGCGTAATATACTTAAACGGTCTTGGAGGAATAGAAGAGAACTTTATTGTTGAAGATCTTAAAGGACAAAATGTAATACGTGGAAAAAAAATAAAGAAAAAAATGAATGACTCATTAGTTGAAACTGGGCTCGTCATTATAAGCTTTTCCACGCCATAGCTTGCAGAAGAACTTACCATTGGTTACGAAAAAGTGAAAGTTCGTCCATATATTCCATTACCACTCCGTTGCTTTAATTGCTTCGGATATGGTCACATAACAAAAGCATCTAAAAGCGAGAAACTTTGCCCACACTGCTCTACCAACTCACATTTGATCTCCGATCGAGAGAAATCAAACGAAGCGGACGAAAAACTAAAATCATGCCAACCACGTTTGCTTCCTAAATCATGTATAAACTGCGTTCATGAAAAAATCACCAACAACAACCACAGGTCTCTCGAAAAAAAACGTCCAGTTTTCTTGAAAGAAAAAGACATACAGACTATAATAACACTGAAAAAAACCGACCGAAAAAGAGCAATTGCATTTTACAAACAAAGAGATCCGAATTGTGACCCTTTGTATTCGCCAATCGAAAAATTACGTGAGGTAACACACGCAAACTCAAGCCAAATAACCCATAAATTCCATCAAAGAGAAGTCGTCACCTATTCCGATCTACCAAACGCGACTCTCCCACCGTCGCCATGCAAAAAGATTAATAAATCAAGTGAGAACACCATCAGGGGTCCCTTACATTAACAACAAATAAAAACATTACTGTGCTTCCAAAGAACGCCTCTAAGGACTCAGGCATCAAATGAGAAGGAAGTTAACATTAACAAAACATTCCCGCACAGACAAGAGAGAAAGCTGCAACTTAGAAGATTCAGATCCTCCTGATGATATGATTATCGAATAAATACAATAACCAAACTATATCTCACTGTATTAACATAAGCATTTACATATACATATGTATATATGTATATATACATTTACGTACCTACATATGTCTCCATATTTATACTTACTCAAATTAAGAAAATTCAATATGAATAAATCAAGAAATAAATAAGTTCTTAGCTTTTAAATTAAGTATATATGTATATGAATATATACATATTAACATAAAAAGAAAGCTAATAACCTCGTCATTTTAATGCAATAACCACAATTTTGACATCCAAAACGATATACACAACTACACAAAAAATATACATAATTACTTGTTTTTAACAGCAAACCTTTTAAGAGACAGTTTTTATTTAAGCTTCTCTTAGAGGTTCCTTCTCCCATTTTTATACTCAGTTCAGCAGAGCTCACAGAGTATATTAACTTTGATTGGATAACGGTTGGTTGTACAGGTATAAAGGAATCGAGATAGATATAGACTTCCATATATCAAAATCATCAGTAACGAAAAAAAATTTGATTGAGCCATGTCCGTGAGTCCGTCCGTCTGTCCGTTCACGATAACTTGAGTAAATTTGGAGGTATCTTGATGAAATTTGGTATGTAAGTGCCTGATCACTTATCTCATATCGCTATTTCAAATGAACGATATCGGACTATAACCACGCCCATTGTTTCGATAGCGAAAATTTCAAAAAACCGAAAAAGTGCGATAATTCACTACCAAAGACGGATAAAGCGACGAAAATTGGTAGGTGAGTTGAACTATTGACGCAGAATAGAAAATTATTAAGTTTTGGACAATGGGCTTGGCACCGCCCACTTTTAGAAGAAGGTAATTTAAAAGGTTTGCTAGCTGTAATTTGGCAGTCGTTGAAGATATCATAATGAAATTGATGATGGCAGGAACGTTACCCCTATTACTATATGTATGCTTAATAAAAATTAGCCAAATCGGAGAACCACCAAGCCCACTTAAAAAAAATTTTTTTAAGTCAAATTTAACAAAAATTTAATATCTTTACAATATAAAAGTAAATTATGTCAACATTCGACTCCAGTAATGATATGGTGCAACAAAATACAAAGATAAAATAAAATTTCAAAATGGGCGTAACTCCGCCATTTTTCATTTAATTCGTCTAGAATACTTTTAATGCCATAAGTCGGTCAAAAATTTACCAATCCTTGCGAAATTTGGTAGAGGCTTAGATTATAAGACGATAACTGTTTTCTGTGAAAAAGGCCGAAATCAGTTGAAGCCACGCCCAGTTTTTATACACAGTCGACCGTCTATCCTTCCGCTCGGCCCTTAACACGATAACTTGAGCAAAAATCGATATATCTCTACTAAACTCAGTCCTCGTATTTATCTGAACTCACTTTGTATTGGTGTAAAAAATGGCTGAAATCCGACTATAAACACGCCCACTTTTTCGATATCGAAAATTACGAAAAATGAAAAAAATGCCCTAATTCTATACCAAATACGAAAAAAGGGATGAAACATATTCGTTTATTGACGCAAAATATAACTTTAGAAAAAAACTTTGCAAAATGAGTGTGACACCTACCATATCAAATAGAAGAAAATGAAAAAGTTCTGCAGGGCGAAATCAAAAGCCCTTGGAATCTTGGCGAGAAATAAATAAATTAGCGGTAACCGACAGATGATGTTCTGGGTCACCCTGGTCCACATTTTGGTCAATATCTTGCAAACGCCTTCACATATAAAACTACCACCACTCCCTTTTAAAATACTCATTAACACCCTTCATTTGATACCCATATCGTACAAACAAATTCTAGAGTCAGCACTGGTCCACCTTTATGGCGATATCCCGAAAAGGCGTCCACCTATAGAACTATGGCCCACTTCCTTCTAAAATACTCTTTAGTACCTTCCATTTGATACACATGTCATACAAACACATTCCAGGGTTACCAGGTTCATTTTGCTACATGGTGATTTTCCGTTATTTTGTCTCCATAGCTCTCAGCTGAGTATATAATGTTCGGTTACACCCGAACTTAGCCTTCGTTACTTGTTTTTTTTTTAGTTTCTAGTATACAACAATAGCTTCAGGACGTATGCACTTTGTATACAACCAAACATTCTACAGTGCGAAAGCAAAAACAAACACATGAAACTCTCATTTCGATTTTAGCTGCGAGTCGCAGCCTGCGAGCGGCCATAAACAAACTTGTAGTAAAAACTCTCTTTCAATTACCATGTTTTCTTATTCTTATAATTTAGATTTTTAATTTCTCTATTAATTTTCATAAACAAACGTTCTCTTTTCATACGCAAAATCGTATAAAAATTGAGCATTTATTTACAACAATATGAACTATTTATTCGTTTCTCCAAACAAAATGTTTAAAAAAAAACGTGGTAGCATAAAGAAAATAACGATCATATTTTAACCTCAACATATTTATAAATATTTCAACAAACTAATATAAGAACTCTGTATATAATGTATATAAATGTTGTTTAGAATTCAGTATACTAAGTATATTAATTAGTATTAATATTAATCTTTAATTTTAAGTTGAGCCGATAGCCACAGCAGCTGTGCTCTTTTTCTTGTTAGTCTTAAAATTCATTTTAAGCATAAATATATAATAATAATAATATATTGATAGTTATATATAAGACCAACTGAACCTTAATAAGGTTATGCTCCGCCTCACATTTTTAGAAATTCACGCGCCCAACGCTTTTATTTAATTGTCTGATCAACGCCCTAGATTGATGAGGAGTGTGATGACTAGTACCTAATTATTTTCTAGCTTTTAGTATTATTATTACTTAATGTAAGTATAGTTTTCAATAAAGCCGTTTAACTTAACATTTTTTTTTTAATTATTTTATTTCTAGATTAATAGCGTAAACTTTTACATCAACAGAGTTTTCTGTTCATATGACATTAATACCTGTGGAAAAAATAAAAGCCGGATAAATATATATTTAAACCTACGTAGTTTTTTTATCTGTATCAATTCCACATAAGTACTTTTAATTTCTAATGATTTTATTGCTATATTTAGTAGTATTAATTAAAACGAAACTTGTTCCGAATTACCATCGACGGCTTTGTAGCAAAGTATGTTGCCATATTGTTACGAATATTAGCAAAACTAAGGAGTGCTGCCAGCTCTAAGCCGATGCTAAGCAGTGACGTGAATGCACATCAATAATTCAATCATCATGTATCTACATAAACGATACAATAACTGCGTTTACATATATGTACCATGTACGTGTACGAGCAGCAGAGAGTCAATGCACAAATACATGCATATATCTGAGATACTCCTATAAGTATGCAATGAGAAAAACTATAAAATTGTGCAATTGTAGGTACAGCTGAGAAGTTTGAGAGCTACTGGACTAGTAGTTTCTGGAAGCGTCTAGAAGATGCGAACGAGGAAACCAAAGAGTATAAAAGGCGACAGATGTAGAGGCGCTGGAATCCAGTTTGATTTGAGTTGTCAAGCAGTTACGACTAAGACGATATTTAGCGAGCGAGTTTGGTTATTAAGCTATTCGTTGCAACGTTTGAGTGTATTGTAAAGTATTTTAATAAAGGCCATTTTTCCATTATTCAATATTGGAGTTATTTATTCAACAGTTTAGTGATTCGAACTAAGAAGAAGATTGCAAATAAGAGGATTTGCAGTAAATTCGTTACAATATATACGTAAATAGTGAATCCATAAATATGCATGATTTCTACATATATATTTGCTACATACATATTCACACACACGTTAGTACATACTCCAGCGAACCACATTGGCGTCGGTTTCAAGAACTTTATTTCAACTTTTTCTTCAAAAATTTTCAACATATTTTTATATTATAATTATAGTTATATTTGTGTATGCACATTTGATATAAAATGTTTCCATTTTCTTTGAATTTAAAACAAAAAACGGACAAATAAGTACATATGTAAGTACTTACTAACCGAACTTCAATTGGGCGTACATCAAATTTGCTGGCACACATTAAATATTATACACTTTATTACATTGTTTTATTAAAAGAACTTTCACCAAATTTTATTTTTTACAATTTATTTAATTTACAGTTTTGAACTACGGCGCGCGTCACTTAACGTTTCAAATAGAAATGAAAATAGTAGTCAAGAAATTTATTCTCAATTCATTCAGTTGCAACTCATTCTCAATTTCTTCTCTCGCATGTAAAATTGCCACACCTGATTATATCGAACAAAACTTGTAGTATAAATGTTTGAAATAACATTTTAAATAGAGAACTTGTGAGTTATAGAAAAGTAACAAAATGTTACAAACTTTCGAAAAGTCTTGTACGTTCAAACAAAGCTTTTGCAACAAGAGGGCGCAATTTTGCATTTCGCTTGGAGGAGAAGTTACAAAATTGTATCCTATAAATAGGTGTCTCGATATCGCATAATGTTTTGCAGTGTTATGCACAGTAAATTCAAAAAAGGGTTTTTCGCTTTGTATAACTGAAGAACTATTTTTTTTTTGTTTTCCCAATTTGTGTGTTTTTTCGATTTGGTCTTTTTCTTATTTTGGTGTTTTTTTTAGCAAGTGGCACCATCGTCATAAGTACAAAGTACAAAGCGCTGTGAGCGTAAAATTCTCTTTGAAATTTGCTCATGCATTGACTGTTGTTCGCTGTTGAAATGACCAATGAAATCAGTTGTGTTAACAGAGAAATCAGTTAGATTGACCAGGAATCTGTAAATTTTACAGAATTTTGTTAACTTAAGAGTGACAATTTCTCTTCTGTTGAAATGACTAATTTGTTCTCAAGACAAAGAACTCAGTCGAATTAACCATATGTCGATCAATTTCACCGAATATCCGTTAAGTCAAGAACAACAGAATCGATTTACTGATTTTAGTAGCATCATTTCTTTCAGTGTAGATACTTATAAACGAAAGAAACATACAATTAATTACCCACAATTTACACTTTCATATGTACACACGCACGTACATAGAATGGTCGAATCTAACCCGCATCCTATTTTAATTGTAATTTTCAATTATTCATTCGACTAAAAGTTCCCTGTGAAATCCAATGCAATCATTTAAAAGTGTATTAGCATTTCAACTCAAACTCTTGCGCTGGCATAAGCAAATGTAAATATATGAATGTATGTTGAACTATTTCAGTATTCAAATATTTTTCTTTCATTTGTTAACCATTGTATTTTAATTTGCATTTTGTTTAATGTCATTTGACCACTGGCCATGATGATGATGAAATACTTTTATATATCCCCAAGTAAGAACTATCTGATATCCATACAGCATGCACACATACACACACATGCATACAAACATTATCAAAGGCAGTCCTATAACACCCCTAATGCACTCGAGTATGCATATCCTCCAAAGAATCAAATAACTGATGTGTTCATTTGAATTGCATAACTTTGACATGTGGTCGGTGTGGTTGAGACATGAAATATAAAAACGGAAAACAAAGACTCAAAAGCATTGAAAGGAAAGAAGAAAATAAAGCAAAGATGAGCTGGGACATAACAAAAAAATACAATAAGAAGCAAACAACAGAGGAAAGCAAATAGAACTAAAAGTTATATACAAACTAAACACCAGCAAACTGTGAAATTCACCAAAACAAAACAAAAGTTAAATAAAAACAAGTAAGGAAGGCTAAGTTCGGGTGTAACCGAACATTACATACTCAGCTGAGAGCTTTGGAGACAAAAGAAGGGAAAATCACCATGTAGGAAAATGAACCTAGGGTAACCCTGGAATGTGTTTGTATGACATGGGTATAAAATTAAAGGTATTAATGAAGGTTTTAAAAGGAAGTGGCCCTTAGTTGTATATGTGAAGATGTTTTCGAGATATCGAACAAAATGTGGACCAAGGTGACCCAGAACATCATCTGTCGGGTACCGCTAATTTATTTATATATGTAATACCACGAACAGTATTCCTGCCAAGATTCCAAGGGCCTTTGATTGCGCCCTGCAGAACTTTTTCATTTTTGTCTACTTAATATGGTAGGTGTCACACCCATTTTACAAAGTTTTTTCTAAAGTTATTTTTTGCGTCAATAAACCAATCAAATTACCATGTTTCATCCCTTTTTTCATATTTGGTATAGAACTATGGCATTTTTTCATTTTTCGTAATTTTCGATTTCGAAAATGTGGGCGCGGTTATAGTCGGATTTCGGCCATTTTTGTACCAAGATAAAGTGACTTCAGATAAGCACGTGAACTAAGTTTAGTTAAGATATATCGTTGTTTGGGCAAGTTATCGTGTTAACGGCCGAGCGGAAGGACAGACGGTCGACTGCGTATAAAAACTGGGCGTGGCTTCAACCGATTTCGCCCATTTTCACAGAAAACACTTACCGGCATAAAAGCTATGCCCTTACTAAATTTCACAAGCATTGGTAAATTTTTGTGACCCTATATGGCATTAAAAGTATTGTAGACAAATTAAATGAAAAAGGCGGAGCCACACCCATTTTCAAATTTTCATTTATATTTGTATTTTGGTGCACCATATCATTACTGGAGTTGAATGTTGACATAATGTATTTATATACAGTAAATGTATTCAATTTTTTGTATTTTTTAACAAATTTTTTTTTTTTAAGTGGGCGTGTTCTTCATCCGATTTTTCTAATTTTTATTTAGCACATATATAGTAATGGTAGTAACGTTCCTGCCAAATTTCATCATGATATCTTCAATGACTTCCAAATTACAGCTTGCAAAACTTTAAATTACCTTCTTTTAAAAGTGGGCAGTGTGACGCCCATTATACAAAATTTTACTAATTTTCTATTCTGCGGCATAAGGCCAACCCACCTACCAAGTTTCATCGCTTTATCCGTCTTTGGCAATTAATTATCGCATTTTCGATATCGAAAAAGTAGGCGTGGTTATAGTCCGATATCGTTCATTTTAAATACCGATCTGAGATGAGTGCCCGGGAATCTACATACCAAATTTCATCAAGATACCTCAAAATTTACTCAAGTTATCGTGTTAACGGACAGACGGACGGGCGGACGGACATGGCTCAATCAAATTTTTTTTCGATCCTGATGATTTTGATATATCTATATCTATCTCGATTCCTTTATACCTGTACAACCAACCGTTATCCAATCAAAGTTAATATACTCTGTGAGCTCTGCTCAACTGAGTATAATGAAAACAAAAAAATGCAAAATAAACAGTGAAACTTTTCTTCACTTTGTCCATGGCTGCGCTGCATCGCACTCGAACTGCTCAACTCAGCTCAGCTGCCGATGCACACAAAATTAGTTCACTTTACAAGTTGATTTTCCTCCAAATACTTTTCAACATACAAACACACACACACATAAAAACATTCCAATGGAAAAGCAGCAAAAATTAAAATCCAAAAGAGGACTAAAGCCAAAAAACATCAAATGGCGTAATGCATATTGATGATGTCAAACACAGCACTGAAAATCGAGAACAGGTGGACCAAAAAACTGAAATAAAACAACAACAACAGCAAATAAAAACGAAAAATTCCGTACAAAACATTTGGACTCATCGCCGTTGCTCATTTGCAGCAGCGAAAAACTGTCTCTGCACTGCACACAACCGCACACACATTCCACCACACATTCATACGTCTGTATATGTCAATCGTACTTCAGAGCTTTGGCATAATTTCGCTGGCTATACGGTTTTTGTATTTGTAATTTTAGTTTTGCTATATTTTATGTGGTTTAAGTGCTTTTTTATTATTGTTGTTGTTTCTGTAATTCTGTTTTTTTTTTTCTTTTTTGTTTTGCTATGGGTTTTAATTGCAAAAAGTGCCAAATACTATCTACCGGTGTCGAATGTTTAATGTGGCAGCAGTCATCCCATAAGTATGCTACATAAAAAAAATTTAGCTTGCATTTGAAACTGTCAAATGAGCAAAGAAGGGTTAGTACAATTTTAGGTGAAATTTCTGAATAGAAAAACATTAACAGTTTTATGACATAAACCATATAATGGAAGCATAAACGTTTTGTTGGAAACTGGGTTACAGCTTTAGTATTTAGTATTTATTTATTAAGCCAATTAGAATACAAAATCTTACAGGCTAAGTAGAAATATGTGGTAGCAATGGACAAATTGCTATTATAAATAAATGGCTTACTTATAAAAAGGGTTTATTGTACTTAAAAAGCGCTCTTTTGAGCAGAAAAATCTATTTCCAAATAATTTAAAATTGTTTGTTAAACTCAATCAAGGTTCTAGTAATTGGACCATTGATTGCATAAAGAGCTTTGAGAAGACGAACATTGAAGAGTTCAGAGTTCCTAAGCGCTCTGGAAGGAATGTTTATGAAAATCCTCTCAAGGAGCATTGGGCAGTCAGTCGCACTGCGAAAAACATCAAAAATAAACGACAGCGACACTTTAAATTAATCAATAGGCATCTAGCTTCGTAAGTCGGAATGGGTTCAAAGAAGCGTAAGCTGCGCAAAGCAAAATATAAAAACACTTTCTGGATCCGCTCGATTCTTGCAATGAGGCACTGATAATACGGCGACCAAATGAAACAGGCATACTTAAGTTTAGAGCGCACAAACGCTGTATACAAAAGCTTTAGCGTGTAAGGGTAAGTAAACTCCGAGCTATTGCGCCTAAGAAATGCAAACATGGCATAGAATTTCGAGATGCAAAGGTCAATATGGTTTGCGAAAGTTAATTTTGAGTCAAAAGTTATTCCCAGATCTGTTATTTCACTAAACCTTGTAAGGGGCGAGTTAGATAAATGGTATGAGGTATCAATGACATTAACGCGTTTCGAAAAAGTTATATGAAAACATTGTTTTAAGTTAACAGTTAACCGATTGCTATTACACCATGTACTTAAATTATCCAAATCTAATTGCCTCAATTCAGAGTAATGCTGACTGTGAATAAGTGAATAGATTTTTAGATCAGAAGAAAGGTGGTCCTAGGATGCTTCCTTGTGGGACACCAGAACAGGCAACGAAAGGCAAAGACCTCACATTTTCCACAATAACCCTACAACTGCGGTTTTGTAGGTATTATTCAATCCATTTTAGAAATATTGAGTGGAGACCCATACAGGCCAGCTTCTTAACCATGACTACATGAGAAACCCGATCAAAAGCTTTAGAAAAGTCCGTATATACTGCGTCAACCTGACACCCAGACTGAAAAGCTGCGATGCAGTCATCAGAAAAACTAGCTAAGTTAGTCAAAGTTGAGCGTCCGGGAAGAAAGACATGTTACTCTGGACACACAATATTCTTAACGAAAAAAAGTAATTTTTCCTGGATTATGCATACAAAAAGCTTTGACGTGGCAGAAAGTTTTGAAATGGGTCTGTAGTTGCTAATATCATTTTTATTGCCACTCTTAAAAATAGGTGTAATAAAAGCCAGTTTCCGCGCGTCAATGAAAGTACCCGGGGAAAGGGAACTATTAAATATTGTTCCTTTTGTTGTGTTGTTGTAATAATTAGTTCGGATAACTAGCTTTGATAAAAATAAAATAATAATAATCCAATAAAATAAAATAAAATAAATAAATGTAAAGCGCGATAACCTCCGAAGAAACCTAAGGCCGAGCTTCACTTCCAATTTGCGTTGTGCTCCTCTTGATTTTCCCTACAAATTGGCCGGACGGGACCTACATGTTTTATGCCGAGTGCGAACGGCATCTGCAAGACAGATGAGTTTTCACTGAGAGCTTTTCATGACAGAAATATAATCGGAGCGCTTGCCAAACACTGCCGAGGGGCGACCCCGCTAAGAAAAATGTTCTTCTAATTGAAAAACCTTATTTCTAAAATTGTTGATGTTGCTTTGCCCGGGGTGTGAACCCAGGGCATACGGTATGGTAGGCGGAGCACGCTACCATCACACCACGTTGGCCTTCATGCTCCAATACATACAAGTTTAATAAGCCCGGTTCTGAAAATTGGGCCTTTCCAAACACTTCAGCAACGATAAAAAAGCGTTAATACAAACTTTACAAATATTCGTGAAGTTGGATATGTAAACGCAAAAAAACTAATGTTTTTAAGTTAACTAGTAGAACTCGCCTGGGCGTTGAAGATGAACTACATTGTACCAAAAATAAATAATTTCGATCATTTTTCAAGACCTTTGTCGACTTCTTTTCGGCAATAACGGATACCGACAAGTTATTGTTTTACTATCGGCTTATTATCGATATCAAATTATTATCATCAAGTTATCGGTTTGGTTATCGCTGAGTCATCGGCTTTTTATTTGCTCCTTGTCGGCTTGTTAACGACGGGTTACAGATGTCATCGACTTAATATCAAAGTTTTATTGGCAACTCTTTCAAAGTAAACCGATGAGTTGTCGAATATAAACTGTTAGCAAACCTATAACAAATTGATAACATTCCGTTAAAGAACCGATAACTACTTGATATCAAAACGATAATTCCTCGTTTACCAAACGAAATTTTTAATAATAAATCGATAGCACGCCAATTATAAGTTGGTAACACACCTATAAAGTGTGGTTCATTGATAGATTTATAAATAATTATTTTATATTTTTAAACGGTTTTATTTAGCTTGACTTGACAGGCCGGCCGGCCGCACGGCCGTTGTGAACGAATTTTGTAATTTAAATTTAAGTAACTTCCCGATAAGATACAAGCTTGAAACTTGGAATATAGTTCAGAACCCGATGACAATGCAATAATAAGAAAAAAAACTCCAATAGGTGGCGCATTTCGATCGAAATATTTCAAAAATTCGTATTTTTGGTCCGATTTGGTTCATATTTGGAGCACATAATACATACATGAATAGAAAGCGAGTTATGAAAAAAATCGCCGCCAGTTGGCGCAAGGATCGTTAGGAGCGGTGACCTTACAGGAGAAACCTTGCACAAAATATCTAGGAATCATCCTAGACAGTAAGCTGTCATGGAAGCTCAACGTGGAGGAGAGGGTCAAGAAGGCCTCAACGGCACTCTATGCATGTAAAAGAATGCTGGGGTGTACGTGGGGCCTATCGCCCTCTCTTTCTCATTGGGTTTTTACAGCGATTGTAAGCCCTATTCTATACTATGGAGTTTTTGTTTGGTGGAAAGCCACACAAAAAACAACATACCTCAAAAAATTAGAGGGGCTATGCAGACTATCGATGCTTTCCATTACGGGAGCCCTGAAAACAACCCCGACGGCTGCACTGTATGCCATTCTGCACATTCCACCTGTAGACCTGGTAGCAAAGAACAAAGCATTAACGACCGCAACCAGGCTCGGTGCTTCGTGGCAGCTTGAGCGCCGACCATATGGCCATAGTAGTATAGCGTCCTCAGTCACAAGACGAACAGAATACATGATTCCCTACCTGCACTTTGAGGGAGATCTTAAGGCCACAATAGAGGTGGACGGTTGGCGCAAGGGTGCGCAAATGGCGGACGAGGCGATACACGTGTACACCGATGGTTCCAAAATAGTGGAAGGAGTAGGGTCTGCGGTATACTGCGCTGATCCGGAATTAAGCAGATCCTACAGGCTGCCGGATTACTGTAGCGTTTTCCAAGCGGAAATATTAGCCGTAACCAAAGCAGTAGAAACCCTGGAAGAGAATAGCTTAAGCTGCAACCGTGTTAACTTTTATATTGACAGTCAAGCAGCAATTAAGGCAATAATCTCGCATAGCACAGCATCTAAATGCGTGTTAGAGTGTAAGCAGTCTCTGGAGAGAATCGGGACAGGGAGAAGCATACATCTATATTGGGTCCCAGGGCATATGGATATAGATGGGAATGAAAAAGCGGACGAATTAGCTAAAAAGGGCGCACCCCTTGAAGCTTGCTCCGTAGACGTCCCAATTAGATTGGGCGAGATTAAGCGAAGGCGAGAGGTGGACATGATCGACCAAGCAGAAAAGGCGTGGGTTCAAGCGCGGGGCTGTAAAGTGTCGAAGATTATGTGTAGGTCTTACAACCTTAGACTAACACAGTTGCTTCTATCATTAAAAAGAGAAGACTGTAGGCTCATGACTGGTATTCTGACTGGACACTGCCTTCTGGCGTCACATGCCTTTAAATTAGGCTTGGTCAGTGATAGCAGGTGTAGGAAGTGCGGGTTGGAGGAGGAAACGATCGAGCACGTTCTGTGCTCGTGCCCTGCACTTGCCAGGCTAAGACTCCAGCTATTAGGAGTGATACAGCTGTCAGATCTAGAAGCAGCAAGTGGCTTAAGTCCTAGGAAGCTTCTAGTATTTGCCAAGAGGACGGAGTTATTTTATAACATAGGTCCTGGTTTTTGATAGGGTTTTTCAGTTTGGTCGTTAAAACAAACTTCTGGTAACACTACGGACTCAATCAGTCTATGTGAGGTCCTCATGGACCGGCCAGTTCAACCTACCTATCTACCTGGCGCAAGGATCGAGATATTCAAAATATCGTATTTGTGGTCCGATTGGGCTCATATTTGGAACACATAATACATACATGAATAGAAAGCGGCCTGTGAAAAATTGCCGCTAGGTGGCGCAAGCATGGCGATAATCAAAAAATCGTATTTTTGGTCCGATTTGGTCAATATCTGGAACACATAATACATACATGAATAGCAAGTGACCGATTTTGCTCAAACAAATATTACATACAGTCCGGTAAAAGTGACATCAAAATATCTTGTAGTTCGAGGAGGGACAAGCATACGTGGCGCAGAGTCGAGTAAAGTCTTTGGAAGGATTATGTATTGAGGACTTAGATTGTACCAAATTGTCAGGAAAGAGCCTTTGTAATAACGTCACTAAATGAACTAAATAGAATGAGAAATAGTAGGCAATTAAATAAAGACTAAAAACTTGAAAATAAAATAATTTAAAAAAAATTTTAAGTTAAACGGTTTTATTGAAAACAATATTTACATGAAGTAATAATAATACTAAAATCTAGAAAATAATCAGAAAATTTCACGCGTCCAACGCCATTATTTAATTATCTGATCAACGCCCTAGATTGATGAGAAGTGTGACGACTAGCACCTAGGACCTACCTAATTATTTTCTAGCTTTTAGTATTTTTATTAGTTCATGTAAGTATTGTTTTCAATAAAACCGTTTAACTTAATTTTTATTTTCAATTGTTTTATTATTGTATATCCAACCCCAATTATTTTCGCGACTTTCTCGGCTACATATATGGTTTTTGTGTTCTTCAAATTAAAGTTTATTATCAATTATAATTCCTAAATATTTTATGCTATTCACTTTTTGTATGCTTTCACTATTTATTTTTAGCCCACTTAAGTCCTCATCATTAATATTTTTTCTTGTTATGCCATATATTTCGATTTCTTTATATTAATATTTAGCCTATTCGCGCAAAGCCATGTGTTTAAGTTATTAAGTTTTAAGTTTAAGTTATCAGTTTGCATTTTTGAAAGTATAAAAAAATTCCGTTAGGTGACGCACAGTTCGAACTAATTACATAAGAATTTGGAAATTTGAGATAGGTTTTTAAGTAATTGTCATTGAGCTACAAACGTAAAACCTCATATATATATATATATATGGAGGTTAAGACACCGTGACAAAAGAAGAAAACTGGAAAAAATTCCGTTAGGTGGGGCACGGATCGAAGTAATTAGATGAGCATTTGTAAATTTGAAACAGGCTTTTTGGCAACTTTTCGCTGAGCTAGAGACTTGAAATTTCAAACTTAATTCAGAGGCCGATGGCAGTATAAAACATAATACAAAAATTTTCGATAGGGGGCGCATGAATTGGGATATTAAGAAAAAGCGTACGGTACGGGGGGAATTTCGCGGTCAATTTTCAAGAGACTTCCCATTGAGCTGCAATCTTGAAACTTTATCCACATACTCACTTGTAGCAATTCATGATTGGCATATATGAACAATTTTTAAGTAGCTTAAAAACTAATTTAGCTTGACGTATTTTTCTGATATGTACAATATTGTATACATATTTACATCTAGGTATTGTATTCATTCTGAATTAAAAAAAGTAAGTTTTTCGCTTTGTAAATCATAAGGCAGTACTCTTTTCCACCTAGAACTAAAAAATAGATAATAAAATAATGCTTAGCATTTCCTTTATATAAATGGACAAAATCAGCGAAATATTGCCTTATATAAAAACGCATTCTTGCTGAACTTTGATTTTACAATTTTGACATAGAAATTGTAAAAATAGTTATGACAAATCTATATATATTTAAATGAATTTGTGTGCGTTAGGTCATTCAAAACTGAAAAACGGCTACACCGATTTCAATATTTTTTTTCTATTATTTTCGATCTGATTCAGGGATCATTTACGACAAAAAAATTTATTTAAAACACTTCAATTAAAAAATATTTTAGCTATTACTCAAAAACGTTTTGACCGATTTCAAAAATGTTTTCTTTCCTTTATTTCGATCGGACTGACTGTTCATTTACAGCAAAAAAAAAAAAACTTGAAAGTCCTCAATTTAGAAATACTTTAGCTAATAGAACGAATTTGGCTGTTTTTATACTCAGTTGAGCAGAGGTCACAGAGTATATTAACTTTGATTGGATAACGGTTGGTTGTACAGGTATAAAGGAATCGAGATATATATAGACTTCCATATATCAAAATCATCAGTATCGAAAAAAAATTTGATTGAGCCATGTCGGTCCGTCCGTCCGCCCGTCCGTCCGTCCGTTAACACGATAACTTGAGTAAATTTTGAGGTATCTTGATGAAATTTGGTATGCAGGTTCCTGAGCACTCATCTCAGATCGCTATTTAAAATGAACAATATCGGACTATAACCACGCCCACTTTTTCGATATCGATAATTTCGAAAAACCGAAAAGTGCGATAATTCATTACCAAAAACGGATAAAGCAATGAAACTTGGTAGATGAGTTGAACTTATGACGCAGAATAGAAAACCAGTAAAATTTTGGACAATGGGTGTGGCACCGCCCACTTTTAAAAGAAGGTAATTTAAAAGTTTTGCAAGCTGTAATTTGGCAGTCGTTGAAGATATCATGATGAAATTTGGCAGGAACGTTACTCTATTACTATATATATGCTTATTAAAAATTAGCAAAATCGGAGAACGACCACGCCCACTTTTAAAAAAAAAAATTTTTAAGTCAAATTTTAACAAAAAATTTAATATCTTTACAGTATATAAGTAAATTATGTCAACATTCAACTTCAGTAATAATATGGAGCAACAAAATACAAAAATAAAATAAATTTTCAAAATGGGAGTGGCTCCGCCCTTTTTCATTTAATTTGTCTAGGATACTTTTAACGCCATAAGTCGAACAAAAATTAACCAATCCTTGTGAAATTTGGTAGGGGCTAATATTCTAGGACGATAACAGTTTTCTGTGAAAGAGGGCGAAATCGGTTGAAGCCACGCCAGGTTTTATACACAGTCGACCGTCTGTCCTTCCGCTCGGCCGCTAACACGATAACTTGAGGAAAAATCTATATAACTTTACTAAACTCAGTTCACGTACTTATCTGAACTCACTTTGTATTGGTATAAAAAATGGCCGAAATCCGACTATGACCACGCCCACTTTTTCGATATCAAAAATTCCGAAAAATAAAAAGAATGCCATAATTCTATACCAAATACGAAAAAGGGATGAAACATGGTATTTGGATTGGTTTATTGACGCAAAATATAACTTTGGAATAAAAACTTTGTAAAAGGGGTGTGACACTTACCATATTAAGTAGAATGAAATCAAAAAGTTCTGCAGGGCGAAATAAAAAACCCTTGAAATCTTGGCAGGTATTATATATATAAATAAATTAGCGGTATCCAACAGATGATGTTCTGGGTCACCCTGGTCCACATTTGGTCAATATCTGGAAAACGCCTTCACATATACAAATAAGGGCCACTCCCTTTTAAAACCCTCATTAATACCTTTAATTTGATATCCATATCATACAAACACATTCTAGAGTCACCCCTGGTCCACCTTTTCGGCGATATCTCGAGAAGGCGACCACCTAAAGAACTAAGGCCCACTCCCTTTTAAAATACTCATTTTCCCTTATTTTGTCTCCATAGCTCTCAACTGAGTATGTAATGTTCGGTTCCACCCGAACTTAGCCTTCCTTACTTGTTATACCTGCTGTTACACTCCTTTCGTATATGCAACTCTTCTCCTTTTCGTAGATGCTAAGAAGTGATATAAATTTTAATTTTTCCTATGCAACCAGTGCTGCCGCTCACATACATATATTTCTTCGTACCAAAAATAAGACCAAAACGCTTTTGAGAGTACCAAAGTAATTGTTTCCCAGTTGTAATCTTAATATATATCAACTTCGTGTCACGTTATATGTCCGCGATTTCTAAAGCTACTTAACAGATTTCAATTAAATTTGCACACCGTGTGCAGTTTTATCCAACTTGCAGATAGGATAGGGTTTCTGTGAAGATTCTTTCCGGGAAGTGAACCAGGGACCAATCTACTCGAAAAATTCTATTCACGGTTCGATTTACCTGAAATTGGGCATAGAGTATTAGTAGTAGTATTTAGGACACTTTTTTCAGGAAATGGAGCAGGGACCTACAGGGACTTGGGCTTGGGGGGGGGGGGGGGGGGGGGGGGGGGGGGGAACTGCGACTGGAAAAAAGGGGCGGAGAAGAACTAGAGGGAAGGAAGAAGTGATAGAGTTAGACGAAGATAGAGGTATGAATAGAAGGAGTGAAAACTGTGTGAGGGAAAGGACGTATAGGGAGAAAGAGATGCAGAAAAAGCGAATGCTAGAGGAAAGAGTGAATAACAAGATAAGGAAAAAGGGAAGAGAAAGGAAGGGAGAGTAAGAGGTAAAAACTGTTTAAAAGTTATGCAGATAGACCAATGCTAGGGCAGAGCAACGTCTGCCGGGTCTGCTAGTAAAAATATAAAAGTGGAGCGCAATTAATTGACTATATATTGGTAAGTTGACTCCTTTTCTGCCAACTTTCCAATACAAGTAATGTGCTTATATATGTGACCCGGCCTATGAAAAGGTGGCTTTTGACTCAAGAAAAATAATGCAAAAGAAAAACTACTAAGAAACTTAAGAAATGCATTGTTTATCTTTAACAGCTGTTTCTTTTTTGAGTCATAAGCCACCTTTTCATAGGCCGGGTCACATATATTTTGTTTTGCTCGTAAATATTTTTATTATAATTACAAGGCTATTAAAAATCATCAATAAAGTAAATATTTTTAAAATTTCTATGTCAAAATATTAAAATCAAAGTTCAGCAAAAATATGCTTTTATATAAGGATATATTTTTCGCTGATTCTGTCCATTTATATATAGGAAATGCTTAAAATTTTTTTACTTTCTTTTTATTTATTTATTAATACGGTGTGTAAAGTTTAACTAAAAACTAGTAAGGTACTTTTACCGGGGAATGTGGGTACTCACCACACTTCCACTAACTCCAAAACTTACAGTGGCTCACATCTTATTTCTTGCAGCTACAGAACAAAACTTTTGAGCTATATGAATATAAAGGAAACTAAGGACGGTGTCAAGAAAAATCAAAAGCACAATTTTAATAAAAAAAATGCTTTTATTTGAACAAATACTTAATTTGCATATGCTTACACGTTTGTGCTAATTATTTAATTAAAACTGAAGTTATCTAAAAAACTAAGGTCACAGTTTATTGCGTGCACTGCCCCCTGTCTAAGAAGAAATTGCATTGTTATTTAGTTTGGTACCTCGTATGACCTCCGCTTTCTTAAATCACATCTTCGATACGATTTTCCATAGATACATTAATGTTTGAGCGGCTTCGCGTGGTATCTTATGGCATTCCTCGACAAAAGTTCGTTTTAAATCGCTAATCTTACTAGTCTGCATTTGCCGTGTAGCCGAGTCCAAAATTGACTACGACTTTCAATGACATTTAAGGCGAGATATTGTGGAAGTGAATTTATGAGTTATGCACGGTTCCATATTGCCCATGCCTGCACAATGCCGGATTTGTGTTTGGGGTATTTGTCTTGGTAATTGCGAAATCGAACATCTGCACCTAAATTAGGGGCACTGTGCAACAAATTCTCCTTTGGTAGGGTTGAATACAAATTTTTGCCCATTGTGCCATCAATGAAATTTATTTTGCCAAATCCAGAGGTATACAAGTAGGCCAAAAACCATTACACTTTCACCGCCATAGCTTACAGTTGCCTTCAAATGTTTATCTTTGAGCTCTGTATTTTGCGTATATTTCAGTAATATCAACAATACAATAAAAATTCTTCTTAACTTCATTTAAAGCTATACAAATACAATCTATTTTTATTTACTCCGCCCATTATAGCTTTAGGAAATTTTCGGTGAAAAGTGTCTGCTAAAATTTTAACCTCATTATAGGTAGAAAATACAAAAGGCTAATTAAGCGTTTTAAAGTGATATTTCCATAGAAACTTCCGCTACAATAGGAGCTTAATAAACATATTAAATTTATCCAAAGCAAATCCAATATTATTATGGATATTGCAAATTGAATGAGCGGAACATTTGCAAAACATCTTGAAATTATTATTCAAAAGAACATTTCCTAGAAAAAATTTGCACTTACTTATTTCTATCTTCTCAAACTGATATAAACGTATACTGTCACAAAACCAGAGTCTGGAGCAGTACACTACATTTTGAGCAACACTGCTCGCATTTAAGTGGGCTGACAAAATCAAGATCTTGTGCTAAGTGTTAATGAGATGTCAGTTTGTAACAGATTTAACTGTCTGATCATGATTTACATATTCGTAGAGTTTAATGATTTTTAGACGGCTTCTATGGTAATATAGAAAATGAGTTTCAATCGCTACAAATAAAACAACCCAATTGTTGTTGTTATCGATTTTGATTGTCCTTTCCGGATGTAGATCCGGTATGTACCAGTAACAAGCACCATAACGGTAGAAGGCCGACCATTTCGGGAATGATTTGATATAACCACATTAAACCTTCTATGCCATCCCGCCCAATTTGGTACTTTAGTCGCCTCTTACGGCAGGCGTACCTGCCGTGGGTATATTCTAAGCCCCGTGACCCGCTGGGGTACGTCATTCGGTATTGTGAAAGAAACTCGAAAGGAACTATTCGTCCCTGAACGCTCTGAGCTCATTATCTCTACGTTTCTTTCGTTATATCCAAGAGAATGCTAAAGTATATGTCAGTCATGTGTCACCACATTTTTTTTTTTTATATTACCTACTTTATGGGCGCTTAACCGTCTAAACGGTTATGGCCGTCCAACAAGGCGCGCCAGTCGCTCCTTCGATCCGCCAACTGGCGCCAATTGGTCACACCAAGGGAGTTTAAATCGTTTTCCACCTGGTCCTTCCAACGGAGTGGGGCCGCCCTCTACCTCTGCTTCCATAGGCGGGTTGCGAAAGAAATACCTTCTTGGCCGGAGCATCATCTTTCATTCGCATAATATGACCTATTCAGCAGAGCCGCTACGTTTCAATTCGCTGGACTATGTGGATGTCTGCGTAGAGCTCGTACATCTCATCATCAAATCTTCTTCCGTACCCGCCATCGCCAACGCATAGAGGTCCATATATCTTTCGAAGAACTTTTCTTTCCAACACTCGCAAAGCCGTTTCATCTGCTGTTGTCACGGTCCATGCTTCTGCCCCATATAGCAGGACGCGTACGATAAGTGACTTGTAGAGTGTGATTTTCGTTCGTCGAGAGAGGACTTTACTTTTCAATTGCCTACCTAGTCCAAAGTAGCATTTTTTGGCAAGATTGATTCTTCGCTGGATTTCAGTGCTGATGTTGATGCTAGTGTTGATGCTGGTTCCCAAATAAACGTAGTCTTTTACTATTTCGAAATTATGGCTGCCAACAGTAGCGTGGTTGCCAAGGCGCGTATGCGCTGACTCTTTGCTCGATGACAGCAGGTACTTCGTTTTGTCCTCATTCACCATCAAACCCATCTTTACCGCTTCTTTTTCCAGTTTGGAGTAAGCAGAACTAACAGCGCGGGTGTTTAGGCCGATGATATCAATGTCATCAGCATATGCCAGTAATTGCACGCTTTTATAGTATATTGTTCAAGTGCGGTTAAGTTCTGCAGCTAGTATAATTTTCTCCAGCATCAAATTAAAGAAATCGCACGATAGGGGTCACCCTGTCTGAAACCTCGTTTAGTTTCGAACGGCTCGGAGAGGTCCTTCCCAATTCTGACTGAGCTGATGGTGTTGCTCAATGTCATTTTGCACAGCCGTATAAGTTTTGCGGGGAAACCAAATTCAGACATACCGGCATATAGGCAGCTCCTTTTCGTGCTGACGAAGGTGGCTTTAAAGTCGACGAAGAGGTGATGTGTGTCGATTCTCTTTTCACGGGTTTTTTGCAAGATTTGGCGCATTGTGAAAATCTGGTCGAGGGTAGATTTACCAGTTCTGAAGCCGCACTGATAAGGTCCAATCAGCCGGTTCACGATGGGCTTCAATCTTTCGCACAACACACTTGAAATGACCTTATAAGCGATATTAAGAAGGCTGATTCCACGATAGTTGGTGTATTTTGAAATATCCCCCTTCTTGTGGACTGGGCAAAGAACACTTTGATTCCAACCGTCGGGCATGCACTCTTCCGCCCATATTTTGCTAAGAAGCTGCAGCATGCGCCTGACCAACTCCTCGCCGCCGTACTTGAATAGCTCCGCAAGCAATCCATTAGCGCCCACGGCCTTGTTGTTTTTCAATCTGGTTATTGCTATTCTAACTTCGTCACGATTTTTTTATATGCTTTGCCCAAAAGCGTTATACTGTATTTAAAGGTACTGAATAAAAACTGAAATTTTACTGTTATTCCATATTTTTTAAATAATCAATAATAACTTAACCCTTTACTTAAAATTTACAAAAATAAGAATGAGTGGTTGTCATCACTCAGAATATTTTGAATAACGTTAAAATGTAATTCATTATTCATTAAATGCTTGAATAAAAAAATACCTTGTTATTTATCAATCAGAAAATTTAAAGTGATGAATATTTTTTTATTTTGACTTGTTTTATTTCAAAATGACTCAACCCTGGACGGAACATTCAGAATCAGTAACATGGGCTGACCAATTTTCTTGTGCGATGATATAATTGGCCAGCTGCGCAGAATGAGCGTCGATCAGCTGTTGTACCATTTGCTTTGACTATGCGCTTTGGTGAAGCCTACGCACTTTCATGTGTACTAATTTAATTTTTTTTGTTATTCTATTGAAATCGATTTGTTTGTTAATGGGAATCAAATGGAGCCAACGCGAGATTATTGTAAGATAAAGAAAGATATTAGATCCATTACATAGGCCATCTTCGTTTAACTAGTTACGGTAGTTCAGCTGAGCACACCAGGTGATGAAAATTAAATTTCCAATGGATATTTTATCGTTATCCACTTGGTCCTTTCACAGAAGTGGAGCTTCTATAGTTGCATACCGGCAAGAATACTTTCAGATCGCGATCGGTTTCAATTTTTGATTGCCAAGAGAAGCTTGCTGCTCCACCTAGTCAGAATTGCCCGAATCAAGAGCAAAGACAGGCCAAAATGATATTTGTATCAAAGTGAAGTATCAGACATTTGTATTGGTTTGAGAAGGGAGAAACATTGAACTCTCACTGTGGATTATTCGAGACACTGCATGTAACGGTGTAACCTATTGGAGTGAAATGTATTTTATATACAAACTTTTTTTAAACTGGACGATGAAAGTGCGTCTTCAAGTTTTAGTTTTTTATAAGTAATGCGCTACATTTTAGTATTTCAAAGTAGTGTTGCCATCTAGGGTTACCTCTTATTCTTGTTATTTTTACAACTTTTTATTTATCCGCAGGAATCTCGAAAACGCATGAATCCATTTGCAGGCAACATGCCTCAATTTAAGGTCTTTATCTCTGGGGCTGCTGCTTTGAAAATTTGACAAAATAACCACCTATTCCAACTAAATGTTTAAAACTGAATGAGATTTGGACACTAAGTAGAAGGCATAGTACACCGTTAAATAATAAAAATATTTCGACTTTGGGTTCCCATCGAACCGTGTAACTTTCTTTGGAAACAAATCCATCAAGATCCATGAAATTCTCTACTTTAGCGTAGTATATTACTAAATTTTTTCTAGGGAGCCTCACTGATTTAATTTTGATTAGGTTGCTACTTATTTTATATTAAAAACACTCCGCCATTCACTTCGCGATTCTAAAAAGCTATTTAAGTGTGTAGTTTCCACTTAGGGATGTCACCTTACCTTAACTTATATACTTTTGCATATGCGCCACATTCTTAGATAATAGCATTGTCACTTGAAGATAAAACAAGTAAGAACGGGACTGTTTTCGGCTGTGCCGAAGACCTCATACCTTTCATGAATGGGGCTGAACAATAATCTTATCCCGTTCGTAATCTCCGGATAATCGGATGTATAAAATAAGAAATATATAGTGAACAGATCTACATACCTAAACGATTTTTTTTAAGATAAATATAAAATAAAAAACAGGCAGGTACTTTTTGTGAGGATGCAAAGTTTCAGGTTTTTTGTGGTCTGCGTGTAAAAACTATGACTACGAATCACGTATTTCAAAAATATATGACGTAAACGTAACTATTTGATGAAATTTGATGAAGCTTCTAGCCGTAAAAAAGGGGCAAAAATTACAGTTTATATGAGGTATATAATATATATACCACCGATCTCTATGATTTTTTCAGACAACAATATATGCTATACACCTAAGCATTCGTTGAAATTTGAAGCCTCTGGCTCTTAAAATAGGGCAGTAATTACGAAAAGTTTCTTATCTGAACAATCGATCTCATAAATTTTTTCAGGCAACAATATGTGCAATATACGAAATTATATGTTGAAGTTTGAAGCTTCAATCTGTTAGTAAGATATGACAAAAATCCTCATTTTCTGAAAAATCGGTTGTATGGAGGATATATGCTTTAGTGGTCCGATCCGGCCGGTTCCGACAAATGTCAATCGAACACCCAAATACACCCGCTCACCAAATTTTATCAAGATATCTCAAAAATTGAGGGACTAGTTTGCATACAAACAGACAGACGGACAGACGGACATGGCTAAATCAACTCAGCTCTTCAACCTGATTATTTCGGTATATTTAATGGTGGGTGTATCTATTTTCCTTTAAGGACTTACAATTTTGGGTTTCGTGACGAAATTAATATACCATTTCATTTTCATGAAAGGTATAATAAAAACAAATAAGGATGGCTAAGTTCGGGTGCGACCGAACATTACATCCTCGGCAGCCAAATTACGCTTGCAAAACTTTTAAATTACCTTCTTTCAAATTGTGCGATGCCACGTCCATTGTCCAAAATCTTACTAATTTTCTATTCTGCGTCATAAGGTCAACCCACCTACCAAGTTTCATCGCTTTATCCGTCTTTGGTAATGAATTATCGAACTTTTTCGGTTTTTCGAAATTTTCAGGCGACTTAGCTCATTTTCAGAGCAAACAGTTGTAGCTATGAAAAAAATGTTTATGCCAAATTTGATTCGGATTGGAAGATTTTTGCTCGATTTTTGTTCATTTTCAATACCAATCTGTTATGGGTCCAGATAAGCCCGTAGACAGAATTTGATGAAGATATCTGAATATTTGTTCAAGTTATCGTGCCAACGGACAGACAAATGGACAGACGGACGAACGGAAGGATGGAAATGGCTTAGTCATTTTTTTTCGACACTGATGATTTTAATATATGAAAGTCTATATCTATCTCGATTCCTTTATACCTGCACAACCAACCGTTATCCAATCAAAGTTATAGTACCATCGGTCCAAGAAGAGCTGGGTATAAAAAAAATTATGAATTATGCTAATATAAGATATAAAATAAAAGGGCTTTCAGGCAGCTCTTTCAATTAAAATATATTTTAATAGGACTGCCACCTAGCCTACATTTTATATTTCTAACGCAAATTTCGTCCAATTTTTATACTCAGCTGAGCAGAGCTCACAGAGTATATTAATTTTGTTCGCATAACGGTACTCCGTAACGGCATAAATTAATCGAGATAGATATAGACTTCTCGTCATACCAAAATGATCTGGACGGAAAAAGAAATTCATTTAGTAATGTCCGTGCGTCCGTACGTCCGTCCGTCTGCTCGCAAACACGATAACTTAAGTAAATTTTGAGGTACCTTAATGAAATGTGGTATGTAAGTGCCGGGGCGCTTATCTCAGATCGCTGTTTCAAATGAACGATATCGGACTATAACCACGCCCACTTTTTCGATACCGAAAATTTCGAAAAACCGAAAAAATGTGATAATTTATTACCAAAGACGGATAAAGCGATGAAACTTGGTAGGTGGTTTGGCTTTATGACGCATAATAGAAAATTAGTAAAATTTTGGGCAATGGGCGTGACACCGCTCACTTTTAAAAGAATATAATTTAAAAGTTTTGCAAGCTGTAATTTGGCAGCTGAGTATGTAATGTTCGGTTACACCCGAACTTAGCCTTCCTTACTTGATAATAATACGGATAAGTTTGTGGCGCAAAATGCATCCGAGAAGATCAAGTCGATCTTTTATGTTTCACTGGTGGCATATTGCTTCCCTTAATCTTCCCTAGAAATTGTTAGAACTACATTCAAATAAATGTTTTCATACATTTAAAAATGCAATACGAGCAATCCCCGATTAAATCATACAAACAGACAAAATTGGTTAATTCGTTGTAGTTCTATAAATAGAACAAAAACAGGAACAATTACCAAAGTTTCTTTGAAAACCGCCGTACCAACAAGCATAGATTTGACACTTAATTGCATACGAAGTATGTAATGTGTAAAAGATTAAAATATGCAAAAGAAGGCAATTTGGAAAAACTTTACAACAACTAAGGCATGACGTAATTGAATGCGTATGTAATCATATCAACTATCGTAGGAGTGCGGGTTCGACTCCCACTCCCGGGAGAAAAGGCTTTGAAGAGATTTACAAGGTATAATCGAAACAACTGTCGCATTGTCCGCCCTGATGTCACGTTGTTTAAATTTTTCCCAAATTATTAAATACATATTTTAAGCCGACCCTTTTAGAAACATTTAACGGATAGAATACACCTGTATTGATAAGTGGGTGGTTTTGATACTAGTCAGGTAGAAGTCAAGAATCGGTATATAGAACCAAAACGCAACTTTTATACCTCCGCAATTGCAGAAATAGAACTTCCTTGTGATTTCATGTTAGATTCACATTCGTGGAATTATATGCGTATCATATAAAATAATTACCCGTTATAAAGCATATTTACTTTTATATTCGTATTATTCCAAATCATAAACACATTTGTGCATTCATTCATGCAAGCCATGCAACAAAATTTAACAAGAAATTGTAAATGGATTCTTGCAGCATATTAATAAAATTAAAAATATAATATAAGGGCAGAAGAAAGCACAACCGAGAAGAGTGGGGGTAGCAGCAGTGCGCAATTAACAACAACCCGCACAAAAATGCATTTTTCCAACGTTTGCTTCAAATATCTGCAATATTTAGAATGTCTTTCGTTGTAGCAATGGCTTCGTTGGTTTTTGCTTTACATTTAATTTTTTATTACCCATTCGTTTTTTTTTTGTCTATTTCTTTTCGTTCCTTTTGTGGTTAGCATAGCAACGTTTGTATTTGCTGTTTTCATTCACAATGCACAATAATGGCTGCTGCAGTGAAAGTTCAAGTGTTGGCGGCGGAGGCCGTTTGGGGGTCTACAAATGTTGAATGTTGAAAGCACAAAGCAGAAAGTTGAAAGTCGAAAGCAACGTGACGCTACACATCACACATACGTACACAGCATGACTTGTACTTATACGTCCAAACATCATTTGCTTTTCGCAAAGGTCAGGCAGATAGATGGTCAAACGAATAGTTAGAGAAGTGCACAAACACACAAACTGACAAACATACTCACACACTGACAGCCGCAATATGCGCGCAGGGCTCAGTTCGGTTTTGGTTTGGTAAGACTTGACTTGAGTTGGCTTGGCTTATAGCGCAAAGAAGGTAAAACTTTGGTTAGCCACTATCGTACGCCGACTTCTCAATGTTTAGTTTTGCAGTTGTTGTTATTGCTCGTCTTGCTGAAATTTAAATGACCATTCGCAGCTATTGCTGCTGCTTTCGCTGTCGCTACGAGACTAGCAGCAAGCAGATTGTTTGGCGATTGACGTCACAACGTTCAAACGAAAATATAAAAAGCGTTGACGATGCAAATATTGCTAGAGATAGATATTTTGCGATGCTCACATTGACCGACTAGAGGCTTGTTTCACTTCAATCGCAATTCACATTTCCATCGAATGCTGTCCTCATTGAACACTTAAGGCAGTTAAGGGCGGACTCGTGGTGTCATTGCGTCGATTTTGTTTGCTGCTTTGCTTTCTGCACGATGATAGTTCATTGTTGTTGTTTCTTGCCCTTTTACTTTTGTTGGCTGACTATTGGTCTGTTGGCATGTTTGTGATTTATGAAAAATTCATTTCCGTTGATTGCAAACGAAGAAATGCCATGAAGAAATATTGCCTTTTTCTGCTATTCCTCAACGCTTGCAAAGTTCGTGCTTCAGTTGATTTAAGTTCAAACGTTTTTATTGCTATTCAAATCGTTGGCTATGGCGTGAGCTATTCAAATATTCAGGCAGTTCATCTGAACTTTTTTGTTTAAATTTTTCTTAACCGGTGTTGTACCTATAACATGTTTGATTTGTATTTGTTATAGTTTTGGTACCTGATATATGTCGCCAGTGATCTGAAACTTACTACCACAAAAAAAAAGCTCAAAAGTACACAAATATTTTATTAAGAAATGTTTGTTTGATTTGAATTGAGGTTGCGAAATAAGGTGATTATATAAGAAGACAGGACGTGCTAATTTTATGTTGCTCTTGTTAAATAGGTATTGTAAAACTCTTGATGCTTTAAAGAGACAGGTCTTCTTTGACTTATCCTGGTCAGAGAGGGACAATCTTACATTAGGTTTTAGCAATGCAATTATATCAATTTCAAACAAATACGTAAGCAATTTCACCGTGTTTTTTATAAAATGTTTCAACACCGCTATAATTGTTTTACCCAGTATCGAGCGAAAGCATTCGCACGGGCGAGAATTTCCTTGTTTGAGGTCTCGTTCGATTTTGAATTACTCTGAAAGATCTTCCGAACACTTACCGAGTGAAAGTTGATGAATGTGTTGTGGTAAAGCAGTGTCAAAGATATTTCTATTCGCATTTTCCAATGCTTCTTTGAAGTCCGTAAAGCATTGCTGTTACTCTTTTCTTTAAACATAAATAAGTCTTTGTCAGCATTTAGTATATCATGGTAATGAGGTTAATCACCCTATTTCGGCTACCATTTCAAAAACGCCCTATCTCAGAATTCGGTTGAACAACGCTCTCTCTGAGAATTTTTTTCAAAAGCGCCCTAACTGAGCATATATTCACTATATTTTGACGTTCGATGTTTTTGAAATAAGTTCTGAGACAGGGCCTTCTTCAACCGAACTCTAAAATAGGGCGTTCTCCAAAATTTTCTGTGATAGAGTGTCTCTGAAACGGCAACCGAGATAGGGTTATTTTCCACTCAGCAGCCGATATACAAAACAAAATAATCTGAATGTTTTTAGCGACCTTTTTATATGTAAATATGTTGAAATTTAGCTGGCTCGAGGTCAATAAAACTACGTTAAGTAAAACCACGGGTTTTTTAACTAATTTATTCCAATATATTTCGGTTATTCCGCGATAATGGTTCTCAAGGATCTGTGTATAAATGTGATATAAACAATTTTCTTAATACCAAAAACAAAGTCGCGAAATAACCGAAATATATTGGAATAAATTAGTTAAAAAACCTGTGGTTTTATTCAACGTAGTTTTATTGACCTCGAGCCAGCTAAAGTTCAACATAAAAACAAAATAATTTTTATTTTACTATACTACTTTCATTGCCTTACATTTTCTCAATTATTTATGTATGCGCATATTCGCAGGAACGCTTTGGATGCCACTGCGTATGAGTGATATTTAAAGCTTTCCTTAATAGTAAGACAATAAGCTCCTAATAATATTATTGCTTTAAAAGCGGAATAAAGCGGCTCATGCTGATTAGATTGAGGTTTTTAACTTTAATGAAAACACCATATTTTTATACCCAGCTGTGCTTGTACACAGGGTATTATAACTTTGATTGGATAACAGTTGGTTGTGCAGGTATAAAGGACTCGAGATAGATATAGACTTCCATATATCAAAATCATCAGTATCGAAAAAAAATTTGATTGAGCCATGTCCGTCCGTCCGTCCGTAAGACATAGTCTTTTAGATAGTAGATCAATCGTATTAAATTATCAAAAATAACAGTAGAGTAATATAATATAATATATTCTAATATAATATAATGTAAATACAAGAGTTAGAATTATTATCATATTCTTTAACAATTAAACATCTTCAGTTCAAAATTTTTGTGACAAGGATAAAGATATATAATTAAAATGTAAGTTAAGGGTTGAGAAAAGATAATACTGCCTGCTTAAAACATCCTGCTTTCCTAAAAGCTTTAGTCGCGTACGGGAGTGAGTTCCATAGACGGATTTTACTGACAAAGAACATTCTGGATGACGTTGTGTACTTAAAATTTGAGACTAATAGATTCAAAGTCCATGCAGATTGGCAGAAACTTAGTTTATTAATTAAGTACGGCGGATTTTGTGAGTGTATTAGCTTATGCCAAAAACAGAGATTTCGCATTTTTAGGAAATTATAAATATCGCATCCGAGAATTTGCATTGCATATGAAGATATGTGATCAAATTTCTGTTTAGAAAGAACAAACAGGGCAACATTGTTAAAAGTCAGCTGCAATTTGTTGAGTGACATTGAGTCCAGGTTACAGTATATTAATTCACCATAAGAGACTTGAGGTGTTATTAGAGCTTTGAGCAGTTTCATCTTAGCGTCTCGTGGTAAAAAATAGGCGGTTCTGTATAAATTACGCAAAGTATTATATATATCTTGCTCACCACAAGGTTAATATGGTCAACACAAGTCAGTTTAGAGTTGATTTTATAACCTAGATTAGTTACCACATCATGAAAAATTATTTTATCTCCATTGTGAATAATATCAAGAAGGTTGTTTACGTCATTTGATGTATTTGCTAATGCAATCGCCTTAGATTTAGCTGCATTGAGAGATAGTTTATTTAGGATAGCCCAGTTTGCTATACGTCTTAAATCTTCATTCAGTCTAGCAAATAAGTCTTCGGAAAGACCGATAGGTCGAGACATGTATAATTGGGTATCGTCTGCATATAAATGTATGGAGGCATTGTGGCAACAAATAACTATGTCATTGATGAAGAGTGTAAACAATATTGGACCTAGGATCGATCCCTGTGGAACACCAGATGTGATTGGTTTTAGACTAGAGACTTGATTATGACATTGAACCTGTTGAAATCGCTCGCAGAGATAACTTCGCATTAACTTGATTGCAAAAGGGCTGAAATTATAGCTGGCTTCGAGCTTGAAAAGAAGTATTTTGAGATCAACCTTATCAAAAGCTTTCGAGAAATGCAGGAGTACTAACACAGTGAGTTTATTGTTGTCATTGACTGGACGTATATCTTCAAGAATCTTTAACACGGATTACGCACAGCTGTGCCCTCTTCTGAATCCCGACTGGACGTCCGATAGCAAATTATTCGTAGTTATATGATCAGTTATTTACGTTGCCAATAACTTCTCATATACCTCAAATAAAGAAGGCAACAGACTTATTGGTCTAAACTCATTGCAGGAACTCGGAGACTTAGTTTTGAGGACCGGGACAATATTGGATATTTTCCATTGACTAGGAAAACTACTGCTAGTTACAGAAAAATTGAAAATGTGAGTAAGCGGAGAGATAACAAAAGGAAGGATTAGTTTGATAAATCGTATGCTAATTCCGTCGATTCCTACAGCATCTATATCTTCTTCTATAAATCTTATAAAATAAAGTCGCTAAATGTCATGTATGCACATAACTTCACACAGAATGCTCCGATTTTAAAATGGTTTTTTGCATTTGAAAGCTTAGCTACGCGAGATGGTACAGTTAATATAATTTGAAGGTATATGTTATAGGGGCGTGGCAAATTGCCAAAATGTAGTAAAAAATCATAAAATTTTTGTTTACACAGCTATAACTCATAAACGGATGGATGGATTTGAAAAATTCTACTTTTCAGTAAAACTTTGAAATATTTACCTTCGATCTGCATCAAAAAAAGTACTTGATTCCTTTCTTATATCAGTCAAATTGTTTAAACAAAAGTAACATTTTTATCAAAAAATGCTTATGTGTGTTTGTTCGCTGTGAACTGTCCGCGCTAATTGCTTTTGAGTGAGGCTTGATGCGACACATACATACGTACATATATAGCATTCGCTGCGTTATTTAACTTCGTGCGTAGGTTTATAGGTATGTACATATGTGTTTTCACATCAGCATAACATACATATGTATGTACATACACAAATAATAATAAATGGTTAAGAATGCATACATCTCTCGAAAAATACTCTTTCATTAAAAATATTGAACATTTCCTTAAAATTCTTAAACAAAAGTTTTATTTTTTGGTATTTTTGCATGTATATGCTAATATTTGTGCACTAAAGAAATTTAATTCTTCAATATATTTCTTATGCTAAGGTAATCCTGGGATGTGTTTGTACAATATGGCTATCAAATGGAAGCTGTTTATGAGTACTTTGATACGGGGCATTTTTCGTACCCATGGGTGACTAGGGTCTCGAGATATAGGCCAAAACGTGGACCCCGGTACCCCTAGAATATGTGTGTAATATGGATATCAAATGAAAGCTTTTGCTGAGAGCTTTAAAGTAATTTTCATTGTGATATTCCATTTAGTCGCATCAACCTGGCAATACTGATAAATATGCATGCGAATCCGAAATAAAGACATGAATTAATAATACCCACATACATATTTACATACGTTCTATTCGATTTGCCTGAAATTTGGTATATAAATTTGCCTGTATTAGTATTTACGATCCTTTTTTCCGGGAAGTAGACCAGAGACGAGCTGGCACTTGTATTAGGACTAGGACTAGGACTGAGACTTGGAGTGGGACTGGGACTAGAACAAAATACATACCACCCTCTGGGATTGGCAATAAGGGATGAAGAAGAATGGGAAAAACTTCAGAGAAGAGAAAAGAGGGAAGGACACTCACGAAGAGATAGAGTGAGATGAAGATAGAAATAGATGAAGCGAAAAAGACGGAGGGAGGAGAGAATAAAAGGATTAAGAAAAAGTGGAGAGGAGTGAGGGCAGGGCTAGACGGAAAAAGCTTATTTAAATGTATGCAGATAGACCAAATTTAGGGCAGAACAACATCTGACGGGTCTACTTGTTCGATATAATAGCAAATATAGCGTTTAACACTTCAGCCTCTGTAACAACTGAGAAATCGAAGCCATTGATATTTGGCCTACTGCCTACACTGAAAGGCATATTATCGATACAATCATTAGTATTACCATCAGAACTACCTATCTTCACCAAATTTCGTACACGAGCTTATCTGGGCCCAGAATAGATTGGAAATGAGCGAAATCGGATGATAACCACGCCCACTTTTTATATATATAACATTTTGGAAAACACAAAAATCTGAATATTTAGTAAGTAATATACCTAGACGTGTGACGTGTGGAATGATATTGAGACTCATTTCATTTTCATTTCATTTATTTATATGATAAAAATTTGAAAAAAAAATGTTAAAATGGGCGTGGCACCGCTCACTTGTGATAAAATCAATTTTGCTAATATTATTAATCATAAATCAAAAATTGTTAAACCTATCGTAACAAAATTCAGCAGAGAGGTTGCCTTTTCTATAAGGAATGCTTTGTAGAAAAATTAACGAAATCGGTTAAGGACTACGCCCACTTTTATATAAAAGATTTTTAAAGGGTCGTGGATGAATAAAATAAGCTATATCTTTGCAAAAAGGAGCTTTATATCAATGGTATTTCATTTCTCAAGCGGATTTATAACAATAAATATGAAAAACTTCAAATTTAAAAAAATGGGCGTGGCACCGCCCCTTTTATGACTAAGCAATTTTCTATGTTTCGGTAGCCAAAAGTCGAAGAAAAATTAGTTCAGAATAGAACCATATGTATATGTATTATTGTGCAGCCTTGTAACACTATTAAGCACACAAGACAAACAACAACAGCCTTTCAAGTGTACAGCTGGGTATGTAATGTTCGGTTTCACCCGAACTTAGACTTTCTTACTTGTTTCTTTTATTATTTGGATTTTGTTTGCGATTTGATGCGCGTTACTGCATCAATAATACTACTAGGTTCACTCTAACCACTTCCTTATAGCAAATTGACTGACGTCTTTACAATAAGTTGAAACCAGGCATTCTTAACCAACGAACCGATATCATTGCGTTACGATAATTAACGTTAATAAACGAAACAAAGTAATTTCGTTTCGTTTATTAACGTTAAGAACGTCAAATTAACGAAATGATTTTGTTTCGTTTTCTTCCATATCAAAACGAAATCAAATCGTTTATGTTGATTATTAATTTCAAACTATGCTGGCAAAGCTTATTGATGGCGGAGTCATTAAAGGTGAAAGCATTAGCCAAGCTGATTGCAACTTTTCTCATGAATTTTGACATTACCACCAACGAATTACACAAACAAATTACATGGAGTTTGTGTGTGCATGTCAGCTCGCTGTTAACACCTTACGGCTTCACCATGGCTATAGCATTGCCAGCACAATTCAAACACAAAGTGTCACGTTTTTGTTACCGTTTTTAACGTTAACGAAAGCTTTACAATTTATCTTGATAATTTCTTTATCGATAATATTTCGAAGTGTTTCAACGGAAATTTTTTGATAAACGATTAGCTTAACGTTAAGGTGCAGCCCTGGTTGAAACACAACGGATTAGTGTAGCTGGAGGCCAAATAATAAGTGAGGAGACAAGTGAACTTGCGCTAGTATCTACGCCTGCACGTAATGTTCGAAAATATGTGAGGCCTGCAGGAAGAACTCCTCGTGTCGATTAATTAGACTTCAGTACTTGGTGTTGTGCGGATCGGACGTGATTGGCTGAATAATTACAACTAAGGGAAGGTTGAAAGAGCTGCATGCATGGATTGATTCTCTAAAGAGACAGTATCCACAAATGTCATTACCTATGAGAATCGGTATGGTTACTTTGTTCATACAGTCATTCCACTCAAAGCGAAAAGTTGATCAAGCTGTGCTATGAAAGAAATCAATACTACGCGATTATTATAGTATAAGCATAGGGTATAACTGGTTTGTGAAATGAAATCGGAGATTATTAGCAAACACATGGTGTGATGGTAGCATGTTCCGCCACACCGAAGGTTCTGTGTTCAAGTTCCAAAACAACATCAAAAATTAAGAAAAAAGTTTTTTTATCTGCCATATTGGTTTCACTGAAGATAAATTGCAATAAACAGAAAAAAAATTAGCAGTATAAAGTGAAAGCAAAAATTAAGATCCAAATAAAAAGGAAAATGATAACGCACATGATGTGACTTGACAAAAGCAAAAAAAGGAGTACTGCGATTGACAACAAAATTCATTTGCGGCATTATTAACTTAATGAAAAGTTTTTTAATCAATCTTATACAGATTATTGTCACAAGTTTGATGCCCAATGGGTATATGCAGTTGTTGTAGTTTTCTTTGTTCCTATTGAAGTAAAACTTTAAGCGTTTTGTTGTCATAGCTTTGCTTGCGCATCGTGCATCAACCACCGAATCGGAAATATCACATATTGTCTGTGTGCAAGTGTGCGTATGTTAAGTTTAAGCAATGAGCTGACAACAAAGAATACAAATACAAAGAAGTAGAAGTAGAAGAAGAAGAACAAGCGTATACTCTATTCAATGTTTCGCTATGCCACAATTTAAGTTGCACGTTATTCACATCAACGCAATAACATCAGGCCTCCAAGCGCTAGACACTTTAGCAGCGCAGCATGTAACCTTTACCTCGACCCATCATCGTCATCACCACATGCACACGCAACGCCTAAACGCCACTTGAGATGCTTATAAAAGGCATTTTAACTGAATATTGCCGTAATGGTGCCATCGTTAGCATTACTCACACACATGCGTAAATATTAACATGTAGTTAGGGGCATTTCAGTGGGGTGTGTTTTTGTTGTTGTAAAGCAGCTTTGTTGCGGTTACTGCGAATATATGTAAGATCCTATTGTGCATCTCTTTGCGCATTTAATATTCTTCATTCTGCAATCAAAATATATACAAATGCGTACCACGTAAGGTGGTTGAGTTGAGGTTACGCTGTTGATGTTGCTGTTGTTGTTTAAGCTTATGCTGCTTTTGTGTACGAAGTTACTTGCGCCATGGATGCACATAAATTAAGATGATGTCTGCCAGTGATAAAGATTTGCATGTTGCGGCTTTAATCGCATTACGCATATTCGTGTTTGATTGAGTGAATATGCACCGCGTGTGTGGATAGGCTTGTGGCATTGTCTTATTAATGCATTACTGACATCCTCACTCATAACTAAAGGTCTTACTTGTATTTAAGCGAAAGTAGATATTGCTGTTGAATTGAGGCACAATTGTTAGAGGGGTTTCTATTTTGGATGCTTTTGGATCAGCAATTACTATGAGCTGACAACATTCTTCTACGATTAAGCCTTTTATCATGTCCGTAGTTTGCAGCTGAGATGACTTTTGGAAAACAAAATCAAAGTAAACATTTTCAAAATATGTAAAACCAGTGAAGGTTTTCCGCGATTGGGGGGTTTTCTATAGTATCAGTAGGAATCAAGAGAGTTCAAACTGTTCCACTCAAATTATGCATTAATTAACACCCGGAGAAAAGTTGCCTTAAATCGAAAAAAAAACTGAAATGAAACCAGTTTGGGAATATTTTTCTACATAGGAGCACTTCCCTCGATCTAGAAAATTGACCGGTTACAATTTGATTTCAAAAAATCGCTACACAACTACGAAAGATTATAATCCACAATCAGAGTTTTGTATTCAATTACAGAAATACAAATTTTTAATAAAATAGTGAAGTTGGATGTGTATACATACTCGTTTTATATCGATTTCACAGGTTAGGTTTGGTTGAACTGACTGGTTTGTAAGCAATGTGAGAAAATTTTTCTTAGGCTTGGGAAACATTTTATTGATTTGATTTGACGATCTTACTCATAAGCTAAGTGCACGAGGGTTTATTTACGAGCAGATAGAAGATCCATACTTTCAGACTTCCCTCAATTTTGGGAGTAACGTCAGCTGACGCTCACTCCTAGTCAAGACAGACTATTGTATCCACAAACTGCGCAAATCACCTCCTAAATGGCAATAGTAAGTGGTTCACAGGTATTCCGAAGTTTTAAAAGAGGTTGTTGGGAAAGTGCCTGACCAGGATTGCGGCTGCACCGAATTATTTTATGATCCAGCTGTAGAATTTCGCAGGTTTTCCGGTCACTTGTCGTCTGTTCCTGAACCCCGAGTGCCAGGAAAAAGTTTAAGGTACCACACTATTTTCTTGTAGATATTTTGTAGCTGTGTATTCCGTGTATTCCAAAATCCTTACAAATTGCATCGTTTGCTTTTGCGCTACACAGCCCCTTGAATTTGGTATTTTAGTCGCCTCTTACGACAGGCATACCGGGTATATTCTTACCCGCTAACCCACTGGGGGGAAGTTTTAGGGGCTCTATGAGTTGATTAGCGCAATACCAAGCTTTATATTTTCACAGCTTCCTCATCCCATTTAACAGCATCAGGGGGGATCCTATAACAAATATGAATGTCTCATAAACACATTGGCTGTGGCGACCCTAATTTCCTTATGCAATCAGGGAGTGATGGCGGATTGGATCACAAAATTCTATATGGTAACATTAAATCGTTTATTATTTTTAAAAGGGTATAAAGGGTCTGGCAAAGTTGACATAGTCATAACCATATTTTTACCTATCCATATCAATTGGCATCAGTTATTGGTACCTTAACCTAAAAATCGTGAAATTTTCATAAAACTGAAGAAAACGCAAAAAATTTAAAATATTTACGACAAAAAATAAGTCCATCAGTCAAAACGTATTCAAAGCAATAAATAAAGTCTTCATATTTTTTGGTTATGGATATGGTGAAAAACCAAAAACCAATTAGTTCGCTATGGTATGGTTATGGCTAGGGCGTTATGGTATGGCACCATTGACCAATTACATTGATTTCCATAAGGTTAGTTGGATCAGCAGTTTTATGTGGATATAGATACGTCAAGTTTAAACGGCCCTTTAAGCAACACGACGATGTAAGTAATTGTCCAGGAAGGACCATATATTAATAAAAATTTAGTCCGACACTTAATTTTGAGAAAAGACTGATATCTGGTTAATTGGTACACTATTCATTTCCGTTTATTATTCCCTCTATTAAATTATACCAATTTACTTTGGAGCAAAAAACAGCAAGTCAACTGGATCGCTTCGATTCTATCTATCTAAATTTTTTCAGCCTAATACGTAGAGATATACGTCTTGCCTGAAACGATGTTTTATCTACAGCACTTTTCATGTTCGCTTAGTAGATAATGCATGACCTTTCTTCAGAAAATGAACCTTCCTAGATCATCCCTTTTCCTGTAGTTTTCCCTCTTCCTCTCTCGATCCTTCGCTTTTTAGCTATCTCTCCTACTCTCGTGTTCATAACCTTACCCTTTCCTTCCCTTCTATACTGTCTTCTTCTCCTTTCTCTTAAGGACCTCATCCATTTTCCTCCGCCAGTTGCTTGTTCTTCGTTCCCTCGCATATCTTAAAGATCGTCGTCTCCCTTTTTCGATCTTCCCATTTCACTTTTGCTCTCTATAACTTTGATGTGATCACATTTGGTGGAGCCAGTGAGTACAACGCTGTGATTTATTATTCAATAAATTATTGATGAGAATTGTGCATAAGTGTGGCTAAAATTCTTCAACCCGCTTGAGAGAAAATCAGCGACACTTTATTTTATATTTATTTATATATATTATATTTTTCACTCTATTTTTTTAGCCTTTGAAATATTATGATATCATCGCATTTAGCTGGTCGTCTCAATAATGACTCTGAGAAGCTCCTACTATACAAGATATTTTTAAAGTAAAGTTCAAACCTATGCAGCAATGTGAAGTCGTATAGCAAATATTGCATGTAAAGTTTAAATTTAGCCACCAATTATGCTTTAGTGTACAATTAAAATAAAAAAGCAATAATAAAATGTTAAAATAATATTTTCAGTGGTTTAACGACATAAAAGAATGTTGAATGTACCTTAAATCTGCAAAAAAGTCGTTGCTATTCTACAAATGAATACTTCGTAATTTATGTGCACGAATATAAAAAAGCGCGTATGTATGGTATGCGTGTGTGTGCACATTAATGTATATCAAATGATGAAAAAAGCAAAACAAATAGCAATAAAAGCGCGTTTTACTCGTTCATTCATTCACACAACCCATACAACGTTCATTGGCCAGATTACTCATACGCTCAGGTGTCCATTATTCAATGCACGCATTTTAATGCCATACAATATATTCGCATTCATTACTCACACACCCGCATTTACACACATATGAGCTTAACAGACATACACACACACACCCGCACCCGAATTTACACACATGTGAGACACACACTTATTACACATGCACGCACATCGTCTCGCCTGCCTGCATGGCTGTCTCCTCTCTAGCACACTTACACGCTACACTCGAGTTCCATCGACTAGACCAACACCCAACAGTTTTTGTTACAACATTCATAGCGACTTAATGAGCGTTAGTTACTTACTTACTGCAATTTCATTTATTTTATTATTATATTTTATATATTTTTTATGCACTGTGGTTTACACTTTATTCGAAGCTTTTGTTTCGCATGTGGCTTTTGCTTTTCATTTAGTTGTGCTTTTGTTAACGCAGTTTTTCTTTTTTTTCGCTTCGTCTGCGTTTTTTTCTCTCTTTTTGCTGATAATGGCGCATTTTGCTGTTAATATGAAGCCATTTAATTTTATTGCATTCAATTTTCTGCTACAGAAATCGTTCACCGTTATAGGCGAGTATATCCGCACAGACATGACCCGGTCGCTAGCTTAGCGCATTTCCGTTTCCTAATGCATAGCACAGCCGTCCGCCTCATCGGTGCTGGAAAATTGTTGGCAAAGATATAAGCAAATGGCTGCTTGTGAATGTGTGTGTATGACTATTGAAGCATTAAGACCTGCAATCACGCACAATTAGCGGAATAGTGTGGCCGTTCTTGCGGCACGAAATGCCATTGCCTACTTTTATGGGTTCTGCGTTTTAACTTATTTCTCCTTCGTGCTTCTCCCTTGCATTTATTACTCTATTATTATTTTTGTGTAATTTTTGTGATTTTCACTTGACTCATTAGCTATTTTTTAAGTTGGTGCGTGGCATAAGATAATTTTGCAGTCAATGGCGAAGTTAGCTTATTTAATAGTGGCAGGATTAAAGTAAATGCATTGGCATGGCTTTGTTTGTTGTATGAACTTTGACTTTTTGAAATTTTAAGCGGTCTCATAAGTAGCGAAGTTTCTTAGGGCTTAAATGCCAAAACACTACTGCACTGAAAGAAATGGTGCTAGTAAAATCAACAAATCGGTTCTGTTGTTCTTGACTTAACGGGGATTCGGTGAAATTGATCGAATTATGGTTAACTCGACCGAGTTCTTTGTCAAACGAACAAATTGGTTTAGTCATTTCAACAGAAGAGAAATTGTCGCTCTTAAGTTAATAAAATTCTGTAAAATTTACAGATTCCTGGTCAATTTAACTGTTTTTTCTGTTAACACACCTGATCTCACTGGTCATTTCAACAGCGATCAACATTCAATATATGAGCAAATTTCAAAGAGAATTTTACGCTCACTGTGCTTTCTACTTTGAACTTATAATGATGGTGCCACTTGTTTAAAAAAAAATACCAAAATAAGAAAACCACCAAATCGAAAAAACACACAAAATGGGAAAACAACAAAAAACTAGTTTTTCAGTTATCAACACAAAACGAAAACCCCTTTTTTGAATTTACTGTGCAAAAAATTATGAGATACGGGGACACCTATTTATAGGGTACAATTTTACAACTTCCCCTCCAAGCGAAATGCAAAATTGTGCCCTCTTGTTGCAAACGTTTTGTTTGAGCGAACATGGTTTTTCCAAAGTTAGTAACATTTTGTTCAAGCTTTTACGAATTTTCACTTACGCGAACGAATGTTGATTTTTCCGACAACATAAAAGTTTGTGTTGTTTTGGAAACGTTTCAACTTAAGGTGTTACGAAAATTTAACTTGCCAAATTACATGTACAGTTACTCCAGTGGTGAGTTACCTTCTAGCGATTTGATTCCTTACTTTTCTATAACTTAAAAGTTCTCTATTTAAAATGTTATGTCAAACATTTATACAAGTTTTGTTCGAAACAATCAAGGGTGGCAACTACATGCGAGAGAAGAAATTGAGAATGAGCTGAGCTGCAACTGAAAGAATTGAGAATCAGTTTTGTGACTACTATTTTCATTTCTATATGCAAAGCGAAGTTCAAAACTATAAATTAAATAAAATTTAAAATTTGGTGAAAGTGCGTTTAATAAAACAAAATAATAAAGTGTATATGCTGTGCCAACATATTTGATGTAAGCCCAATTGACGTTCGGTTAGTAAGTGCCACCGTGGTGTGATGGTAGCGTGCTCTGCCTGCCACACCGTATGCCCTGGTTTCGCACCACGGGCAAAGCAACATCAAATTTTAAAAATAAGGTTTTTCAATTATAAGAAAATTTTTCTAAGCCGGGTCGCTCCTCGGCAGTGTTTGGCAAGCGCTCCGAGTGTATTTCTGCCATGCAAAGCTGTCTGTGAAAACACATCTGCCTTGCAGATACCGCTCGGAGTCGGCATAAAACATGTAGGATGCGACCGGCCAATTTGCAGAGAAAATCAAGAGGAGCCCGACGCAAATTGGAAGAGAAGCTCGGCTTTAGATCTCTTCGGAGGTTATCTCGCCTTATCTGCCTTGCAACTGCCGCAACATAGGTACTTTCATACAAAGCTGTCGCAACAACTTTTTTGTTCTTTTGACTACTAAAACGGTCAATTACGAATCAACGATTTGTGCGCAGTTGATTCAACATCTTGTTGAGATGCACAAAAATTAACAGAAATTTCGGTTGATTTTACCAGTCTTTTTCTTTCAGTGTATGAACAATATTTCCAAAGTGTGAGTTAGCCGAATCAAATATTTACCAAAGTATGCAGTTGGTGTTGGTGTAATTTGCTAAATTGACTTTTGAAAATTACGTCAATTAAGGCGCAATATCTGGATTTTAGCCACTTAAATGCACTTCGACTTTAACTCCAATAGCTGTGAAGCTGTAAAACATATGTAAGTGTAAATATATTCAGACAACATAGAAGCGTTAACCAGGCTACATTTTTTAATGATACCAACCAAAGTCGTAAGTAGACGTAAAAATATACTACTGAACTTGGGGTAGCTGCTCGTTTCAGATGGTTTCATCTTTCTTTTTTTTTACCCTTGGTGACACCTGAGGATATTATTGAGTATGTGATTAAACATACTAATCTAAATGATCAACTTTGTGTACGGATTCATGGCTCCTTGGGTCAACTGCTCATTTGTGCTTCATACATTCCGCCGCCAGCCCAGAAAGTATTTATAAGGCTCATGTATATAATATCTTAAATCTTAAGCGAAGTTTAGGAGAAAAGCAGCTATGTGCATTGGGGGATTTTAATTTAAGTAATGTTAGCTGGATCTCTCTTGAAAACAATCTCTATTTAACTCCTACTAATATTAACAGCTCTTATGAATCTTATCTTATTGATAATTTTGGAGGGGTTGGTTTATCTCAAATTAATAGTTTCCATAATTCTTTACATCGCACTCTTGATTTAATTTTTATACCCAGTTGAGCAGAGCTCACAGAGTATATTAACTTTGATTGGATAACGGTTGGTTGTACAGGTATAAAGGAATCGAGATAGATATAGACTTCCATATATCGAAATCATCACGATCGCAAAAAAATTTGTTTGAGCCATGTCCGTCCGTCCGTCCGTCTGTCCGTTAACACGATTACTTGAGTAAATTTTGAGGTATCTTGATGATATTTGGTATGTAGGTTCCTGAGCACTCATCTCAGATCGCTGTTTAAAATGAACAATATCGGACTATAACCACGCCCACTTTTTCGATATCGAAAATTTCGAAAAACCGAAAAAGTGCGATAATTCATTACCAAAGACGAATAAAGCGATGAAATTTGGTACGTGAGTTGAACTTATGACACAGAATAGAAAATTAGTAAAATTTTGGACAATGAGCGTAGCACCGCCCACTTTTAAAAGAAGGTAATTTAAGAGTTTTACAAGATGTAATTTGGCAGTCGTTGAAGATATCGTGATGAAATTTGGCAGGAACGTTACTCCTATTACTATATGTATGCTTGATAAAAATTAGCAAAATCGGAGAACGACCACGCCCACTTTTAAAATAAACTTTTTGTTAAAGTCAAATTTTAACAAAAAATTTTATATCTGTGCAGTATATAAGTAAATTATGTCATCATTCAACTCCGGTAATGATATGGTGAAACAAAATGCAAAAATAAAAGAAAATTTCAAAATGGGCGTGGCTCCGCCTTTTTTCATTCAATTTCTCTAGGATACTTTTAATGCCATAAGTCGAACAAAAATTTACCAATCCTTGTGAAATTTGATAGCGGCTTAGACTCTGGGACGATAACTTATTTCTGTGAAAAAGGGCGAAATCGGTTGAAGCCACGCCCAGTTTTTATACACAGTTGGCCCTTTGTCCTTCCGCTCGGCCGCTAGCACGATAACTTGAGCAAAAATCGATATATCTTTACTAAACCTAGTTCACATACTTACCTGAACTCACTTTCTATTGGTACAAAAAATGGCCGAAATCGGACTATGACCAGGTCCACTTTTTCGATATGGAAAATTACGAAAAATGAAAATAATGCCATAATTCTATACCAAATACAAAAAAAGGGAAGAAACATGCTATTTGGATTAGTTTATTGACGCAAAATATTACTTTAGAAAAAAACTTTGTAAAATGGGTGTGACACCTACCATATTAAGTAGAATGAAATGAAAACGTTTTGCGGGGCGAAATCAAAAGCCCTTGGAATCTTGGAAGGAATACTGTTCGTGGTATTATATATATAAATAAATTAGCGGTATCCAACAGATGATGTTCTGGGTCACCCTGGTCCACATTTTGGTCGATATCTGAAAAACGCCTTCACATATACAACTACCACCACTCCCTTTTAGAAGCCTCATTAATACCTTTAATTTGATACCCATATCGTACAAACATTCTAGAGTCACCCCTGGCCCACCCTAATGGCGATATCTCGAAAAGGCGTCCACCTATAGACCTAATGTCCACTCCCTCTTAAAATGCTCAGTAACACCTTTCGTTTGATACCCATATCGTACAAACATTCTAGAGTCACCCCTGGTCCACCTTTATGGCGATTTCTCGAAAAGGCGTTCACCTATAGAACTAAAGCCCATTCCCTTTTAAAATACTCATTACCGCCTTTCATTTGATACCCATATCGTACAACCACATTCTAGAGTCACCCCTAGTCCACCTTAATGGCGATATCTCGAAAAGGCGTCCACCGATAGACCTAAGGCCCACTCCCTCTTAAAATGCTCAGTAACACCTTTCATTTTACCCATATCGTACAAACAAATTCTAGAGTCACCCCTGGTCCACTTTTATGGCGATATCCCTAAGTGGCGGCCACCTATAGAACTATGGAACACTCCCTCTTAAAATACTCTTTAATACCATTCATTTGATACACATGTCATACAAACGCATTCCAGGGTTTCCCTCGGTTCATTTTCCTACATGGTTATTTTCCCTTATATTGCCACCATAGCTCTCAGCTGAGTATGTAATGTTCGGTTACATCCGAACTTAACCTTCCTTACTTGTTGTAACTAACAATATTAGTTTTGTTATCTCGGAACCTGCGTCTTCAATTTCGCCACCAAACTTGCATCACCTGCCCTTAAAGCTTGAAATTCAGTTCTTTAAGTATTTCTGTATTCCTGCATCAAATATGAAAACATCGTTCCATTTTCGAAGATGTTATTTTAATCGTTTAAATTCTGCTTTACGTAGAATTGATTGGGATGCTATGCTTGGCGAAAGTGAAGTTGGAATGCCTTTCAATGTATTTAAAAATGAAATTCATAAGATCTGCGAAAAAATCGTGCCGGTATATAAAAAGAAGATTTATAAATCTCCCTGGCACAATAGTGAGCTCAAACATCTAAAAAATTTGAGAAACAAGTTCTTTAAAAAATATAAGTTTACTAATCAGCGTCGATTTTATGATTTGTTTACTGTTTATAAGAAAAAATTTAACAATCTTAATAAGTCTTTATATGCTAAGTACGTCAGAAATTTTGAGGTAAACATCAAGAGCAATCCGAAGAACTTTTGGAATTACATAAACTCCATGAAGAGCGTATCTAGCATACCGAAATCAGTATGCTATAATTGTAGCCAACTCTGTTAATGAGGCTGCTAATCTCTTTGCTGACTTCTTCTCGGCAAACTTTATCACAGATAATGATTTAACTGTGGAAGATACAGATAACATACACAAGTTAAATAAGTCTCCCTCCGCTAATAATTTTGGGTCACTTACTCTCACTGAGGCGGACATAGTTCAGGGGATTATAAAACTTAAAAATTCCTCCAGAACTGATATATTTCAGTTATTCTATTCAAAAATTTTCCTCCGCTAGTACGACCGTTAATGATTATATTCAATAAATCATTGGCATCGGGTATTTTTATTGATGACTGGAAACTTCCATTTTTAAGTCTGGCAACAAAAGTAACTGTTCTAATTACTGGCCTATTTCCAAATTGTCTACAACTTCGAAGCTTTTTGAACGTGTTGTCAATGACAAGCTTTACTTTAGTATTAAGCACCTGATTTGCGCCAATCAACATGGGGTTGTCCCGGCCAGATCCACATTAACGAACCTCGCTGTCTTTTCTGAGGATTGCTACGCGGCATTTAGTCGGGGTTTTCAGGTTAATACAATATACATAGACTTCTCCAAGGCTTCGATAAAATTTCTTATAAAATTTTAATTGCGAAATTAGCTTGTTATGGGTTCCACTCTACGTTCCTACAGTGGATTAAATCTTACCTGCACAACAGAAATAATGTTGTAAATATTGACGGTGTTTGTCCGAAACCATTTTGGGACACCTCTAGAGTGCCCCAGGGCAGTATTATGGGCCCTTTACTATTTATCTTGTTCATTAATCACATTAGCTCTTGCTTCTCATCTACCAAATTTCTGCTTTGTGCTGATGATCTCAAGATCTATTAGGAAATCAGTTGTTATAATGATGTCGTTGTTCTTCAATCTGAGATTAATAAGCTTTATATCTGGTGTGTTAAGAACCGTCTTTTCCTTAATATAAGTAAGTGCCACACTGTGACGTATGGTAAACTGCTGAGGCCACTTCATACCTCCTATCATATTGCAGACATCCAAAACTCGGAACAGTTCGTGTTGTATGTTGTAAGGGCCGCGTTGTCAGACTGAGAATTAGGGTGTGTGGCGCTTCAGGGTATAGGTTGGCGTTTCCAGATCCTGTCAATATCTATGACAGCTAAAAAACCTGGAGGAACCAGGTGTACTTGCCGCATAGGAAACGGTGATTGGAATTCGAGGTTTTGGAGGAGCTGCTGAGGAGCTCCTAGATTTTACCCTGTTCTGTGATTTCCTAGTGTTCCCTTGTATTAATGTGCCAGATAATGCTGCAACGTCACGATCTACCTTGCTTGACAATGATGACGCTGTGATACGCTGTTTGGCCACATTGGATCTGGAACTCCGCCTCCATTGAGATACACGTCTAAGCTTATAGTGACTTATTTTAGCAATTAAAGTGGCAAAAGATATTCATCACATTAGCATACTGCGGTTATTTGATCCCAGCTTTGGCGATATGTTTATTTATTGAATTAATTTTTCTACGCCTGTTAAATGGAGATTTATAATCCAGGGGTCCATGACTTGAACGTCCCTTAGCGAGTGAGTTGTGATGCCCATCGGAGCCGAATCGAGAAGCCAGCATATGTTAGCAGGTGGTCACAGAACGGTGTCTCTGCCGCATCATCGAAGAGCATAATTTTCGTTTGCCGATAGAGGACTTTACTTTTGAATAGTCGCATCTCGACAGTGTTTGGCAAGCGCTCCGAGTGCATATTTCTGCCATGAAAAGCTCTCTGCGAAAACTTATCTTGCAGATACCGTGCGGAGGCAGCATAAAATAAGTAGGTTCCGTCCCGCCAGTTTGTACGAAAAATTAAAAAGATGCACGACGCAAATTGGGAGAGAAACTCGGCCTAAAGTCTCTTCGGAGGTTATCGCGTCTTACATTCATTTTTTTACTTATAACTTTTTTGCCAATATCTCGAAATTTTGAAGGTATATTGACAAATTAGACTAATAAATATTTTGCTTAGAACTATTATATTTCTGTTATTCCGAGAAGGGACTTTGTAATGACGTGGCTCACTTGGTTTTTATAGTTAAGCAGGTTAAGGTAAGCATAAAAAATTATAAAAATTATGGTTTGATGATGTAATATCACCAGAGTACACAAACTAAGAGGACCTACAGTTAATAAACCTTGGCTTAAAACAGAGACTGCGGTTTCTATAGAGCCATTGAACGCTAAAAGTTCATATCTCGCTTCGTGGTCTATTTGCACCCAACTCTTCAGTTTGATTGCAATATTCAATTCCCTTTCCCCTCATTATTTGTTTCCATGGTACCTGGCAATTTTCAATTTATTATTAAAGCGGGTAAGCGCATAATTAATTTCATATTTATACAATCATATATCATATCAATCCGACCAAACCAAATCCATACTTTTGTAGGATTTTAATTTATTTTCATATAATTTTTTTTTTTTAAATTTCATAATAAAACGTATTAAAAATACGCACACGTGTACATTAATTTAAAATTTTTTCCGTTTTTCATTATTGTTGTGATTTTCAATTTTGACGCTACCTTCAATTTGGTTTGACAATTTCAATGGCTCCGTTATTGCGAATACCACAACAATTGTAAAATATATTCAGCGTTTTAAGTATGTCAAGGATACATGTATGTTTATCCGTGTATGTCTGTGTGTATGCAAAATGAAAAGAATAATAATGTCAAAGAAGGCGACAGCAAAAATAACAAAAGCAAAATTTTTGGCCCTTTAGCATTCTCTGCTGGGCTGGTGTAGATGATTATGGTCATTGTAATGATGACGATTAAATGTTGTGACGTTTTGATGAAATGGCATTTGTACTTACGTGCAGCTTCTCTGCAAAAATCGTTGGATCATGTGGTCCACTGGAGTACTTACCATTATACTCCACAGTAATGCAGCAATGGACCAACTCATGTTTCTACACGAACATATTGTAAGCCGACCATTGCTCGTTTTTAACGATTGTAATCACTACCCTGCAAAAATCGCGAGTACTCCATGCATGCATGTATGGAGTACTCGTTATGGACCAACCGAGTACTCCAAAATTAACCACAATTCATACAAAAAATATGGTCCAATTAACATTGCGATGTCCTAGGACTGGACCATATACTCCAGCTTCGCATTACATCAGAGTAATCCATGGAGTACCCACAGTCCAATAAACATCGTGTAGTGATTACAATCGTTAAAAACGAGCAATGATCGGCTTACAATATGTTCGTGTAGAAACATGAGTTGGTCCATTGCTGCATTACTGTGGAGTATAAATGTAATTACTCCAGTGGACCACATGATCCAACGATTTTTGCAGGGTTTTCGGAAGGTTGATGACGAAAGGGAGACACTCTCGTTACTAATCATATTTTAGTACTAAAATTATATGCCAGGTTGCTATTTATCATAACTCAAACGCTGAAGTGGCAGTCGAAGTAGTGATACGCCCATCGCAAACGATTGTATCTATTTTTTGCGTGCCACACAAGTATTTGTGGCACGAATATTAATGCCGTTATAATAAAATAAATAAAAATTGTTGATACTACGAGTACAATGCATTGTATTGTTGAGGCTTTATGGTCAACAGAGCTATGAAAATGCTTAAAAAAAATGAAATGGTACGAGTACGAGTAGAAAACGGGGAAGTGCATTAGACTGAAAGAGTAGCAAAAGACCGTTCCTAGGTTCTAAATTGGTGTTTGGAGGATTTCGCAAACAAAGTGGTAAGTGATTTTAATTGTAGCTTACTTTTTGGCTCAATAATAGCCTTTTATATACTTTAGAGTTTCTTCATAGACTTTGTTTCGAATTTTGAGCTACTCGCTTAGCGGACAAAAGAATGTGATCACGACCTCGGATCTCAAAATTATATTAACAGCAAATATTGAACTTTTTATGTTTGGCAGTTTAGAGTATCAACCACGTTAGAACGGAATAATTTGGTGCTATTTTGGGACTATCTTGAGGTCCAACTTCGGGACTATTTTAATACCGTTTCGAGATCACTTCGGGACTAAATCCCCATTTCTTACGTATAATATCAAGACTTTGTGGGAGCAATTTCGGGATAATTTTATTGATAAATTTGTTATTGTGATTGCAAAACGACCGTTTCATTATAATTGCTTGTATTTTTGGAGCGACTTTCGAGATTGTGTAAGGCATCATATCGGGATCATTTTGAGACTCTTTCCAGGATCATATTGGGACTATTTTGCAGCTGGGAAAGTTTTCTAGATTGCATCGAGACTATTTCGAAATCGTTTTGAGATTGTTGCCGGGATAATTTTGGAGCTATTTCGTTTCCGTTTCAAATTCACTTCGGAGCTATATCGGTATTGTTTATTGGAACTCTTGCTAATCGACTATTTGAATAGTTGTTATAGGTGTGTTTTAAGAATAATTTCCGGTTTTTCATGAGACGATTTTGGAATTATTTCGGGTTCATTCAGGATTGTTTTTCGCATCAATTTGGGACAATGTCCCGTTTTTCCGGGTTGTTTAAGAAATATTCCGCTATAATTTCGGGTCTGTCATTTCATTTAACTATCATTTCTGTAACTTTTTAGTATAATTTCGGAATTATCTATGGATGGCTTCAGGATAGTTTTCGGAATCTATTCGAAATAACTTCGTGACTGCTTTGAAGATAGTTAACGGACTATATCGGAATTGTTTTCATTATGGTTTCTTTATAGATTCGAAATATTTCGTGAGTATTTGCGGGACCACTTCAGAAATAAAGAGAATTTGGCGTACAGAGGCGTACATATATATATAATTAAATCAAATGTCAACTCATCAAGTAATAATTAAAGTACGATTTCGGTTGTGCATGGAAGCAACAAAAAATCAAATGTTTTTCAAATTTAGGCGTAGTGTTTTGCAATTTATTTTTGCTTCCCACTCTAATGTGTGAGTGAATGAATTTGCCTTTTTACTTGATTTTTACCCCAGATTAAAGTAAGAGCCTCTCTTTGCCCACCTTTACCACTTCACGATTTTTCTCAAAACGCTTAAATCAAAAGTTCACTTGAGTCAAGTGCGTATTTTATTTTATTTCCATTTTTTTTAGTTCTATGAACTTTATTAATCAGCTTATGTGCAAAATTCTTGTTGTACGAAATTGGCTAACTTCAAACTGGCCAATAAGTTACACCTTGGCTTGAGGAAATCAGCGAACGTTTGCATGAAACGCCATCCACAAAGAAAACTGCTAAGAAAATGGTCAGAAGTGAGGAAGCGTGTTGAAAAACAGGAAATTATAAAGGAAACTTTATGCGCTACGTACTCGCTGTTACAACAGTTATTCATAATAATAATTTATATAAGAATGTAAGTAAGAGTGCGAAAAGTTCATTTCGCCGTTGGTAGCAGAAAATAAACAATAAAAGGGAATTTGAAAAAATTAAAAATAAGTTCAAAATAAACATAAGGACAAGATTTTGCTACTCACTGCTCGCCAATTTCAACATTTTGTCTGCTGCACTAAGAAACTTTGAACAAGGGAAAAACGCAAAATAAATCTGCTGATTGAGGAAATGTAGAACAGTTGAAAAGAAAGTGTTATTACTTTACCGTTATCTTATATTGAAATGAAATAACATTGGACTAAAATAAAATACATAATAATTTTTGAGTAGGATTTCTTTCTCTAAGTTATTTGATAAGAATTGGACATCAACTCCTTGGAGAGAAAGCTTTGGACGATTATAACACCCTGTACTTTTAACCTCTTTGAGTTTGTAGCACCTAAGAGTATGCTTAAATAATGTTATTTCAAACTGAAAACAAAGTGTTTAAGATGGCGCTTGATAGCATTTATACGGCTTGTTGACAGGGTGTTCTTTATGGCGACGAAGACTGCAGGCGATTTTCAAGGAGATATTGAAAGAAAGAAATAAAATGAGAGAAAAGAAGAGGAAAGAAAAGAAAAGAAATGAAAAGAGAAAGAAAGATAAGAAAGGAAAGGAAAGATAAGATAAGGAATGGAAAGGAAAGGAAAGGAAAGATAAGATAAGGAATGGAAAAGAAAGGAAAGATAAGATAAGGAATGGAAAGGAAAGGAAAGGAAAGGAAAGGAAAGGAAAGGAAAGGAAAGGAAGGGAAAGGAAAGGAAGGGAAGGGAAAGGAAAGGAATGGAAGGGAAAGGAAAGGAAAGGAAAGGAAAGGAAAGGAAAGGAAAGGAAAGGAAAGGAAAGGAAAGGAAAGGAAAGGAAAGGAAAGGAATTGAAATGAAAGTAAAGGAAAAGAAAGGAAAGGAAAGGATAGGGAAGAAAAGGAATGGAAAGCAAAAGCAAAGGGGGGAAAGGAAAGGAAAGGAAAGGAAAGGAATGGAAAAGACAGGAAATGAAAGGAAAGGAAAGGAAAGGAAAGGACAGGAAATGAAAGGAAAGGAAATGAAAGGAAATGAAAGGAAAGGAAATGAAAGGAAAGGAAAGGAAAGGAAAGGAAAGTAAAAGAAAGGAAAGGAAAGGAAAGGAAAGGAAAGGAAAGGAAAGGAAAGGAAAGGAAAGGAAAGGAAAGGAAAGGAATGGAAAGGAACAAAACGAACATGAAAAGGAATCGGTCGGAATATATTATAAATTCGTTAATGACGGTTTGTTATCGATGAGTTATCGGTTTTTTATCGACAGACTATGGGCATATTATGGATATGTTATCCATTTCTAATCGACAAGCTATCGGCTACACCAAAGTCCTGTGTTCAAGTTCCAGGAAAAACAACCTTAAAAATTTTGGAAAAAGTTCCTTCAATTTGAAAAAAATTTCCTAAGCGAAGGCGCCAGTCGGCAGTGATTTATAAAATCTTCCATGAAATGCTTCTCCTAGAAAATTGATCTGCCTTGCAGATGCTGTTTGTAGTCGCAGCAAAGAATATAGGTCCCCTCCCTCTAATTTATGGGAAGAACTAAAAATAATCACTACGCAAATTGGAAGAAAATCTCGACCTAAATCACTTTGGAGGTGAGTCACCACCCTTTTTTCTCTTTTTATAGATGTCTTATTGATGACATATAGACTAGTTAACGTTTTGTTATCGAATTTAAAAAAAAAATTTATTTTTATAACCAAGGTTATTTCATTTTTTACGACCGAGTTATAGCTTTGTTTTGAAAAACCTATCGGCTTGCTATCGAAACCTTATCGAATCATAATCGAAAAGTAAGAAGTTTGTTATCGATCTACTATCGAGCAATTGCTTTGTCATAAAACAGATACTGGTAGAACTTCAATATAAAATCAATGACATTTCTGCATACAAGAAACCACGATAATAATTTACAAAGCTTTCTCAAAAGGTGACAAAATGATTATTTCTGTTAAACTAATCCCCGTTGTCGTACATATAATTCCTGCCCCTGTTAGAGGTCATATAGAAACTCAGCATCTTTCCATTCAGCTTCAAAAAACGTGTGCGGGTTGAAGATCCTTTCTCTATTAAATTAGTATCAATATAATGAGAGTCATCTGATAATATTATCTTGATTAATATATGCTGGAAGGCGATTAAGACTGCATGTTATGCAATCAGCATATTAACCCAGAAAAAAAATTATTAAGAAAATGCAACACAAATCCGTTTCATAAAAGCAAGTGGATCAATTTTATTTTCCACTTATGCCATAAGCCCAGCATAAAAATATTTACCATCACTTAAAAGAAAATTTTTCTCAATAATAGCGATTATCTTTCAATCAGCAATACATCGAACAGCTAGCCGTAATGAAGGACATCTCAGCAGCAGCACATCCCACTAACACACACGCAAATGCATAACAACTTGCAACAGTAAAGCTGCAAGTTCCTCACCCAAAGCACACCCTCACACACACACCTACGTTGTTTGTGTTTATGTAGCAGGCACTGAGAGCTTTTTAGCAAGTTGCAGTTTGCATTTTTACTGTACTTTCACTTATTTACGTGTTTTGTATGTATGTCTGCATGTAGGTATCTACTTACATAGTTAACAATTATAAAAACAAACATAATTTACTTATAGTCATTAATTTTGCAATTAAAATTTCATCAAAGTGCAGCTTAACTACTTAACTTGTACTCGAGTTTAATAGCCAATTTCCATAATTAGGAGATGTCCCTTGTAGCTTGTAGCAAGTAAAAGTCCTGCTTTGGGCATAAGTATGTACTTATATGGATGCATATCCAAACATATGAAGGCTTGCATGCATGTAAAACTCTGACATACCCAGAGCTCATTGATTCATTCATCTAAATTGCTCTTTTCTCGTATCTACTAATGTTTTTATTTTATTTTTTTATTTTTTTGCCACTTTGTTATTTTATGCTAATAACACCTCGCCTCTTACTGAGTACTTGCACATATGTACATATGAATGTGTATGTGTGTATATGAGCTACAACGAATAGTTGGCTGGTTGTCACTTGCCTCATTTGTTGATTTTAATCAAGTGAATCTATTAAAAATTGACAGCTTGAGGATATTGTGTGCTCATATTCAAGAATGTCTCTGTATGCAGGTAAATAGTACATGTACCTACACATATCCACACGTGTGTATGTATACGACTAATATAAATCATTACAGTGTATAATTTTTATCTAATAAGAAATTTTGATTTAGCAGAGCATGTGTTATCGAAGTTCTAAAAATACCTTTTTTTGATTATTTTATTGATTATTTGTTCTTATTATTATTGAATATTTCTGACTATCAAATGACTCCTATGAAACTTCAATTAACTAAAGGTCATGTCTGACGTTTGGAACGCTTCCTTTCTAACAATTTTTATTGAAACTTTTTCCTTAAAAACTTATTTCAACAAATATATAATTTCTAATAATGCATCAAATGCTGCAGCTTAAATGCGTTTAATAGCGCTTTGTTCATCACCTAAACCACCCAAATCTGTTTAGATCCATATATGCGACTTTAATGACCTCATACTTCACACAGCTTTCACTATAGATTATGATGCGTAAATATTGACCAAAGCAAATTATATGCATTGAAAATCAACACATACAGTACAGCGAGTGTAGGTTTTACGTGAGTACCTGTCTTAGAAAACCTAACTTCACACATGCACCAAGTACACGAGTCAAAGCAAGCTTGACCAGCCCCCACGGATCGCTTACCTTGGTACCAATCGATAATGTGAGTGGAGACATCATCACCTTGGTGAGGTTGGAGGCCTATCTAACACCTCGTCCATTCTATGGGTCATGGCACCCGGTTGCAATGCAACTCCACATTCGCGCTAACCAACTCTTACCGCATTCGGATATCAACCACAGCCACCACGATGCTCCCAAAAGAGACCTACCGCAACGAACAGAAACGGAGCAAGCTCCGCGGGCTATCTGTTCCCCGTGGTACCACTTTAAAGTCTTGGTATGACTTTCGCAGCCGAAGCCACTTCCGGTTGAGTATCCACCTACTACGGACCATCCACCTATGAGGTGGGGTTAGAACCCCCCCCCCCCCCCCATACATCCACGGACACACACACAAATCAACCACCACGATCACCACCACGTCTTCTCCGTCTAAACACCTACAGAGCATACCTATTGAGCAAATCAATAGTCCGACTAGTGGAGAGCGCTCCACTTACATCAACCCTTCCCTCCTCAAAACTAATTCCCCAACTACCCATATCCTTTATGTCCGAGTACTCCGGACACTCACACAACACATGCATCTGCTCCTCCCGCAACGCACCACATACACACGCATTAAGAGGACCATGGCCCGTAAGCAGAAGGCCCAGACTCAGATTAAATCTGAAGTCTGGACTTTCCGCCACAAATGAAACGTCCCGGATATACTCGTACGTTACCCTGCCATTGCGACTATTGTTCCAACGCTCCTACTACTTCCCTCTAACCACCCCTTCTAACAGACGCCTATTTTCCAACGATCCACTCTCCACATTATTGTGGGCGGCCCATTCAGCCTCCAACAGCCGCAAACTTGTCCACCTTCGCAGCCTAAAAGAAACAGCAAGCTGTATTACTATCAGGTCGAGAGGCGGTGAACCAAGAAGCACACATACAGTACAGTCGGAAAGTATTCGAGCAAGATAAAAAAGATGTTGATGTTGAAATATCCTCAGAATTGTATTTTTCCAAGTTGAAAATGGTCAAGTGAAAGAAAATGTCCGTCGAAATACGAACCCAAACATTATTTTGCATAAAACAAGGAAAAACTATCCAGAAATAGCCAAAATTTTTAAAAAATATCTCTGTGTTCAGTTCATACGGCCATTAGAAAATATCGGGAAACTGGACAAAATACTAACTGGTCGACCAAGAAAGACAAATCAAAATACCGTCAACAAAATACATGTAATAAGTAAGGCCAATCGAAGGAAATCTGCATCACAAATTCGTGCTGAAATCAATGAAAACTTGCATTCACCAATATCGCTCAAGACAGTCAAAAGCCGGCTTAAAGAAAACGGTACGATTTGACGCATTGCTGTCATAAAGCCACTTCTACGGCCAGTAAATAAACAGAAAAGACTGAAGTTCGCTTAAGAACATATTGACTGGACGATGGATCAGTGGAAACCATTTGTATGATAGGTTAGGTTAGGTTAGGGTGGCTGCCCGAGGGCACACTTAGGCCAGTAGTTCTAGGCCCGTTGTGATACCACGAAAAACACCGTTACCTTTCCTCTTCGAACCATTTTGAGGACCTGATGAAAGCTACTAGGTCCTTGACGTCATACTCCACAACCTGACTCATAGTATCAAGAAACGGAGCTCCCAGAAAGCGCTGCCGTGCTCCGCTTAGCGCTGGGCAGTTCAAATGAGGTGAACCACCGTTTCCTCCTCCTCATCTTCTTTACAACTCCTACAGCAACGACGATAAAGCGCTCCTAGCCTTTCTGCCTGCCTACCTATGAGGCAATGACCCGTTAGTGCCCCCACAAGTGTGAAAATTGTATCCCTTCTTAGGTTGTACACGTGACGGGATCTTTTAGGATCCCATTTAGGCCAGGTTTCTTTCGATGTTCGACATCCCGGTGTTTGTAGCCATCTTTCGTCGGCTCGACGGTAGATGTGCTCTTTTAGCATTATCTTGCATGTGGACAGGGGCATACCTAAGCGTTCTTGTCCAGGAAGAACCTGCTTGGTTGTACCCTGCCTAGCGAGTTCATTAGCAATGCAGTTTCCCTCGATATCCCTATGTCCAGGGACCCATGTGAGGTGTACACGTTTCTGTTGAGCCATCTCTTGAAGAGATCGGCGACAGTTAGTGCTAGTTCAGAATTGAACGAGTGGGAGCCCAGAGATTTTATGGCAGCTTGGCTGTCGCTGAAGATAAAAATTTCTTTGCCGACAATGTATGTCCCTATCCTAGCTGCGGCTTCCATTATGGCTGCAACTTCTGCCTGGAATACACTGCAGTGGTCGGGTAGTCTGAATGAGAGCTGGAGGTCAAGGTTCCTTGAGTATACTCCACCCCCAACTCTCCCGTTTAGCTTGGAGCCGTCCGTGTATATGGAAATGCTGTTGCTCATAGCAAGGCACTTATCCGACTCCGTCCAGTCATCCCTGCTGGGTATGTTTATCTTAAAGTTGGTTTCCGCAACTGTTGTGGTCGCACAGCGATCCGTGCTAGGAGGGAGAAAACTGTATTTGTTTAGTATACTTGAGTGTCCTGTGGTCCTGTTGTTGCAGCACGACAACTCCCTTAGACGCAGGGCTGACGTTGCCGCTGCTCGATGACCAGCAAGATCAAATGGAAAGATGTCAAGAATGACCTGATGAGCTTCGCTAGGCGTTGTTCTTAGAGCCCCGCTTATGCTTATCATGCTGGATCTGTGGACTTTACCCAACAAATTTAGGTTTGACGCCTTGCTCAAGGCTGGCCACCATACGACTACCCCATACAGCAGTATGGGTCTGATAATCGCGGTATAAATCCATCTGCATATGTTGGGGGTGAGTCCCCATTTTTTGCCAATGGCTCTTTTACACGTATATAATGCAATGTACGCTTTCTTTTGTCGCTGGATAAAGTTGTCCTTCCAGTTCAGCTTTTTGTCTAAAACTACGCCTAGAAATTTGGCTTTATCTGCCAGGCTTAGGCGCACCCCATTTAGTTCTGGTAGGTTCAACGATGGTATTTTGTATCGTTTGGTATATAAGACAAGCTCTAGTTTATCGGAGTTGACGCTGAGTCCACATCGGGAAGCCCACAACGAAACCTCTCGCAATGCTACCTGCATCAAGTCGCATAAAGTTTGAGGGAACTTGCCTCTGTAGATAATCGCTAGGTCATCAGCATATGCCACGACCTTCCCGCTCCTCCAACTATTATCTCTTAATAGCGAGTTAACCTTTAGGTTCCATAGTAAAGGGGAAAGGACACCACCCTGGGGCGTGCCCCTTGCGACAAATCGTGTTATCTCAACCTTCCCCAGTGAGGAAAGTACTTTCCTTCCCCTGAGCAGTTGATCAATTAGTCCCACTAGGGGTCTATTTACATCCAGATCAGTTAAAGCATTGTCAACGGCGTCTGGACTTATATTGTTGAATGCTCCTTTAATGTCTAGGAAGGCCACAAGACAATAATCCTATTTGTATGATAAGACGAATTAAAATTTGAACTTTTCAGTAACCAAATCCTTCAATATGTTCGCAGAAGCGTCAATGAAAGATTCAAAGCAGATTATATTGTGCCAACTGTGAAACATGGCGGTGGCTCAGTGATGACTTGGGGATGTTTCAGCTACGCTGGCATTGGTCAACTAAAAAAAATTGAAGGAATTATGAAAAAAGAGCAGTATCACAGTATACTGCAACGACATGCAATACCACCTGGCCTTAATTTGATTGGTCGTGGATTCGTTTACCAACAAGATAATGATCCGAAATATACATAAAAGCTTTGTATTCCTTATTTAGAACTAAAAAGTCGCAGGTGACCTTTACAGAGTGGGGTGTTCACCAAAATCCTCCGATTGAAATCCCATCGAGCTATTTTGGGAAGAAGGATCGACGTGTGAGAGATCTAAATCCAACAAGCCTTGCTGACCTCTGGGATTGTTTGAACGAAGCGTGGAATAATATTCCACATCAAACACTTCAAAACTCATCGAAAGAATGCCGAAATTGTGCACTGCAGTCATCAAAGCAAAAGGTGGCCATTTTCACAAAAAAATCGCTTAAAGTACCGTACTCACAGTTTTCTTATACATTTTGATGGAACTTTCAGTAAAATACATTAAAACTGTCCTTGGATCATAGAACTTCGTTGAATATTCAATACTACTGCGAACATGTGAATAATACTTTAATAAATGATATGATAAACTGACAAAAACAACTTTTTTCATCTTGTTTTAATACTTTCCGACTGTACTGTACGTATGTATAATGTACATATATATTAGACAAATACAACTAAACCGCCCATAGCTACATGTTCAGATAAGTTGTTAGAAACCAGTTTTGCCGAGAAGAGAAAACGGCTCAATTAATTCGCGATAAATTTTTTCAGGAACTGCCCTTTGGACTTTGTTAGATTATATAAGATTATGGTGTCTTGCCGCCAGCACAAGGGGAGACGCTCAGGCGCAAGCTGATTTCTTAACGCCTTCAGTTATGTAATGCAGCGCAGATTTTTTTGATTTCAGAAAACTTGATCTCAGATAATAGTCTACCAAGTACTGATTTGTACATTTCATATTGTCGCTGCAGGGGCGACGAAAATAAGATGTTGGGATACCCATCTCGGAAGGTTGTTGAGATTGTTTTCGACATTAAAATCTTGGGATCTCAACTGCCTCGTCTGCTAAATATGTGCACTAATACTTTCATATTAGCATTTTTCCTTTCCTTTTTATCATACCAAAAGCAAATAATATTGTAACGAATTTGCTGCAAATCCTCTTATTCGCCCTTTTGCTAGGTTCATATCGCTAAACTGTTGAATAAATAACTCCAATATTGAATACTGGAAAAATGGCCTTTATTAAAATACTTCACAATACACTCAAACTGTGCAACGAATAGCTTAATAACCAAACTGATAGCTTAAATGAAACTGACTTTCAAAATAATACTGCTATTGCTCGCTAGATATCGTCTTAGTCGTAACTGCTTGACAACTCAAATCGAACTAAATTACAGCGCCTCTACATCTTTCGCCTTTTATACTCTTTGGTTTCCTCGTTCGCCTCTTCTAGATGCTTCCAGAATCTACTAGTCCAGTAGCTCTCAAACCTCTCAGCTGTAACTACAATTGCACAATTTTATAGTTTTTCTCATTGCATACTTATAGGAGTATCTCAGATATATGCATGTGTATACGTACATGGTACATATATGTAGACGCAGTTATTGTTTCGTTTATGTAGATACATAATGGTTGAATTATTGATGTGCATTCACGTCACTGCTTAGCATCGCTTAGAGCTGGCAGCACTCCTTAGTTTTGCTAATATTCGTAACAATATTAAACTCGAAACTGCTTCAGACAAAGTTAGGTGTTAAATCATAGAATCAACGAAGGCCCGTTTTCCATAGTAGCTCAACCTATTATGATATTGGGTGGACAGATTACTTCATTCCGCATATGCGAAAGTGTTATTCCTTCTATACTTTGGCGAACCCATATCTTTATTAGAGTTGGAAAAGTTGCACCATATGCGATACGATTAGACGGCGATTTTTCTATAATAACAGAGAGGGTGGAGTGTGAGGTTTACTGTGCTGAACCGGCAATAAGCAGCACGTACCTATGTGCTAGAATGCAAGGACACACTAGAAATGGGTGGAACGATGATAAGCTTATAGCTGTATATATAACGAAAAGGTAGATGAACTGGAAAATGAGAGTGCAACGCTTGAAGCATATTCGGTAGGGGTTAAAAAGGAGGACGGAAAAGTAGGGCATGATAAACCAAGCGGTGCAAATGCAAAGTGTCAAAGATCACTCGCAGTTGGGCCATTATAGTGACACTATGGAAAAAATCAGCTTAAGTGGACCGGCCAAATCAACAGAGCTTTCAGAAGACTATAAAGGGCTATGTAAAGAAGGCTTCCAAAATTGTGGACATGAAGGGTCCCTTCCACTCCGCCCACACTGCCGATATTGTTGCTTTTTGATGAGGCTACGGCTTTCTGTAGATATTTGGGGTGTAAATAAAGAAGTCTAACAGACGCACAGTGGGACTAGTATTATGTCTCCAATAGAAGCAAGTCAGTACATACACACATAAATAGACAGAAATGTGTTTATATCCAGGTTGTGCTTGTACATAGAGTGTTGAAGCTTCGATGAGATAAGGGTTGTTTTGAAAAGATAAAATAAGTCAAGATTTGGCCATTCCAGTGCGTCCGTTAACACAATAAGTTGCATAAAAATTGAGATATCTTTGTAAAGCTTGGTAAACTGATTTATCTGGTATTGAAAATGGGCGAAATCGAACAATAACCACGCCCACTTTTTCGCTATGGAAAACTTCGAAAAAAGCAAAAAAAAAAAACCTGATGAACTATTTCCAAAAACAGATAAAGTGTTGAAACTTGGCGAGTAGGCTGTCTTTTTAACCCAAAATATAAAGTACCTAAAATTTTTATAAAAGTTCGTAAAGTTTCGCAAAAAAAATGGAAACAGAAAATTCAATATTTTTGCGATATTTAACTTAATTGTACTGATATTTCACCCAAGAGGTAATATGGTTAAGAAAATTACGAGAGTGAGAAAAAAACGTTTGATGGGCATGGCTCCGACCCTTTCTCAGTTAGTCTTCTATAGAACTATTAATGTCATACATCACAAATAAGTAAAGATTGAGATATCTCTACCAAATTTGATACAAGATCTTATCTGAACTCAGATTATAAGCACTATTTTTCCATGTCAAGAAAATGGAAAAACTGGGACAATGCTTTAGCAAATACAAGCAAAGTGGTGAAACTTGGCGAGTGAATTAACTTTGTTGTACAAAATTTAAATTAGGTAAAATTTGGCAAATGAAATGCGAAGCAACGCCCCCATTTAGTAGACAAAATTTAGAACATTTGCAAGCCGTTGAAATGACTTTGCAATTACGCAAAAGTATGGTTTACAGGTTTATATATACATGTATATCTAAGTAAAATGGTTGAGGTCGACGGCCAATTTTTTAAAATAAATGCTTACAAATTTAACCCAACCATTAGGCGGATTTTTGTTACATGTATAGACATGTGCACTTAAATTTTATATGGACTACTGTGTAACTTTATCTACATTTATGAAATTGGTGCGCAGAAAATTAGTATGAATTATAATCAGTTGCAACTGAGATTGATTTCTGCATTTCATCTCTACACTAATCTCCACTACTATGGCCACAATACGTGTGAGTCCACTATTCTTCGCAAGCGATTCAGCTATAAAAAATAAATAAATGTAAGACACGATAACTTTTGAAGAGATTTTAGGCTGAGCTTCTCTTCCAATTTGCGTCGAGCTCTTTTTTTTAATTTTTCCTACAAATGGGCGGGACGGGACCTGCCTCTTTTATGCCGCCTCCAAACGGCATCTGCAAGGCAGATGAGTTTTCACTGAAAAGCTTGCCAAATCACTTCCGAGGGGCGACCCCTATTAGGAAATTGTTTCTAATTGAAACACTTTTTTCTAATTCGATTCAGCTATAGGTTATACAATAAAGGCAACAGAAATGAGTATCTCCGCTATACAGAGCAACTCATTTTGCAGCGAATTGTTTACCACTGCTGCGAGTCTTCAATAATTTCCGCTAGATGGGTCTCTCAAACATCATCTAAGTGATGATAAGCGTTTTTTTTTTTGGACCCCCAATACAGTTGTATATATACATGTAAAAAAGCAAGGCTTATATTTGCTCTATGGGCGATTCTCGGTAAACTGTACAATTTCACCGGCGGATTTGGAATGAAAATTTTTCTTAGATAGTAGTTGTCCGGATTTATTTTTGTTATCATTATCTTATTTATAAATAGACAAGATGAAAAAATGTGGAACCGGTTTCTGCTAAACTATAATTCTAAGGTATATAAATTATATATGTGTTGATAGGAAATTTTGAGCTGCACTGTTGTCCATAAATAAAAAAAATTTGAAAAATCACTTTAATATAAAAAATTAAAATAAAAGTCACACCACTACACATGCACTTATTCATACTATAGACACGCTGTGTGTGTGTACTTGCTTTTTGTGTACGATGCTGAATTGTGAGCATGGCCGAGGAGTTGCTTTGTACACAATAAAAATTAAACAAAAATATATGGCTGATCATGCATCAAGTCTATTTCTTTTCTTTTCTTTGCTTTCCTTTCTTTTCCATTCTATTCTTTTATTTTCCTTTCCTATGTTTACTTTTCTTTACTTTCTTTTCCTTTCCTTTTTATCATACCAAAAGCAAATAATATTGTAACGAATTTGCTGCAAATCCTCTTATTCGCACTTTTGCTAGGTTCATATCGCTAAACTGTTGAATAAATAACTCCAATATTGAATACTGGAAAAATGGCCTTTATTAAAATACTTCACAATACACTCAAACTGTGCAACGAATAGCTTAATAACCAAACTGATAGTTTAAATGAAACTGACTTTCAAATTAATACTGCTATTGCTCGCTAGATATCGTCTTAGTCGTAACTGCTTGACAACTCAAATCGAACTAAATTACAGCGCCTCTACATCTTTCGTCTTTTATACTCTTTGGTTTCCTCGTTCGCATCTTCTAGACGCTTCCATAATCTACTAGTCCAGTAGCTCTCAAACCTCTCAGCTGTAACTACAATTGCACAATTTTATAGTTTTTCTCATTGCATACTTATAAGAGTATCTCAGATATATGCATGTGTTAGTGCATTGACTCTCCGCTGCTCGTATACGTACATGGTACATATATGTAGACGCAGTTATTGTTTCGTTTATGTAGATACATAATGATTGAATTATTGATGTGCATTCACGTCACTGCTTAGCATCGCTTAGAGCTGGCAGCACTCCTTAGTTTTGCTAATATTCGTAACAATATTAAACTCGAAACTGCTTCAGACAAAGTTAGGTGTTAAATCATAGAATCAACGAAGGCCCGTTTTCCATAGTAGCTCAACCTATTATGATATTGGGTGGACAGATTACTTCATTCCGCATATGCGAAAGTGTTATTCCTTCTATACTTTGGCGAACCCATATCTTTATTAGAGTTGGAAAAGTTGCACCATATGCGATACGATTAGACGGCGATTTTTCTATAATAAGAGAGAGGGTGGAGTCTGAGGTTTACTGTGCTGAACCGGCAATAAGCAGCACGTACCTATGTGCTAGAATGCAGGGACACACTAGAAATGGGTGGAACAATGATAAGCTTATAGCTGTATATATAACGAAAAGGTAGATGAACTGGAAAATGAGAGTGCAACGCTTGAAGCATATTCGGTAGGGGTTAAAAAGGAGGACGGAAAAGTAGGGCGTGATAAACCAAGCGGTGCAAATGCAAAGTGTCAAAGATCACTCGCAGTTGGGCCATTATAGTGACACTATGGAAAAAATCAGCTTAAGTGGACCGGCCAAATCAACAGAGCTTTCAGAAGACTATAAAGGGCTATGTAAAGAAGGCTTCCAAAATTGTGGACATGAAGGGTCCCTTCCACTCCGCCCACACTGCCGATATTGTTGCTTTTTGATGAGGCTACGGCTTTCTGTAGATATTTGGGGTGTAAATAAAGAATTCTAACAGACGCACAGTGGGACTAGCATTATGTCTCCGATAGAAGCAAGTCAGTACATACATACATAAATAGACAGAAATGTGTTTATATCCAGCTTGTGCTTGTACATATAGTGTTGAAGCTTCGATGAGATAAGGGTTGTTTTGAAAAGATAAAATAAGTCAAGATTTGGCCATTCCAGTGCGTCCGTTAACACAATAAGTTGCATAAAAATTGAGATATCTTTGTAAAGCTTGGTAAACTGACTTATCTGGTTTTGAAAATGGGCGAAATCGAACAATCACCACGCCCACTTTTTCGATATGGAAAACTTCGAAAAAAGCAAAAAAAAACACGTGGTGAACCATTTCCAAAGACCGATAAAGTGTTGAAACTTAGTGATTAGGCTGTCTGTTTAAACCAAAATATAAGGTACCTAAAATTTTTATAAAAGTTTGTAAACAGAAAATTCAATATGTTTGCGATATTTAACTTAATTGTACTGATATTTCATCCAAGAAGTAACATGGTTAAGCAAATTACGAGAATGAGAAAAAAACATTTGAAGGGCGTGGCTCCGACCCTTTCTCAGTTAGTCTTCTATGGAACTATTAATGTCGTAAATCTAAAATAAGTAAAGATTGAGATATCTCTACCAAATTTGATACACGATCTTATTTGAACTCAGATTATAAGCACTCCTCTCTTTTTCCATATCAAAAAAATGGAAAAACTGGGGCAATGCTTTAGCAAATACAAGCAAAGTGGTGAAACTTGGCGAGTGAATTAACTTTGTTGTACAAAATTCAAATTAGGTAAAATTTGGCAAATGAAATGCGAAGCAACGCCCCCATTTAGTAGACAAAATTTAGAACAAAGTGCAAAACCGGCGATTTTTTGAAATGTTTGTATGGTGAACCCCCAGGGGGGTTCCAGAGGGTGTGCCACTGGCACCGCTGGATCGGGCCTCCAAAGTAAGTGGGGGTCTGTCATACATTTGGACTCGATTGGAGCACCAATCTAAGTGGGTCAAAGTGAGATTTTGCAAAATTTGCCCCTACCAAAAAGTTCGACCCAAATTGGGGTACACCAGAATTCGTTTTAGAGGTATGGTTCCTTCCGCAAAGTTTCTTATTTTGATCCCTAGAATATGATTTTCATAGAGTAATGAGCTATTTTTAAATCGACTCGCCCTACTATACATGTAACAAAAATGCGCCTATTGATTAGGTTAAATTTGTAAGCATTTATTTTAAAAAATTGGCCGTCGACCTGAACCATTTTACTTAGATATACATGTATATATAAACCTGTAAACAATTTTTCTCTAATATCAATTACAAGAACCATTGTATAAAGCAATATGAGCAAAGCTCGCTAATTAAATACATATGATCATGTTGATATAATAGTAACAGCGGAAGTATTAAAAAAACAAATACTGTAAAAATCCGAACAAATGTTACTAAGCTTTCAAAAGCGCGCCTAAAAATCATATCCACACCATTAGGAATAAATTACATACAGAGTGTATGTGCCTACATGCTGATCAAAAGGAATAGAAACAAAAAGGCAACTCTTAGAGACCAATTGTACAGCGAACAACGGAACATTCATATGGCGCAGCAGCTAAAGTCTTGCACTGATATGAATGTTGGAGGTTCGAGTTCAACGCTCAGCTCCCGAAAAGCTAGCTGATGAAGAAGTGAAATTCAGAAACATGTCCTAGTAACTATCGCCGTTTGTAAACTTACAATTTTTCTCTAATATCAATTACAAAAAATTTAACATAAAAGTCACACCACTACACATGCACTTATTCATACTATAGACACGCTGTGTGTGTGTACTTGCTTTTTGTGTACGATGCTGAATAGTGAGCATGGCCGAGGAGTTGCTTTATACACAATAAAAATTAAACAAAAATACATAGCTGATCATGCATCAAGTCTATTTCTTTTCTTTCCTTTGCTTTCCTTTCTTTTCCATTCTATTCTTTTATTTTCCTTTCCTTTGTTTTCTTTTCTTTGCTTTCCTTTCTTTCTTTCCCTTTCCTTTCCTTTCCTTTTCTTTCCTTTCCTTACCTCTTCTTTATTTTCCTTTACTTTCTTTTAATTTTCTTTTTATTTCCTTTCTTTTACTTTCATTCCTCTTCCATTCATATTCCTTCCTTTCCTTTCCTTCCTTTCTTTTCCTTTCCTTTCCTTTCCTTTCCTTACCCGTCCTTTCTTTTCCTGTGATTGAATTTCGACCACTGAGCGAACTCTAGTGTAATAAAAAACCTAAATTTTTCACCATTCTACAACAACTGTAATGAAAAAAAGTTATTCATAAATATGTAGAACAGGGTGGCTACTTAATGCTGTTGTTAACTATTTAGTATATTAATTGTTTTGTCGGACTAAATTAGACCTTTTATGTGCTTTTATGTGTGCTGCTTAACATAATTTCGAAATCAAAGTTATAAAATTGAAAAAAATTTAAAATTGAGAATATGATTTTGCCACGTAACTGACATTTCGACTTTACGTGCTGAATACGACGCTTGTACTTAAAGTTTTTTTATATTCTATAACCTTTCAAGATATAAAATAATCGGTATAATAAACTTATTTGTTTTCTTGTAATAACATACCACGTAACTGACCTGTTTTTTTTTTACATCGTCGTTTTCTCCACTTTACTGCTATGCCAAACACTCAAGTGTCCTTAACACGGAAACTTGTAAATACAAAAAATGTCAGTGCGATCGTCCTCTGTCATACTCTATATTTCGCAGTGTCAAATTGTCCACCAGATCGTGACAATGACAGCATAATGGAAAGCGGGCGAAATTGTTCAAAACTGATGGACAAAATTCGATACGTAATTTATGTCTCGAAATCGCCTTTTTTCATCACAAATCTATTCATAAACAAAAGTTTTAACGAAAGGCAATAAAATCATGCCAATTTTTCGTACATATTTTTGAAATAAATCAATGATACTTCGACCGAGATTTGAAAAACGTTGTTGAGGTATGCCACGCAACTGACATTTGGGGTATATAGTATAATCTCATAGACGTTCTATTCAAATATTCGACTGTTTATGCATGAGCTCTATTTAAACACATCAAAACTAACCAAATAACATCAAACTTGTACAGTCAATTATTGATTTTCCTGCTAATAACACCAATGGACACAAATTGTACAGTTTACTGAGAATCGCCCGTATAACTATTTATGGTTGGGAACAGCATTAGGCTAAGGTTAAGCTTATGATCGAGCGTAATCGCATCGAGCGATGCGACGAGAATCGCTGTTAGCGATAAATTATATTAATGCATATGGAGATGCTTATGACAAAGCGATTTAGCGTAAAGCAAATTGAGCGATTACAAACGACAAAAGCGACGAAAATTTGCAACCAAAATATTTTGACTCAGTTGAGCGAAATTAGCGAAACAATATGGATGTTTTTATTGAAAAGGTACGTGACAAGCAGTGTTTGTGGAACTTGCTTCATGCAGATTACCACAATTGTGATTGGATGCACTTGATATTTTTTTCTTATGTATACTTTTTAAATATTTTTTTCGTAACAAATAGCTATTTTCTAATAATACAATTTTACGAGTTAATGTACGCATGTTGCTTTCTCTACACTGCCACAACGTGAATAAAAAGATGTTGAGTTATATTGTTGAGCATTCCACCGCTTGCGATTTCGCTCAACTATAAACACTCAATCGTCGGCGATAACGCTAGCGAAAATGTTACAAGCGATGGAATGTTTCTCGTCGCATCGCGTGATGCGATTACGCTCGATCATAAACTTAACCTTAAGAGTGGTGATATGGTAGTGGAAAAGACGAAAATATGAAAATAATTCAAATGGTTTAAACTTTTAATACCATAAAATAAACAAAAATTAACTAATTTTAACGAAATATGAAAAAAATTACAATGATTGAATTAATAGCCTCTTACGTAAGACTATATTTGCCTCTGTACCAGTTTAATACATCATTGAATGATCTGAGTCAATGTACGGAACATTTTCCTTTAACAAATGTATTAACATATATGTATGTAACTAAATAATTAATATAGAGCGGTAAACGACTCACACAATAAAGAATTAAAATTGAAACACCTTATAGTCGTTTATATATATATATGTTTGCTTTATTTGGCAAAACAATTGTTTCGACACTCGCGAAGTGTCATCATCAGTTGCTAGTTATCAACTAACCATTGTCTACAAATATAAACAAAGTATGCCTATGCAAATCAAACATTCAAAATTTTTGTAAAAGCTAATGCAATGCGAAAATAATAAAAAGAGAGTTTAAACAACAACAACAAAATACAAAAGTAATTATGTACATATGTATGTAATATGTAATAACAATATATGGAACAATCTAAGTTTACTGGAATGCTGTGAAGAGACTCGAGTACAGTGGGCCTGTATCACGATTTACAGAATCATTTTTGTTTACATATATATGTAGAGATTCTAAAATGTTTAATTTTTTAATATTACATTCCGACTTAATTAACTGGCAATCGTCCTCACTTATTGAATGCTCATTCGCTAAAGCATGTTCAGCGATTCCACTTCTCGGATCAATATTTTGAATATATTTTAGGTGCTCATGTAATCTGATTCGTACAGTGCGGTTCGATTGGCCGATGTACTTTGCGCCGCATACATTCCCGTTGTCGTTTTTCTGGGAGCAAGTGATTGAATAAACGCCAGGTTTGTCCAAATTTTCGCATTTGTCTTTTGTGGATGTAAGTAATGATTTTAATTTTGTTGTTGTTTTCACATTTATTTGTCTGTAGCATTTTTGTAAATCGTTAAAATAATTAGACTCGTAGGTCATGCTACACCAAGTCTTTTTGTTTTCAACGTCCAACGTATCAAAAAATGAGCTACTCTCCCTTCGCTCTTTTTTGTTGTGGTGCTTTTTAATTATCTGCTCTATACTGTTAGAGCTATATCCATTCATGTTTCTGCGAAAATAATGACGCTTTTGGTTACCGAAAAGTTCGAATTTTGACTCTTCTGACCATATACAACAGACCTTTGAACAACAAGGTTAGGTTAAACTGGTAAGTGAATAAAAAAAAAACCACCTTAGAGATAAATAAACACAAAGTCTAGTCTAAAATGCATAAATCTCATAATAACTAGCAATTTTTACCCAGCAATATATTAAAATTTTAATAACTAAATGGAAATTCCAATAAAAGCGCAAGATATGTTATTTCATAATTAAATATCAATTTACGAGAAATGAACTATGATGTGGTTGAACCGATCAGATGAGCCTAAAACCCCAACAAAATTAGTTTCAATGCTCAACCGAACGAGTAATCAAAGAGCCCAATTAATGGTTAATAAATGCTGAAACAACTAAAAATGTGTGAATAACTAAATTTAAATTAATATCTAATATATTGAAATGTGTATGGGAACCTATTTTGGCGTTGAGCTCGACTAAACAAACATACATATACATAAATGGCACAAATAAAGCGAGAGCTTGTTGTTTGTTGTTGGTAGTTGGCAACCGCTTGTGCGATAAGATAAAATTAATATTCCGCGCACCAGCAAAGACCACAGTAACATCAGCAAGAGCAGCACATACCGGACGGCACCAATTTTGCAAATTTTATGGCAACGAAAATCAACGCAAACAAACATACACAAACCCCTACGCAATTAGAAATACCCTGAAGTGCAAACAACTAGTTGTGAACTAACTTCAGACTAGTATTATTGACAAGCCTAATAGAAATAGTTGGCGGTTTCTTGAACATGAACGAAAGAAAAATATCTCATTCTGAGTACCGTTTTCACAATCTTCAGTTAGCCGCTTTTCTGTATCGAAATTATAATTTTCTTCACGCTAACTGAAGCATGGAAGCGCAGGGTTAGGTTAGGCTGAACTGGCTGGTCAATTAGACCTTACATATACTGAATGTGTCCATAGTGTTACAAGAATTTGTTTGGCAATCAAACGTAAGAACCCCAAGCAAGTGCCAGGCCCTATGTTATAGAATAACTCCGTCCTCTTGGCAAACACCAGAAGTTTTTTTGGAACCTAGCTCAATAGTTTCCTCAAGACTTGGCAACTCTACCGCCCCCAAAAGTTGGACCCTTGACTTGGTGAGTGTAGGGCACGAAAACAGAACGTGCTCAACCGTTTCTTTCTTCAGCTCGCACTTTCCACATCTGCTGTTAATAAGGAGGCCTAACTTACAAGCATGAAACGACATAAGTGTGCAGTAAGTATACCCATCCTGAGCCTTAAGTCTTCGCTCTTCAGAGATATGAGCTAATGTGTTGAAGCGCAAGAAACAAGTGTAAACATTTAACTTTTGTCTTGGCTGACATGTCTTCACAATAGATTTTTGTGATTTGTTCTATAAAAATTCACAATTATCGATTTATCTGGGAGCGGGTCACCCTGTGTTGGTGAAAATTCAATGTCAAATAAAGCTATCTAAAGGAGCGCTATCTCTAGATGAATTCTAATTTAACCAGAGATGGTGAAAATGGCTCTATTCCTTAATGGAAAAGACATGGGCGCGCGAAACCAGTAGTGTACTAGTTAACAACTAGTTAGTTCGAACGTATGCCACTTACACCTCACGCCATTGTGCGCTTGCAAATATGCAATGCTAAATTTACTGTTTACCTCAAAAACCGCAAATTTGTCGATGTAATAAATTTTTCCTAAATTAAATCATCCTTTTAAATCATTCCCATTCGTTTCTATTTGTTGCTTTTTTTGTTTTTTCATTTTGCTTTCGTTCTACGCATTTTACTAACTACATATATAGTTAGAGCAAAAGCAATAGCAATAACCATTACACCGCAAAAATAACAGTTTCAATAAATTTATTTGTTGTTTGAAACCCGCACTGACATAACGGTAACCGCAAACGCATAGAATGTTAGAATAAACTATGTTAGTGTCAGAGTGGGAGGTTTGAATGCTATTTCGCCACTTTAATTGAAACCAAAACTAAGTGAGCGGGGGTGGGCGGAAGAATGTGAGTTATTGTGTTTTTTTCTTGGTTGTGAGTGAGATGTTTGGAGTAATCCAGCAAATTGCATTCCAAGCAAAGTTGTTATTATGAAGTGTTGGCATTTACATCAATCAATTTGGTTTGATTGTTCAAAACTTGAGTACTATTAAGAACCATTTTGTCATTTCAATTCATTTGTATGTATGTAAGTGTATTCTTTCAATCTTCGAAATCTCATCTTTGCCATCAATAGCGATCGAAAAAGACTGAATTAGGTATATTTGAAGTGCGGGCTAATTTGGTGGTGTTATCAACTTGTTTTTATAGGAAACTAATATTAGACGATTTTTTTTAAAGAGAAGCCATTGGAAGATAGACGAGAACCGAAGTTATCACAAAGCTGAACAAACGTGGCCTAACTGTTATCGAAGGCATTTTTTGGTAGGAGTAAAATCGTAATACAATTATGGTTAGAGGGTCTACACGAAGACAGCGTTTGTGGAAAGTACAAACATGATAAGAAGTAAGAGAAAATAACAGATCTTCGCTGCGAATTTCGCGCTCTGCATGGCATCAGACTTCGCTAGAAAACCATTTTTAGTAGTTTAAAAAGTGAGTGTTAACTTAAATTATGGTTTCAAGTTCCTACTTTAGAAACGTTTTTCTAAGGATGTCGTCCCTCCGCAGTGGTTTTGCAAAAAACACTGAGTGTTTTTCTTACAAGAAGAGCTTTCCAGGCAAAATCAACTGTCATGCAGCTGTTGTTGTTGTTGTTGTATTAACGATAAAGACAATCCACGAAGGCTTTTGGGAGTATTATCGATGTTGATGGTCAAAGCACCGATCATCTCGGGAGCGATTTATATGATCATATTAAACCTTCTACGCCATCCCGCCCTCCCCTACCCCTTGTTCCATGAGGATCGTCAGAGGGTCGCCAGAGCCTCGTCTGTCAATGAAACAGAATTCACCACGGGTAGATGAGGTTGACAATTGGGTTGGAGAAGCTATGTATTCCGCTGGAAATCCCTTGAGAGGGGTGCACTACACAACCCCTTGAAACAATTTGGTATTTAAGTCGCCCCTTACGACAGGCATAACTACCGCGGGCATATTCTAAGCCCGTTAACCCGCTGGGGGGACTGCCATGCAGCTCGAAGTCGGTATGGTGCTGTCCCACCCGTTTCAGTCGTTTCAAACTGCAGACCACTGGAGCCAATTTACGTTTTGATCTCACCTCATTTCAAACATTAAGTGGCCATACACCAAAATAAATCTAAAACCCTTTTTAGTAACAAATTCAAGCAGTTTAATTTTGCAACAAAAACAAACATACAAGCAACCAACATGTTAAGGAACATCAAAACAGTTTTGAACAAAATCTCATCACCATCAACACAATATCAGTTAAGTAATCATAACAGCAAAATTGCAATAACAACGACAACAACCAAAATTAGAACAATAGCAATAGCTGTGGCATAAATAATAATAGTTTTGTACAACAACAACAACAAGAATAGCAGTGCTGCTTTTATAGCTCCAACAACAAACACAGCAACATAGCAAATTGCAACCACAACAAAACTATTTACAACAAATAGCAATTGCAGGCGAGTAAAGTTTCGGTAGCATCAGCGCTAACAAAATCTAATTTGCCATTGCATGCCACAACGTTAATAATAATTTGTTGACCACCAGCAATCCAACAACCACCGCACTCTTGCAACAACACCTACGCGCTCACCGATAAGCCAGCACTTTCGAGTAGCCTCAGTACTTAACGTTCAACAGCGTGATTGGCCGCAGATAGTACGAATAGATGCACTTAAGTCGTTGGTTTAGTAGACGTTGGTGGGGGCTGAAATATTGTAGCTGCAATAGCAGTATTTATCCCGGAGCTACGCCCAAAATTTACAAAAACAATGGTTTACTTTTTGTTGCAGCCACTGTAGCTTCAATAGCCTTGCATGTGTGTGTGTGTGTGTAATATACATAAGTGCTTGTTATATGTATCGAGTATCATTAAATTGTTGATACTAATGTTGTTGATCTTGTGTTGCTTTTGTTGTTGCTGTGATTGAGATTTTCGTTGATGTTGTTACATTGGACAACCGTAATTAACTCAAAAATGCAACAACATTGCAACAATGCGAAAAACAATGCAAACAATGCAGGCAGAAAACAAGCGTGACCTATCATCACAACAACAACAATATTAGCACAACCAACAACAACATATTTTCATGGCTATATTTGCGTGCGGTGTAGCAAATAGTAATCTTCATGGATTTAGGTCGTTGCACAAACCAACACTTTCTCGCAGGCACACGATTCCCTCCCTTCCTTCATCAACATCGATTCCGCCCACTTAAGCGCATACCTTTGTACATAGGTATGTGCATATGGAAATGTGCATGCTTACGAGTTAAAAAATATGAATTTTAGATGCCTCAGTTACTAAACTGCAGCTTCATCTAATTAAGGGTAACGACTGTTACTTAGAATCGAAATTGACATCTCCCTTTCCGGTATCAGATTCATTATGTTTTGTTTGGCTTACAGCAATAATGTATCGAAATTTAATGGAAAAAAATTTATATGCGTGTATAATATTTATCCACAAATTTATAATACTATTCTCGGATAAGAGAATTCCGATTGAATTGCACAATTGAACGATAAAATAATATGGGGCTTTTTAAAGTCACGTTCAAACATTTGGGCTCCTTTTCACTACAGCTTCAAAGCCCAAAATATATTAACCTTGACGTTGCCCCGCTAAGTGACCTCAATATTTTTGTGTAGGGAAGTAAATACCTTTATTTTAAGCAACAATAAAAAATCAAAATCGGTTCGCTTGTAAAAAGTGAAAAAAATAAGCAATATGAGCCAGTTCGAATTTTTGTTGTTGCTCCACTGAAAAAAAAGACTGGTAAAATCAACCGAAATTTCTGTAAATTTTTATCCATCGCAACAAGATGTTGAATCAACTACGCACAAATCGTTGATTCTTAATTGATCGTTTTAGTAGTCAAATGAACAAAAAAGTTGTTGCGACATCTTTGTACGAAAGTACATATGTTGCGGCATTTGCAAGGCAGATGAGTTTTCACTGAGATCTTTTCATAGCAGAAATACACTAGAAGTGCTTGACGAACAGTGCCGAGAAGCGACCCCGCTTAGGAAAATTTTCTTCTAATTGAAAAACCGTATTTCTAAAATTTTTATGTTGCTTTGCCCGGGGTGTGCACCCAGGGTCTTCGGTGTGGTAGGCGGAACACGCTGCCATCACACCACGGCGGCCGCCATATACATACGTAAATATGTGCATACATATAGTACACAGCATACATAAGTACAAAGTAGAGAGCGCAGTGAGCGTAAAATTCTCTTTGAAATTTGCTCATATATTGAATGTTGATCCCGGTTGAAATGACCAGTGAGATCAGTTGTGTTAACAAAAAAATCAGTTAGATTGATTAGGAATCCGTCAATTTTACAGAATTTTGTTAACTTAAAAGCGAAAATTTCTCTTCTGTTATGACTAAACTAATTTGTTCGCTTGACAAAGAACTCGGTCGAGTTAACCATAATTCGATCAATTTCACCAAATCTCCGTTAAGTCAAGAACAACAGAGCCGATTTGTTGATTTTACTAGCACCATTTCTTTCAGTGTCCAAACAGAGCCAATGTAAAAACTAAAGAAAAAAAAACTTTTTTAAAAATAAGCTTTTATTATTTTGGTTAATAAAATTAACTAAAAAGTAAACAATAAATTGACTCTAAAGAAACATAACACTTTATAAGTTCATTGTAAGCTTAAACGATAATTAGGCTTTTTCGTCTGCGACAAAAAAATTTTATATTGTACATAATTATATATTTTTAACATTAAAACTTTACACCTAAATTATTAAATCTTACAGTTTATATCACAGTCCTAATTGTTCTAATAAAAAACGTGTTAAATTTTGATGGTATAATTAAGAACATTTAGGATCTCCTTTTCTTGCTATCGCAATGTAACACGCTTTTATTGGAACAATTAGGACTGTGATATAAACTCTAAGATTTAATAATTTAGGTGTGAAGTTTTAATGTTAAAAATATATAATTATGTACAATATAAAATTTTTTTGTCGCAGACGAAAAAGCCTAATTATCGTTTAAGCTTACAATGAACTTATAAAGTGTTATATTTCTTTAGAGTCAATTTATTGTTTACTTTTTAGTTAATTTTATTAACCAAAATAATAAAAGCTTATTTTTAAAAAAGTTTTTTTTTTCTTTAATTTTATTTTTTACTTTTTAGTTCGTTTTATTAACAAGTAATAGAAGCTTGTTCTTATAAAAGCTTTAAATATAAGTATAGGGGGTGAAACAAAAACACATATATCAGTTACATCTGCGTATAATGCGTATTGGAATTTATTAGTACACATTTTATGCGCAGCAACTTCAGAGGTGTATTTAAAGTTTAAAGCATTGTAAATATAAGTATTGAAGTCATGAGCCTGGGCATTCGCGCAATTTTAGTGATGTAAATTGCATGGCGCCAGCGCCAATGCGGTGCCAGCTCAATGGTAGCTCATTGACGAAATTACTCCAAGCCAATTTTTGACGCTTCTTAGTAGTGAGTGCGTAGTACATTTTACTTGCGCTATTGAGTGAAACGACTTTTGTGTGTCAGGCACGAGTTTGGTGTTATTGGCGCTACTGGCAGTGATGACACTGAGCTGTTGACGGTAGCGCTGGTAGTTCAGATTTTGAATCAGAGAAAGAATTGATGACCCGTGTAAATTATTATGGCTTTGGCCGTGTAAATTATTATGGTGTATTTGTATATTTTAGATTTAATGCACAATTAATATTTGTGTGTTTGAGCGGCCAAATAATAACAGTAGTATTGCTAAAGTGCTGCTTAGTTGATGGAATGTCGCTAATTTCTTAGCGATGATCAGCAGATTGTCAATATTTCGTTCAACGGACGCGCGAAATTGCCACATCTGCTCAAATTTTCCAAAGATTTTCCATTCTTGATTTAACTTAAGCTGTTATGCCAATATTTTTCAGCCAGCTTTTTTCAAATAGGTAATTTTTCCAAAAGCAAAATAAATTACAGAAAAGATTACAGGGTTAAACAGCCTTAAAAATTCAGCTATGTTGGTTATACACAGAAATACAACAGAGGGTTGTGTCTCCGCTTTTCGTAAGCGATGAGATTCACCACGCGTGACACGTGATTCACCACGTCCAAATATCACAATCCACGGATAGGTACCGGCGTGTTTGTATGGGACTTAGGCTGTTATGCCAAAGTAAATACAAATCTTTACCGATAAATGTGTTATCGATTAATTTATCGAATTATAACAAAGTAATATTGCATTGTCATCGGAGTTGTACATGTGTGCAAAATTTCAGCTCAATCGGACACCGGGAAGTGTATCAAATTTAACTTGCAAGATTCCATTACAGACAACAAAAGTGAAAGTAAATAAAAGCTTATAAAAATAAATAAATACTTGGCGGGATTTACCTCCGATGAGATTAAAGCCGAGCTACTCTTCAAATTTGCATTGCGCTTCTTTTGATTTACCCCGAAAATTGGTGGGACGGAAATACACTCGGAGTATTTGCCAAATCATTGCCGAGGGGCGACCCCGATTAGAAAAACTTTTTTAAATGGAAAACATCGGAAAGCGAACAAAAATTTACGCTGGCCTATACCTATGTATATTTCCTAGGGGAATAATTTGGCTCTATTTTGAGCAACAGTAAAAATAAATCAAAGCCAGCCCGTAAAAATGGATTAGGTTGGAAAAATTCAATGGACCATTCAAAAAGATTTCTGATAATTCCACGTATGCGAGTAGAGGTGTAACAAGCACATAAAGCAAAAGATTCAAGGATATTACGTAAGCTGTCCTGAGGATCATTGTCTTGAAACCACAATATAAAAATCAAATTCCAGAGCTTCGCTTGCTAGGTCATGCTATGCGAGTGGCCGAACACGCTCTGGCCAGAAAATTTTTCCTATCGTCACATTGGAGAATGAAAGAGACCTCCGCCAACTTGTTACAAGACAGGCAGTCAGTTATCGTGAAGCAGGAAGTGTAGCTGGCGTGACTTTTTTACGTAACGGCCAAAGTCGCCTAAGGGGTGAAGCGATACTCGTTGAATTGGTATTCCTAAAGGCCGCGGCACAATGATATTTTTCATATAGATGCGTTTAACAGAAGCTTAAGCATTCCAATAACATCGTCACAATCAACCAAGATGTTGCGTTTGTAAATATGAAGGAACTTCAGACTTAGTATTTGAAGTTTAGTACGACTTGCCCATTCACATACAAAATTTCATGAAGCACTGTTGTAAACATTCTCCCTATACAACAAAAATACCTGCTAACATATTTTGTGTCGTATTCCATTGTTATATTGCAGTTTTTAATTGCGAAAAATAATTTCACTTGCAAAGTGTGCCAACACCCTTAGCCAAAGCAAATGTCAAGTTCTTCTTGTTATGATTTGCTTGGAACAAAATTGGGGAGTTGGCTACTTTTCAATATCAGATGGCGCCAGTGTCGCTGATTCTACCATTCTCCATAAAAATACGTGCAATCTACTCATAATGCATAAGCAAGTGTTAAACTCATCTATATGAAAAACTGCTTATGTGTCGGAACTATAAAGTGTATCCACGATACACCTGTCTCCTAGTACTCAAACTGAGAAGAATATTCAGCAAAATACATAGTCAGCCTGAAAATCCATGTTGTTGTTGTTGTTTTAAGGATAAAGATACTCTCCGAAGGTTTTGGGGAGTGTTATCGATATTGATGATCCTTTGCTGGATACAGTTCCGATACATTCCCGTAACAAATCACCATGAAGGTACCAGCCCAACCATCTTCGGAACGATTAAACCTTCTAGCGTATACCGCCCCCGACGCCAGAACCTCGCCTGCTAAACATGTGTATGAAACATTTATATTTGAAACAGGATTCCCCTCGCGTATGTTGGTTTGGCAATTGAATTGCGGTAGCTTTGAAGCTATAAAGCTATGTATTGCGCTTATCAACCCATTGAATCCCTTCTAAAATCCATTGCAGTTGGTACTAATGGGGAGGACAGCTTTACAATTTTTATGCACACTAAAATCATCCACCAGTTGACTTAACACTCAGCCATTCCCGCCCGTTGAGGTTAATGCTTGTAGTTCCAATTTGGTTAGCTATAGCGTCGAGGCAACCAATGAAAACCAAACACCACTTGAAGTGAACAACAAACTGAATTATGTGCAGAAAGGCACCCTATCGATAAAGGTGCTAAGGACTGAGTCAGGTTTTAACCCGATATTACTGGCCTTAAATCTGAGCTGCATAGCAGTTTATAAGCAAAAAAAATCCCATCTTTCAGTGGTGATGTTATAGTTAAGGGCACCGAAAACAATTAAAATGATTGAAGGTAAGACAGGGACCTACGTACATACGTGGAAATAGTCAAATCTGAGAGATGAAGTTGGAGTTCAGTGCAGCTCAGTTCTCAACTAACTTTTTAACTCAAAAAGATATTCAAGAAGTTTCGTTAACCATTTTTGGAAATGGAGAAAAAGCGTTTCGTGCTTATTTTTGTTTTTTTAACGAAACCTCTAAAAGCTAACGACAAACTAATTAGAAGTTGGTTCCCAAAGAACTACTTCTACTACTATCTGTTTCCTTTCCTGGAAAAAAAATTAATTACTTTTATATGACAACGTCAAAAAAAATGAAAGCATGTTTTTGAAAAATATGTTGGTAAAAATCAAAAAAAAAACGGCTCGGTGTCTAGGAACTCAATCCCGTGATTTCTACGCTGGCGTTATATCAATTAACCTTTTTAATGACGAGGATCTGGTGATTCCTTCTGTTTTGTTGATTTTCCGACGTGGAGGGTAATTCGTACTGGAACGATTTTACGCCGTCCTTGGAGAACATGTCTCTGTCATGCCAAATTTGGCAATGGATGATGTAACATCGTTCTAATATGCATCGGTCTAGATCTGGTGAAATATATAGTTTTCGAATTTTACTTTCTTGGGTCCGTGTAATGTTTTTCGGTAAATTTTAAAACAAAATTTTGGAATCTTGTAATGAATTTCAGGGTAACTTCCTTTGGGGCTAAAATCTTGGAAATTTAAGCATATTTCAAAACCTGACGACAATGCAAAATTAGGGCTTCTGAATGAAATGTGGAAAATCTGCGATATGTGGCGCCCTTTTCGTACCAAATATATGAATCTTGCATTAAAGCTTCAAGAAACTTCCCATTGAGATAGAAATTTGAAACCTCACAAATAGTTGAAAGAACCGAGATAAAACAATAAAAGAAGAAAAAGAACCGCTAAGTGGAACACGAGTCGATTAAATAACAAATTTAAAACTTGATTTGAAATCTTTCAATTTTTATGTACCTTTCGGGAAAGCTAGAGGCCTGAGTTGCGCTAGGGGTCGCAACGATTGAAGTATTAAGAAAATTTTACGGAGGTGGGAAATCTGGTGATACATTTTATAGAGATTTGACATTGAATGACAATGCAACTAACGCTGAAAAAGGTGCGTTAGGTCGTGCACCGGTGAAATAGTTAGAAAAACTGAAATCTTGAATTCTTGCGCTCGATGAAGTATTGAAGTATTGAAACACTGTGCCTTGGACCTCCATGTTTAATCTACGTAGGCTTATTTCTTATTTACTTAAATGGCGCTTATCCGTTTAAACGCGTATGGCCGTACAACAAGTGGCGCCAATTGGTCACCCCAAAAGAGTTTAAATCGTTTTCCACTAGGTCCCGGAGTGGGGGCCGCCCTCTACATCTGCTTCTATAGGCGGGTTTCGATAGAAAACTAACTACTTGAGATTTAAAATATGCTATCTAAATATACTGGCAGCCACCGTGGTGTGATGGTAGCGTGCTCCGCCTACCACACCGTGTGCCCCGGGTTCACACCCCGGGCAAAGCAACATCAAAATTTTAGAAATAAGGTTTTTCAATTAGAAGAAAATTTTTCTAAGCGGGGGTCGCCCCTCGGCAGTGTTTGGCAAACGCTCCGGGTGTATTTCTGCCATGAAAAGCTCTCTGTGAAACTCATCTGCTTTGCAGATGCCGTTAGGAGTCGGCATAACCTACATCCGTCCGGCCAATTTGTAGGAAAAAATCAAGAGGAGCACGACGCAAATTGGAAGAGAAGCTCGGCCTTAGATCTCTTCGGAGGTTACCGCGCCTCACATTATTTTATATTTAAATATACTAATTTAATATTGTTGAAGATTTCAATTTCTGCCAACGCCTGCCAATTTTCGTCCTCCAACGCAAGTGTTTGTCAATCTCTTCAGTTTTTGCTTTGAGCTATTCATAAAAATACGAGTGTTTACCAAACAAAGTTCACTTAAACAAAATTTTTTTATTTGCCTTTTTTGATGTGCTCAAGCGATTTTTTTTTGCCAAATTTTTCCCGCTTTGCTAAGTTTTTTTGAACATTTTATTTTTCGCTTTTTATATTTCTAATTTATGCTATCTTGGTTGCAATTTTTATACAAAACTTTTTACCAAAAACATTTATTTGTATCCTTCGTCAATTTATTCCCCTTTTTGCTGTTCAATTTGCATTTTCTTGTGCGTTGCGGTGCGTTTTGCTGAAAAGATATGTATTAGGGTAGGTCTGAAGTATGTCAAGTGTTTCATTGCCATTTTTACGCTACTAAGCTTTTGTTATAATGCTATGTGTTGTACGACAACAACAAAATTACAATATAAAGGAAACCGAGCAGTGGATGAAAGTGAAATTAAAGCAATTTCCACACACTTAAGTTGTGATTTTTTTATTAGTTGTTTTCGTTTTGTAACCAAAGCTTAGGCTTTCAATTATATGCCCCGCACATAAGCAGTTTGAAAGATAAAACTATAAATAAAAAAGAAAAGGCGAGGAAAGCTCTTTACCACAACACATGGAGCGATGACACCTCACTGTCAGCTTGTAGCTTACTTTCGCCCTCGTTTAACAACTTCCCTGTCCCCATACAAAGCGCTTTGAGAATGCCCCACGCCCATTATTTTTTTGTATTGCTTAATTGAATAATATGAATATATATTATAAAATATTATTTTTATAAATAATTTGACATATATTTACCTTATTTTGGCTTTTTTATTTTGTGAGTCAAATGTGACACCTGAAAGTAGTAAAAACAATTTTGTTTACCACGTTCAATGAGTCACATGTGAACATATAGAACCATAAGAAATAATTTAAGTTTCCGAATCACAATAACGGTAAATTAATATATAAAAGTCAAAAGCGTGTATTAGTGTGCTTTTTTGCTAATCGAGGTTGGAAGTATATACAAAAATTGAAGAAAATGAGAAAAAGGTATCAGAAAAAAATTTCGAAATTTTCTTTCATTTTCCTAAAGTCTAGGTCTTTTGATATACGCTTACATAGAATTCACAAATATATAACGACACGTTCATACCAAGCAAGCGTCTTTAAGTTGTATAAAGAAATGAGTCACATGTGACTCATGAACTTATTTCAATACGCTCTTGTGAGTCACATATGACTCATTTGACAGGGAAGTTGTTAATATTTGGTGATAACTAACTCGCCCCAGTCGAGCTAGCGACATTACCGCTACAATGGTAACGCAACGCACACTCAGAAATAAATGTCTGGCAAAAGCGCATGTAATTGTGCTACAACCAAAAATCAAAACAAATTGCTATCAAAGAATGAACCAAGTCACCAAGCTTGAGCGTAGAAAGTGGGCGCCAACCCACAGAAGTGCGCGCAAACCTTTGTTATTGCATAGGCAGCCAGACACCAGGGCGTATGTGGAATTTTTGTGTTTGTTGTAAATCGGCGCTATGCGAATTTTGCGCGAGCATTGAATCTTTGCGCTTACACACACATACATATGCAGGAATTTTGTTGGTGTGTATGTTTGTATTCGTTTTAACATATTTCCGAAAACTCTCTGTTATCGTCTGCAGTCTACTAAACATTTATTATACTTGTATTCCATCTTCATCTTCAAATTTTGTTTGCTTTTTTCTTTCTTCTTCTTCTTTTTTTTTTTTTTGCAGTTTACAAGCAGCATCTTCTGACTGTTATTGGCCATTTTTCAGTTAAGTTGTCGTTGTTGAAAAGACGACGTAATACCGGCCATTGAACAACAACAAAACATATTTAACAGCATATAAAAATGCAAGCAACAACTTAAGCCGGTTGTGTATTGGTGTGGGTGACTGAATTTATTCGTGCTCAAGTGTGATTGACTGCGATTTACAGAAAAATATTGCAACTTGGTTTATTATATTGTGCTCGCAAATGTGAATAGCAAGGCCGGGTTAACCCTCAACGGAGCCCTAGGCAACCATAAATTTGGGGGCCCTTTTTTCCCGTCCGTTCCCTTCTTCTTTCGATTAAAAAATACAAACTTATATCTTTCATTAAAATTTTATTGTCACAATGTAATAATATCAATAAAATTACTACCGACATTTTCAACATGTCGTTTTCTCGGTAAATTCATCAATTATATCATATCATATTGTCCCAAAATCATCGCGAGGCGAACATTCTACTTCTGGATTTCTGCAGCATTTCCGCCATTAGGTTGTTTTTTTCTACGACGAGTACGTTTTGCGATTTCTGTATAACCTACACCAGGTAATAATTGTTTTGTCTTTTCATCGAAATCATTGAACTTTTCACGGAATGGAACTAAACTCTCTTCTAACAATCCGTACAAAGACCACACGTGTGCCAATCTGCTTTTTCACTTTGCAATGACTTACTCACTGAACGCATAGCAGTCAAAATAGAGTTCCATAAGATCGTCATAAAACCAAATTCGAATTTTTGCATTTTATTCGCGATACACGTCGCCTCGTAACGAGTGGTTCATCATCAGCAATGATTTCTAGAGCCCCTAATATGATATCAAATGAATCGTAAACTGCATTCGTCGCATTCGAATGTGCTTCCCAGCGTGTAGTTGACAATGTCCTCAAAGTTTTCTCATTGTTTATTTTATTTTTTAATACGCCCCACGATAGGTGGAAGTGGAAAAAAACTATATAATGTCTGCATAATGGCGAAAAAATCTACTGCATAAAAATAGCACTTCACAGCATGCTCTCCAACCAAGTTAAGGGAATGCACGGACCAGGGAACATAGACCGCATTCTCATTCAAACTCAATATTCTTGCTTGCACACCTTTATACTTCCCGGGCATGTTTAGCGCGTTGTCATATTATTGTCCTTTACAATTTTGAATATCTAAACCACAGTCTTCTGTAAGATACTTTAAAGTTTGATTCGCTAGACTTTCACCAGTATAACCTTCCAACTGAAGAAAAGTTATAAGCCTTTTTTATTATTCAATATACTCTCCTTTCACTTCGATACACTTATTTGCACGCTCATACATTTTTCAAATGAGTCGGAAATGTCCTTTATAGGAACCTTGTCTAGTTTGACGGTCGTCGCCTTTTGAATGCGGTCAATTGAGTTTTATTTATTTGTGTAAAATTTATTTTCAATTCTGATTATATTTTTCTTTCTCTCTTTAGAATTTTATGTTTGTAAGAAAATTTTAGGAATCTTTTTCATTTTTCGAAGGCCCCCTAAAATCGGAGGCCCCAGGCAACCGCCTATACTGTCTACCTGTTAATCCGGCCCTGGTTAATAGTTATATCAAAAAAGCTCAAACTGTTTTCTGCTTCAATAATTTTCTTCCTAATTCGTAAAAGATTAAAGCAGTTCATTCAAGCCCTAAAATATCTCTTATCTTACAGCTCCAAAATCGCACAGAGCTTTTTCACTAAAGGAAAATAGTGCAATTGGTACCAAGTACTCTAGAAAACTAGTTTAAAATACACTAGAACAGGGGGAACATTACCAGAAACAAATTCTGGATTTTTTGAGAAGACCTTCATCGTTATCTAATCTGTAACAACCTATACCAACAAGTCATTATTTTATCATCTGCCTATTTTCGACAACGAATTATTATCGTCAAGTTATCGCCTTGTTTTAGCCGAGTCAGTGGAGTCTTATTGACTTCAGTTCTGCACTAAAGTTTTATCGATACCTATTTCATAACAAACCAATGAGTCGTCGATAAGAAATCAATAAATTACTATAACAAATTGATACATTTTCGATAACAAATCGATAACACGCCTCTACGAATAATACTAGTAAGTAATACTCCTATAAAAATTCGATAGCTGTTCGATAGTTCATCTTTGGTTTTTTGATACCATTTCCACAAATTTTCGATAAATATCAATAATTTTTTATTGCTTAGTTAAGACGCAGCATACTTCGATACTTTAACGATACAAATTATTAAAAGGAAATTCTCGTATACAACTCTCTCGGAGCAACCTCTACAGCTGCTCATGAAGTAATGGAATGACCTCAGCGGGCTAGGTGGCTTAGAACATACCCGAGGCAGGTAGTGTTTGGCAAGCACTACGAGTGTATTTCTGCCACGAAAAGCTCTCAGTGAAAACTCATCTGCCTCACAGATGCCGTTCGGAGTCGACATAAAACAGTAGGTCCCGTCCCGCCAATTTGTAGGAAAAATTAAAAAAGAAGCACGACGCAAATTTGATGAGAAGCTCGGCCTAAAATCTCTTCGGAGGTTATCGCGAATTACATTTATTTTTTTTAATTTTAGGTGTGCCTGTCGTATGAGGTGCCTAAAATACTGAACTGATTCAAAGGATATAAGCGCAACATATAATTTCTCCAACCCAATTGTCAACTTCACCAACTCCAAGTTCCTTATGGATGTGGTGGGAAGGTGGTGTGGCCTCGAAGGTTTCATGTGTTCATACCAAATCGTTTCCGAGATGGTCGGTCTAGTACTAATGGTACATGTTACCGGAACCTACCAGATCTGCATCCGGAAAAGGACCGTCAACATTGATAACACTTCCAAAGGCCTTCGGGGAGTGTCCTTATTGCTACAGCAACAACAGCAAGAAGTGATGGGATCACTCGATCACCAAATAGACCCTTATTGGGCAGTTAATACTGAAATTATTATAGATAAATGAACTTTGGTAAGCCACAACCATGCCTCTAGCTCTTGAAGGAAGGAGGTTGTCAATGGAGATGGTGCCAGCCCAACACTTGCTTAGCTAACTCGAGTCACACTTGCCCAAAACCCCAAAACACAAATAATTTTATCAAAAGCCATTTTGACGTCACCGCAACACGAAGAGGTCAGGCACACAAGATTTTGGCCGTTTAAACTAAAATAACCAAAAAAGGCCCGCATCCTCATGGTCATATCACTGGTAAAGACGTGTGCCGCAAACATCGCCCTCAAGTCTTAGTCTCCGATACTCGCAGTTGAGGAAGGCTGACCCCAGTCTCTTTGGCACAAATTTGTTCTGGATATTATAAAAGTTTTAACACTTATCCATCTCTTAAATTGTAAAGTGGAACCAACGCCTGTAACGCCAATTTCTCTTTCTCGAACCCGGTTGAAACTTAAAATTTCCTTGGACTTCCGTTAGAGGGTATCGATGACCATTCGTGAGTCATCGCAATGCGACGTAAAGAATAAAGCCAGGTGATCTCTCAAATATATCGTAGAGGCGGTAGCAAATGTTAGCGCTTAGATGACCTCCCATTTATTTGAGTAAATATAAGTTTTTTAAGAGAACTCTTACTCCTTCCCTACCACCTCGCTTAGCTTATATATAAATCCTTAAGCCCACATTTCTATTTGGAAGAAATTGCGTTTACGAATTTGGCGTCCGATAGTCTGCTCTGCTAGAGATGAAATCGAAGGCGGTCATAATTCTCCATGATTATAAACTTGTGCATCATGGAGACATCTCGGAACCTTATTGCTGCAGCACTGGCTGCGACTTTTGTTTCCACAATAACAAACCGTTACAGATTCATCACTGCATTGAGTGACAGTATCTTATAACTTTAAACTTTCAACAATTCTTGTGTATTTGTATAACCAAACGATCTCGGGAACGGCTTAACCGATTTAAATGAAATTTGGCACAGAGATAATGTATCACCTTCTAAGACTTTCTACCTAGGTGTTGCCACTCAGGATGTTTCACAAGGTTGCCACCTATTCGAAATTAAAAAAACTTGCTTGAGATATGCCGATATGGGTATCAAACGAAAGGTATTTCACTCCGCATTACAACTGGAACATTTTTGAGTAGGGTTGCCATTTAGTGTTGCCACCTATTCGAAATTAAAAAAACTTGCTTGAGATATGCCGATATGGGTATCAAACGAAAGGTATTTCACTCCGCATTACAATAGGGACATTTTTGAGTAGGGTTGCCATTTAGAGTTGACACCTATTCGAAATTAAAAAAAAATTGAATTAGATATGCCGATATGGGTATCAAACGAAAGGTATTTCACTCCGCATTACAATAGGGACATTTTTAAGCAGGGTTGCCATTTAGGGTTCCACATATTCGAAAATAAAAAAATTGCATGAGATATGCCGATATGGGTATCAAACGAAAGGTATTGCAATAGGGAAATTTTTGAGAAGGGTTGTTGTCATTTAGGGTTGCCACCCATTCGAAATTTAAAAAAATTTAATGAGATATGCCGATATGGGTATCAAACGAAAGATATTTCACTCCGCATTACAATATGCACATTTTTGAGTAGGGCTGCCATTTAGGGTTGCCACCTATTCGAAATTAAAAAAATTTGCATGAGATATGCCGATATGGGTATCAAACGAAAGGTATTTCACTCCGCATTACAAGAGGGACATTTTTGAGTAGGGTTGCCATTTAGGGTTGGAGTAGTTAGACAAAATAGTACTCTACTTACTCATATTCTATTAAAGCTTTAAAGAAGCACATTAAAGTTAAAAATCTTCGTAAAAATATCTTACACATGATTCGACTTAATTTTCTTAATTTCACACACGCTAATAAAATTTAAATGCAATATCACGGTGCCTTGAAATTCTAGCAAAATATATTCAAATGCATATTTTTGGCAAATATGAAATTAATAATTGCAATTTCTCACAGATTACTATTAGAAAGATCTCTCACCATAGCAAAAAGACATCTCACCATGGTAATTTGCTACCGTTAAACACTAGAGGCATATGTTCAATTTGAAAACTACACCTAACCATTTAACTACTTACCAATAGATGGCGCTTAGGGAAGTAAGTTGACATTTAATTACACTAAATAATATTTGTCATTAGCGAAATTTACAAGTTTTTGGAATGTAATAAAATTGTGAGACTTTCATAGTGCATAACTAAACAAATGTTTGAAATTAATAATTCGGTACATGAAGATACTCGAGAAACGTTGCCAGCACAACGAAGCATTGCCGAGCAAAGCTCGGTCGCCCAAGTACTTACTATTATACGAGGAGCCTCTTATGTTCTAAATAGCGCCAATCGCACCAGCTTATTGCCAATGAAAAGTTCGTCTAATGCTCGTCAACAAATCAGAATTTTACAAAAGACATGAACAACGATAAGGTACTTCGCAGTTGAGGTTTACCCATACACCGGACCCTGTATATCCTCGAGAACAGAACTATCTCAGTTTTATTTGGGTAGACAACTAATCCGCATGATGATACCATGAGGTCACGATACGCAGGTATCTATGATGTATGTATTCCTGTTAAGAAAAGTTTCTAAATTCATCATCCTTAGAAGACTCGGTTCAGAGCACCCAATGAATTGGAGGAAAACTCCGATCTTGCACAAAGCGGGGTTTCCGCGTCGAATGAATATTGCTAAGTATACACACTGGTTCCCGTGTTATCAGGTTGTTGTACCGATATCTTTGCGTGTAGTTGATTGTTTTTAAGTGAAACTACGAGTTTGTTCTTTTGCCGCTAGCTTGGCGTTTCTTCTTCGATTAGGCGAATTTTCATTCAAAGCTCTCTTTGACTTTTTTTCTTGTTAACTAAAGTTTTAATTTTTTTTTTTTTTTTTAATGTAAACTTTATGGCCTAATATAAACATTTCGGATTATTAAATAATGCTAACAATAGCGAAAATATTGCCGCAATAACCACATAAATTAAACGCACACATACAGAGGCACACACATACTATTGCATAATAGTTTAACAACCGTTTGTCTAACCACGGCAAATCACTTAATTTATTGTAAACACTTTATAGCAACTAACTAAATTATAGCATTGAAAAATAACAACAAAATATTAATTAAAAGTTTTGTTAGCTTAAATATATAACACACACACACATACATATATGTGTTTGGACATTTGGGTCACAATAGAAAGACAACTGCAATAAATAACATTGAAATAGACAACACTTTCGAGATTATAAAGTTTATATAATAGAATGGATCAATGAATGGCCTCTGTGCTATGAATGAATGAGGAAGTAGAGCAGCTGACCTGCAAATGTTGACACACACACACACACACACACACACGCTACATATGTATGTATGTGAGCACGCTGTTTGGCTGCAAATACATTATTTGTGTGTAAATCGGTCAGTGGGTGTGTCAAAGTTGTTTATTTAATATTTTCTAGTTGCAGCTTTTATTTATCATATTTTTTGTTGCAGTTGTGAGCGTCATAAGCGCACACACATATACATATACACACATGCACGCAAATTGCATTTAGCCATAAAGCTAAGCTAAACTTTCAAAATCTCTGCTCTATCACTTAATCAAAGAACATAAAACATTTTTGGTTATTCAGTTGTTGAAAGTTTTTGGTTCGGTGAATGTTTGTATGTTTTTGTGTGCGTGCTCACTACCCAAAAGAGACCAAAAATGTAAATCGCATTTAAAATTTCATAAATGTGCATATGTGTGTGGGTAGGTGTTGGTTTATTTAAAGCTTTGAGTTAGCACTTAATATTACGAAATAAAGCTTTAGAAAAATAAGCTAAACTATAATAGTTTCAATACTTTTTTTATGAGGGCGATAGACAAAAGATTTTGCACTTGCTTGTTGTGGGAAACAAATAAATAAATTTGTTTCGACCCATCAGTGAGAAGTGCACTGCTTTAGAAAAACCAACGCCGCTTTGTATGGACGAAAGTTAACCCATATCGCGCCATCGATTTTTCGATAGGATTTGGGCTCAGGAAAAAAAGTTCCACTACGCAGACCCAAAAAAATAATTTTCGAGTCTGCGAAATTTAATTTTTTACTTTTTTTCGACTTTGATTTTTAAGGTTTTTTCATAACCTACTAAAAAATGTTCATATGAATACCCTGTCCAACGTTTTTAGTGGAAATTTTTGGGTCGAACAGGGTATACATGAAAATTTTATAATCAAATAAAAATTGTTTAATAGGTCCTGAAAAAAAAGTCAAAACAAGTAAGGACGGGACTGTCTTCGGCTGTGCCGAAAACTTCATACCTTTCATGAATGAGGCTGAACAATAATCTTATCCCGTTGTAATCTGCAAATAATCCGATGTATAAGATAAGAAATATATAGTGAACAGATGTACATACCTAAACGATTTTTAAGATAAATATAAAATAAAAAATGGCAAAAAACCCCCTTATCTGAACGATCGGTTATATGGGATATATATTATATATAGCTCCGATCGAAATGATTTTTACAGGAAGTCTTCTATGATATATTAGAATATCACTTTTTTATATTTGAAACTAAGGGAGAAATGGCCAAAAATCTTTCTATCTGAACGATCGGTTGTATGGGATATATACTAAATATAGTTCCGATCAAAGTGATTTTTTCAAGATATCTTCTATGATATATTAGAATATATATCACCGAGTTTCACGTTTATACTTTCTAAATTGCGGCAGGAATGAGCAAAATCGGGATATCTGAACGATCGGTTGTATGGGAGATAAATGTTATAGTGGTCCGATCCTACCGGATCCGACAAATATCTAATATAATACAAAAATAGATCCTTGTGCCAAATTTCATTGGATATCTCAAAATTTGAGGGACTAGTTTGCGTTCAAACAGAAAGACGGACAGACAGACGGACGGACGGACAGACGGACATGTCTATATCAACTCAGTTCGTCGCCCTGATCAATTCGGTATACTTAATGGTGAGTCTATCTTCTATATTTCTCAACGTTACAAACATCGGACCAAAGTTAATATTCCATTTCATGTTCATGAAAGATATAAAAAGGAAATTTCGTAGGCTCGAAAATAATTTTTTTGGGTTTGCGTAGTCGAACTTTTTTTCCTGAGCCCAAATCCTATCGAAAAATTGATGGCGCGATATCGGTTAATAAATCGGCCCAGTCTAATGTATATCTTTAAGTTTGGGTGCGCTTTGCAGCCCATTTAAGGTACAAAAAGGGTAAATGTCGCATTTTGAGATACGAGGCTGGAAATTTGCGTTCTCCTTTGTAATTCTGATAATGGCATTAAAAGGCACAATAAACAGCAGGCGCGCGTCTAGGGATATTCGAGGTCAAAAGTCGCAAAACTTACTTCTTTGCAAATATATCCATTTCTATGGCTTGCTCTCAATTTGAGAACCAGCATTAACACAAACAGCAACACCAGCTCTGAATTTCAAATAAGCATCACTCTTACTCATAAATATTACTTTGTACTGATGATTTAGAGGTCACTTATTGTACCCGTCCTGCTATATGCTGCAGAAGCATGAATTATAATTACATCCAAAGAAGGGGCTCTGGCAGTGTTGGAGAAAATAGTTCTTCGAAATATGTACGGCCCTCTACGTGTTGGCGACGGCGAGTACAGAAGAATATTTAATGATAAGCTGTACGAACTTTGCGCAGACATCAACATAGTCCAGCGTATTAAAAGCAGCGGCTACGCTGGCTAGGCCATGTTTTGCGAATGGGAGATGATAAATAAAAAATGAAAAAAATAAAAAACATATTTGTCGGAACCCTACTTTGACAGTAGGGGAAGAGGGTGACCCCACTCCGCTGGAGTTTGTGTACCATATCCTGCAATGAATACTCTTCTGATCTGGCGGCATCTCCTCTACACCTTGTATTAATATAAATTGCGTACTTTCTTTAATAATTTGGGAAAACGCTTATCTTGTCCGTCCTGAACTCAAGTTCTTTAAATTTTTCCCAAATTATTAAATAAAGTATGAATGAAAAATTGCTTCAAATAAATGTTTTCATACACTTAAAAGCAATAAGGGCAACCGCCGCTTAATTTATACAAATTGCGTACCTTTCGCATTAGGAATTGCGTAGTTATGTGCAATATCTAATGACACCCACCACAGTATTTTGTACAATATGAACACCAACGTTTTCAAAGAATTCAGAAAATAACACAAAACTTCACGAGTTTGGGAATCTTCAATATAATTCGAGATATCGGCCATTAGGTCATGTCGAACTGGCCGGTCAATAAAGGCACATAGACTAAATGTGTCCATATTGTTACCAGAATTTGTTTGATGACCAAACGGAAGAACCCTAATCAGGTGCCACCAACACTGTAGCTCACACCTCCTGCACTTGTTGCTACTGATGAAACATAACTTATAAGCATGTGACGCCAGAAGTCAGTGTCCAATCAGTGAGCCTATTTTGTTTTAAGTCTTCTCTCTTCAGAGATATGAGCCACTTATTGTGTCTAATATCGTGGGCGTTGCACATGATCTTAGAAATTTTACAGCCTTGCGCTTTTGTCCACGCCTTTCCTGTTGTTGGATCATATGCAACTCCTGTCTCCTTTTGATTTCTCGCAAACGGATTGGGACGTCTATCGTCGACTCGGTAAGTGTTGCAACCTCCTTTGGCAACTCATCGGCCTTTTCGTTACCTTCTATCCCTTTATGACCGGGAACCCAGTAAGGATATACATACGTATGGTCCGGCCTAAGCGAAGTTTTTCCAATGCTTTTTTGCATTCCAGAACACTTCTTCATGAAGTACTGTGTGAGCTTATTGCCTTAATCGCAGCCTGACTATAAATATATGTATATATTGACGCAACTGCAGCTTAAACATGCTTCTTTAAAAATTTCTGCTGCTTATTTCACTCCTATAATTTCCGCTGAAAAATGCTGCAGTAATCTGACAGCAGACCCAACCCCTTCCATTAATTTGGAACAATCCGTATACATGTGTATAATATGTTCTGCTATTTCTGCACCCCGGCACCAACCCTTCGGCTCAATTGTGGCCCCAATATCACTTTCGAAGCTCAGGCACGGGATCATATATTCCGATTGCCCTATATTAGATAGCGCTATACTGCTGTGGCACTCAAACTGCCCAGAGGCCTTAAGCCTTATTGCAGTTGCTAACGCCTTGTTTTTAGCCGTTAGGTCTGCAGGAGGGTTGTGTGGAATGGCATACAATGTTGTATTATTAGTTTTTAAGGCTCCTAGTATGCTAATCATTGGTACTCTGCATACCCTCTCACGTTTTTTGGTATACGTTCTTTGTGTGTGGCTGTCCACCAAACAAGAACCCCATAGTAATAGTAAGTAAATTGCCGTAAATACCCAATGAGAGAGTTTGGGTGATAGCCCCACGTACTTCTTAGCATCCTCTTGCATGCATATAGTGCCGCGGAGGCTTTCTTAGCTCTCTCTTCCACATGGAGTTTCCACGAAACTTGCAATCTACTATAACTCATAGATACTTTTTGCTATATTTTTGTTGCAGGGTTACCCCTCCAAGCTTAGGCTTAGTCCAATTAGGGACCTTATACGTCCTAGTAAATAATACTAGATCGGTTTTTTCTGCGTTGGCGTTTAACCCGGCTACAGATGCCCAGGCATGTATAACTCGAAGTGCCTGCTCCGTCAGAAAGCTAATTGTTGTTAGGCATCTGCCGCTCATGATGACCAAAACGTCATCTGCATATGCCGTAAGTTTCACTGGTTCTCCGTCGAACCGCCTAAGCAATTGGTTTATAACCAGCGTCCACAACATTGGTGATAAAACCCCGCTCTGCGGCGTTCCTCTGTTTGCATATTTCGTTGCCTCGCACAGACCCCATTGCGATGTGATCATTCTGCAGCTTAACATGAGGCCGATCCAATTTGCTAAAGCTGAATGTACTTCAGTCGACTTGAGACTGTCAATAATTGCTCTTTTCGAGACATTGTTGAAAGCTTCGGTAATGCCCACAAAAACACCCAGGGCATATTCCTGGTGTTCCAGGGCTTTCTCTATATTCATAAACACCATTGTATAGACGCAGTTAGCTTCTTTTAAAACTGCATCTTCACGATAATAACTTGAGACTGCTAGCGACGATGTTGAAAGAAAACGGTCCATATATGTTTGCTCACCCTAATGTTGGTATATCTTATTGTATGTTTACGTATTTTGATTGTTGTTCACAAATAACAATTCCGTTATCTATTCAACATACTATTTGAGGTTATTTTTAGAAATTTTATTTAACTTATTTTTGTTCGCACAATTTCAATATTTGTTTTTATTATCCTAGCTTGAGCAAATAGCAAAGCCATGACTGTTTTTATGCGGATATTGTACATACGTATGTATGTCTATTTACATTTATATTTAAATATAAATCTTTGCATTCATCCTTATTTGTGTTTACATGTGAGTTTACAATACACACACATGCAAATATATTACTGCCACATTTGTCCCAATTTTTGGTTCCAGTGAATGCTTACTGCACCGCACTGCACTGCACAGCAAGTCTAAAATTTATTGCCATTTTTTGTTGTTACTTTAGCCTGTTGTTTTCTTGTTTTATAGTTTTCTAGTATGTTATTGGGTACCTTAATTTTATATTTGATTTTCTCATTTAATAAATAACATATCGCATGCGAAAATGTTTGCAACATATATACGTGTAGGCCTGCCCAGTAAACATAATTTCTAGAGCTATATATATTAGCAAATAAAAATAAAATAAAAAAAATTTTAAGCACTTCCTTTATATAAATGCACAAAATTCAGCGAAAAATGTCTCCTTATATAAAGACATATTCTTGTTAAACTTTGATTTTTAAATTTTGTGATAGAAATTGCAAAAATATTTATGAGAAGTAAAAATATAAAGGTGGAGCGCAATTGATTGATTAATAATATCTCCTTTCCTACCAACTTTCCAATCCAAGTAATATTCGCTCCACTTTTATGTGCCACATTACAACAATATAATATTATTTATTTCAACGGTATAGTTACACGTATGTATTTGTTTATATAATCGCTTCATGGTTGTAGTGATGCAAGCAACGATAACAAGTTAACGGTCTGGTAATAAAGACGACGTACCACATGAAAGCGTTGCTTGAAGAGGAAGTGGGTGTAAACAAAAACACATACATACCTATAAAGGAAACGGAAAACATGGCACATACGAGTAATCCACATTGCCTGTACAACATCACGATAAGTCGTTTTACTTTATTTATTTTTTGTATTTTGTTGTAAATATATAAAACAAACGAATAAATATGTAAGTACAAGAATCAAGAAATAGAAATAGAAAATCAAAATTAAAGAAAAGTTAGATGAGCATAACAAAATAAAAACAAATAACAACAAAAACAAAAAAACCTTGTGTAACTTGACAGGTGGACGTTTGGATGGCGCCTCCGTTGCTACACTACCACCAACAACACACCATCTTTTTATACCTTTCATGAACATGAAATGGTATATTAACTTTGGTCCAATGTTTGTAACGTTGATAAATATAGAAGATAGACTCACCATTAAGTATACCGAATTGATCAGGGCGACGAACTGAGCTGATATAGTTATGTCCGTCTGTCCGTCCGTCTGTCCGCCCGTCAATCTATTTGAACGCAAACTAGTCCCTCAAATTTTGAGATATCTCAATGAAATTTGGCACAAGGATGTATTTTTGTATTATATTAGACATTTTTGGGATCCGTTAGGATCGGACCACTATAACATATATCTCCCATACAACCGATCCTTCAGATAAGACGATTTTGGTCATTCCTGCCGCAATTTAGAAAGTATAACCGTGAAACTCGGTGACATATATTTTAATATATCATAGAAGATTTCCTGAAAAAATCACTTTGGTCGGAGCTATATGTATATAGTATATACCTATCCCATACAACCGATCATTCAGATAAGGGGGTGTTTTGCCATTTTTTTATATTTACCTTAAAATCGTTTAGGTATGTACATCTGTTCACTATATATTTCTTATCTTATACAGCGCATTATTTGGAGATTACCAATGGGATAAAATTATTGTTGAGCCCCATTCATGAAAGGTATGAAGCCTTTTCGGCACAGCCGGAGACAGTCCCGTCTTTACTTGTTTCGACAAAATGTTGTTTCTTCAACAGCAAAATAGCAAATGCACTTTAAATAAGTTTACAAGTTTTAGTGATGCGGAATTGCAATAATGTGCAGGCATGTTTGTGGATGTGTCTGAGTTTATGCGTTTTTATAATTTTCAAAACAAAAATGGCATTTCCTTATCAAACTGGCAACGAAAATATTTATGACATCTCAGCAGGAAATGAATGAAAAGCTAATCAAAAATTTATGATTTATTTATTGGTAACTGAATACTTAGGTAAAGCAGACAAAGTCACTCAATGGAGGTGAATACATTTTGTATGCAAGTGTAGCTGCCAGATAATAAAAAAAAAACCAAATTGTAAGAGTTTTAATTCATCTTGCATGTAACGGAAGTTTTGAAAGCGTCAGGCGCCATATTTCATGCGCCTGATAAGTCTTTGTATCACCTTCACAAATCAAACTTTTAAAGCTTTTAAATGAAATTTTTGGATCTGAATGAATGAATGAATGAAGGCGACAAGTTACGATTTTTTTTTGTGAATCGTTTAAGTTTAAAAAAATCTAGTTCAATCAAATCACTGCACTTTTAGCTTAATTTCATCCAAAACAAACCAACAGCACTCAAAATAGGCTAAAATAAAACTTAGGGGTGACATACTCCCTCCGACCAAATATTCGAACCATTGAGCTTTATTCTGTGTCGGCCTGCTGGCACCTTGTATGGGTACGCCATGAATGGCACCTAAGAGCGCATATTTGATTAAAAAACCAAAGGTGGCCAGCCATTCAAATAATTTTTCGCTCTCACTTCACCCATATTAATATTCTCTTTCATTCTAGAAAAGCAAGCACAGTAGCGACATCGAGAGAGGCTATTGTTTCGCATTCAATTTAGGTTTTTAATGTCTGCAATACATTTTATTTTAATTTTTTGTTCGATTAAGCAATAAAATATTATTTTTTTGCAAATTTACGAATTATTTTTTAAGTGCGAACAAACATGCGTGCATACGTCTTGCCTCGTTCCTCGTTAGTAAACGACTATACCAATACCACTACAATGAAAGTAGTTGCATTAAACGAAGAACCTCGAGCTCTAGATTCGTGTGTAGCATAATTGGCGATTGTAGAGAGGCAGAAATATGGGTAGAACGTTGCAGAAAGCGACGTATTATAGACGCGATCACCTTTTTGGCAATCTGAGCAGCTAATTTAATAAAGAAAACAAGTAACGGTGTCTAAGTTTGGGTGTAACTGAACATTATATACTCAGCGTGAGCTTCAATTGTACATTTCATTTCAGGTAAATTACTTTTCTACATAACACGTGGCACCGCCCGTTTAAAAAAAATCTCTTCCCATTTCCTCTTACAATAAAACTTGATAAGTGAAATATCATTGATTCAAAACTATTTTTTGCTAAGTTATAGCTTATTATTCTAGTCTACGACCCTTTTAAACTTGTTTTCTATCTAAGTTGCCGTGGTCTTTAACCGATCCCGTCCATTTTTACTAGAAATATTTGCTATTATAGGGAAAATTTTTGTACCCAATTTTATTACGATCGGTTAATTTTTCTTCGAGTTATGGCTCCTGAAACATAGAAAATTGCTTAGTCGTAAAAGGGGCGGTGTCACGCCCATTTTTTAAAATTTGAAGTTTTTCCTATTTATTGTAATAAATACACTTGGGAAATGAAATACCATTGATATATAAATCACTTTTTTTGCAAAGATATAACTTATTTTATTCGTCTACGACCCTTTTAAAAATCTTTTATATAAAAGTGGGCGTGGTCCTTAACCGATTTCGTTAATAATTCTTCAAACCATTCCTTATAGTAAAGGCAACCTCTCTGCCGAATTTTGTTACGATAGGTTTAACGATTTTTGATTTATAATTAATAATTTTTGTAAAATTAATTTTATCACAAGTGGGCGGTGCCACACCCATTTAAAAAATTTTTTTTTAATTTTTATCAAGAGTCTCAATATCAGTCCACACGTCAAATTTTAACATTCCAGGTGTATTATTTACTAAATAATCAGGTTTTTTGTGTTTTCCAAAATGTTATATATATATAAAGTGGGCGTGGTTATCATCCTATATCGCTCATTTTCAATACCAATCTATTCTGGGTTCAGATAAGCTCGTGTACCAAATTTGGTGAAGATATCTCAATATTTACTTAACTTATCGTGTTAACGGACAGACAAGTCAATTTTTTTTTTTCGATTTTGATATATGGAAGTCTATATCTATCTCGATTATTTTATACCTGTACAACTAACCGTTATCCAATCAAAGTTAATATACTCTGTGTGCAAAGCACGCTGAGTATAATGACAACAGTAATGGACAATACTGGTCTCCGAAAATCCAAGGATATACCTTGTTGACATCATGACTTCAAACTGGCATTTTATAAGCTACTCGCTTTGGTTTGGGAGTGTGACAATCTGTTGATCCATCAAAACCCGATAGACTACTCTATCTTTCGATTTATTGCAACCCAAGCCTTCTGTCACATAAATAGAGAAAGGATTAATCAGCCGATTCCCGACATCCTATGCTGCTAATGTGCAGTGCAAAATATGGTGATTTTCTCTGTGACACAAAGGGCTTTATTTTCCGTGATCTCAATGGACAAACCCATGGGGGACCAGCTACTTACATTGCTAGCTTAGACTGCAAAAACGCTGTTAGTGTGCCGTCGAAAGCATTGTCCGTCTTCAGTGGCGATTACGTGTACGACAAAGCGGAGAATGAAATGCTTCTGTCACAATAGCAACGATAGTTTGATAGCAGATAATTGTCGATAATGGGTATTAATTACGGAAATCCTAATAAGCATTATACAAGTGCCTTGACTAAGCAGAAACGTTCAACAAAATTTCTGCAATATGAAAGGTCAAATTATATCCATTGGTGTACCTTGCCGCAGGGCTAATACGCAGTGCTGTTTATTCATTATTGTGTAATAATGTGCTGACGCTTAGTTTAAGCGCGATTTGGCTGAATATAGAAAAAATAAAACTATATCTCTTGTTTTTCTTATGGTCACAATAATGTAACGAATTCTGGAGAATTCCGACTATTTTGCACTTTCTGCGAACGTTCGTATCGCTGAACTGTCGAATAAATAACTCCAAAATTCAGTACTGCAATATGGTTTTTATTTAGTCTACTTTGTACTTCATTATTATTATTTAATTATACTTCAATATCACGTACTTCACAAAAGCGTGTTTAATCGAACTGATTCGCCATTCCTCAGCTTGCCCTGCTTTTATACTCTCTGTTGCCTCGTCCTCTTCTACTAAGGTCTAGACGTTTCGCCTTCTAGAATAGTCGTATCTCCTGCTTGGTAATTGAGCGTGTGTTGTATGAGTAACAACTTCGGCTGATGACTACATATTTGTGTGTGAAATATCTCTTCGCTGCCTTGTACATTAGTGTTGCCGTTTTTGTTATTGTGATTATTTACTTACACCATAGTGATGCTAATATTCGTCACAATAATAAATACGCGACTATGTCCCTCATCGATAAAAGTTCGCTCTTCCGCCTACTCCTACACTAGATCAACATCCATCTCCATCTCTGCTAAGATACTGTACCAATCCCTCTCCGGGTCTTTGCCCATCTCCATTTCCTCTCTCTCTCTCTCTCTCTCCCTCTAGAAATATAAAAAACGATTTTTGGGATTGTTCGGACAAGAAACTTTGGCAAAGGGCTATTTAAGTAAAATTTTAAATCAGACTGTACAAAAAGATTAATTTCTATGGCTGAAGTGAGAAGGTTGGTTGAAGCATTCTTGCAAATTACTAGTTCTCTCATCACAAATAAGTTCATATCACTCTTCTAGAAATCGTAGAACGACTAGTGGTAATTTTATTAGGAATTGGAAAATATATTACAAAGAGTACTATCAGGGAGATTTGAGGCATTATATTAAAATTTTTATGATTTTGCGGGTTGAAGAGGAATATGTAGGTTTTGAAAGCATTACCAATCCGAGACATCTTAAATTACAGTTATAGACATGGCGATGGTGGCTAGGACATGTTTGAAATTACCAATTCGTTATCAGGTAGCTTATCGGGCACTGGGACGCGAACCTCAGTCCCTAGAGTCAGTCGGACGTAGGATACTACATTTCTCTCCAATGAGCTATGTAACCGTACCGCTATTCGGTGTTTGATTCTTCTAAAAATGACTTTATTACTTTCTTATTAAAGACATTTTTGGTACATATATTTTGTAGGTTGAACACAAAATGTGCGATTTGATTGAAGCTGAGACTTTCTTTAATCCAGCAATCATTCTCCATGAAATCTTTGTAAATATTGAAAATTTACTTTTTCAAGTGAGCAAACTCGAATCTGACAAGGTTCACATACTAGCGCTGCTGGGTTATCTGTTTAATAAATCGTTGTAGACGCGTCGAGAATTTTGCATATTTAAACAACAAAAAATTTTACAAAAGCATTTTCCATTACTTTATCGTAATTACAATCTGTGATTCCTATTACGCTATTGACTTTGGTAGCCTTTGGTTGCATTTACATTGTTTATGTTAACAATGACTTAGGATGGTCAACTTTAAAAACCTAATGATGCTGCATCATTGACCGAGATTGACTTTTGATTGAGGTTAGAAGCGATGACGACAGCAAAAGACCTTCCCACCCACAAAAGAAGTAAGAAAGAGGAGCAGAAAAATAAAGCCAAGCCAAAAACCAAATCCCAAAAAACTCAAGGCAATTCACATTTGCCAACGGCAGGCACCAACACAGACATAAAACCGATCTCAACACAAATTATAATTCAGGCAACAGCATCCTCTATCTCTTGCGTCTTCGTCTGGCAGTTAAATAAACCACAGATAAATGACTCATATTCAACGTTTGGAAGTGGCTGACGTTTGGACATTCAAACCTACGGACATTTGGACGTATGAACAGTCGATTAGTCGATTGGTTTATTTGCTGAGTTGTTGAGTCGTTAAATCTGCATAAATACGAAAGTGCTTGTACTTGGTTAGAGGAAGGCGGCTTTGTGGTTTTGAAGCTGGTTAGTCCAATTTGGTATCTCTGTTAGTGTGTCAGCATGAATGTATGTATGTATGTGCATACATACGTATGAGCATATATGTAAAAGTGTGCTATTGTGTAAGTTTGCTAAATTTATTTTCAGTTTGATAGCAAAAATTTGAAATTCAAAAATTGTTGAACAACAACTATTGACTGATTGATTAAATGTATGAACTCATTCGTGTGTACATCCTTATGAGAGGAAACTTACGCAAACGTCTTCTAACTACATATGTATATGTACGTGCATGTATGTGTGAATATAAGTTTGGTAATTTGACGTATGTATGTCGTGTAGAAGGAAGTGTTGCTTGAATGACGACAAAAGTGATCAAGTGTATAATATTTCGTTATGCATGAAGAATATTTAATAAATGTTGAACCTTGAAGTTAAGATAAATTTCTTGCTGCTCACTAAACAAAGCATTTATACGCTAGAGATATTAAATCTTGCAAATTGATTTTCAGTATAAAAGCATGTTCTTGTATGACAGAGGTTTGAGGTTTGAGTGGATAAGCTTTTCAGTTTCAGTTCAAGCCACGTTGTAAAGTAAAGCTTAGTATACAAAATCAGCAGGGAGCTTTCTATTCTGAAGAAAAGCGAGTGTCAGCGCGCCGAGGTGAGAAATTTGTTTTGACATTAATCCACCCCGTATGTAGAAATCCACATAAGTGGGAAAAACTTCTGACCACCATACAGTAGGAAATGGTCAGGGCGATTCTTTTGCATGCGTTTTAAGCAGCTCATCACTTTCGCTAGCTTGCGGAGAAGTTTGCTCTGGAAAGCCACTGAGCACCCGTATGATGGTTAACTAAAGCGAGACGACAACAACCTGGCTATGCAACTCCGACATAATTGGTTTAAGGGCTGACTGGAGGATTTCATCGGCAGCGTCTGATCACCATAAGGTGCAGCTGTAAGCAGGTGTCTTAGTTCAAGCGGTTCAGTGGGCAAAGAAGGGGGTCTTGGTTACATAGTAAGAAAGTTCCCCAAGCCAATGAAACCACTTCTTATGTACTAAGACAGATCGACTTCACCGGTGCTCGAAGCACTAACATATCCAGCGCCAGGCTCAAGCATAAAAATATACTTCAATATTGCTTGCCTGACCGTTATACGCGCAACCAAATCGACGACGTAATGATAGACGGACTGCATGCATCCAGTGCTTTCGATGTGGGCACGATTTAAACACCCAACATCGACCAGCGGGTTAGGGGGTCAGACCCCCAGCGAGTTAGGGGGTCAGAATATAATCGCGGTAGGTATGCCTGTCGTAAGAGGCGACTAAAATAACAGATTCAAGGGGCTGTGTAGCGCAACCCTTCAGGTTGCTTGCGCAATATATAGCTTCTCCAAACCCAATTGTCAACCTCACCTATCCGCGGCGAATCCTGTTTCACTAACAGACGAGGCTCTGGCGACCCTAAGCTCCTCATGGAACTTGGGGTTGGGGAGGGAGGCGATGGCCTGAAGGTTTAATGTGGCCACATAAATCGTTCCCGAGATGGTCGGGCTAGCACCTTAATGGTTCTGTGTTACCGGATCGTACCGGATCTGTATCCGACAAAGGACCATCACATCGATAACACTCCCCAAAGCCTTCGGGGAGCAACCTTATCGCTACAACAACAACAACCAGAATCTTTATCTCGTTGCAGCTAATATATAAGCTCGCCACTTCACGGCTAAAAGCAAGAAATAAAAAACATAAGGAAAGCTTGATGTCCAAAGGCTGCAATTCCAATAGACTGCCAATAATTTTGCAACTCGATTCTCACATCTGCACGGAGAACACAAGTCAACCCAATGAAGAGCGGGAGCATTGGGAGCAACCATAAATTACCCATTGGACCATATCAATGCGCCTTTAGAACTGGTAAATGTACAAACAACCAAATCTTGGAAAAAACCACGTTAAAAGAATTGATGCACAGCACCTCTTCGTCATTTTTATAGCCCCTTTGACAGGGCGAAGCGGAGTTGCCTGTACCCCCGGCTAAGTCAGAATTGTAAAGGACGTCTCCGAGCCGTTTGATTTCTTTAAATTTGATGCCGGGGAAAATTATCGTAGCTGAAGAGCTTAACTACTCTGGAATAATATTTTATAATAGCATGAAATTAGAGCTTACGGTTTCTTCTCGAACACAAGCGAGATTTTCGAGACCCGAGAAATCGAGAACTCGACTTCTCGTGAGATTCTCGTGTCTCGAAGTACTCGTAAATCTCGCGAGCTTCTCGACATTCTTACTTAATCGCTGTATGGAGAGTATTTATACACTTGTTTTTTTTTTTACTTGTGACTTTTTTGTTGATATATTGCCTCAATGACATTTAACTCAAAACATATTTATTATACATATAATTTAGTTCGCAATATTTTATTTTTCAACGAGACATCAAGAACACGGCTTCTCGCGAGATTCTCGAATTACTTAATACTCGCGATCTTCGACTTTCAATTAAATCGCTGTATTGTCAATATTCTATGCATTTCGGCGTTTTTTACTTGTGGTTTTGGAGACATTTTGGCTTGTGCTCCAGAAAAAATCACAGGCCCTATATAAAACAGCCGATGAAACGATTAAGTTGAATGTCGAGAGGCTCGCGAGCCTTACGAGTAATTCGAGATTCGAGAATCTCGCGAGCCTTACGAGTAATCCGAGATTCGATAATCTCGCGAGAAGGCGAGACTTGCGATAAATCTCTTCTCGAACATGTTCGAGAAATCGTAAGCTCTACATGAAATTACTGGCTTATGCTGGTGCGCCATTAGTTCTGGTTACTCCAAACTGATAAATAAGCGAAAATGATGGGATTGATGTTGAATAAGGACTAAAAGAAGTATCTGCTGTATCTCGCAAATATTCAGCGCATTTGTGTCTTGTCAATCACGTCACTGTAGGCTGCCATAATTACGAAATAGTAAAGGACTTCGTTTATCCCGCAACTCAGTAGGCCGCTCGAGAAATCCCATTATCAACTTCTTTCGATAAAAATTTCCGTAGAGAATTTGAACACAAATTCTTGAATGCTTACCTAAAGAAAAATTTGCGTACACACATACGCACGTACATACAGCGGCGTAGCAAAAGGGGGGAGGCGGGGCGGTCCGCACCGGGGGTCACCTTTTTTGGGGTGACACCCACCCGGTGTCTCAACTTTAAGAACAATGTACAAACAAAAAAATTGCTAGCACAAAAAATTCTTTTTCTAGGTTCACCCCGCTAGCACTAACTCAGCTTTATGTATAATTCGGGGATTCCCGATAAAAGTCTGACGCTGTCGTGGGGGATTCCCCGTCCCATACTCGTGATCTTTGACGTCTCAGTTGCAACATTTATCATTTGTTTCGTGAAGTGTGTTGTGTTTGGTTGGCCTGAATTGTTAAACGTGTATTATTCTGTAGTTATAGATAATAAAAAGAAAAAATATATTTTAGAAACTAAATCGGAAAGTAGCTGACCACGCATGTTCAAATGAACATCTAGAAAATCTTGAGAAATGGAAAACTTTAGAAATGAGACTGAAATTGAATAAAACAATAGATGGTGTAGCTTTGCAATTGATGGATATAGAAAAACAGAAGTGGAAGCATCTTCTGGCTAGATTACTATATATAACTTTATTTCTGGCTAAACAAAACTTGGCATTTCGTGGACATGATGAAGGACAAGACTCTAAAAATAAAGAAAATTTTTTGGAATTAGTAAAACTATTGTCAAAGTATGATGTAGTGTTGAAAGAATACATGATGAAATTAGAGGAAGATAAAACTTTAAAAGTATCATATATGTCACCAGATATACAGAATGAATTCATTAATGTTCTATCAAGAATAAGAATGGGATTTTACAGAATCTCTTCCTAATCTTATGATTGCACTGAAATTATTCATGACGGCTTGCGTGTCCGTAGCTTCATGTGAGAGAAGTTTCAGTAAATTAAAATTAATAAAGAACTATTTGCGGGCAATAATGACCCAATCGCGGCTTAGCAATCTTGGTATATTAGCCATCGAACACGAGGCAATACAAAATATAAATTTCGATGAAGTAATTGCTAGGTTTGCAGCTGTAAAAGCTAGAAAGCGGAAATTTTAATTGTATAACAATTCCTTTTCTGTCTTAATTATTATTGTGTTTTGTTATTTCTTCAATATTATAAATAATAAATGATTCATGACCTTTATCATATACAATTTAATTATTTTTACTTTCGATGGGGTGACACCACCAACTTCCGCACCGGGTGCCACCCAAGGTAGCTACGCCACTGCGTACATACCTACATGTTTGCAACGAAAAGAGTATCAAAAAATTCAAAAGTTACCCTCTTTATCTCTGTAAAGAGTTATCACACCGATTTATCGCATCTTGATATTAACTACCACCGGAATTCAGGAACTTATTTATGGACATAAATAGGTATATGCCATCAATATACATTCTTAAAAGGATAACAGTCCACATTTACATGTATGTGTTCAACTAAATTTATCTCTATTCTATAAACTCATGGCACCGATCCGCCTTTTTTATTCAGTGTCGAACTCGACTCCCACTCCCGGGAGAAAAGGCTTTGAAGAGATTTACAAGGTATAATCGAAACAGCTGTCGCCTTGTCCGTCCTGATGTCACGTTGTTTAAATTTTTCCCAAATTATTAAATAAAAATTAAAAAAAATTGCTTCAAATAAATGTTTTCATACATTTAAAAAAAGCAATATGGGCAATCCCCGATTATTAAGAATCGTAAAAAAAAATTGTTTAAGGGAATTATGAGATAAGGAGTTTTTCACGCGAAAATGTGATTAGAAGGTTTAGCTTTGATTTAGTAAAGTTCCATGATGAGAATTTCGTAGTAAATTTTGGTCCATTAACTGGTATCTGGCGGCCACCGTGGTGTGATGGTAGCGTGCTCCGCCTATCACACCGTATGCCCGGGGTTCAACTCCCGGGCAAAGCAACATCAAAATTTTAGAAATAAGATTTTTCAATTAGAAGAAAATTTTTCTAAGCGGGGTCGCCCCTCGGCAGTGTCTGGCAAGCGCTCCGATTGTATTTCTGCCATGAAAAGCTCTCAGTGAAAACTCATCTGCCTTGCAGATGCCGTTCGGAGTCGGCATAAAACATGTAGGTCCCGTCCGGCCAATTTGTAGGGAAAAATCAAGAGGAGCACGACGCAAATTGGAAGAGAAGCTCGGCCTTTGATCTCTTCGGAGGTTATCGCGCCTTACATTTATTTTTTTTTAACTGGTATCTGTAAGCTTAGTTTATTTTCTTTTGGGAAAGTGTGAAATCAGTAGTCAGTAAGAGATCACTGAATGTTCAAAGAGTGGCTGCAGAATAAAACAAATTTGTAGCATTGAAATATGTAACAGTAAATAAACATTTGTTTTAGAAAATAATCTTTTAGAGCGAATTTAAAGCTTAAAAGACCCAAAAATTGTAATCAAGTTCCTTGACCATAGCTGTGTTTTCATTTACATGTATATGCATATGCAATTAAACTTTATCTTCACTTATGGAAGTATTGCATATAAAATTAGTAATATAGAGTGTGTATCTCCACTACTCTCCACTTTATATATTAGTATGCCTTTAACACTTTGACCGAAAAAGAAACACAACCATTATTTCTCCATACACTACTACTATGTGTTATTGTCGTTGAGCATTTTTATACTCAGCGTGCTTTCCACACAGAGTACATTAACTTTGGTTGGATAACGGTTGGTTGTACAGGTATAAATGAATCGAGATAGATATAGACTTCCATATATCAAAATCATCAGTATCGAAAAAAAATTTGATTGAGCCATGTCCGTCCGTCCGTCCGTTACCACGATAACTTAAGTAAATATTGAGTATATCTTCACCAAATTTGGTACACATGCTTATCTGGACCCATAATAGATTGGTATTGAAAATGAGTGAAATCGGATGATAAACACGCCCAGTTTATATATATATAACATTTTGGAACACAAAAAATATGATTATTTAGTAAATAATACACCTAGAATATTGAAATTTGACATGTGGACTGATATTGAGACTCTTGATAAAAATTTGGAAAAAATGTTTAAAATGGGCATGGCACCGCCCACTTGTGATAAAATCAATTTTACCAATATTATTAATCAAAAATCGTTAAACCTATCGTAACAAAATTCAGCAGAGAGGTTGCCTTTACTATAGGGAATGCTTTGAAGAAAAATTAACGAAATCGGTTAAGGACCACGCCCACTTTTATATAAGGGATTTTTTAAAAGGGTCGTGGACGAATAAAATAAGCTATATCTTTGCAAAAAAGAGCTTTAGATCAATGGTATTTCATTTCCCAAGTGTATTTATAACAGTAAATAGGAAAAACTTCAAATTTAAAAAAATGGGCGTGACACTGTCCCTTTTATGACTAAGCAATTTTCTATGTTTCGGGAGCCATAACTTGAAGAAAAATTAACGGATCGTAATAAAATTGTGTACACAAATTTTCCCCACAGTAGAAAATATTCTAGTAAAAATGGACGGGATCGGTGAAAGACCACAGCAACTTAGATATAAAACAAGTTTAAAAGGGTCGTAGACTAGAATAATAAGCTATAACTTAGCAAAAAATAGTTTTGAATGAACGATATTTCACTTATCAAGTTTTATTGTAAGAGGAATTGGGGAGACATTTTTTTTTTTTTTTTAATTTATCTGAAATGAAATGTGCAATTGAAGCTCACGCTGAGTATATAATGTTCGGTTACACCCGAACTTAGACACCTTTACTTGTTTTTAGTTGCAATTGTAGATGTTAACACATGTAAAAAGAAATTCTCAATCTTTGAAATACTCGGGACAACAATTGCAAATTTTAAATTTGGACCCAAAAATAAGCGTTTACAGCCTTCGGTACTAGAATCTGAGTCCTTGTCAGAAATTTTAATTTTGTTACGGTTTTCGAGATATTTTCACCTAAAAGTGTTAAAACACGCTTTGAAGAGATCTAAAACGTATAATCGAAACAGCTGTCGCCTTGGCGTTTCCCAAATTATTAAAATAAATTCTAAACTAAAAATTGCTCCAAGTAAATGTTTTCATACATTTAAGCAATAAGGGCAATCACCGCTTAAAAACTCATACGTTTTTATTTTCCATCCACTAATTTTTATCAAATTGGAAGTCTACGTTTAGGCAATTTTTTTTCTATTACATCGACTACTTCATCTTTATTTAAATATATGTACTATTGTTTACAGCGCCAAGGGCGTGGAGTATCGCAATTAAATTTCGGGAAAAATTTAACAGCGTTTTCGAGGGAAATGATTGCGCTAGAAAGCTTTTAATAAAAATTAATTTTCTTGGCAAATAACGAATCGATTGCAGCCGAAAGACGTAAATTTCGTAGCTTTATTTACGAATATCGCGAAAACAAGAACCAAATGGAAAATCTGATTCACTAATTCAAAAATAAGCGAAAATAAAACCTTACCAGCTTTTTCCTGGGTTTGGATTTTATAAAATAAGTTGGAACTATTCCGCTCTAATGAGAGACGGTGATGAAAGAATACAATTAGTTGACTTAGTAGCACCCTGTTTCAGCGGCAAAATTTCTTGGAGGACAAATATCTGCTTAAGCTTCCAAATTCCACTACTCGAGATTTAATAAATGAGACCAAAGACCTCTAGTGATCGTTTTAAGCTTACGGTGAAAATGAGTAACAACAACAGCAAATGCCCAATTAACTTTTGTATGTTCGCGAATTTACATACATATACACGCCCAACGTGGGGGCCGACTTGTTTTGCTTTGATTGTGGCATCGAAATCGATCTAAAAATAAGTAGCTAAAAATATGTCAAAAACAATATGAGCCCAATTGAATTGATCATTAAATAGCTATTTAATACACAGAAAAATGGGAAGTATCACTATCATAAAAAATTGCTTGAAAATATATTAAAAGATATGTTGCATATTTTTAGGCGATATAGTCCAGGACAAACTATGCAATAACCTATCGGTACAGCACAGGTATATTTATTATTTTGTTTTAGATATCTTTTCATTTATTTGAGATTTTAGCATTTGCCCGGAAATTCCGGAAAAATTCAATATTCGAACAGGTTCAAATTTAAATCACCTTAAAGCATGCAATTAATTTCGTAAACTTTTTAATTGGTATTTAATTTGCAGTAAAGACATGTTTCCAAATGGTCGGTCATTATATCATTTCAAACCATGGAATAACCTTAAATTACTGCACATATTATAATATAGAGTTTAATACTCAATTTTCAAATTTTAGCGAAGTTTCTTCCATTGGAGCGCACATGAGCTCCTAAAAGCGCGCTAACAAAACAAAAAATCAGCTTAAATACGATTTAAATGAAATTTGAAACGAGCAAAGCAATCCTGTGCTAATCTCTTAGGAATCTAAACGACGAATTAATTAAGAAAGGTATAATTTATATTGCTGCAAAGCTTTTACTAATTCGAAAAATTCTAAATTGCCGTCAGATTTTGTGTGCCACAAATTGTCGAATTTTGCATATCAAAGTCGCAAACAAAAATGTTAAGCCGCTTGCGAGCATTCAATTTATATTCAAATGTGAAAATGTATATATGCACGTGTTTGTGTGTGTGAAAATCCCAGCAAGTGTTATATACGTACATACATTTCTATATTTGTACAAAATTTAAAAGCTATTGGATTATTTCTGTATTTATTTTGGTTTATTTTTTGTTGATTTCTGCAACTCAATCCAATTGTTGACATTATCCTTTCTGCCGTAGTAAGCGCGATTAAAAAAGCACACATTTCGTGTGTCTATGTGTGTGTGTATGCTTCACTTCACTCATGCACTCACAAATAATAAATATTATTTGTATTGATTTTTTTTTGCAATAGACTTTTTGCATAGATACATATCTCTATGTCTTTCAATATATCAACTCGACTTTGTATTTACTCAGTGTATTCGAGCATTTATGTACCAAACAAACCCAAAAGGCATATCATTATTGGTTTTGTGCATCGAACCTCAAACGTCTCCTCCTACCTCTCTTAACACTAAATAATCGCGGCGCTATGTTCTACGCAATCACTTAGAATATGACACTAATCTGACAAAGACCGCGTTGGGGGTGTGCGTGCAATTTTTTTTTTTTTTAATCATTTTTTTTCTTTTCAACCACAATCAAAACAAGATTGGCAATATTTGAATAAAAAATAAATAAATACTTGGCGCGGTTTACCTCCGAGGAGATTGTGGCCGAGCTTCTCTTACAATTTGCTCCTCTTAATTTTCCCTACAAATAGGCGGGATGGGGCCTACAAAGCAGATCAATTTTCCCTGAGATGCTTTTAATGCCAGAAATACACTCGCGGTATTTGCCAAATCACTTCCGTGGAGCAAACCCTATTAGACTATTTTTTCTAATTGAAACCCTTTTTTCTAAATTTTTGATGTTTCTTTGCGCGGGAGTTGAACCCAGGACCATCGGCATGGTAGGCGGAGCACGCTGCCTCCACACCACGGCGGCCGTTTGAATTTGAATGTTGTCTGCAAAAGGCATCATCACCAGCACCCACTACAAAAAAAACAATAATAACAAAGACAAGTGTAAATGGCACAGTTCGTTAGGCGCAATATATTTGTACATCTCGCCCGAACAAATGCCATCTATCGCAGTAAATCAAACGCAGAACGCATTTTTTATTTGAAGCGTATTTGATGTGCCGAATCGAAGGTTGAATAGTATTTTTTTTTAATGGACCGCGTTCAGCTTCACTTTGCTTGTATGGAATATATTTTTTTATCAAAAAAACTTTACAGATAGTCACTTCGCAGGCATTGTGCCAGTTAAAACTTATTCATCAAATTGAGCCTGAGGATGGTTAACAATTTGACTGGCCTCAAATGAAAATTGTGCGCACCTTATGTTTCTAATACAAATAGGTACTTTCAATATGTTGGACGATAAATGGTAGTGTTTCAGCTTTCATATCCAACACTTAATGAAAAAACTGGTAAAAGCAAAGGAATAATGCATCAATTCAACCACAACTTTTGTATATTTTTATTGATGAAAATGAAATGAAATGAAATGTATTCATCGCAAAAAGCCGTTGAGTCAAATTCGCGTAAATTGTTGATTCTGAATTGATCGTTTCAATTCGTCAAATCAACAAAAAAAAAATGTTAACATGCGTAAGTCATAGCTCTGTTAACTTAACAATTACAACTGTTACCTTAAGAATACCAATAACTACTGTTAAATAACCCCTTTCTGTCAACAGTGTAGATTAACAGTGAAGGTTGTTGATATGACAGATATTTCTGCAGCAACAGCAAGAGCGAATTAATGAACGTCGTCAGCGTCAGTTTCTTGTTAAAACTACATGATATATTTGCGTGATATTGACAGTTATTTGCTGTTGAAATGACCAATGAACTCAGTTCTTTTAAGAAAAAAGTCAGTTTAATTGTTAAAGAATCTGTAATTTTTACAGAATATTGTTAAATTGGACGAATAGTTTCTCTTCTGTTTAAATTACACAACAAATTTGTTCTCTTGACAAAGAACTCGCTTGAATTAACCACAATCCGATCATTTGTACCAAATGTCTGTTAATTCAAGATCAGAAATCGGGATTATTTTACATAACTAGCGTCAATTCTTTCAGTGTTTCATACAATCACACCAAAAAAGTTGAGCATTCTGAGCTCAGACTAGGCGAGAACTAGTCCTAATGAGAGTACAAAAGAGCAGGCTCATATTCTACGACAAAGTTCTATACTTAATCTCACTTACTATATAAGTTTCCTAGAGGCCCAGAATTTCTTGGTTTTCTTGAAATGATCGGTAAAATTTTCGGAATCATTTCGCTCCAAGACAATGTACAGCAAATCATTGCACAATGTAGCTTAAGTGGTTCTAAAGAACGACAAAATTTTAAGTCCAGACCCAGATCGACTTTATCCCTAACAGGACGCACAATTTTGTGCCTATAACTGCTCCATTTGCAACCCTCAACCCAGTCATTACCCCGAGGAAGGAATAGGGCATCTGGGGCAAGTAACCTGTTAACTTTTTCACGGATGGATCATATCTGGACGGAAGGTTTGGTAGGGGTCTGTAAGCCGAAAGTTTAAGTTGGCTGATCACTGCAATATCTTCCAAGCGGAAATAGCCCTGATTAAAGACGCGGTAGTTGCATTGCTATCCAGTGCTTCTACGGTTAGGGAATTTAACATCGACCCTGACAGCCAAGCGGCTATCAAAGCCTTGAGTTCAACTATAATGCAGTCATGGGTGGTCTGGGAGTGCCTAACCTCGCTTGTGATTGCAGCGAACTATTTTATGATTAAGATTATCTGATTCCGGGGCCGTAGTGAGATCCAGGGCAAGTGCCAAACGGATCTCTTAGCCTGCATCGGTGCAATTGACATGGTTTAAGAAAGCTATAGGGATTTGGGGACTCCTCTGGCCACCTGTGGTCTGCTCCTGCATAGATGGGCCTAGAGGCATCTCAGCAAACACTAGGCGGACAACAATTCTTGCAGGGCAGCAAGCTCCTTCTGGCCGGAAGTGGATGGCAGGAGGTCTGCCGAAATGATTGGTTTTACTAAGGCCCAACTATCAACGGTGATTAGGGTTTTGACGGGGCACTGTCCAATTGAAGTACGTGCGGTACTTCTTTATATACTGGAATCCCCATTCTGGATGCATCGAGCCACTTTATGCTTGACTGCCCAGCTTTTGTTAGAACTAGACGAAAACATTTCGGTCTCGACTCACTTGGATTCCCAGGGGATTTATACAAGGTTAAGATTGGTCGCATTCGTAATTATGTCATTGCTACTCAATCACTTTCTAAGTAGCTGCAGCTTTGTCACCGTTTTTTCATGTGGTATTACAACGTACGTTCATGCTGTCCAACTGAGCTTCCCTTACCAGGGCAGCTACCACTGGGTCTGGATTCGATTCTATTTTTTGTAGAACCGATTTTTTCGATTCGATTCTCAAAAAACATCGATTTAATCGAGTGGAAGAAAGCTGATTGCTGCTACCGTTTAATAAAGCTCTTCCTCGTTTTGTTAACTGGGGCTAATTGCCAACATTAAGTGGTGCCATATGGTTCTTCACTTGTTCCTCCCATAGGAGTGAGATTATTACTGTATTCGATACCAAAATATCATACTTCTGTTCAAATTTATTTATTACGTATTATTTTGTTACGCAACGCCAAAAGCTGCGAGGCGGCTAAGCGCCAATTCATGGTGATGCTAAATTTTTCTCATACAACGGAGCATTGTCACAGCTTATGATTCTCAATTAAGACGAGCTTTTTGAAAGTTGCAATGCTATTTTATTTGAACTGTGAATTTGCGCCAATAAACATAAACTTATAAAAAAAATTACAATAAATAATTTTTCTTCCCGTTTTTATCAATACATATTATGACAAATATTAGCAATGCTAAGGGATACTATCATCTCTAAGCAAATATTAAGCAGTGACTTGTATGCACATCAACAAATAAATCATTATGTCTATATATATTTCCATACGCAGCGGAGAGAGACGCACAAACACATGCATATATCTTATCTGAGATGCTCCCAAAAGTAGGCAATTATCTGTGGAAGTATCACTAACATATACACGCGCATATGAGAAGCTATAAACGTAGTTATAGCTGGTAACTAACTAGTAAATTCTAGAAATAGAAACGCCTAGAAATATGCCAACGAGGAAACCAAACAGTATAAAAGCAACAGCAGCTGAGGCACGATGAATCAGTTGATTTAAGCATGCTATCTGTTGAGCAGTAGAGGTGTTATTGTGAAGTACAATTGTGAAGGCCATTTTGCATTATTGAATAGTGGAGTTAATTATTCAACAGTTTAGTGATTTGAACGTTAGTAAAAGGTTGCAGGTAAGAGGAAGTTCAGTAAATTCGTTACAATATGAAATTGTATCTACAGTTACTGTAGGATGATCAAAACTTCGAATTTTAAAAAAATCGAGAACGATTCTGGAAAAATCGATTCTTCACTCCCAACGAAAAATCGCTTAAAAATCGAATTAGAATCCACCTAACCTAATGTAAGAGTCCAAAAGTACGAAAAACTGGTTTTTTGCGCATATGTGTCCTGGGAAAATGTTAAAAAAAAAAAATTAAAATCAAAACCAACTTCAGCTACATTCATAATTTTATGTTTAATGAACATCTTAAATCAACTTACCTATTTTCAAATGCAGCTCTGCCTTGACCAGCGTTTCAAAGTCAATAAGAGGTTTTTATTTTAATTTGGACATCTTGCACTACTATTTACAATTTTCTTAGCGTTTGAATTTAACTTTGTTCACAAATATTTTAGTTTAGTACGTTTTTTCTCTCTTTTTTAGCACGGCCTAATTCACTGCGAAAGTTTCAAAGGCACCAAAATGCAAACGCGTGAAAATTTATTTATGCATTTAGAAAAAATCAGGCTTTGCCGCTAAGTAATTGATTGTTTTTTTGCGAGTACTTGCAATAAGTGGCAAAATAATTTTTTAATTTTTTTTTGTATGGTTTATTAACAGTTTTTCACGATTTTATTAGTACAATACATATATATGTATGTATATTGTATGCTCCGCTTTTTTAAATGAGTAGACTTTTTTGTTTATAATAAATACCGACTTAACGTTCGCTGGTATTTAAGAAGTTTTTTTTATTTTTCGTTCTTCTTTTGCGGTTTGAAGTTGTGTTTTTATTTTTTTTTTTATATTATTTCTTTAATTTTTTATTAGTACACTTTTTTAGTTCACTGAATTGGCTAGATAGTTTTACGTATATATAAGTAAACTTTTTTGGATTTTTTGAAATTTTTTAATTTATTCGCTTATTTTTTTAAACTTAAATATTCAGTATAATGTCTTACTTTCAAAGTTTTATACCGTTAGTGAGCCACAAAATACGCTAAAATGCAAAATATATATTTAGTCAAAAAATGAAAAATATTTCGAGAATAAAACACTATGAATTCTTCGAAACCACTTCTAAAAGCTTAGTTTAAAATGCTCAGGAAGATTTTTATAATTTGAAGGAATTCTCTAATATCATCGGCCTAAACACCCGCGCTGTTAGTTCTGCTTACTCCAAACTGGAAAAAGAAGCGGTAAAGATGGGTTTGATGGTGAATGAGAACAAAACGAAGTACCTGCTGTCATCGAGCAAAGAGTCAGCGCATATGCGCCTTGGCAAACACGCTACTGTTGGCAGCCATAATTTCGAAATAGTAAAAGACTTCGTTTATTTGGGAACCAGCATTAACACTAGCAAGAACATCAGCACTGAAATCCAGCGAAGAATCAACCTTGCCAATAAAAGCTACTTTGGACTAGGTAGGCAATTGAAAAGTAAAGTCCTCTCTCGGCGAACGAAAATCATACTCTACAAGTCACTTATCGTACCCGTCCTGCTATATGGGGCAGAAGCATGGACCATGACAACAGCAGATGAAGCGGCTTTGGGAGTGTTCGAGAGAAAAGTTCTTCGAAAGATTTATGGACCCCTACGCGTTGGCGATGGCGAGTACCGAAGAAGATTTAATGATGAGCTGTACGAGCTATACGCAGACATCAACATAGTCCAGCGAATTAAAACGCAGCGGCTGCGCTGGCTAGGCCATGTTATGCGAATGCTGATGATGATGCTCCGGCCAAGAAAGTGTTTCTATCGGAACCCGCCTATGGAAGCAGAGGTAGAAGGCGACCCCCACTCCGTTGGAAGGACCAGGTGGAAAACGATTTAAACTCTCTTGGGGTGACCAATTGGCGCCGGTTGGCGGAGCGAAGGAGCGACTTATCGTTTAGGCGGTTAAGCGCCAATTAAGTAAGTAATTCTCTAATTTTACCAAGTAGTTTCTTGGAAAATATTGAAGGTGTTGTTTGTCCGATTTTACAGATACAAAGCTTAAAATTTCGAAAACAGCCTACCCTAAAATGAAATGTATCGGATTAATGCTTAGATAGGGCATTTTTGAAATAAGTTCTGAGGTGGGGTGTCCTTTAACTGAATTTTGGGCAATGGCGTTTTAGAAAAGAATGCTGAAATAGCACGTTTTTCGAAAGTTTGCAACGGCAACCGAGATACCGCGATATTCGGCTCAGCTTCTATCAATTTGTGTACCTCTTATATTATGGTCTGATAAGTCGAGACTATCAAAACAGATAAAGAAACAGGAAAATAAAAAGGAAATGAAAAGATTTAGGAAAGAATTGGAAAAAAAGGAAAAAGAAGAGGTAAGGTTAGGTTACGATGAACTGGACGGTCAATATAGACCTCACATAGACTGATGGTGTCCATAGTGTTACCAGAAGTAGTTTGACGTCCATACATTAAAAACGCCAACTAGGTATCAGGACTTATAGACTAACTCTGCCCTCTTGGGGAATACTTAAAGTTTTCTAGGGCCTAGCTTAACTGTTGACTTTAGATCTGGCAACTCCAACACTCCTAGTAGCTGGAGTCTTGATCTGATGACCACAGGACAAAGAAAATTGAAAGGAAAAGAAAAAATAAAAAAATTACAATTAAAGAAGAAAATCAATGGAAATGAGGAACGAAAAAGAAAAAGAAGAAAGAAAAGAACAAGAAAATTAGCACCAAAACGAATAGAAAAAAGGAAATTCAAAAGTAAAAATGGTAAAATAAACAGAAAAGCAAAAAACAAAACGAAAAAAGGAAAAGAAAGAAGAAAAAGAGACCGTCCGAAAACTAAGCAAAAAAATGTATTTGAAAATAGACCAAATAAAAGAAATAAAAAAAGTTAAAAGAAAAAATGAGAATAAAAGGAAAACCAAACAGAAAGAGAAATATTAAAAAAGGAGAAAGAAAATAGACAAAAAATTAAAAACAAAAAGAATAGAAAAAGAGAAAGTAAAATTTAAAAAAAAAAACAAAATGCAAAGAAAAAGAATTGAAAAAACGAAAAAAAACAGAAAAAATAATAAAGAAAAAAACATGTAAGAAATTGGAGTTCGGCTGCAAGTAAACCTCATATATAGAGCTTACGATTTCTTCTCGAGCACAACCGAGAATTTCGAAAACCGAGAAATTGAAAACCTGGCTTCTTGCGAAAGTTTCGTAACTCCCAAGACTCGTAAATCTCACGAGCGTCTCGGGATTCAATTTAGTCCCTGTATTAGTTGTATTCCATGTATTCGTTGTTTTTTATTTATGTTTTTTTGAGAATTTTCACTTTTGCTCCATAAAAATCGTAAGCTCAACATAAAACAGCCAAAGCATCGATTAAATTGAATGTCGAGAAGCTCCCGTGCTTTACGAGTATTTCGAGATTCGGGAATCTCGCGAGAAGCCGAGACTAGCGAGAAATCTCTTCTCAAAGAAGTCCGAAAGATCGTGAGCTGTACTTAAATTTAGCTGTAATCATGATGACATATTTACATTTTTAATTTAAATTTAGATTGAATGTATGAAAGGAGGTGTGGCTTAAAGTCATATCGGTATTATGCTATATTATCACGGATTGAAAGCTATTATCATTCAAACGATATTTATAAAATTTTGAGCTTTTTCAAACAATTGAAATAAATTATTGTACATCAATCTGTTTTAGTCTTATAGGAGCTACTAACTGGCCAAAATTTGTACCATATAAGACATAAGTGCATGGCCTTCAAAAATAAATTATCTAATACAAGATGGATTGACAATCTACTCCGCATAAGAATCGCTGAAGTCCATGTAGGCAACAGCGCAGTTAAGGTTAATACCACGAGGGGGTGCCCTCAAGGAGGTGTTCTATCAACCCTTCTGTGGAGCCTAGTAGTGGATGTACTCCTGCAATAGCTATCTGACAGTGGCACAAGATGCCAGGGATATGCTGATGACATCGTCATAATTGCAAGGGGTAAATTCGAGAGTACGCTCTGTGACATAATACAGAGAGCATTGAATATTACAAAGGGATGGTGTGCCAGTGTGGGGCTTAACATCAACCCATCTAAAACGACCATCATCCCTTTCACCAGAAGAAGGGCCATACCAGCCCTGAGAGCAATTACAATAGATGGCGTGGCACTAGAACATGGAACCACGGTAAAATACTTGGGGGTAATTTTTGACACCAAGCTCCTATGGAAACAGTTAATATTAATACCACCAGTTAAGGTTAATACCACGAGGGGGTGCCCTCAAGGAGGTGTTCTATCAACCCTTCTGTGGAGCCTAGTAGTGGATGTACTCCTGCAATAGCTATCTGACAGTGGCACAAGATGCCAGGGATATGCTGATGACATCGTCATAATTGCAAGGGGTAAATTCGAGAGTACGCTCTGTGACATAATACAGAGAGCATTGAATATTACAAAGGGATGGTGTGCCAGTGTGGGGCTTAACATCAACCCATCTAAAACGACCATCATCCCTTTCACCAGAAGAAGGGCCATACCAGCCCTGAGAGCAATTACAATAGATGGCGTGGCACTAGAACATGGAACCACGGTAAAATACTTGGGGGTAATTTTTGACACCAAGCTCCTATGGAAACAGCACTTCAACTCCATGAGAGCTAGGGCCACGAGGTCCATCATGGTATGCAAACGTTTAGCAGGCAAATCATGGGGCGGTAGCCCACATGTGCTAAGATGGATGTATACCATGATAGTAAAAACTATGATAACATACGGTTCGATAGCCTGGGCATCGAGAACAACTCGGGCGACGGGAGCTATGCGCACATGCCCTACAGCAGCGCTGGAGGCTATCCTCGATCTGACCCCGCTGCATATATCAATAGAGCAGTCAGCCAAGCGAACCCTCCTGCATAGGTAAAGTCATATTGTCCCGAAACATGGAGGAATTGAGAGAGAAGATCCCAATCTCACAACTCCCGAGGGATGATATCCTCAGGCAGATAGTCTATGAGAGAAGGTATAAAGTAAAACTGGCAGACAAGGGTACGTGGGAGGAAAGCAGAATTGAGTACATTCATCAGCTAAATAGAATAGTATGGTATACCGATGGCTCGAAGACGCCAGAGGGGATTGGATCTGGAGTCATTGGACCCAGAGCCAACGCCTCTGTGAGCACACCGGAGCATTTTTCAAGCGGAAGTATTCGCTATAAGCCAGTGTGCTGACCTGAACAATTCCATACTCAGTGACATTCAGGCCGCCCTCAAGGCGATCTCGGCGTCTTAAATAAAATCAGCACTAGTCCTTGAGTGCGTTGAAAATCTAAATCAACTACGAGCACACAACAAACTGTTTTTGGCCTGGGTTCCTGGCCACAGGGGAGTGGAGGGCAATGAGCAAGCGGACAGCCTAGCAAGAGAGGCAGCAAAGACACGACCTGTTGGTCCTGAGCCGTTCCTGCCAGTAGGCCCGCAAGAAATCAGAGGGCATCTACTAGTAGAAGAAAGGGAAAAGAGGAAAGAACACTGACGCAATATGCCAGGCCTGAGGCAATCTAAGTTACTGTTAGGGGGCTACAATACAACTCGATATAGGGCATTAATAGGCCTCTCGAAAGATAACCTAAGGATCCTAACAGCTATTCTTACAGGACATTGCAGACTGAACAGCCACATGCAGAAGCTGGGCATACTATCGAACAACACATGCCGATTTTGTGATCGATCAGCGGAGACGGCGGAACATGTACTCCTGGAATGTGACGCAATCTCAAGACGTAGGTTTAAGTTTTTGGGCTCACCATGGCCAGAGCATTCTCACATCAAATCCCTCAAGCCAGGTGAACTGCTAGGGTTCCTCAGAGAAGTCGGCTTGGATGAGGTGCTGTGAAGCAGTTGAGGGCACAATAGACCAATGGTGGCAGTGCGATCCTCAATTAATTATCTATCTATCTAATACGATGAAATTAAGCATTTTATTTCGACTGCTGAGTGAATATCACCTTATAACGACTACCGTTTCGAAAAGCCCGATCTCAACAAATTTTGAATAACGCCCCATTTAAAATTTGTGTTAAAAACGCCATTTTGGATTTTTTTTTTATAGACATTCCAATTAATTTTAAAAGATGTTGAAGTTTAACCCTGATAAGACGTGTTTGAAACAAATTCCGAAGGGCATACTTTAAGGGAGTACAATTCGTTTTGCAGGCAAAACCATATCAAAAAGACTTCAGAGCTCAAAAGGACATTCAAAGAACAATACGTTAGTAGTAAAGAGCTCTAGCGATTATTTCAAGACAAAATAACAACAAATCAATTTTAAAAATCAGATACAAAATGATTAAATTTAAATATAAGTTAGACCCTTAACATGAACTTCACTTTTATGAGAATGTACACTAGCATAGAGTAAAAATTCATACGAAAAAGATTATGGAAGATCAATCTCTCCAGCACTGTCACGAGGAACGGATTGTCATCATCATCATTAGTTGACGCTTCTGGTTCCAAGCCATCAAATACCAAAATTTTGTTTTTTGATTATTGGGTAGAAAGTTAATTTGATTTTTAGAAATGCTGCTAAAGAAGAAGGCACACTGCTTAAGCCCTACAATCGTTCTAATATATTTACAACATTTCTTAGTTCTGCTTTGGGTTTTACTTATTTGTGTCAAAATAAGGAGAAAAAGTATGCTTTGTTGTTGATATTTTCCACAGGGTAAGAGTAAGAATTATTTTCCGCCATCCTTTTCAATTTTGGTTTAGAGCCAAACTGGTTTCGGCGTGGTGGCAAAATGATATTGAACACTGAAGATAGCACCGAAACTGATTTGTCTTCAAACCAAAATTTACATGAGATAATGGAAAATCGCCTTAAAATAATTCTGGGGAAGGTGTTATCCCCGTTTTGTATCGATTCCAAGGTACTGGATATGTTGGGTAAAACGTAAAAATCTCGCAACTTAAGCGCAATCGATAAAATTTTTAAATGTCAAAGACAAACTAGCACACCCACATTAATGAAACACAATGACTTGAAATTACTATGCAAAAAAAAAACCATAAAACAAATATCAACTTGACTGTGATATAGTACAAATGCGACGACTCTCTATGCACCCGGACGAAGGCTACAAATCTCGCCGTGGCGTATGTGGTGAATGTTTGATTCTACATTGAAAGTCAAGAAAATCAAAAAAGTTCTACACGCTCAATCGAAGGCGAGAAAGGGAAGAGTGCATGGAGCAAAAAAGTTAAATATAGTACAGACAGCGCACAATAAATATGAACACCAACAAAGTAGAGGCCAAACGTCAAAAACTTAATAGCGAGGACGATGATGAATTTGGAGAGGAAAGAACAGTGAAAGCGGAAGAAACGATTTGCGCGAGACGAAGTTTTACAACTCATTGAATTCATATATAAGAATGAAAAGACGGAAAGAGAAAGCTGGAAAATGTTGCTTAGCCAACAAACAAAATTTAGAGAGTCCATTAGCTGAGCCACATATGTATGTACAAATATAGGAAAATGTTTAGTGAGGAAATTTTTGGCAGTGACTGAAGTATTTACGCGTTACTGCGTGTGAGTATATACGTAAATGTGCTTGTGCGAGTGTATTCGTTTATATGGGCTTTTAAGCAATTGTAAAATTTAGTGAAGGACATTCGCACACAGATATTACACATACGATGAAACTCTCATGCTCGCCATAGTCGTTAAACGCTTCATAACACACCACTACCACCATCAGCGACCAGCAGCAACCCACAGCCACCTGACGCCCAACGCTTTGAATATGACTGCCACAATGTCTGCCAGTTTATTTAACAGTTATGTGACTGGGTGCATTTGGAGTATGAATGGCTTGCAGGGATTGCAAATAATTGTTTTTTTTTTTTACTAAATGTAAAGCATAGCAAGTGCAAAAGTCTTAGTTCGGGCGAAACCCAACATTATATACCCAATGTATGCTGTATATGTATGTAAGGAATGCTTTAAAAGAGGACTATCACTGAAACAATGCTCTTAACATAATTCTGCAAAATGGCAAAGTAATACTAACGGCTTCTAATTTACGGCTTGAAAAACTTTTAAAATTTCTTTATTGACTGCGGGCGGGCCACTCCCATTTACTAAAATTTGCTCCACCATATCACTACTGAGGTGCAATATCACCATAATTTGGCTACATATCGCAAGAGCCTTGCATTTTTTTTTACCACTTTTTTTTTAGCCAGCGAGATCACCAACCGATTTTGTTAATTTAGCAAGGGTATATATTAGGGTGGGTTCATTTGTATGGACGAAAGTTAACCGAGATCGCGCCACCGATTTTTCGATAGGATTTGGGCTCAGGAAAAAAGTTCCACTACGCATACCCTGAAAAATAATTTTCGAGCCAGCGAAATTTAAGTTTTTTTTTTCGACTTTGATTTTTAAGTTTTTTTTCATGACCTACTACTGTTCATATGTTTACCCTGTCCGACCCAAAAATGGCCGCTAAAAACGTTGTCGATAACAGTTATTTGAAAAAAAAAAAATATTTCACAGGGTCGAAAATTATTTTTTTATGTATGCGTAGTGGAACTTTTTTCCTGAGCCCAAATCCTATCGAAAAATGGATGGTGCGATATCGGTTAATAAATCGACCCAGTCTAGTATATATAATAGCAAGGACAATCTCCATGCCAAATCCCCCCGGGCTTTTTAGTTACGGCTCAAAAAATTTTTAATTTTCTTCTCCAAATGGGGGCGCTGTCACGCCCAATTTCCATTACTTTACCAAGTTTCTATTTATAGTCACAAAGTCAACCCACATATCACGTTTCATCATTTAATCGGTTTTTCGTAATCATTTATAGCAACTTTTCCATTTTTAGGAATCTTAAAGCATATACATACATATGTATGTATATAGTAACAAGAAAAAGCTTCGTTTGCAACTTTCTTCTAAATTTAGGTGGACCCCGCCATTTTCTGAAATTTTTCCAATTTTCTATTTCTTATCATAAAGTCAATCCACAATAAAATGGTAAGGAATTATCGCATTTTTTCCATTTTTCGATATTTTCAATATTGAAAAAGTGGGCGTGGTCATAGCGCCATTTCGCCCATTTTCAATGTAGATCTATTCTGGGCCCAGATAAGCAAGTTTAGCAAAATTTCGTAAAGATATCTGACGGACCAACGGACGGACATGACTAAATCAAAATTTTTTTCTATGCTGAAATTTATATTTATCTTGATTTATTTATGCCATTTCGTACTACCGTTATGCAATCAAAGTTATATATAAGTACACAAAAGGCAATTCATTTTTATGAGCAAAACACAAAACTTAAAAGATAACTGTTATTTGCCGAGCGAAATAAAGTACTTAAAAAAATAGCTATTATATTCCGAGGGAACCAAAATACCTGAGCGCAACCAAAATACAAGAAATAAATATTATTCAAAACTCAACTGTTATTTTCTGATTTAAATAAAATATTCAAAAAATAACTGTTATCTTCCAAGCAAAATGAAAACTCCACAAAAACTGTTAATTTCTGGACAAAATACGGATATCAAAAAAGTAAGGAAGGCTCGGTTCGGGTGTAACCGAACATTACTTACTCAGCTGCCAAATTACAGCTTTCAAAACTTTTCAATTACCTTCTTTTAAAAGTGGGCGGTGCAACGCCCATTGTCCAAAATTTTACTAATTTTCTGTTTTGCGTCATAACCACCTACCAAGTTATCGCACTTTTTCGGTTTTTCGAAATTCTCAATATCGAAAAAGTGGGCGTGGTTATAGTCCGATTTCGTTCATTTCAAATAGCGATCTGAGATGAGTGCCCAGGAATTTACATACCAAATTTCATTAAGATACCTTAAAATTTACTCAAGTTATCGTGTTTACGGACAGACGGACGGACGGACATGCCTAAATGAATTTCTTTTTTCGCCCACATCATTTTGAAATAAAGAAGTTTATATCTATCTCGATTAGTTTATGCCGTTACGTGGTACCATTGTACGAACAATATTAATATATGTATGTTGATTAAATTGCTGTTGTTTAAATTTTTCCCAAATTATTAAATAAATTATAAATAAAAAATTTTTTCAAATAAATGCTTCCATACATTTAAAGCAATAAGGGCAATCCGCGCTTAAACTCATACAAATAGAGAACATTGGTTAATTCGTTGTAGTTCTATAAATAGAACAAAAGCAACAACACCAAGTTTCTCTGAAACCGCCTTACCAACGCATAACTTTGCCATATGATGCCATACGAAGTATGTACTGTGTATAAAGAAAATATGCAAAGAAGGCAATTGGGATAAGGTTTACAACAACTAAGGCATCACGTCGCTGAACGCGTTTGTAACATTTCAATCATCGTAGGAGTGCGGGTTAAAATCCCACTCCCGGGAGAAAAGGCTTTAAAGAGATTTACAAGGTATAATCGAAGCAGCTGTCGCCTTGTGCGTCCTGATGTCACGTTGTTTAAGTTTTTCCCAAATTATTAAATAAAAAATTAATATACTCTGTCAGCTCTGCTCAGTTGAGTATAATAACTGTTATTTGCCGAACGAAATTGAAAACACCAATAATAACTGTTATTTTCCAAACAAAGGAGGAAAATGAAAACCAGAAAAATAGCTGTTATTATCTGAGCAAAATAAAAAACTCGAAAAATAACTGTTATTTTCCGAGCATGGTCAAATATTCAAAAAATAATTTTTTTCCGAATGAAATGCAAAACTCAAATAATAATGTTATTATCCGAAAAAGTAAATAACTCAAAAAAAATGTATATGAGCAAAAACAAAAAAATAAAAACTCCAAAAATAACAATATTTTTTCAAAACAAAAAAATCTAAAATTTTATTTTTTGAGCAAAATAAAACTTTCAGAAAAAACTATTATTTTTCGAAAAAAACTCAAATATAATTTTTATATCTCCGAGCGAAATAAAATAATCAAAGTATATCTAACCATACTTTTCCAAACGAAATAAACAACTCAAAAAATTACACTAATGATGGCGCAACGCCGAAACCGGTTTGTCTTTAAACCAAATCGGACAAATTATGACCGAAAATCATTCCAATATACATAAATCATCCACGCCGTTGCAAAATCAACAAACAAAACGAGTTACACAAAAAATAATTATTAAAAAAACAAAGAAACAGTTTTAGAATATAACTTATAACTGTTACGATCCCTGGTGCCCAGCTAACTATATTCCTAGTAGTTGGGTGGCTGCATGAATGAGTAGCACAAAGCCTTACACGCTCCTGCATAATACACTCGCACACACACACACAAGCTTTTTGTCACACATTTTGACTGTCAAAGTGACGCGTGTACACGGCGTGTACCCAAATGCTTTATTGACAGCCCAAAATACTAACTAATTGACGGGAAAAGCAACATTAACTGCCTTAATGTCTAACTGGCCGCTTGTATAGCTGGCTGGTTCAGTGCTGGGCTGTGGAAAATGTGACACAAAACTGTGGTGTGTGTATGTATATCGATAAATTTTGGAAATACGCGAAGCTCACATAATTTCCAGCATACAATTTTTTCTACCCAAAAAAATTTCCTTAATTTTTTTCGTGCTATTGCTTGGACACAGCAAAAACACACAACAAAGAAATGCAGAAGACTTTAAAGGGAAATTGAATTCATTTTTAGCTACAGGGAGATTAACACAATGCAGGCACCTTGAATACTTTTTATTGGCTTTTCACACGCACCAAATTTTTCCATTCGCGATATACATCTTGTTCGCCTCTTTTTTTTGCACAAACGATTTTGTATGTGAGCGACTGAGTAAAATTTTCACTGCAGTGCAATTCAATGTTTCATTATTATTTGGGATTTTCCAATATTTCACTCGCCACCTCACTTCGTGCGGGCTTTGCACTTTTCAATAAATTTATATTTTTCACATTTCTCATTTTCATATTTCCTTACACATATTTTAATATGTTTCACATTTTTACTTTTTGGACACTGCACTGCACACACTTTTCTTCAGCCTGCTGTCTACGGAACCGCCCTAAACAGTCGGAGAAAAACTGAAAATGAAAATTGTTGGTGAATTTTCCGAGCGTATGTACGAAGCTTTCGTCCCAATCAAAAAAGCAGCAAAATACTGGTTTATAAAATACGGTGAATTCGGCCGAAGTATGTGGCGTCAAGGTGCACAACAGGCGAGACCGAGTAGAAAGTAGTGAGCAAGCAATACGGAGCAATAACAATAACACTGCAGCGGCACGTGTGGTGAAACATTCGGAGAAAAGCGAAGGAGAGCAAAAATAAGGAAAATCACGACTATTTAGAAACGAGCTGCAATGACATATTTGGTCAGCAGGATGGCAAGCAAAAACAATACAAAAACGCTCTCCGCCTCAAACTCTACCATCACAACCACCCAGCCACCCAACCACCCATCTACAGCACTCACGAACTTCACCTCCAACTGCTTTGACAATAGCCATGTTAGGCCGTGGCAATCGTAGCCAACGTGAGGTTGTCGCATATTTTATGCTTCATCGGAATGTACCGTTATTTATGCAATAACAAAAAGCTGTACATGCGCGGTAATAACACGAGCAATACGTATGAGCGATTGGGCGACACAATCTACAGTTGCCACTTTGGTCCTTTTGGCCCATAAATGGTAAATTTTGTTTACGTTTACGCCGCTGGCGCCCTTTCTTCTAGTTTGGTTCTTTTTAGGAAGCGGATGTGGTCCTGATTGAAATAAACTGCGTGCAGCTCCATACACTCTGTGAACTACTATCACACCCTAAGAATAATATCCAACAAAGCAAAATCAAACATTTGGTAAAAGGTTTTTTCAATAAGAAAAAGTGCTTTTTTGGAGGAGTCACCCCTCGACAGTGGTTTAGCAAACGCTCTGAGTGTATTTCTGTTATGAAAAGTTTCTCAATAAAAATTCATCTGCCATAGGGAGTCAGCATAAAATATGTAGATCCCGTCCCGCCAGTTTGAAGGAAAAATTTAAAAGAAAAGCACTACTCAAATGGGAAGAGAATCTCGGCCTAAGTCCCCTCGGAGGAAAATCGCTGTACGTATTTTTTTGTGTGGTTGCATACTTAGTATTTAAAAATTCATGAGCTTAACACCGGCTTATAATAATTGAATTTTCAATTATTATATTTTCTAAGAGAAACTGAAAAGAAACAAAGAAACTTTTACTGGCATATTGCGATGCTACTATTTCGAAAACCGCCACGTAATCATCATCAGAAAATTTCGTAATGTTATCAAAGGTTTCACCGAGATTCGAACCGCGAATCACACGGTGAAACTGCAGTTGCCTTAACTACTAGGCTATCCTGCTTTTATTCCTTGCTTATGATTACATGGCGGTTTACGAATTGGTACCATCGCCATATGAGAGTAAATATTTCTTCCTTTCTTTTCAGTTTCTCTTAGAAAACAAAATAATTGAATATTCAATTATTATAAGCCGGTGTTAAGCTCTTGAATTCCTAAATAATAAGTATAAATTGAACACACCGTTAAACAAACAAACGTTGCATACTTAGTTTAACTTTTAAAATTGGTTAAATAGGTGGCAGCCTCGACGAACCATCCTCAGTGGCAACACCAAGGAACAAAGTCATAGAATGTGAAACAATATCTATGTCAAGCTTCATCCAAGTCGGCTTAGCCGATAATACCACAAACGCAGCCCTACCCAATGCTTGTGCTAGCAGATCCTCATACCTTCTCAACTACCTACTCAACTAACTCATATTAATCGACATAAAGACTTCAGGGGAAACAGCCTTTTGAAGACTACTCACACATTGCTGAAATACTAAAGACGACGATCACTTGGTTTGTTTTACTAATGAAACCCTTAATTTGTTTGTGTGGGAGATCCGAAAAAGATTTACCATCTTATCCTTGACTGTGTATTATAAGATACCACAGCTCCTTTCTCAATACCTTTTGCCAAGGCTGATTTTCATTAGACGGCCATGCAGGTCTTACCCATCAACTATCGGCTTTTGTTATTTTGTTTACAAAGGATCTTGGTTTTTGTATAGGGTCCAAAGAAGGAGGAATAGAAACACCTACTAAGGAGACATGATGGCGTAAATGCTGGCTTACAGGGATAATACGCGAAAGCTCCACCAAGATTCCTGCAGGAGTATTAATAGCAACTGGGAACGTGAAACCGGTACCCCAATCACTGATAAAGGAACATACGCCCGATTTTAAAAAACTATGGATGGCAATGTCTGCGGAATACTATAGTTTTTCTTGAATTGTGGTTGTTTTTCATAACAAATTTTGGACTTGAAAAACATATGGTGTGGCAACCATGAACATAGCTCCGCAGCAGAACGAGTTAGTTAACTAACACAATCAATAAATCTACAAAAAGCCGAGCATGTAAGCATCAAAAGCAATGACAATAACTCCGGCCAGGATATGTACAAAAATAACAATAACAAAAACACATTAATACATAATCAGTAAAAGAATGTTGCCACAATTTTTTGGTTATAAGAAAAGATACAGCAAAATAGTGAAAAAGTGCATTGCGTTTTCATAACAATTTTGTTGCTTTTATGTGTTGACAATCAAACAGCCGCAAAAACAACAAACGAACACCAGCAAATGCCACATGTAGCTGAGCCTGCACGTTTTTATACCAATTTGACATTCCTGCTGAAGAGCTTAGCTGCCTAGCGCAACGAATTCGCTGGTGAGCGAGCGAGCAACGACTACAAGCGCGCGCATTCGTTTGTTCAATCTTACCACACGTGTGGTGAGTTTTTGCAGACGCCACTGCCTCCAGTCTCAAATTTATTGTTACGGATTTTTGTTTTTTGTGCGCAAGTGTTGGCATACAAACATACATACGCATATCGTATGTGTTTGTGAGTGTACATATGTATTTATATCTATGCAGTGTCCTACGGTATCCTTTTACCCTGCAAAGTTGTCAGTTTTTCCAAAAACACAAGGTTTCAAATATTTTCACAATCCAAAAATTGTACTTGTACTTTCTAGAATTTTAAGCACAACACAATTTAAAGTTTTGTTCTCCTTTTTTTCTTTTTTCGACCACGCCTCCAAATTTATTACCTTCAATGCACTCGATACACTTGCTACAGCAGCCACAACCAGCCGAAATCCATTTTTTGTTTCTTTTTACTCACTACTTTCTTCACTTTATTGTTCGTTATCCTCTTCTTCCGTTTGAGCTTCTTCGATTAGCTCCTTTGCCCGTTTTCACACTTCTTCACTTATTTATTCTTCAGCAATTCGTATGCTTTGATTTTTTCCACATTTATTCTTTTTTACCCCCAAAACGCTTTTTGTTTCTTCCTTCTCTTCTTCTCCTTTTTCAACTTATTCTTTCAACTCTTATAGCACATCATCGCCGATGCTACTACTTCTTCACGGCTCCAACTAGGCACGGCACGTCTGGCTGCGTCGTCGTCACAACGGTTAATGTCAGGTATTTGCCTGCTCGATACACGGCCCTGCCAATATTCAACTAAAAATCAGGAAGTTTTTTGAGTGCGCGTATCTGAGGATTGGCGCGTGGTGTCCACTTTCACCTTTCTCTCATTTCTTTTCTCTCTGCATCTTTATTTTACTCTCACTCGTTTTCAAAGGAATGTAAAGATATTCGGGCATATGACTTTTGTTTTTTCGGAGACATTTGTCCGAATTTACCGCTATTTTAGGAACAGTACTGCCAACACAAAAAACTTCACTTGTTTTAAGGACTTTTGAGCGAATGTCATTCTTGTGTCATGGTAAACTCGCGAGAAAGTGTTGCCTCTTTAACAAAATTCGTGGATTTGGCACAAAGGATTCAGAACTTTATTTCGCCCAAAACGTTCGCTTTTTTCTTTTGAGACATTTTTGTTGGGACCGGGTTATCCTCCTAGCGCTTGAATCCGGTCTTGTTTACTAATTACCTTTGGATACAGACTGAAGGTCTATCATTTTATATGGACAAACAAGGCTTAAGTAAATTAAGGAATTATATAGTAAATATCTCAAATTGTGTTTAAATATTTTTAAATCTACCTTTGCTTTTGCTTTTTAATCTCTAGAGCCACGCCAGCAGTTTCTGCTTCTCTTTTCGAAATGACTAACCATGGAGGAGCACAGGTTTCTTTTGAATTTCTGAAGACTGATCGACATTTATGTATCACGTTCTACGAGAGAATATCTCAAAATGTGCCGGGCCTAGCCTATCTTTTTGGACATCTCTATTTCAGCATGTCGCACTTTTGAATTGCCATCCTTAGAGCAGCTCGATCCAGTCGGGCAGGCTATACTTCATCTCATGCCACCACAACCTCCTTTTCGCGATTAAGTACAAGAGTGAAAAAAATAGCAGCTTATGCTCTTTCACCCGAGATCCGTCCATCAGAGAGCCCAAACGACTGTGACATCGGTCATATCTAATAGATTTTTCGAGTCTGCGAACGGAAACCTCCTATCGAAAGTTTAATAGTGCTGTCAAAATACGCTGCCTTAACCGCTGCTACCTCGGCATTATTTATGGGCAGACTGAGACCTCAATCCCCAGGTTAGCACCAAACTATGAGATCAAGCCTTGCTCAATCTAGGCGCTCATATCGATCCCTGTCGCAGAGTGTGGCGGGTATTGGTCGTATTTCAAAATGCAGCACTTAACGGACGAACTAAAAATATTAGGAGGATAACCGAATTTATAAACCCGTACAAAATCGCATTTCTGCGTTCCAGCAGACAACTATTTTCGATCCGCCAACCAACACAGCAGCCCAAGGTATTATTTTGAACTATTGTGTATACACCTTGAGGCATACAGCCTTTTGCTGATGTCGCAAGTTACGGTAAAAATGGGTCTTCTTAGATCTTATCATGATTACTCAGGCTGTTGCTTGTTTCCAGATTGGCGAATTTCGGCAGAGACAGCTTGAAAGTTAGTTTTGGTTGAATTTCGTTCCTGCTGGAATGATAATGATGACCTGTAACAGACACGCAGAATATGCTGAAGTAGAGGAGGGAACACATTTCTCATTGCTAGCTAGCTTATCACGGTTGATGGATAAAAATTCGAGACTGTGAAGGACTTCGCCTATATGCGAACCAGCATTAACAGCGAAACAGTGTCAGTCTAGAAATAAGATGGAGTAGGCAATTGACGAACAAAAATCAAGTGCTGCAAGTCGCTCGTCATACCTATACTGTTGTATGGCCCTAAATCATGGACGGTGTCTAGAGGAGATGAGATAATTCTTGGAGTTTTCTCGAGAAATATTTTCCAAAAGATTTATGGTCCTATCCGTGTTACGAGTGACGAGTATCGACAAAAATATAATGAAGAATATATGAGATACATATATGCTGGCTACGCTGGCTAGGTCTTTTGCCAATGGACGAAAACGCTCCACCTAAGATAATAATTCAATTGACACCGCTGTTTGAAAGCAGCTGCAGGGAGGAATGGGCCCTCCACTGAGTTGGAGAAGGCAGATGAGGGAAAACTTGACCTCCATTCGTGCTCCCAATTGGCGTCAGATGTCGCAAAACTGGAATAGCTGGCTTGACTTGTAATGAAACTGTCAAAATTGCTGAGCGGCTTAACACCAATAAATGATGATGATGAATAAGACTTCGCAGCGTTCCGGTACCTAATTTAAAGACGGCCATAATAAAAAATAAAATAAGCCCCAGCGGGTTAGGAGTCTTAGGCGAATCCTGTTTCATTAACAGCCGAGGCTCTGGCGATCCCGAACTCCTGATGGATCTAGGGGGTGGGAGGGCGGTATGGCCTAGAAGTTTGCACATGGCCCAAGACGGTCTGACTAACAGCTTTATGGTGCTTGTTACCGGAACGTACCGGATCTGTATCCGGCAAGGGACCATCAAGACCTTTGGGGAGTGTCCTTATCGCTACAACAACAACGGCCATAATAACATGGATTTTGTCGACTTCGTGAAAAAGTAAATAAAAAAAAACATAACTTTAATGATTTTATATTTCCCCGCGGGACTGGCGAAGAGATGAACATAACTCAAAAATTTTCTTCTCGGCCTGTCCATATTTATCGATGGGCAAATCTGTACTTCTTTTTGATTAATAATAATTGCTTCTCTTTCTTATCAAAAATGACAAAAGAACTATTTACTATCTTATCAAGCAATCTCATTCACAGCTTCGAAACCCTAGTACATCCACACACGCACAACTTTTCTACATACAAAGGACTCTTACATAAAGAAAAGAAACAAAAGCCAGCGGGAGGTACAAGGAAATAAAATACAAAACAAAGTATCGTTAATGTGGCACAAAATGTGTGAAAAAATACGCCCCGTACTTGAAAACCCACATTAATCGCACTAACGATTATACACCGCAGGCGATAATTTAACATCACCCACCCTAATTATGGCGGTGCATTCGAAGTAACCAAAAAAAGGAAAATTTCTAAAGAAAAAATTTAAATCATAAGAAAATAATCTTGAGACATTACGTCATGGCATTGTTCTACCTTTTCGTGCATGTGAGCTGCATTCATTCCATCATTCATCCATCCAGCTCCTTCTTGCGACACTTGAAATTGAGTCTTTAATGAACTTTCAATTGCCACTTAAATGTGTAACAATGGCTAAGCAAGCAGAGCAGAGCACAGAGACGAGCAACAAGCAACAAGAAAATATTGATAAAGGTTGTTGAAAGTAAAATTATGCGGCCACTTATCGGTGAGCGGCGAACAATTCAAGCGCAAGCGGACGATATTAGGACGAGACGACTAAAGGAACTTCGATTTTTTTTTTTTTTTTTTTTTTTGTTAAACAGGTAAATATGTAAGCAAATATGTTTGCACGTTAAATGAGTGAACGGAAGTAATGCGCATAGGCAAATTAACCCCTTAAGGCTGTCAGCCTCAAACGCAGCGGTATGCCTCTGCCTCCTTCAGCTCTGACGCTCCACTTTTTTGTTTGTTCTTTCTTCATTTACCTTCGAGTAGGTCCTTTGCTTTATTTCAATACACAAAACTGGAACAAAGCTATTCTTTCGGATTTAGAGTTGGTTTGACACTTTGTTGCGCAAATTATATGAATCATTTCAATGGAATGCATTCACATCCCATAATGAGACTTTGTACTTTAATAAGCTCGCATATGCAAAAATTAAAACGGATCATTTACATCCAGTTTCTTGAGTAATGTCAGAAAAGGAGGAGGTTAATAATTTTTTAATTTTTTTTGCTCCTGAACTGGAGCACACTACCCTGCAAGTGGAAGGACTGGTGCGTAGTGAATCGAAAGTACGCGATTTGACTTTACACCGACGCGTCTGAAATGGACTGCAGCATGGGAGCTGGTGTTTTCTCAGAGCAACTTAAATTGTCGCTGACAGTCCATTGTCGACTTGTATCTTCCAAGCGAAGGTTCTAGTTATAGAGAGGATGTGTATGATCCAGTCGGAGGACACGGTGAGAGGGCTTGGAATATGCATTTTCTCAGATAGACAAGCAGCACCCTTGGCTTCTAACTCCGCCATCACTTCATTTTAGGCCGTAGCTTTAATGAGCTTTACGCAGATATAAAGATTGTGCATCCAATAAAAGCCCAAATGCTTCGCTGGCTAGGTCGAGTTATGCGAATATATAGATCAAGATAAAAGTGCGTCAGAATGGCGCCCGTAAGCTACTCGGTCTAGAGTCTTTAGTATCCTTGTTCACAGTTTAGGGGAAGAGACATTAGCATATGGACTTTGAAAACATTGTATGTACCTTAAAAAGGTTAAGTTCGTGATAATTTCGAATCATTTAGGAACAATTTGGGAATCGTTTCCAGAACTTTTTGAGACTTTTTTCGTAATAATCTCAATCATTCCCGAACTATTTCGGTATAATTTACGGATTGTTTAGGACTTCATTTAGGGTTGATCAACTCGTAACTATTCTGAGATAATTCCAAAATAACTTTCGGGATAATTTCAGGACCATTTCTCATACTCCGGATCCTTTCATGGTGTTTTTGGACAATTTTGAAAGTGTTTCGAAATCTTTTATACAACATTTGGGAATGTTTTCGAAACTGTTTCCACACTTTTACGGGACTATTTCCGTCTTTCCAAGAATATTTGCCAAATAGTATTTTGGGCATAATTTGCGAATTATTCCGGACTTCATAAAGGTGCTTTCGCGACAGTTTCGGGTTGAGTTCGGAACTATTCCGAGATAAACTCGAATAATTGGTGATTGTTTTTGGGACAGTTTCGAGACTCTTTTTGGGATAATTTGAATCATGCCAGGACTATATCAGTATAATTAACAGACTGTTCGGGACTTCGTTTATGTGGTTTCACAATTCTTTCGGTACCAATTCGAAACCTTTCCGAGATTATTTCCAAATAATTTTCCCGTTGGTTGAAAGACTATTTCAGGATCATTTTCGAACTATATACGTGATAATTTTGTTAAATTTTTTGGATAATTTCAAGACTGTTCCGAAAAACACCTTAGCCGGATCTCATTCCTCATGAATATTACAAGAGTCATCTCATCTGGTGTTTTCATAGTTCTTTCTTCTACGTTATCATCCTTTCTTCTGCAGCATATCAATAATGAATAATGAATGCCACCGTTTAGCATCAGCTGAAAGATATTTTATGATGAGGAGTGGCAGAGTCAGAAGAATGCAAAACTTTCTCTCAACGACTTAAGCTGCAGTCGCGGATGTTGTAGCTAAATATTGGTATACCTTATAGCACTAGATAATGTGCAATCGCAGGTGACTTTAGTTCTCAAACGTATACGTGTTAACTCCCCTTGGGGTCAAATCCTTCTAAACTGTTGCAGCTGCAGTCAGACGAAGATGAAACTTCCTCTCTTTCTAGATTTATTCTATCGTCAGGATTAGCTACAATTTTATGTTCTGAATCAAACCAAAGTTATACTTAATTGTTTGCATGGAACGGAATTACCAATCCTAAACACAAAAATTGGGAAAGAAAAAACCCGAAAAAAATATATTTAGCGTTGCCTAAGTTGCACCACCTGGAGGCAAATCTGCTGTTGCTTGTAAAAACACCAAAAACACGCCCCTTAGATTAGCGTTACCGAAATGGGCAGACTTTATTTGTTCCACACCAATAAAGCCACCTTCTTGTACTGGTTCGACTGTCGCAGGAATAATTTCTTCAGCATCAATAATTTGCGCTTAACCGCTAAGCGATTTTGGCCGTTTCGTAACAAGTATCGCCGGCTATCCCTGTTTTGCAATATCTGACGCTAATTGGGAGCACCAAGCGAGTTTCAGGTCTTCCTTTACTTGCCTCTCTAAGCTCAGTGGAGGTATCGATTTAAGTACATTTTTGTCCGGAGAGTTTGCGTCTATTCGCATAACTCGACCTAGCCAGCGAAGCATTTGGGCTTTTATTCGATGCACAATTTTTATATCTGCGTAAAGCTCATTAAAGCTACTCGTCATCTGCGTCACGGACAGGACTATCAAGCTTCCGGACAAATTCTCTTTCCAACGCCCCAAGACCCATCTCATCTTCCCTCAACACCGTCAATGATTCGGAGCCATACATAAGGACAGGTACGATAAGCGGCTAGTAGTAGCGGCATGAGTTTTATTCGTCGAGAGACCTCAAACTCTTTACTTTTTTGATTCGATCTTTTTAAAAAGATAAATGAGGTGGACGTGTTGCAAGGTTGAGCCTCTGCTGATCGTTATTGAACGAAAATATAAGAGATCTTTATTTGAGTGCTAGAAAACTGTCGAAAAATAGGAGGAGGCTTTGGCGGAAGAATGAATACTCATTTGCCACCAAGAGATCAGAATATTCAAAGTTATAAAGACTATGTTTAACGATTGAAATCCAGCCGACCTCGGCGGAATTGATAAGGAATTGGAGATTGCATTGCTCACTCAATTTCAGGTATCAAGACAATCCTCCAGGTTAAGTAGTTACGAATTTATTTTCTGCATAAATTGAATTGATTCCATTTTCTTGCAAAAAGTGCTACGAAGTTTTTTTTGGTTCATTTGCATTACGCAAATAGCGATACAACAATTGGCACCGCAAGCGTCCACTTAAGCGTTTACTCGAGCAAACTTGCCGATTTACGCAAAAAAAAGCAATTTTGTCCGGAAGGATCACAAAGCAAGGATACTTTGACTGTTACGAAACAAACACATATCAATACACTTACATACATACGCACTTACATTACCATATATCAAACATTCCCATGTAGTCATATCGATTATACCCGCACAGTTGGCTGCGAAGGTTTTAGTTTTTTTGAGTTAGCTCTTATGAAATGGATCTTTAGCCGGCTGTGAACTACAGCAACAACATCATGCACAAACACAGAGCCTAATGCAGCATATGAGTTGGCATTTTCAGCTTGATGCGAATGCGTATCGACGTTTTGACGCATTAAGAGACCGGCTGCAATGCAATCTCTCATTTGTAGGTATGTTTGTAGTTAGCTGCATCACAACTCGCATGCGGGTGCCATTTAAGGGCGTGTGCGTTTACACACTAACGGAATTTAGTGACACTACAAGCGTTTGCAGCATAAAAGGTGCAAATGTCTGCATTATCTTGACTCAGCCGCTGGCTTCGCCTTTTTTTTCACAAAATAGTTGCACACCCCGTTGCGCTTGTAAGCGCCATTGCTGCAGTTATGATGTGCTGGCATCAGCAGCAGCAACAACAAACGTTTGTTAGCAGAGAAGGGGGCAAACTGAATTTCAAATGCACATCTTTTGCTGAAATGTGCTATCAAATTACGCCTTTTTCATTTGCCTTTTGGCTTCTTCCACTTTTAATTGTCCTGCCTCTTAAGTGTACATCAACTTTATTGGCTTGAATCAACAAGAGAAAACAATTTTTTTTTTTATTCTAAAGAAAAACAAATTTGGTGGGAAGCGAATATTGTATACCCTGTAGTTGGTTGAATAACATCCAGTTATTTTGAAAAATTTCATGTAAGTTTTACAATTTAAATTGTGCAATTCACAAGAGTGTTTTATTCATAATTGTTTTTGTTTTATCAGCCTATTGATAAAGTATTCAAGGTTCGAAACAAGCTCAAGGCCAGAACAATAATTTTTTATTTTTTTTTCTGTAATGAAAAATTTTATTATGTTTTTGGAATAGTAAGTAGAAAAATTTTCAGAAAACCTGCCATAGCTGCGCTAAAAGATCCATTTCGAAGGGTGCTAAGCCTTCATCATCAGTACGCTTGAGTCACGCTGCGCTAACCATTTAGCTTTACAGCGGTGTTTGGTTAGACTAATAAATTTTAGAAATAAGGTTTTTCAATTAAAAGAAAATTGTTCTAAGCGGATTCGTCCCTCGGCAGTGTTTGGCAAGCGCTCCGGGTGTATTTCTGCCATGAAAAGCTCTCAGTGAAAACTCATCTGCCTTGCAGATGCCGTTCGGAGTCAGCATAAAATCATGTAGGTCCCATTCGGCCAACTTGTTGGGAAAACCAAGAGGAGGACGACGCAAATTGGAAGAGAAGCTCGGCCTTAGATCTCTACGGAGGTTATCGCGCCTTACATTTATTTATTTACCCATTTCCGCATAGTGTTTAATAAGTCCTTCACTATCATCTCGTAGTTAGGACTTTTGTGTTTGCCTAAAAAAGAAGTAACGACCTTTTCCAGAGAATCCCACGCTGCTGCCTCCGCTGGTTATTGGTCATCATTTTTCTTATTTGCGGTCCCACAAAAATCCCTTCCTTTATTTTTGCTTCTGAAATCTCTGGAAATATTGTATTCAAATAATGAAAAGCTTCGCCTTCTTTGTCCAAAGCCTTGACAAAGTTATTGATAAGGCCGAGCTTGATGTGGAACGGAGTTAGAATTATGTTTTCCTTCTTTATAAGTGGGGAGTATTTTATATTATCCACCCCAACTTGAAACTCCATTCGTACTGGCAAATCCTTTATAATGCAGTGGTCTTGACGAGCTCGGCTCTCCTATTAGCATAGAAAGCAACAGTATTTTGTGTATCCACTTCGTAGACCACATAGCATTCCAACGACTTTGAGATCGGTACATATTTTCCAATCATGTTCTTCGTATTTGATTAATTTAAGCAATTTTTGCATTATCTCATACGTTTCCTTCGTATTTACTGCATGTGCGATCGGGATGGCTTTTGGTTACCAATATGGAATAATACGGCCTTTAAACTTAATTTATTGCCGTCTATGAACAATCGCCACTCTTTTGAATCATATGGTTCACCAAACTGTCTGAATAGGCCAGCAATGTCTTTGCAGTAACAAACATTGTCCTCCTTCGGACAGTACTTGGAAAATTGTTCGTGACGAGTTCTATAATATGTTACCTTAACATCGGATGAAACAAATTTAAATTGTTTCATAAGAGAGGCGCGTAGTTCGGCCTTTTCCTTTGACAATTCCAAATCCCTTATCCAATCATTGAGTTGTGCTTGTGACAAAGAGTTTCTTTCGTTTTCCGTTTGAAATCCAGTACAACATGATGCCGCGTAATCAGATACTGCTGTTGACAATGAAACTGTAGCCGGAGCTAAAGCTAAATTTGATTCTGGCAATGTAGCTTCCGTCGAATTTAGTTCTGGTAATGACACTGTAGATACGCTCGAATAGGTTACTTCTCTTGAGTTTCCAACCCCAAGTACTTTTGTAGTACAAATATAGCAGTCCGTTCAATGGCCAGTTGGTTCCCTCCACTTCATTGATGTAATAAATTTCATATGTCGCCTAAATAGATAGTTTCAGGAATTAGTCAGATATGCATTAAAAGGGAGCAAATTCCTAATTTTTACAACGCACCTTTTTGTTCCGGTTTCCGAAAAAATCAATTCGACTCGACATGTGATGCACACAGTATACGGTGTCCATAGTTTTTAGGCTCTATTCCAAAATACTTACAGAATGTAACTTTCAAAGGATTTGAAAACACATGTCGCATCCTTTTAACGATAAATTGCCGCAGATGAAACAGAACATATCTGGATCATTTGTACACTCAAACTCTCGCGCCCTTTTATTCATATTATATTTTTAAGTAAAAGACGGGTTATAAACTGCAATTATGAACTCAACAGTATCCGGCGAGCCTTGCATATATCATGAAGGAACAAGGCGCATGTACTGTTATTTATATTTAGATCAAGTAAAAATTCAAGCCTACCTAGACAAAAAGGTTCCCTAGTTCTACAAAGAAAACACTACCTGCCTTAAAAATATGCTCTTGCTTGAAATGTACCTGGGTTTGAGAAAACGAAACTAACAGTTGTTTGTATCTAATAACCCTTCGAAAATCTACCTGCTAACTAACTGATATACGAATACTAACACATATGTACCAGTAGGGTAATTAAGTATTAAATGGACATATTCACTTGAATGCTTATAACTTTTGTATTAGTCCATCGAATTTGTTGAGTGAAAGCTTAATCATTACAAAAAATCATTGTTCTGGCCTTGAGCTCGTTTCAAACCTTGAAGTGCTTTATTCATGTAAAAGGCGTGATAGCGTCCGAAGAGATGTTAGGCCGAACTTCTCTTCCAATTTGCGATGTGCTTTTTTTTAATTTTTCCGACACACTGTATGCCCCATGTTTTTTGCCGACTCCGAACGGCTTCTGCAAGGCAGATGAATTTTCACTGAGAAGCTTTTCATGGCAGAAATACGCTCGAAGTGTTTGCCAAACATTGTAGAAGAAAAAAACTATTTTCTAATTGACAAAACTTCTATCCAAGTTTTTTTTTTTGCTGTTGCTTTGCCCGAGATGATGCGTACCACCAATACTGGGTATAAAAACAATGAAATTTTAATACTGCAGCTGGTTTGTATCTTTGGATGCTTGATGGCTCGACTGGTTTGATTGGTAATTTAATAGCGCAGATGCATGCAATCGAACTTCTTCATACGTACAAACATATCTACATAGGTTTGTATATTTGAGCATATGTTTGTATCCCATAGATACACATGCCAGCATTTCAACTCAAACTTCGAAATTTAATGACATCAACAAATCGCTCACAATCAGCAGTTTTACATACATACATACAAAGCACGCCACCGCAGGAAGCCCGAGTCCAGAATCAATTCCTGATAACGCCTTTCAACAACAGTTCAGCGGTCGCACATCAACAGTCTTTGGGCATGGCACTTGATATGTGTTCTATGTTTTTCGTAATAAATATTTCAATACAACAATGATCTATGTATGAGTATGTTTGCACGAATAACGATGCTACCATAAAGTGAAAGAAGGCCATAGATTTTAGTCAACGAAGGGATTCTAATATTTATATTCTATGCACATAAAACGACCAGCCATTCAATAATACATACATATTTACATTGGTATGTTATATATGGGCATATGTCATATTATGCATAGTGTATTTCTTTGTATTGTATTTGTGCATGTTTACGATTTCATCTGTTTGGGGGTGGCTGGCTGACTGGCCGCATAAAGAGCTCTTTTGTCTGTTGTTGTCATGATTACTTTTTCACTGTCTCCGATATCTCTAACTTCCCTATTGCACGCCCTTAGTGCTTATTGTTTTTGTTATTGCTGCTGCTGATGCCGCTGCTATTTATGCTGCTGTTGTTGACATTTATATTCTCAGATGCTGGCATCGCTGCCGGCATTCTTTCGTTCGTTAGTGACATATGCACGGCGCAGTCCACCCACCGTCTGTCCAAAAATGTCACTCCTTCGATATACGCTTGTGGAACTTTCACTATTTACTTATATAGCTTTATAGCTTAAAATTGACACCCCTTCTGCAGCATGTTAAACTTTCATTACGATTTTAGTTTTCATTTTCACTTAGATATGGTTTTTTGTTTTATTCTGTTTCTCGAATGAGGAAAATCTACAATACAGCTTCTCATGTGCAGTGGAGTCTCATGCCCGGTAGGAAAGTTTTGTAAAATTAAACTTATATGTTAGAGGCCCTTTGGTTGATGTGCTGAGGGGCAAGTAGTTTTCGTCCTTTCTTAATCTTAATTCCACTTTTTCCAACCCCATTTCGCTTTGTACTCATAACTGTATTTTGCGTTGTTATTTCTTATTCTCGTTTCTTCTTCTTAGTTTTTTTTTCTTTGCTTTTTTATCTTTTCTACTATTTTCCTTCTTTTCCATTTTCTGCTTCTCCGCTTTTCTTTTTCTTCTCATCTTTTTTCTTCTTAATCTAGTTTCTTTCTTCGCGATTTTATTAATTTATACTCCTTTTGTTTCCTTTCGTCTTTACTTTTATGCTATATTTTATTTTCGCCTCTTTGTCTTCACATTTATACTTCTTATTCTTCTCCTTTCTCCCGCTTCGTGCTTCTCCATTTTCGTATATATTTTCCTTTTTCTTTATTTGGCTAAATTTTCTATAGTTTTTTATCTTTTCTATCTCTTCTGTTTCTCCTTGTTTTCTTTTTCACGTTATTATAGCTCTTTTTATTCTTCTGCTTAATTTTCCTTCCATTTCATCAACATATCGCATCATCTTTTGTGCTGGTTTTTTCACCTTCATCTTCTTTTTCCTCTGGTTTTTCTTCTCCGAAAAGTTTTCTTCTACCCTTAACCTCTTTCTAGAGTTAGCGTCTTTATATACTGCTTCTGCTACATCCTCTTTTTCTTTTGTTGCCTGAGCTAGAAGTCTTCTTTGTCCTGTTACCCCTTCTCTTCTCTCATCCTTTTCTCTCTTTGATTACTGTTGTTCTGGTTTTTTCAGCGACAAAAACACACCCTGAAGAATAAGGGGAGTGCTACGAGTCTCTGCAAGTACTGAGCCCACTGGTTTTTTATATTTACATTACGTAGCGTGTTCATGGAAGCCATTTATTTTGCACATACGAGGTACTGAAAGCCGTATACAAGGTCTGATGTGATCCACCTTTTGAAAAAGGAGAGGTTATTTTGCACCTCGGTAGTGGGGTGCAGTGTCTCATCTACCCAAATACTGTCTCCTACTTAATCTGCAAGATAGACCTTATTGCTGGAAATCGCTCGAGATCCAGATGCCAATCAAACTTAGCAAATGTTTGAGATACGAAATTTCCTTTTATTAAAACTTTCCTTTAGGCCATGTTTAGAAGGAGACAAACGACTATATGTATGTATCTAGGGCCACAACAGTAGCATATTTTCATCAATTTTGCAGCCGAATTTCTTATAATGCTTCATCAAATGAACTCGTGGCTTCAGAAGTCTAGTCACCCCCATGCCCATCCTCATCCTCATTATCATCCTAATCATCATCATCCTCACCCTCACCCTCATTCTCTTCCTTATCCTCATCCTCATTCTATTCTTCATCGTCTTCATCATCTGCTCCTCATGCTGATATTCACCCCCATCTTCATCTTCATCCACATCCTCATCTTCATCATCATCACCATCAGCATAATCATCCTCATCCTCGTCCTCATTACCGTCTTCTTTATCTACTCTTCGCACCTTAGTGCGATATGGAACCTTAATATCGGTTATAATAACGTGACCTACATACCACTCCCTGCCACCGCCCCATTTTTTCTGGAAAAACGCTTAGAAATTCTATCATGTATCTGCACTCTTTTTCTTCTGCTGGTAAACGGTACTCCTTATACACTTATTTATGTAAGTAAAAACGAATTTAAGATGTATTTCCAGTTAGTATTTTGTAAAGTTGTCATGTGGGGTTTTCAAAAAGAGCCTTATCCGCGGTGAAGTTTCGAACCTCTCCGGAATATATAACATAGAGATCTCCTGTAGTAGCTTAAAAAGAGAGAAAAGTGAAACTCCTTTCCATACAAACATTTTCAAACATCCTTTTTGCATTAAAAACCACAGTGCAGTCACCTCTCGATTCAAGGGCATTAAAGCTGCTACTACACAAATGTTTCGCCCTTGCTGTTGTTGTCAGAGTTACACCGATTGCAACTGATTCACACTCCTGTACGCGCTTTTGTTTTCATGTTTTCTGTTCTTTTTTAATATTTTATTGTTATTATGTCTGCCTAATGCAATGCGAACATATTCGATATACAATTTTTTATGAGTTTCCGTTTTAATTTTCATGCTGCTGCATTAAGTTTCCTCGAACCACCACCCGGGTTCGTGCTATTCGCTGCCACCGCCACCACCGCATTTTTCCTTGCTTCATCGGCGTGTTTAACTGTTATTTACGATTCGTGGCAGGAGTAAAGAGCAAATGAGTTGGTCCATACCACCCCGATTGCTTGCTGCAACATTCATTGAGATATACTTAAATACTCGTTTTGTGCATGAATTCCTGCTGCTGCTGCTGCTGCTGCTAGGATCATAATAACGGCAGTTGTTCATTTGCGGTTAGCACTCATCCTTGTTTGCGCCTTGATAGACTACATACATTGAGTCGGCATATGAGGATGTATGTATGTTTGTTTGTGTGTTTATTTGTGCGCAGCATATCGACGTGGCTTTGCATCTGCCCACTCCCGTTTTCGTCTAAAAGCATATGCAAACATATTAGTTCCACATAGCGCATACCTTAGGTCCTTGCCAACGCTACATCCTTTGGCATCAACAACCCACGCTCCTGTCAATGTCCTTTAAGATGCGACGCTTTCACTATAATTCGAATGGAATTTTTCTGTGTTGTTTGTTTTTTTTTTTTAAGTTCGATTTTATTCGTTAAACTCAGCTATCGGCATGTCCAAGGCAACAACAACACCGTGAAAAGCGTTGCTGATTGGAAAACAAAAATTTGGAAACAGTGGAAATTACACGGAAAACTCTGCTCATTAAGTGCAATTTAAGACAACCGAAAACAAAAACGCTTTCGTGTTTAGCACTTAGGCTCGCACTTATGTGCACATGTAGCGCTTAGATACTTGGCTGCGGTGAGAGCTCCAGAATAACTCACACTTAATTGCAACAGTTAGCGTAGGAGAGATAAGTTTCGTTTATATATTGATACTAGCAGACCCGGCAGACGTTGTTCTGCCCTAAATTCGGCCTATCTGCATACATTTTAATAAGCTTTTTCCGTCTAACTCTGCTCTACCCCTCTACACTTTTTCCTAATCTCTTTATTCACTCCTCCCTCCGTCTTTCTCGCTTCATTCCATCTTCGTCTCATTCTATCTCTTTGTCAGTCTCCTTCTCTCTTTTCTCTTCTCTCAAGTTTTTCTCCTTCTTCTTCATCTCTTATTGCCCGTCCCAGAGGGTGGTATGTATTTTGTTCCAGTCCCATTCCGAGTCTCAGTCCCAGTCCCACTCCGAGTCTCAGTATCAGTCCCAGTCCTAGTCCTAACCCCAGTCCCAGTCCGTCTCTATTATACTTCCTGGTAAAAAGCATCGTAAATACTAATATAGGCAAATTTATGTACGAAATTTGAGGCAAATCGAATAGGACGTATGCAAATAAGTATGTGGGTATTATTAATTCATTTGGCGGCCACCGTGGTGTGATGGTAGCGTGCTCCGCCTACCACACCGTATGCCCTGGGTTCGCACCCGGGCAAAGCAACATCAAAATTGTATAAATACATTTTAGGGGTACCCGCGTCCACGTTTTGGGCTATATCTCGAGACCCTAGCCTCCCAGTTGTATGTAAATTATCCTGTACTATAGCACTCATCAACAGCTTTCATTTGACATCCATATTGTATAAACACATTCTAGGGGTATCCGGGTCCACGTTCTGGCCTATATCTCGAGACCCTAGTCACCCAAGGGTATGATAATTATCCTATAATATAGCACTCATCAACAGCTTTCATTTGATATCCATACTGTATAAACACAATCTAGGGGTACCCGGGTCCACGTTTTGATCTCAAGACCCTAGACACGTAGCGAAAAAAAGGTAGACGTTTGCCGATTCTCAGACCTACCCAATATGCTCATAAAATTTCATGAGAATCGGTTCAGCCGTTTCGGAGGAGTTCAGCCTCTAAAACCGTGGCAGAAGAATTTTATATATTAGATATTTTGAAGTCATAGAATATTGTTCAAGTAACCTTCATACCAAGACCCGAAAAAAGCTTGGTACGTAAACAAAAGAGTTGCAAACCGCCAAGGTATGTACAGGAGAACAGCTCTTTATTCTATGGTAAAACGAGTTTGCCTTACTCCTCTATCTCGAAAGTTTGTTAAGAAATCTAAAGAGTTTTTTTGACTTTAGAGGTATGCGGGCTTCGCCTTAATTATTTATAAAATACCTAACCATCGCAGAGCATTCATAAAAACATGCAAGGTGGTACGCCACAAGCTGTGATTTCTTCCCCTTTGTTCCCCTTTGTCTAGTCACAAGGAGCTTCTTTTTGACACCGAAGCCAATAATCCTGCTCAGGGAAAATTTTCATGACTCCCAGTACTAAGATTGGTAGGGTAATCCGGATATGGTAGCTCGTAACTCTTTTTTTACTCCATTAAAAAAATGCCGCTGCTATTGTCCTACAGGATAAAATATCGTGGAAGATAGAAGTCGGAACGCATCGACCACCTCAGCTTGGTACAGCGGGCGATCAGCGATGGATTAGGCTTCTTTCTCTCCATGGTTTATACTTTGGCTACACATAATTTCGGTCAAGACAATACTTTTCTGTGCAAGGCTTGTGTGGTGGAATAGTAGAACGGATAGCCGAGTTTGGAATCAGCGTAGCTCTTATAACGGAGAGGTGATACAAGGTCAATGGTTATAAGGTCAATTGACCTTATGGCTACTTCAATCGGCCACAAGCTCAATTGAAGTTGTGAGCATATAAAATTGTCACAACATCATATATATTATTTCTGTAAGGTCTTTTTGTGTTAGTTCCTAATTTTCTGCTCTCATTTGGAACCAATATTAATAAATAAGGTATCGTTTTAAAGGTGGGGATTAGCTCTACATGCAAAACCATGTTTTAATTAGGAGAGTGCTTTTGTTTAAGCGTATTTAATAAAAATAAATTATTTAAAATGAGCGATTGTGAATGCACAAAAAAATCCATTCGTACTGCAACGCTATTGTGACTGAACAATATTAGGCAGTGGTGAATATGGTGAATATCAGCCACTGCGAGTGCGCCATCTACACGTGCAATTTGAAATTTAAGGCAGTAGTCAATATCATAGTGCTCAACCAACCCACTGCGAGCGCGTCATCAAGTTTTACACTTGAATATTGAAATTCAAACAGCTGTTTAGGCATATTTGTATAATGTTTTGTGGTCTCACAAGAGTAGCTGATTTTATTCGTAATTGAAAATCTTTTTTATACACCTGTGATAAAATACATAATTGGTAAGTTCTAAGATGTGCATTTTTACATGAATTACATGTGTTCACATTTTGTTCATATTGTTAGATTATAATGCCTAGGGCCGCCTTAAATCCTTCAACTGAGCGAAGAAGACGTCAAGAAGGTAGAAGTCGACCAAGTCAGCAACGAAATATTCATCTAGCCTATGCAAGGCAAACAATGCGTAACCGCCGACAGGAATAAAGTGCTCAAATGGTAGTCCAGCGTAGGAGTGACTTGGTACCATCATATATTTTAAAGTTAAGCAGTGACACAAATTCTAGGAGAATACAGGAAAAGCTTCCAAAAATTTATTGTTGCGCACGCCTCGGAATCATTCAAGAACTACATAGTGTTGGACGTATGGATCAACAATGTATATTTTGTATGGCCAAACTATTTTCCAGTGAAGTTGGCGATAGAAGTTCTTCAATTTGTTGTCACAAAGGGAAGGTGAGTTTACCAGAAATTTCTGTATGTGAAGAACTTAAAACTATAATCGAACGGAATGATTCTGTAACAAAAAACTATTTGGAAAACGTAAGAAAATTTAACAACGCTCTAGCATATGCATCAGTTCAAATAAACTGTGTTAACCAGGCATGCTTAACCAACGAACCGATATCATTTCGTTACGATAATTAACGTTAATAAACGAAACAAAGTCATTTCGTTTCGTTTATTAACGTTAAGAACGTCAAATTAACAAAATGATTTCGTTTCGTTTTCTGCCATATCAAAACGAAATCAAATCGTTTATGTTGACTATTAATTTCAAACTATGCTGGCAAAGCTGATTGATGGCGGAGTCATTAAAGGTGAAAGCATTAGCCAAGCTGATTGCAACTTTTCTCATGAATTTTGACAGTACGAACATTTCTCAGAGTATTTTTGACATTACCACCAACGAATTACACAAACAAATTACATGGAGTTTGTGTGTGTATGTGCGCTCGTTGTTACCACCTTACGGCTTCACCATGGCTATAGCATTGCCAGCACAATTCAAACATAAAGTATCACGTTTTTGTTAGCGTTTTTAACGTTAACGAAAGCTTTTCGTTTCGGTTAAAAACGAGATACAATTTATCTTGATAATTTCTTTATCGATAATATTTCGAAGTGTTTCAACGGAAACGGTGGAAATTTTTTGATAAACGATTAGCTTAACGTTAAGGTGCATCCCTGGTGTTAACATCCCTGGAAGAGGCCCCTTTTGTTTCAAGCTAAACGGTCAAGTATATCATAGAATTGGAGCTTTACAACCACCTGAGGGCGAAACACCCTCATATGCTGGCCTCTTTATTTTAGACAATGATGATGCTTTGCAGTATCTTACAAACCGAGAGGTTAATAAGAGCTGTTGCCAATTTCTTATGAGCCAACTACAAACAATGCTTATAGCCTATAATCCGTATGCGAGTTTATTCAATTGTGTCAATGATATGTCTAATAATATTGCTGATATGCAAATACAATTTACTACGGAAAATGCTTTCCATCCCGGAAGATATAATGCACCCACTGTATCTGAAGTTGCGGCAGGTTTTTTGGGTCAAGATGGCGTTCCACCAGGCATATTTGACTCTACAATTTCTTATAAGTCAGATGGATCACTTAGTAAAATATCGTATCTGAATCCCCATTCAGATCCAATGTGCTATCCTCTGCTCTTTCCCTGTGAAGACGCAGGATGGAGACCAGGTATGCAACATGTCGACATCCACGCAACTGAATTACGAACCGTTACTACTCAATTGCAATATTATTGTTACCGTTTAGCAATAAGAGGTGAATTTAATATAATACAAGCTTCAGGTAAATTATTTCAGCAATACGTTGTAGACAGTTATGTCAAAGTGGAGGGCTCCAGAGTTGCATACATTAGGTCACATCAAAAAGATTTAAGAGTTGAAAGCTATAAAGGGTTAATGGATTTCCTTCATGCAGATGCTCAACAAAGAGGTGCAGCTACAGGACTTCCTGTTATTCTTCCGTCTTCGTTAATTGGTAGTCCGTGAAACATGCTTCAAAATTATCAAGATGCTATGAGTATAGTATCCCGCTTTGGCAAACCAGACATTTTCCTTACATTTACTTGCAACCCTAAATGGATTGAAATAACATCGGAACTCAAGACGTATGAGAGGACAGAAAACAGGCCTGATTTAATCTCAAGAGTATTTCACTTAAAACTCAAATCACTTTTAGATGATTTATTAAAAAAGCACGTACTAGGTGTAGTTCTAGCGTATTTTAGTGTAATCGAATTCCAAAAAGAGGCCTACCGCACGCGCATATTCTTCTTATGCTTCGAGAAGTCGATAAGTTCCGTTCAATTGAAGATGTGGATTCCTTAATTTCTGCCGAGCTTCAAAATAATGAGGAAGACCCGCAACTTTTTACAATTATAAAACAAACTATGACGCACGGCCCATGCGGTATTTTAAATCCAAACAGCCCCTGTACGAAAGACGGTCAGTGTAGTAAAGGGTTCGCCAAAGAATTTCGAATTGAAACAAACATAAACGTAAATGGTTACCCTCTTTACAGACGTCGTGAGAATTCTGTTACAGCAACTACTGAAAATCAGGAAATCGACAATCGCTGGATCGTACCGTATAATTCTTACCTAAGTCGAAAATATCAGGCCCACATTAATGTCGAGCATTGTTCCCCAATTAAATCTGTTAAGTATTTGTACAAATACGTTTATAAGGGTCATGACTGTGCTTCACTAAAATTGAGCATTAACTCTGACGGACAAAGGGAAGTAAATGTAGACGAAGTTAATACATTCTTAGACTGTGGCTATGTTAGTCCTCCAGAGGCAATGTGGCGACTTCATGAGCGCGAACTCTTTCATCGTTCACATTCTATTGAGCGGCTACCTGTCCATTTACAAGAAGAACAGATGATTTACTTCCGAGCTGGTCGCGAAGCTGAAACCAACTCATGGCGTTTTTCAAGCCTTGCAACGAAGAAGAGGACGCCCGTCAGTATTAATACCACGAAATTCCTGAAAACTACGTATGGTCTAAAGGCAAATGGTGCATAAGGGCGAGAAATAGTAAGTGCATTGGTCGGATGTACACCGTAAATCCAATGGATTATGAAAGGTATTTCCTTCGTCTTTTACTTCTCCATACCAAGGGACCAAAGTCATACACGGAAATACGTACGGTAAATGATGTATTCTATGATAGTTTTCAAGCAGCTGCGGAAAAATTGCATTTAGTAGATAACAATGCTGAGTGGAAGGAATGTTTGCAGGAAGCTGCAACTTACCAAAGGCGAACTCACTTGAGATGGCTTTTTGCAATTATTTGCTTTTTCTGTTCACCAACCAGCATTTTGGAACTTTGGCATATATTTCGCGATGCATTATCAGAGGATTACCAAAAACAACACCAGCGCGAAGAGTCCTACAATCTTGCTTTACTAGATTTAGAAAACATTTTTAAAATGCATGGCAGAACGTATCAACACTTTTGCTTCCCTCAACTAACAATAGTTGACCAGCCTAACATACTCTACAACGTTGAACAAGAACGTCAATATGGACAAGAAGCTTTTAGCAAACTGAATCAAGAGCAAACGTCCATAGTGAAACAAGTCTTGAGTTCGGTTAGAAATGAATCTCCAAACTGCTATTTCATTGACGGACCAGGTGGTTCAGGAAAAACATTTATTTACACTACGCTATGTCACATCCTCCGAGGGGAAAATAAAGTGGTTTTACCAGTTGCATGGACAGGCATTGCTGCGAATCTGTTACCTGGGGGACGAACTTCACATGCTCTTTTTAAGCTACCTGTGCCTATTTTAGATACATCAGTGTCATCTATAGGGCCAAACTCAAAAGAAGCACAGCTTTTACGGGAAACAGATTTATTTATTTGGGACGAAGTATCTATGGTACCTAAGGATGCAATAACCATTGTTGATAAGCTTTTGAAAAATATAACAAATGCGAATTTGCCATTTGGAGGAACAATATTTGTATTTGGAGGTTATTTTAGACAAGTTCTTCCAGTTGTTTGACATGCCATCAGAACTTCAATTATTGAAAATTGCATTAAACGCTCACCGTTGTGGTCAAAGGTGAAAATTCGTAGATTAGTTCAAAATATGCGAACCAATAATGACCCTGAGTTTAAAAATTGGCTACTCAAACTGGGAAATGGTGACTTAGAAATCCAACATGAAATATCCGTAGACACTATTAAAATTCCACGACAATACTACGCTGATTATGATAACCTAATTGCTAAGGTTTACGGCACAAATGAAATAAATGACAGTAACATATCTAAGTTTTACTCAACAGCTATTTTATGTCCAAAAAATTACGAATGCTCGACTTTTAATGAGTATATGGTATCAAAATTATTGCCCGGGGATATTAAAGTTTATCTAAGTTGCGATACAGTCGAAAACAATGAAAGTTATAATGCTCAGTGTTATCCAACTGAGTTTCTTAATTTTCTAATATTCCTTACCTCCACATAAACTGATTTTGAAGGACTTATAAATGGTGCCAGGATGGTCGTCAGTCATTTAGGCGAGAACGCAATAACTGTCAAATTAATTGATTCGGGAAAAATAGCTATCATACCGCGAGTTAAACTAACTCCTTCAGATCCAACTGTACCCTTCCAGGTGACTAGAAAACAGTTTCCTTTCTATGACTATCAACAAAGCCTAAGGTCAAACATTCGACAAAGCCGGTTTATATTTACCTAGCCCAGTATTTTCACATGGACAGTTATATGTGGCCTTTTCTAGAGTCAGGCGATTCGAAGATATCACTTTTTCAGCCCAAGCGACATTCAAACAAAAAATTGAAAATTAATTTATTTTTACATCGAATATTGTATTTAAAGAAGTTTTGTAAAAAAATGTTAAGTTAATAAATATTTGTACATATCGAACATAGCTAAAAACGTATACATATATCTATTACTTCTGATTGGTGGTTTTGTGGTCATTAGGTCATATTTATAAAAAAAAGCTATTGCTTTTTCTCAAATTTTCAGAAGTTCGACATATGTAAGTTTGTATGAAGGTAACTTCAAAATTTGAGAAAATGGTTTGAAAAATCCTGGACCTGGGCTAATAAAAGGTTTCAAACCATTTTTTTTTTTTTTTTTGCGCAAGGCGCGCACGGGTCCACCTAGTCAAATTTAAAATGTTAACAATGTCAACGGTATTGACATTATGGCCATTCTGTTTTCTTAAATGACCAAGGTCAATTATTCCGTTTCGTACTTGCTCGTGTAAAAATATTAACAGCTGGGGAATTTTAGTTAGTTTTGTTTTTTGCGCCATATTTTTGTTTAGTCAAATTAGAAGAGGAATTAGCGCAGATCGGTAAAAGGTTTGCGAATCATTTGAATGTAAAAATTTTCAGGTCTAATAAAAATCAGATTCAAAACAGGTTCCTTCGATGCAGTAAAAATATAATTATGGCCTAATTAATCTTCAGGCCATATGAAGTGGTCATAATTTTTATTGACCTTATGGCGGTTGGCCTTATGTCATCGTATTCTTTAAACCACTCGCTATTGTGCAATGAATGTAAAGTGAATAAAAACCCGGTGGATATTGTGATCACGTGCGACAGGCACAATAAGCAGTCTGCAAAATAAAGGCTTTCTTACAACGAGCATTCCGGAATATTTACTATCTTGAACCTTATATCGGGCAAAGACTATTGCACTGAATCCGAGGTAATCAGTAAATTTAAGAGATATTATCAGTGTAGTGTCTGCTAAGCGGAGGTCGCCACTATCCAGTGCTCTGATGGTTTTGGAATTTAACGATTACGCAAGTTCATAAGGCCGTAAACTCAGCTAGCGTGTGTTCGGGGGCTGTACAACCTTGCTCTCGGCTGCTTAGACCAATTTTAATATATATATCATCTTTCAACCACTTCAAATTAAAACACGGTTTATGACAGGGGAAAACTTCAAATGTTGAAAATACATCGACTATTTGAGTCTGGATAAACGATTTGTTCCCAAAGCCCTCCTCCAATATGCCCAATCTTTGCGTTAAACAGTTGTAGGCTAAGGAAAATTTAGCAGGTTTATATATATGTTGCCATTGATGCAGCTGCATGGAACGTGGTGTTTTGAAATCAATTCACCTTTTTTACTTACTACCCAGCTTTTGTTAGATCATGGCGAAAGTAAGTTGCTCACAGCTTTCTCGAGTTTCCATAAGACAAATCCAAGTGCGAGGGCAGTCCAACTCGAATTTCTATCGTTTCTAGTCAACAATTCTCAGCGAATCTGGGGATTTGCCGCTCAACCTAACCAAACATAGAAATCTTATTCAACTTTAACTTAAGCTCTTATTTTGGAGCCCTGGCTGCCGCACAGAACTCCCTTTCATACATAATCCGTATAAGCGTGTGCTTACTTGCCTATGTCCATCAAATATTCGAATTTTTTTGCTTCATTTCATCCCCACAACCTTGACGACGATGCAAGTATGCCTATCAATTGTTGTTGTATTTGTAAGAAACTCAGATGTTCCGGCCTTTTAAGTATGCATTTGATGCAATTAAAAGGCGATTATTTACACAACAACAAAGCGATTATATTTACAACAACAACACATAGGTACTTAAAATCTACAACTGTTTTGTGGTTTCAAATTTAACAATTCATTTATGTTTACCCATTTTTAAGAAAATTAGACATTGAAGTGATGAATTGCCATTACGCGTATTTACATTTTAGGTAGGTAAGAAAACGTAAATATTTTGGCTATTAGAGATAGGAATATGAATACTTATGATGTGCATGCGTATATTTCACATAAATGCATTACTTTTAAAGCATTTCGTCCTTACACACGAATGAGTCAGAAGCACGCATTGCTGGCCTTGTGAAAATGAAATGTGTGGGTAGACCGGAAAAAGCTTTTAAATTCAGGTATAACAGCTGGTTTATAAAAAGGCAAGCGGTGTTGCACCAAGGCGATAAGGGTTTGCAATGGTGCTTGTTATTCTAACAACAAAAAAATACTTAGAAAGTTTAGGGAATGCAGACAGGTCAACGGAGTCGTTATGAAATTATTTATGTCGAGAAATGAATTGGGTCGGTTCAAAGCATGAACTGTATTCGCCCCGGTTGTAAGACCAGTTCAACCGAGAGTGAGTGCTCCCTTTTCATTATTTTACTTACGTATGGTTTACACGGTCATCTGGTCTTGTTTCCACGAGTTTTGCTTTTTCACATAGATTGGTGATGGATGATTGGCGGCGACCGTGGTGTGATGGTAGCGTACTCCGCCTACCACACCGTACGCCCTGGGTTCATACTCCGGGCAAAGCAACATCAAAATTTTAGAAATAAGGTTTTTCAATTAGAAGATTTTTTCTTTTGCCTCGCAGATGCCGTTCGAAGACGGCATAAAATATGTAGGTCCCGTCCGGCCAATTTGTAGGAAAAATCAAGAGGAGCACGACGCAAATTGGAAGAGAAGCTCGGCCTGATCACTTCGGAGGTTATCGCGCCTTACATTTATTTATTTTATTTGGTGATGGATGAAGGTACTGCCAGCAGCTCAGCTCTACTAGCAAGATTCTCATGTACTTTAGATTCTGCACGCATTTATGCATGGCCACAACAACACAAGGATGGCTGCTTGTTTTCAGCTTCTATTACTTGTGTTACTTAAAAATTTGCCAAATTTGCGTTTGAAGTATAGCTTAAGTGTTCCCCGTTGTTTCGAGTACAAATTCTATCCACCTCGACGGATTATCAGGTCAAAGTTGCGTCCAATGGCTCCCGTAGGAAGACTTTTCCATTGATTATTTTTCCCGCACTGTCGGAATGGTGTATATCATAGTGTTGGTTTGCCATCGTCTTAACACGGTTTGTCCGCCAAATGGATATTCCACTTGCTAAGGCGATGTCGGGTATACTGAGTCACCTTTGACAGGGTGGCGTCATTATCTACAGTCATCGTCCTGCGCCTTTGCTGGTAGGTAACGGTGGGGGAATAGTATTTCTATTGACGTCTTAAATTGGGTAAATGATCATCGCCAGAGTCTCCTTTGATTACGTTGCTGACTCAAGCGCATGGGCAAAGAGAAAATTATACGTGATCCTCTGCATTTGAGCCGGTGATGTCCACTTCAAATACAGCACCCGCAACATTCTATACTACTTTATTCGCCTAACCGGGGTACAGACATTTCTTTATTTTGCTTCCACGCTTTTTAGCAAGTCCCATTCCTAAACTTGCTCCGTCTGACGAAAAGGCAGTTGGCCATCAACGATTTGTTCGAGTTAGTGCTCCTGTATATCCCGGGATTTTGACGGATCAGCGTTCATGGTGCGAGGTGGTAGCACTTGGACAGAGCTGCGAGGGTGGTGCTACCTGGTCATGAAGACAACAGGTCCGTCTTCAGCAAAGTGCGGCCAGACTGAAGTTACAGGAGCAGTATCGCTTCTTTTAAATGTCGATTACTGTGACGCTACAAAGGTGTTAAAACTGCGAGCTCCCAACTGGTCCATGGTTGGCGTTCCGCTATATTTATTTATATCGACGGGCGTACTATTTCAACGCTAAGTTACATCAGCCCTCAAATTTCGGTTGACTGATTTTTCCTTAATAGCTTTATGGTATAGTGGGTGGTACTCAAAAAAAAAAAAAACCAGTCAGTAAAATTAGCAGAGAGAAATTGGCAGTCACAATGCTTATATTAGGAGCACTTCCCTCCACAGTCGTATGTTGGAGCAACATCACATTTGATCATTTCAGCATTCCGAAAGTATCCATCAGCTAGATACAATAACAGAGGTACGAATAGGCTAATATCTCTACCCCTGGCACAGAGTCTCCAATAACAGAGGTACGAATATGCTGATATATCTACCCCTGACGCAGACTCTGCGGTCTTCTTCACAGAGTTAAGTTTATTGACAATGTGTGCAGTGCTTCCGCACCTTGGCAGGGTCTTCCCAGCTACATTAGCGCCAGCAAGCTACTAGGTAAGGGATATGAGCAGTAGTTCCATAAACCGTATGCAATACACTCTTGAATAGACCGTGCTATGCACATGATTGGGGACTTGCCACCATTTCAAATGAAAAAGCTAAAAAAGCCTAGCGTAAGGCCATACAATTTCAATAACAAATATGGGAAGGCCATTGATTTGAAAATAACGGGCCCTTGATGTTGTCATGAATATAAAAGCTGACGTCACAGTCATAGAAATCTTGGCATGTAGAAGGCACGAAGGCTAGAGGGCTTAACAAAATCATATAAAATAGCACGGCTTACCTACCTACAAGTAAGTTCTCACTCCTCAAACGAGGTGGGTTTGCACCGAACGGCGGCCACTTAAAGACTTTCTGTTATAAGACAAAGAATAACAGGGATTTAGAGAGGTTTTTAGTCTACAATATATAAATACCAAGGTTTGTAGGTCTTTTTCGTAGTCTTTCCTACCTGGCACCTGTTATCTTAGCCACAAGCGCGGATACGTTTTACTAATACTCACCATGACGTTCTCTCTTTTGCGTATGTTTATTCATAGCATTCTATTAATTGGGATTTAAAAGAGCCAATGAATCTTCTTGTTTTGGTCTTTCCTTCCCCCACCACTCTGTCTCTCTTTCTGCTTTCCCACTATTCCGTTCTCTAATGTCATTCCTTCCTGTTGTTTGAATAAATTCGAAATATTTTCGAAAACCTTAGAGAATTACACAACTTTCTGAAAGTTTCGTTGCACCACCCTGTCCCTCTTCGTCTTCCCTTTCTGGCTTTCCACTTTTCTTCCTAATCGCTCTCCTTCTTGTGTTTATTTCTCTTCTCTCTCGCCCGATAGAAAGTAATCTCTTAGTACTCCCTGAAGAAAGAACAAGAATTCGTCGAAACGCGCAAAAGTAAAAAAACTAAACATGAGTTTTATTTAACAGTATAAAGTCATAAGGCGGCCACCCTGGTGTGATGGTAGCGTGCTCCGCCTGTGTTCACACCCCGGGCAAAGCAACATCAAAATTTTAGAAATAAGGTTCTTCAATTAGAAGAAAAGTTTTCTAAGCGGGGTCGGCAGTGTTTGACAAGCGCTCCGGGAGTATTTCTGCCATGAAAAGCTCTCAGTGAAAACTCATCTGCCTTACAGATGCCGTTCGGAGTCGGCATAAAACATGTAGGTCCCGTCCGGCCAATTTGTGGGGAAAAGCAAGAGGGACGCAAATTGGAAGAGAAGCTCGGCCTTAGATCTCTTCGGAGGTTATCGCGCCTTACATTTATTTGTTTTTATTTAAAGTCATAAAATTTGTGCTTCTGTTAAGACTTTCTCCCTCTTGGGAATATCGCTTCGCCAGACTATCGTGCACACTTTCCTAAAGTTGCTGTTGAATCGGTATATCGGACAAAGACCCTTCGACTACCGCTAAAGCTTCAAGTGGCAACATTTGAACTGAAATTCAAATCAGAAGTATAAATCAATAGAAAGTTGCACCAATTGTGAATCGATTCAAAGCTCTGTAACATCTCTAGTCCGTACTCTAGATTATTTTACACTAAAGCAACATTTTCTACTTCGCTCCTAACACTGCGAAACTCTAATAGAAATCGTGAGTTTCAATAAAGTTTTTTTCAAAAACCCAAATTTTTAAATATTTTCAAAAACTTTATTTTTGTTTCTTTAATACGTTACACATTTTATGTTTTGAGCAAAACCATTCTATAATATAATTTGAATACATTTAGAAAACCCTTAACTAATTGTAGTTTTATTTTATTATATTTATTATCAAAAATAGATTTATTATGTTTTCTCAAAACTCTTCGGTTATTAATGCTAATAATTAGTATCACAATCTTAAACGTATAAACTTAACTACAATAAAAATATCATTATTATCAAAAATCTAAATTAGATACAAATATTTCTGCGTATAAAAATATCTTACATAGTATATAGTACTATATTAAATTTTTTTTTTGATAAAAAGTTTATAATTTTTTTTTTTGTCATTTAATGTTGATATAAATTGATTTAGCAGCCTGAAAATTACGTATTCAAAACTATTTAATAATTTCGTTTAGATATGAACTTGAATTTTTAAATTCCAGCAATTACAGCCCTTAATTTGTGTGATTTGTTTTGGTTTTGTCTTTTTTTTTATTTTTTACAAAATTATATTTTACGTATATAAAGTTTATAAATGTAATATTTGTATCACTTAAAATTTTGTTAACATACAATTGATTTTTTATTGATTGTTTCAGAATGAGGGCTGTACGTGAGTTACTTATTTTGCTAGTTAAATGCATAGCCTATATTTTTTATTTTATTTTTATATTTTTTTTCTTATAAGAAAAACGTATTGTTTTTGTAAGTTGTGTTTTTCATATTTTTATTGTTCCTATGATATTTCTAAGCTAAGTTTCGTTGTATTGTACTTTTTTTCGACATATACAACCATGTTGCTATTATAATTACGAGAGTCGCCTGATAAGTTCGCACACTAAGGTGATTGGCTTTAATACTGGATTTTAGTTTTCGTTGTAGATATTTTTGTGAAATCTGTTTTTCTATTTGTACTATTGAAATTCTATTTTGCGAATTTTTAAAAGTCTTCATTCTTTAACCACAAATTTTAGATTTTATTGATTGGAAACCACCTACTTAATCTTAACATTTGGTTTTTTGTCCAAAATTTTTTAATAAAATTTTTTTTTAATAACAAATTTAGAAAGTTTTCCTACACGATTAATTTTAGTTTTTACTTTAAACTTGTTTTTTACGGTCAATCCTATCCAAAGTTGCAGTCCCTTATTTTTAGCTTTGTAGTTTTCAGGCATTCAAAATTTTTTTGATTCAGACTGTAAATTTAGATTTCATATATATATTTTTTATTTCATTTTTTTAGTTTTTTTTTAATTAGCCTTTTATCTTATTTTATTTAATATTATTTTATTTAATTTTATTTAATTTTATTTTATTATATTTTATTTTGTTTTATTTTATTCTTTTCTATTTTATTTAATTTTATTTTATTTTATGCAATATTATTTAGATTAAAGTAATTTTATTTTCTTTAATATTGTTCTATATTATTTTATTTTATTTATTTTATTTTTGTTTGTTTCATTATTTTATTTTATTTATTTTATTTTATTTATTTTTTATTTTATTTCAACTTAAATTATTTCATTTTAGTTTATTTTTTCACTTTGATTTATTTTATTTAATTGAATCGAGCTGAAGGCCTTAGTAATAACATTTTGTCATTATTATTGTTATGATATATTTTTTTACAAATCAATAGGCAGATGAACTAACAAAAAAACTGTTACTCAAATTTATTTTTTTTACTTTGTCTTATTTTGTTTTATTTTTTATTACCCGTTTTATTATATTTTATTCCACCTTATTTTATTTTATTTTTAGTTATTTAGTTTTATATAAAAAATTTAAAACAAATAAGTGAAATGTGTTATTTGTTTTCAATTTTTTTTTATTTTAACTTTTTAATTTTAATTTGTTTTCAATTTCATTTTATTTTATCCTTTCAGTTAAATTTTTTTACTATGTTTTATTTTATTTTATTTTATTTTTCATTTTAATAATTTGTTTTTAATATTTTTTAGTTTCACATTTTTTTTTTACCTTCCATTTTTTATTAACCTTGCTAATATTAAAGAATTAATGTAAATATTTAACATTAAAATTTCACTTTTTTCAGTTTTATTAAGTTAAGAATGCTTTTAGCTTAAATTTTTGTAAAATTTTTTTTAAATGTTCTTGATTTTTTTTGTACTTTTTTAAATTTAAAAAAATGTTTTACATTTTTTTCTTTCTTGTTGAGTTCATAAGTTTTCTTTAAGTTTTCAAGTTTCAATACTATTTAAATATTCCTTGGCTTAAATATTTTGTTTTTAAGATTTGAAAATCTACAGTGTTTTTTTGTTGTTTTTAACGTTTTTGGCTGGCTAATTTCTAAGTTTTGTTTTAAGTTCTTACCTGAAATCGCTATAAGCTCTTGTTTTTTACTTTTGCGTTTAGATTTTAACTTTACATTCTCATGTTTTAAATTTTTACTATAGAAATGTTTGAATTTATTTACTTTTTCATTGTTGTACGATGGAAAGCACGGAACTTTCATCAGTGTTTATTTTCAATAGATTTTTTTTTTAACTTGTAAAATGTTTCATTATTATTTTTTCCAGTAAAATCCTACATATTTATTGTTTTTTTTTTAATTTTCGCTTTATATTAGAACATATTTTGTTTTATTTTTTTATTTTATATTATATTTAATCTTAGTTTACTTTGTAATTTTAATTTTTATTATGAACTTCCACTTTCGTTCACAATTTTCAACTTTTCTAATTTTGACCTTCTTTTTTATATATAATTACTTCCTAATTTTAAACTTTTTTTATTATTACGTCGACTTTTTTCCTAATTTTGAATTTTTCAATTTCAGTATTAACTTGTTTTATATTTAATTATTTTTCACTTCCTAACTTACTTAAACTTTTACCCACTCAAAGCATTTTTTTTTTTTTCTAAATATAAAAGTTGTAATTTTCCTCATAGCAAACTTACCCGCCGACTCTCTTATATATTGTTTTATATAAGTATATAATAATATTATTTACATACATTGCGAACAATCCATCGATTTCGTTTTCACTTAATTATTTAAGGAACAACAACGTTGTGATATTTCGTTATTTGTTGCAATTTTCGTATTATTAATTATTGCTTCAATTGTTTTTTTTTTTTCTTTTTAAGTATACAACCGTTTGTTTTATATTCCTAGAATTGATTGTATTTTTCTTGGTTTTTATTAAAAATTTTAAAAAATAGTTCGTATTGTACTTCTTAGTTCGTAAGTTTGTATGTATCTTAGTATTTTACTTATATAGTTTTGGTAGTGATTTGCTGGCTTTTCTCTTAGTTTTGCTTAACTACCACTTAACTGTACTTGAAACTAATGTCAAATTAAACTACAATAATTTAAAGATAACTTAATCGACTAAGAGCTCTGCAGAAGAACTCATTTACTTCCTATTTATGTATTAAGTTGACTAGAGTTTACACTCATTGCTTTGGTGCTCCTTAGAAAGGATTGTATTACCTTTGACCTTAACTATTTATTTTAAAAGTTTTACTGCACTATTTCGCCTGATGTGTTTGTTTGAAATTTAAAAGTAACTATAACTATGCATTATAAAACTAAAATCTGAGATCTTAAGTAAAGCTGACTTTCAAAAAAAGCTCAGTGGACCTTTTTCTAAAAACTTAAAATGATTTTAAACTAAGTATATTGAAATTAAATTAGTGACTAGCTTAGAATTTTATTGACTAGAAATGTTCAATCCTGATTTTTAAAAAAAAAGCTCTTTCGAATTTTTTGCTTAAACAATGTACACTAACCTTAAACTATATTGAAAATAAATAAGTGACTAGGTTTGGGTTTTGTTCACTAGAAATATTTACTCCTTTTCATTTTTTACTTTTCTTCTCTTCAGGAGCTCGATTTCGCGATCTTTGAAAAGCTTTTCTACCAAAAAATTGAAGCTTCTTCAAGAAATTAGAACTAATATTAAACTAAAACTAATGACTAGCTTTGATATTGCATGACTAGAAATACTTGTCGAATGAAACGAATTTGTACAAATCTTCGTCAAAGCTTTCATATGGCCTGTAAGCAGTGTTTAGGTAATTATAATTACAAATTATCGAAAAAATGTTGTGCACAATTTTATAATTTAACTGTTAAGTGTTTCGGTTTTTAACTTCCTTATGAAAGCTTTGTTTAGATTACATTAAAAAGCTCTCATGAACTTGTTAAGGGAAATGAAGTTAAATAGAGTAAACCTTAAACTTAGTATGATTATCCTTTAATTTGAATGACTAGAAGTGCTCGTCAGAGGGAATCAACTTTTTTGAATCTTTGAAAAAGCGCTCATAAAGTTTTTTAAAACACTTTAAAAAGTTTACATTTTACTTTATGATGACTAATTTTAAATTTGTATGACTAGAAGTGGTCGTTTTGTTTGAACATTGCGCAGCAGTTGTTAAGAAACTAAGCTTTTGAGATCTCAAAATAAAGTGGTTAGTTTTAAATAAAGGCGCTTGAAACTTTTAAAATGAAAAAAAGCAATTCAATTTAATTTAAACTAATGATTTTGCGGAACCTTTTTGAATAGAAAGGCTTAGCTTTCAACCTCACAACTATTTATAGATTTTCTCTATATAAAAATCTATTTTTTGTTACTTTCCTGAAAAAGTTCTCTAAGATGAAGCTTTTCAAAAAATAAAACAAAATTACGCCAAATTAAAACTATACCTAATAAACCTAAAAATAATGACTAGAAAATGATTTTTGTTAAAAATACTACCTAGAGCTTTTTTGAAAAAGCTTTTGCAAAAATGTTAGCTACATAAAAATAAAATTCAAATTTATGACTACCTTCCAATTTCCCTGACTAGAAATGCTCGTCCCTTTTTTTATTTCGCTAAACCTACATATTTTAAATTTAAGAATTTCTAAACCTAACCATAATGAGTAAACCTAACCGAAGTAGTCTGTTAATTGAGAAAACATAAAATGGCGTTTGGTAAGCGCTTAATGCGCGCGAAAAAAACACAAACGCCATCCCAATGGTCTAAAAACTAATCTTTGGTATACCTAGCTGCAGAGCACAAAAAACGAACAAACAAACAAAAACGAAAAAAAGCATAAAATAAATCTAAATAGCAATGGAAACTTAAACAAAACTGTAGTCCAAATACAAAAACATCATAAAGCAACCCTTAAATTATCTGCAGTGAAAATATTTACAAACCGCCACCCATTCGTCATCAACCAACTCCAGCGCCCACTCAGCATGTAGTCGAGCTCGCAGCATTCACTCGCCGTCTTCACAAATTCGCACACTGCCTTGCCATTAATGCTGCTAGTTGTTGTATATAACCGCCATCACCCACCTTGCCCACGCTCACTTGTACTTACTGGAACACACATAGCTACACGCATTTGAAATATGACGCTGCTCACACACCCATCGAACGACCACAGGATCAAACACAATAGCTACTTCGTTTACTGCAATCAGTGCGCTAATGTTGTGTGCTGTATCACTGAAGCACAATTCCGCAAATTCGTCAAGGCTGCTGCTGCAATATTCTCTTCCTCAGTTAAGCCCGTTTCAACAATTTGTAAGCGCCCATAACCCATTGAAATGGCACTACTAGCGGTCGATCTACCATCATCCTCCTCCTCATCCACATATTCAATGTAGGCACCATGTGCTGTAGCATAGCTCCCGTGCTCATCTTCGTTACTGATGCCATTGTATGAATGCGAACTTGAAACGGATGAAGTTGAACCGGCATAAGATTGATAGGAATTGCCACTACCACCGATCACTAATGTGGACGCAGTCGACAGTCTACCGTCTGATATCAATACTTGTGTATCTTGCGCTCCAGCGATGCTGCCAGTGCTCGTGGTTGTACTCGTGCTTGTGTTACGCTTTTTATTGTGTATTTGTTGATGTTTGCGTAAATAGGCGAGTCGCTTGAAGCGTTTGCCGCAGATCTCGCAAGGATAAGGCAAATCGGTTGTGGTATCAGTTTGCTTTGGCTTAGCCGACGCTGTTTGACTGTTGGTAGTATTGCGATTCTCCTTGCGCGCACCAGCACCACCACCACCACTGCCATTAGCATCTGTCTTCTTCGGTTTATGCCAGCGCCGATGTGATGCCAAATTAGCAGGACAATTAAATTGTTTACCACACTCGGGGCAACGATACTCGAGCAGCACAATGCAGGCGCAACGATGACGTGCCAAACCGAAGGCATCATCGAATTTGATGCGGCACAACTTGCAAATATAATCGCCGATAACATTCTTGATAGCGGCTAGCTCAGCTTTGGTCTCCTCAGTGATCTCGACAATGTTGTATTTGGGATCGATGTCGCCATTGCTGTAATGCACATTACCATCTGTGATATCCTCGAGTGGACGTATAATCGTGCCCGACACAGGTGAGCTGGTCTCCTCATCGAACTTTAGCTTGCGCGTTGCCTTATTTTTCGTTAACTTTGTGGCAGGTGGTTGAGATTTGATAGTTTTAGGTGCAGTGTCGGCGCTTTTTATAGGTTTTGTGGGTGTGCAATCGCGTTTTGTTGTGGGATGTGTGACAGTTTTTGCCAGCTTGGTAGGGTTCTCGCGCGCTTGCATAGTTTTTGACACTTTTAATGGTTCTATGATTGTAAGCACTTCTTCCTGCACTGCAGCAGCTTCATCCAACATAACGGCATGTTTTCGTTTTGTGGGTGTAGGCGGTGGTGTTATAGGTTTGGAAATTTGTGTTATTGTAACGATAGCTTCATCTTCTACGTGTGTCGTCGGCGCAGTTTCTTGCACTACATATACGTCATGGTTAATAGGCACTAGCGTTACTTCACTGGAATCACTAAACACTTGTGTGGCCACTGGCACCTCTTCAACATTTGCGGGTTCTGTGTATACCTCTGTGAATGCAGTTGCCATAGGCACATCGCTTACGATCTCGTCAGCGTTATCAGCATGGGGCACAGGTGAATTTGGTTTCACTGAAAGATCTAATGGAGTTTCACTTTTTACTTTCAAATTTAGGTAACGACTGCGATATTTCGGCGGCAATGATGCTACAGTCGTAAGTAAGCCTAGACCGTGTGGTATCTGTCGGCTCGCCATTTGTACGATGCTGTGTTGCGCACCAGACGCGGTTTTTGTAGTGGTAATTGTGGTCATTGCACTTGTTGGTGTATCTTTTTTTGTTTGTTTTTGCACTTGAATGTCTTCTTAACTTAATTATGATTTATTTACTTCAACAACAACAATAAACCGATTTAGTATATATTAAGCTATGCAAACAATTAATTAAGAGTAGTAGGTATCCATGAGGTATGTAGCCGAAAAAACTAAATTAAACCGAACCAAAATTAACAAAATGTATATGTGTTGTTGTAGCTTTGCGCCTTTTGTTTCCTCCTGTCTGGGCGACGTCTATACTGCGAATGACTAACAACACATCCTGGCACGTCTATTTATTCGTCGTCAACGGCGCTGTCACCTAAACGCGACTGCGGCGTCTACATAGCAGTGTGCAGCACGCAGCCATCTACAGCCCTTCAAAGCCGTTTGTAACTCAAAAAGGATATCGCACCAAGTCACTGAAAGCGAAATTGAAATCGTACTCCAGAGCTCATTGTTGTTCGATGAATACTCATAGCTTATTGTTTGTTTTGTTGTCGCTTTGTTGTACTATGTGCTGTGTTAGTTGATTGGAAATTTCATCCCCCATATGTCGTTGTCCTTTTTAGCTCTTGTGCGCCGACATTGCCGGTGTTTGTGTAGCAACGGCGCGCAGCAGCGCTATGACGTCGCTTCGTAGGAAAGCCACCGGAATCTTTTGTTAGCAATCACAAATTATTAGTCACCCTTTTTTCCACTTTTCCAGTCACGTAAGAGTAAAATCAGCGCCAATATAAACAAAGTAGCGTTAACCTGAGCCGGTGCTCTGCTTGGTTATATGTCTGTAGACGCGTTGTAAGCGCCGGCGTCAGTGAAAGTCCTTTGCATTGTGTCCGCACTTGGCTTATTTTTGCTGTATTGCATTTTTGTTGTTTAGATTTGCTGCACGGCAAGTTTTCCTGGTGGGGTAGGCACAACACACAGACATAATTTGTAATGGCTTCCATTTTTAACCAGTTAAATGTGCCACATACGCGGTGCTGGCATTGCAACGTGGTGAGAAGCTGAGTGCTAGAAGCCGTTGTATGTTCGGCTTGTCTTTTAGGTAAACAAATTTAACGATATTATTTTGGTTTACTGAGGTGTTTCAAGAAGTTCTGAAGCTATTTCCGGGACAGAGAAACAGGAAAATCTTCGCACTATGTTTTTACTACTGTTGTTGTAACATTTAACGTGACCATCCTTGAACCATCTTTGAAAACATGGTCATTCAGCAGAATAAGACGATAGGGTACTACCGGATAGTGATCTGGTTGGACTGACGGCAATAATAATGGGAAAGGTGCCTCCGGTTGAGAAAATGGGAACTTCCCATTTAACTATAAAGGTTAGATATAGGCATTCGGAGCAGGTAAGAGTAACTTGTCCCGAGCTGCTTGTGGCTCATGTAAGGGAAATGAAAAGATAAAGTCAGAAACGGAGATTACGTTGGTTGCGAGGCTCCCATGTCCATCTTCTGTCTCATAAATTCACCAAATTTTAAAATCCAATGGAAGCTTAGCGGAACAGGGTACTCAAATCCGGGTATAACTCGAAAGATAGATGGCGACTGGTGACGCTGAGTACGACTCTCCATAATATGCATTATTATGACAAAAGGGCTGACAGCTGAGCCTTCACCTAAAGAATTATCTTCAGCTCCAACAGGAAGCAACTATGTATATAGAACACCCAGCCTAAACATATTTAATTAATTATGGGACGAAAGTTATCACCAGAAGCTCCACGAGTTCCAACATATGTATGGAATGTCCTCTTTATATGATCGGGTGACGCAATTTCATCCACTTTGCCTCTAAAAATCTGGGCGTTAATAGGATGGATGAGGTTATATTTTGTGATGTCAAATTTAGAGAGGTGGAGGAACTTTGGAGATTGGGCAGATATTCCTTTAAATGGGACCCATTATGATCGTGGCTTCGAGGATAGATTTTTGGTTGGGGGCATTTTAAAGGATCAGGTAAAGCCCATGGGTCAATGGGTGAGGATTTCGTTTAGTACAGAGGCTACGGAATCACTCCCAGTATCAGGATGTTCTATGGCATCGATCAGGTGGCTCTCGAAATCTACAATGTTTATGCCAGGAGGGATGATTTTTCTCCACCCATGGAGGCTTCGGGGTGCGACGGGTTCGAAATGGGATCACCATCTATGCGCATGGGAGCTGAGCCAAATTATTCAGAGAGTTTGAGCGCTGCCGGCATCTAGAGACGATTTTTTTCGCCAGTATTACGCTACTGTTTGATGGGCCAGAGAAGAATGATTATACATTTTGAGTACTTTGAGGCAGTCTCTATAAGTCGTTTATAACGGAAATTTAGGCTTCCCGACTACTTAAGCGTCTTTTAAATTGAGTTCGGCGTTTTCCAGAGTATCGTGGACGGGATGCTATCCAGTGATCCATGTACTATGGAATTTCACCTCAACTCGTACAGTCAGACTGCAACTTAAGTGCTTAGCTCCAAAACCATGCACTCTAAAGGGCCAGCGGGTGCCTGGACTCGATTACGATCTTATGGATCATTGCTGGCCGCTTTCAGTCTGCTTGGAGAAACGTATGCCTTTTATAGGCTAAGCTAGCGCCTGTCTGACACCACCTTTTGCAAGTATCGTGACCCTTTTGATCGATTGTTGGTATCAAGTGCTTAGCGAAACTACTAGATTTCACTTCGTCCCGTTTCGCAATGATGTTGCAGGGTTTAAGTGGCACGTCACAATGAGAAAATGGGAACCATCTCGTCAACGCAGCTGTGTTAATAACGACATGAAGGTGGATTCATCTAGCCACTTCATGCCTTCCAGCTCAGCGTTTGCAAAGGTTTATTCCCATCCAGTAGCATGCAATTCGTAACTTATAAATTCGTTTGACCATTGTTGTAGGAGCACCTTTGTTTTTTCCTCTCAGGTCGATCACGTCTGGTATACAAATATGTATATGGATCTTTGAACTAAGCAGCATGTTCTCCACACAAAACTTCTTTGCTTTGGTAAATAACCAAATAAGGTTCGATTTTATGGTTCCATAAAAAATACCTCCATAGAACATAGAACTAAAACTTTCGGTCGTCCTTTTACATGCTTATAAAGTCGTACATACTTACTTCCCTAAAAATATGAATGTACCTATTACAAGTATTTCGATTCCTTTTGTTATCCGGTTGCATTACCATTATTGCATTTACATTGTTTGCTTTTTTGTTTTCCGTCAGTGCATTCGTGGGTAGACACGTGCACGCGTAACAACCCAATGCCGGTAGCGTCGTCAACTTGCTTGTTTGCCACCCCATTTCGATGAGTTTTACGATTGTTTTTCCCACACAGACAACCATTCCATGGTGTTAAGCATACGAAAAATAAGAAGAAGCTTAGCGCTCGTCGTCGTCGTCGTAGTCTACCCTGCAATGCAACCAAAAGCGGCTTAAAGTTGTCTTCTAGTGTGTGTGTGCACGTTGAAAGAATTCCCTGCTGAATGTGTAACGGTACCGCCAGTGTGCACCGTATTTACGCGTATGTGGAAGCTTGTATGTGTGTGTGTGCGCGCACAATCAAGTGGGGGTTGCTAGGAAGCGTCTTCAACCACTGCCTACAACAACTGCCACCGTCATCAAGCCACCAACATACAGCTCGTCTTCTTCGTAAACAATTCAAGTGTTTGCTGTTGCGCTCTTCCCACCCTCTACCTCCCGCGTTTACTGTGTTTACAATTATATACTTGCTTGCGTACTTTGTGGCTGCTGCTCTGTCACTCACTTTTTAAGTCCCCCTTTTAGCTTTAATTGCGACGCAGATAATTCCAGCAAATTTCGAATACTTACCTACTCTACGTGGTCTCGATAAGCAAACAACAACGTACAACACAATAATTTTCCAACCCTATTTGCCTCTGAATGCCACCTCACCACCCGCTCTATTAGTAGCAAGCTCGTTGTATCTACACGCTGACTTTCATGTGCATGCAACATGCTGCCCTCATCCCATTTATGTGCCCACAACCATTCCATTTCACGTCTCATCCAGTATTCAGTCGCACACTTTGGTTGTCTTTAATGCGTTGTAATTTACTTAGAGTATCCTTTTGCTCTGAAGTTCGTATGAAATTCGCCCAAAGATATTCTTAGCATAAATTTGCTCTCCACATTCACTCACTTTGCTCACTCTCTGGTTGCTGGTATCTTTAATGTATGGTTACATACTCGTTAGCTAAGCGTTTGTAGCCCAAAATATGGCACTTCACTGCTAACCCCTAAGTGCATCCTTTTATGGTAATCTCGAGTAGCGCCTACCCCCTCGCTTGCCAACTTTTGCCCCTTTTGCTTCGCTGTGTTGCAATTGTCACCCACCGTTTGTCCTTCAACATGTGCGCCACTTGGCTTTCACCTATTCGCTTTGTAGATTTTCGCGCCTACAATGTCTTGTTCCAATGTCAGCAGTGGTTGGCGTTTTGAGCTTCACTTTTACGCGCGCGTGTGGTCTTTGAGCAGCAGCGGCAAAGGTAAAATAAAACAAAAAACAATTAACATTCGAAAATGTTTTTTGTTATGTTGCATTACGCATCGTTTATGTAGCATAATGCATTCTGATGCCTCAAAAATGCTTTTAATGTTTTCTTCCTTCTCACCAGCAGCGTAAATTGCTTTACGTTTACGCCCTCGCCTCCTTATCAGATATAAAATATCACATATATAGCGCACATGCATAAAGCCATGAGGCGTTAAACACACCCTTAGGTCGCAATTAAATCCTTCACTTGTATGCCCAAAATCATTTGAAAATGAAAGTCGCAAAATTATTTCGATTTTTTTCGTTTTGAAAATTTCACTTTTTTATTTTATTACGAGTATTTACATATTTGTATTAATTATATTTAATTTCAAAGACATGTTTGTATGGATGCATGTGTATGTCGTTAAGATAAAATATTTCCAGGTATGCGGCAGCGGTTATGAGTTGCAATTTTTGCCCTTGAGACGTTTATGAGTGCACTTATTCGATGAATTTAAGTCCTCACAGCAGTTGATTAAAAACTTGAAAGAGAGAAATAAAAAGTGATATAGACATACATATGTACATAGAAATGTATAAGTAATAATTAGCTTAAGCTTTCATATTTGTAATTATGAAATCTTTTAAATCTTAATCTAGAATTTAAGAAAATACTGGCACATCCGGCAGACCTGGTTCTGACTTAGCTTTTGTCTAGCTGCACAACTTTTAACAATTTTTTACCTCTTTTTCTCGTTCCCCCTCTCTCCCTCTTTTCTTTATCCTTTTATTCACTCCTCTCTCTTCGTCTCTCTCTACCTCTCCGCCTTTTCCATCAATTCTTTTCTCTCTAGTTCCCTCTCTTTCTGCCTACCTTGCTCCATCCATCCTTATATCTCTACCTCCGTCTAACTTCATCTCTGTCTCAGTATCTTTCTCCTTCCTTCCTGTTTTTATCTATATACCTGTTTATTCTTCTCCATCCATTATTCCCAGCCCCAGTCCCTCTCCCACTTACATTCCTACTCCAACCCTCCAATAGAATTGTATGTGTTTTTTAAAGCTGCTTCATAAAACAAAAAGAACAAAATTAAGGGGCGAACCACCTTTACCATTCTGGGGTATGAAACATAGATAAGATCCGATATACAGATCGCTCGAGCGATTTCGAAGGAGTTCAATCACTTACACTGTAACACGAAATTTTTATACTCAGTTGAGCAGAGCTCACAGAGTATATTTACTTTGATTGGATAACGGTTGGTTGTACATGTATAAAGGAATCGAGATAGATATAGACTTCCATATATAAAAATCATCAGTATCGAAAAAAAATTTGATTGAGCTATGTCCGTCCGTCCGTTAACACGATAACTTGAGTAAATTTTGAGGTATCTTGATGAAATTTGGTATGTAGGTTCCTGGGCACTCATCTCAGATCGCTATTTACAATTAACGATATCGGAATATAACCACGCCCACTTTTTCGATATTGAAAATTTCGAAAAATCGAAAAAGTGCGATAATTCATTACCAAAGACGGATAAAGCAAAGAATAGAAAATTAGTAAAATTTTGGACAATGGGCGTGGCACCGCCCATTTTTAAAAGAAGATAATTTAAAAGTTTTGCAAGCTGTAATTTGGCAGTCGTTGAAGATATCATGATGAAATTTGGCAGGAACGTTACTCCTATTACTATATGTATGCTTAATAAAAATTAGCAAAATCGGAGAACGACCAGGCCCACTTTAAAAAAAAAAAATTTTTTAAGTCAAATTTAAAAAAAAATTTAATATCTTTACAGTATATGAGTAAATTATGTCAACTTTCAACTCCAGTAATGATATGGTGCAACAAAATACAAAAATAAAATAAAATTTCAAAATAGGCGTGGCTCCGCCCTTTTTCATTTAATTTGTCTATGATACTTTTAATGCCATAAGTCGAACAAAAATTTACCAATCCTTGTGAAATTTGGTAGGAGCTTAGATTCTAGGACGGTAACTGTTTTCTGTGAAAAAGGGCGAAATCGGTTGAAGCCACGCCCAGTTTTTATACACAGTCAACCGTCTGTCCTTCCGCTCGGCCGTTAACACGATAACTTGAGCAGAAATCGATATATCTTTACTAAACTCAGTTCGCGTAATTATCTGAACTCATTTTGTATTGGTATAAAAAATGGCCGAAATCCGACTATGACCACGCCAACTTTTTCGATATCGAAAATTTCGAAAAATGAAAAAAATGCCATAATTCTATACCAAATACGAAAAAAGGGATGAAACATGGTAATTGCATTGGTTTATTGACGCAAAATATAACTTTAGAAAAAAACTTTGTAAAATGCGTGTGACACCTACCATATTAAGTAGAAGAAAATGAAAAACTTCTGCAGGGCGAAATCAAAAGCCCTTGGAATCTTGGCAGGAATACTGTCCGTGGTATTGCATATATAAATAAATTAACGGTACCCGACAGATGATGGTCTGGTCCACATTTTGGTCGATATCTCGAAAACGCCTTCACATATACAACTACCATCACTCCCTTTTAAAATATTCATTAACACCATTCATTTGATACCCATATAGTACAAACTGGAGTCACCCCTGGTCCACCTTTATGGCGATATCTCGAAAAGGCGTCCACCTATAGAACTGAGGCCCAATCCCTTTTAAAATACTCATTAACACATTTCATTTGATACCCATATCGTACAAACAAATTCTAGAGTCAGCCCTGGTCCACCTTTATGGCGATATCCTTAAATGGTGTCCACCTATAGAACTATGCCCCACTCCCTCTTAAAATACTCTTTACCTTCCATTTGATACACATGTCATACAAACACATTCCAGGGTTACCCTAGGTTCATTTTGGTAAATGGTGATTTTCCCTTATTTTGTCTCCATAGCTCTCAACTGAGTATGTAATGTTCGGTTACAACCGAACTTAGCCTTCCTTACTTGTTATATATAAGATTAACTGGCGTAGAATCGATAATAACTCTCATGACAAACACAATAACAACAACAAAGAGCCTCTATTCATTTAGCCCATCGCCATATTACATTGTTTGTTACAAAATATTTTATGATAAAAATTCAATTATTTCATAATAAGGTGGTTTACCGTTTTGACAAGTGAGCTCCACTCGACTCAAAATGTTAAACCTAACGATGTAGCTGAGTAGTGGGGACCGATATCTCACTCACTATGTGTACGTGGACACTAACGCTCTGTGTGTATGACTATTAACGGGATGGGAAGATGGGAAGAGCAAAGAGAGGCGCCTAGTAAAACGAAAGGCATATGAGACCGACCGGCTTGCGTTCGGGAAGTTTCAGATGATTACTACTACCTTAGATTGAACTGGTCAGCCAATAAAGATTTCATAAAAACTGAAAGTGGCCATAACTAGTTAGTAAAATAATAAAACGCTTTTCTCATCAGTTTACAAGGATGCGATCTGTTGGAATCATTGCTCTAAGGCGCGAGCGTGTACGTCCAACTTCCGTTGTGGAAAGCGCGATGGCAAATTGTCTGTATACCTTCCTCAGGTTATAAAAAAATGATAAATGGTTGAAAAGCCGAGCGTCCTGGAGGGCCTAATATCATTTAATACCTCTGACTAAAATTTAGACTATAAATGTCACTGTAAGTTGTTAATGGTTAAGAGAAATTATAAGCCCAATTACATGATAGGAGTAAATTTGTCAAGCAAAGCATCATTAGGTGTTTCAAATAATTTCGAACCCATCAGCAAATCTCCCGCTTATTACTATAAATAAAGGCTTTGCTGGCTACTTAGGTCATGTTATACGAACAGACGAAGAGGATGCAGCCGAGAAAGTTTTTCTGATCGATACTTCTTTTTGGAAGCAGAGAAATTGTGAGACATCCACAGGTGGAAGAGGAGACATGGTAATGAAGCAATTTCTGGATATTACGAAAATCATACCATAAAATAAAGGAAAAAAGGGACTCAACTTTTGCGTTTGCATCCGAGATATCCCAAATGACATCATGTGAATAACCGTTGCCTACGACAATAATCCCTACTCCTCCCAAGTTTGGTCAATAGATAAGTGAAATCCGCCTTTGATTGCTAAAGATTTATCTGACGGGCAACAACCTCTCCTAGCCTTCCATATCGAACTGCATCCTGCTGTATTCAATAAAGACAACTGATGGCGTCATAGAAGGGATGCTGACATAAGCCCATCTCCTGATAGTATTCACCCAAAATATCAGGCGCACAGCAACCTCCGAAGAAAAAACGTCATCTCCCCGGGTGGAAATTCTGAGAATTACCCCTAAAATGGCACAAGTGATAAGGCGCCCTACTGTTGCGCGGGATTTCGAGGAGTTTGCATTTAGTCGAATCAGTGCTAGTTCGCGTTTACCGAAGAGTTCCTTTTCTCTGAAAATCCTCCAAAAAAAATTAACCGGTTCCATGTACTACAACTGATCAATTTTACTCACGAGTCGGTACGGTTGGGCAGAGGGGCAGGTACAAACCATAGATTTGCCCCTCCCAATATTAATCTACCCAATAAGGTAACCTTCTGAGCAATGGTGTCTTCCCGCATACGCATGGAACGTTTCGACCCATGTTAGTCCAGTGTAGCACTAGCTCTGTGGTTCGCACCATCCCCGTTTCACGCTCCTCTACCACTTCCCGTTCCCATCCCACTGCGGGATACAGAACGGTTTCGACTTTTATGGAAGCTAGGTTTAATGCCCCTGTATAATAGGAAGTAGTAAAATAGTTTGATAAAAATACAATCGTTGAAATGTTTCCTAATGTTTTGTTAACAGTCGATTAGTGACTGCATGGTTTCAACTATTTCGCTGGAAATTATTACTATTCTGTGATACGTGTCGAAGGTTCATCAGGCACTCTGGTCTTTTCTATCTTCCCTTATTTCGAAAGAGGGTGCTTTTTGTGCTTTTTATGTTCCCATTATGATTTATTCTAACCCTAGTGTCGTCATCGTGGGTCTGATCCTTTCTCGAAGCTCCACTTTTCGGTTCATTATTGCTGCCTTCAACTACTTCTTCTCATTTTTAATGGCGTATGCCTTACGCCTTGCTTTGTATATACTCGCTGATAACGCTGATATTTCTTCCGACGACGGGCTTTTATTTGCTGTGTATTTGGAATGGCTTTATTATAAACCTGACTTACTCCAATCCAGAAATTTTCAGTTCCATTACATTTCCTGTATTGGTAGAGTAAAGTCTCTATCCAACCAGGTTTACGTTTTGGAATCGTTACTGCAACTTTTTCATACTAAATTATTGGCATTGGATTCATAGACAAATCAATTAATGATCACTGGATATTCGTAATTACTATAGCTAGCCTTTGTCGATAGTGATACACTGAAAGAAATGGTCCTAGTAAAATAACAAATCGGTTCTGCTGTTCTTGACTTAGCGGAGATTCGGTGAAATTGATCGAATTATGGTTAATCCGACCGAGTTCTTTGTCAAGCGAACAAATTGGTTTAGTCTTTTCAACAGAAGAGAAATTGTCGCTCTTAAGTTAACAAAATTGTATAAAATTGACAGATTCCTAATCAATCCAACTGATTTTTTTGTTAACACAACTGATCTCACTGGTCATTTCAACAGCGATCAACAGTCAATACATAAGCAAATTTTAAAGAGAATTTTACGCTCACAGCGCTCTCTAGTTTGTACTTATGTATGCTGTGTACTATATGTATGCACATATTTACGTATGTATATGGCGGCCGCCGTGGTGCGATGGTAGCATGCTCCGCCTACCACACCGAAGACTTTGGGTTCACACCCCGGGCAAAGCAACATAAAAACTTTATAAATAAGGTTTTTCAATTAGAAGAAAGTTTTCCTAAGCGGGGTCGCCCCTCGGCTCTGTTCGGCAAGCACTCCGAGTGTATTTCTGCCATGAAAAGATATCAATGAAAACTTATCTGCCTTGCAACTGCCGCAACGTAGGTACTTTCGTACAAAGCTGTCACAAAAAGTTTTTTTGTTCATTTGACTACTAAAACGCTCAATTACGAACCAACGATTTGTGCGCAGTTGATTCAACAACTTGTTGCGATGGATAAAAATTGACAGAAATTTCGGTTGAACTGACCCGTATTTCGGTTGATTTTACCAGCCTTTTTCTTTCAGTGTATATATTAGAGTATATTTGTGTGATTTATTAGCTCTGAAAATATCTGCGGAATGACGACTTCATGTAAAACTTCATTTATCAAACTCCTTAGCGCAAAATAATGATAATGACCCTTCAAAGGTCATTCCAATAAAACTAAGTATTGTGTTGCATTAGTTATTTTCATGCTTTAATTAAAATTGAGTGCTCCCAATGGACAAGAGCTAAGTCAAGTTCAATTCCATTCAAATACACGTGATAAATTAATTGTGCAAACTTGCAACTCCACTAAATATAAGAATATTATACTTTATTCTGTTGTAGTACAAATACAAATATTAAATAACGACCATGGATGAGATGATTGAACGTTATTTGGATTGAAAAAAGATTTTCTTTTGAACATATGCGCAAGTATTATTATTTTGGGTTTTACGCCTAAAATTATGTTTGTGTGTTGTATATATGCATTAATACGACTGTGTGTGTGTGTGTATTTGGAAATTAATTTGATCGAGTGCGCCAAGTGCGATACGAAACGAAACAAATCACAATCCCGAGGGTGAAAGTTGTAACAATAATGAACTTTTTCGGCAAACGCCGTTACTCATTAAATAAACAATAAACACAAAAAATCTAAATACATACATATATATATATGCCAAAGTATGCGATTTATAAATGCATTTGTGTATTGGACATCAAACTACGGGCCCATGAAAGGGAAAGATAGTGTCAAGCTATTTTTATTTCATTGAACAATAAATCGCTTCATTTAAATCCGAAGCGTGTCAGTGTCGGACTTCAAACACTTCGAAATAGGTAAGTTTGAACAAATCCAACAATCTCAACTAAAATGTGTCATACATTTTCAAAACTTCTATGCCCCATATAAATAATTTTAAATGAACTTCGTATGTTTTTTAAAGTCTTATTGGAACCTTTTTTGTTTTTATTTCTTAAACTCACTTGATACTTTGTTTAAAAAAAATGGCGAAAAATCCCCTTATCTTAACGATCGGTTGTATGGGAGAGGTATATACTATATAGATATAGCTCCGATCGAAATAATTTTTACAGGAAATCTTCTATGATATATTAGAATAAATATCACCAAGTTTCACGTTTTTATATTGGAAACTAAGGGAGAAATGGCCAAAAATCTTTCTATCTGAACGATCGGTTGTATGGGAGAGGTATATACTATATAGATATAGCTCCGATAAAAGTGATTTTTTCAGGAAATCTTCTATGATATATTAGAATAAATATCACCTAGTTTAACGTTTTTATATTGGAAATTAAGGGAGAAATTGCCAAAAATCTTCCTATCTGAACGATCGGTTGTATGGGATATATACTATATATAGCTCCGATCAAAGTGATTTTTTCAGAAAATCTTCTATGATATATCAAATATATATCAGCGAGTTCCACGTTTATACTTTCTAAATTAAGGGAGAAATGGCAAAAAATCTTTCTATCTGAACGATCGGTTGTATGGGAGATATATGTTATAGTGGTCCGATCATATCGGATCCGACAAATGTCTAATACAATACAAAAATACATCCTTGTGCCAAATTTCATTGAGATATCTCAAAATTTGAGGGACTAGTTTGCGTTCAAACAGACAGACACACCGACGGACAGACGGACGGACAGACGGACATGGCTATATCAACTCAGTTCGTCGCCCTGATCAATTCGGTATACTTAATGGTGAGTCTATATTCTATATTTCTCAACGTTACAAACATCGAACCAAAGTTAATATACCGTTTCATGTTCATGAAAGGTATAAAAAGAAACAAAAACATCTTAGCTCAACTTAGATCTTGTTTACTCACACATGCACTTTTAGAGTCATATTTGGGCCATTTTAACCATTTCTGATCCATTGCTGATCTTAATATCAGATATTTAAATTCACGAACTCTAAGTTCTACATAAATCATTTAAAATGAATTTCCTATGCTGTTTATAGTCTTGTTGTAGCCTTTTTTTGTTTGTAATTCTTAAGCTCAAGTGAAATCTTGTTTACTCTCCCCCGAGTCGTATTAAAGCCATTTGTTAAATAATAACAAAAAAAATTCATAAATACTATCAACGACGTAATTTAAGCTAACAAATTAGGAAAAAGTAATAAACGATATTCTGGTTTTCTTAACTTTATATTAAAGTTTACGCCATATTGTGTTTATTCTCCTGCATTACTTGAAGAAGGCACTAGTGACATCTATGGCACAAAACTCGAAAACGAAATCCATAAATATAAGAAAATAAAGCTTAAAAACTTTAAATATGCGTTTAACATCCAATGACTCGCGATAACCTCCGAAGAGATCTAAGGCCGAGCTTCTCTTCCAATTTGCGTCGTGCTCCTCTTGATTTTATGCCGACTCCGAACGGCATCTGCAAGGCAGATGAGTTTTCACAGAGAACTTTTCATGGCAGAAATACACACGGAGCGCTTGCCACACACTGCCGAGTGGCGACCCCGCTTAGAAAAAATTTCTTCTAATTGAAAAACCTTCTTTCTAAAATGTTGATGTTACTTTGCCCGGGGTGTGAACCCAGGGCATACGGTGTGGTAGGCGGAGCACGCTACCATCACACAACGGTGGCCGCCGACAAACTATTTAAGGGGCCATTAAATTAGACAAAAGGTATTAATAGGAATGGATAAAAGAAAAAATTTGTAAAGAGGAAAACAAAAGTGAACAAGTAAGGAAGTGTGTAACCGAACATTACATACTCAGCTGAGAGCTATGGAGACAAAATAAGGGAAAATCACCATTTAGCAAAATGAACCTAGGGTAACCCTGGAATGTGTTTCTATAACATGGGTATCAAATGGAAGGTATTAAAGAGTATTTTAAGAAGGAGTAGGCCATAGTTCTATGGGTGGACGCCATTTAGGGATATCGCCATAAAGGTGGACCAGGGGTGACTCTAGAATTTGTTTGTAAGATATGGGTATCAAATGAAAGGTGTCAATGAGTATTTTAAAAGGGCTTCGGCCTTAGTTCTATAGGTGGACGCCTATTCGAGATATCGCCATAAAAGTGGACCAGGGGTGACTCCAGTTTGTACTATATGGGTATCAAATGAATGGTGTTAATGAATATTTTAAAAGTGAGTAGTGGTAGTTGTATATGTGAAGGCATTTTCGAGATATTGACCAAAATGTGGACCAGGGTGACCCAGAACATCATCTGTCGGGTACCGCTAATTTATTTATATATGAAATACCGCGAACAGTAATCCTGCCAAGATTCCAAGGGCTTTTGATTTCGCCCTGCAGAACTTTTTAATTTTTTTCTACTTAATATGGTAAGTGTCACACCCATTTTACAAAGGTTTTTTCTAAAGTTATATTTTGCGTCATAAACTAATCCAATTACCATGTTTCATCCCTTTTTCCGTATTTGGTATAGAATTATGGCATTTTTTTCATTTTTCGTATATCGAAAAAGTGGGCGTGGTCATAGTCGGATTTCGGTCATTTTTTACACCAATACAAAGTGAGTTCAGATAAATTCGTGAACTGAGTTTAGTAAAGATTTATCGATTTTTGCTCAAGTTATCGTGCTAACGGCCGAGCGGATGGACAGACGGCCGACTGTGTTTAAAAAATGGGTGTGGCTTCAACCGATTTCGCCCTTTTTCACAGAAAACAGTTATCGTCCTAGAATCTAAGCTCCTACCAAATTTCACAAAGATTGGTAAATTTTTGTTCGACTTATGGCATTAAAAGTATCCTAGACAAATTAAATGAAAAAGGGCAGAGCCACGCCCATTTTGAAATTTTCTTTTATTTTTGTATTTTGTTGCACCATATCATTACTGGAGTTGAATCTTGACATAATTTACTTATATACTGTAAAGATATTAAATTTTTTGTTAAAATTTGAATTTAAAAAATTTTTTTTTTTTAAAGTGGGCGTAGTCGTTCTCCGATTTTGCTAATTTTTATCAGGCATACATATAGTAATAGGAGTAACGTTCCTGCCAAACTTCATTATAATATCTTCAACGTCTGCCAAATTACTGCTTGCAAAACTTTTAAATTACCTTATTTTAAAAGTGGGCGGTGCCACGCCCACTGTCCCAAATTTTACTCATATTCTATTCTGCGTCATAAGTTCAACTCACCTACCAAGTTTCATCGCTTCATCCGTCTTTGGTAATGAATTATCGCACTTTTTCGGTTTTTCGAAATTTTCTATATCGAAAAAGTGGGCGTGGTTATTGTCCGATATCGTTCATTTTAAATAGCGATCTGAGATGAGTGCCCAGGAACCTACATACCAAATTTCATCAAGATACCTCAAAATTTTCTCAAGTTATCGTGTTAACTGACAGACGGGCGGACGGACGGACATGGCTCAATCAAATTTTTTTTCGAAACTGATGATTTTGATATATGGAAGTCTATGTCTATCTCGATTCCTTTATACCTGTACAACGAACCGTTATCCAATCAAAGTTAATATACTCTGTGAGCTCTGCTCAACTGAGTATAAAAATATATTAAACGATAAATATGCATTTAAAACGAAATGATCCAAATATTACTCAATAAGTTACTTAGGAAGCCATTAAATCAACGCTGCACAATAAAGTTTTTTCATCAAAAAACATTAATAAATTTTTTTTTTCTAATATTATTTTTGGCACCTTTTTATTTAAAGATGTTGGTTTTATGTGTACCGGCTCGAGGTCAATATATTTAATAATAAAAACACCAGCTTTTATTTTTCTTTCCGATATATTTCGGTTACACGTCTTCAAGGGAATTTTGAATTTTGTACTAAGTACAAAACTCCACGCCAACACGAACGGACGTTTAGCTCAAAATTCCCTTGAAGACTACCGACGTGTAAGCGAAATATATCGGAATGAAAAATAAAAACTGGTGTTTTTATTATTAAATATATTGACCTCGAGCCGGTACACATAAAACCAATATATATATATTTTTTTTTTTCATTTGTCTTTCAATACTCTTTAACGTCATTTCACCAAAGAGGACAACTATATATTTTTTTTGGTATTTGATTTCACTAACGAAAAAACTTGTTTTTCTGATATCAAAAAAACAATACCAAAAGAATTCCGCTTTCGAGCTTGAGTATTTTTCCTGTATAAAAGTCTCAAACATCGAAATATCAAAAATAACAAATAAGTTATAAAAGAAGACTTTTAATAAAAAAGCTTATATGGTTTCAAAATTACTTAAAATGTATTTTACCAAATCAGTTAAAATAGGAGGCAAAAATGAGTTCAGAGTATATTCCAATATAAATCACAAAATACTCTAATGAATACTGTACAACATGCTTGAATAAAAAACTACTTAAATATAAATAAATAAAATTCAAAAACATTTCAAAGCAATTCTGCTATTAAAACTATGTGACTCAATCACACGTCTACACACATTTTGAAGAGGCGGCATATGCGATACAAAAAGGCATCATAAATTCACCATATGAGTAAGAGAAAAAGACTATTATAAGAGTTTTCTTACAAACTTAAGACATAAGAATTAAAAGATCTTGTTCAAAAAAACTATAAATCAGATTTTAAATACTTAAAAAAAAATGGCTCAAATATGACTCTAAGAAATACTCATTGATTAGAATAGCAAATTTTCTTATAGCGGCAGAGAAAACTGTTTACAAACTCAACTAAAAGAATACAATAATTGCTGTTGTCAAATTTAAGAAACCATCAACAAGGGAACATTTCTCCAAAAAATTTAAAAGTTCTACAGTTTGGGGAATGAAATGAGAAATTTTTCAAATTTCCAAAAAGATAATAATATCATCACTAAAAAAGAAAAATAATTCCAAATAACTTTTAAAAGACTTTAAAAAAATACAAAAGTTAAACCAAATTACTCAAATGCGACACCAAATATATTTTATGTGCCTTCCAAAAAGCAATAGAAGCTCAAAGCTGTGCTCATACAGATTTGAAAACTTCAAAACTCTCCAATTAAAATGACTTGAGCATTAAAACGTTTTTGTGTTGACATGCAATATTATTCCAGTTTAAAAAGTACAACAAAAAATTTCAATATGCCTTCAAACATTATTTAACAAGCGGTATTCTGTGCGCTATAGAAATTATTAAAATAAAAATATAAAGCTAAAACGGAAAAAAAATTATGGCGGATGCGTGAAAACTGACTCATAATCTTTTCAATTGGCTCTTACAAATTATTTAACTTCAACAGCTCTGGAAAATAATATTACAATCAAAAACTACTCTAAATGCATTAAAACTGAGTAAAATTGGCTAATATAACAGAAAGCCAACAGAGAAAGAGAAGAAACCGAGCGAAAACTGATTATTATATGACTCAAGAAATAATAGAAGAAAAATTTACCATCAAAATTCACGGAGATACAGTTAAAGATATCTAAAAAAACGGATACTATATGATTCAAAAAGGAGTTTAATATATAAGAAAGTAGGTTAAACAAATATTAAACTAAACTCGCGAAGCAAATAGCAGAAGAAAATTCGAATAACTCAAATTGTTCTCTAAAAACCTATCGGAGATTTTTCAAAATCAGACACCAGCTCCAAATTTCTAAACTCAGAGTGAGGCCTCGTTTCTTCTACTCACGATTTAAAAGAAGAAAAAGCTCCATAAATGCACGATTAAGAGCAGTCAGTATAAATATACTTATAGTGGAGCGTTTCAATGTGCTTTCCGCTAACTGGGATACAATTACTACAACAACAATAGCAATAGTGCAACACACAGTCGTAGTCGCAACAATGACGCTAAGCGGTAAGAATGAAAGACAGGCATATCATCGGAAAAAAAAATCTTTGACAGGATCTTTGCTAGCGAATTTTTTTTTTATAATGAAAATGATTTAACAAAATTTTCACACCCCCTGCCTGCTGCTGCATTAATTACTATGCTCTGGGTGAGTGTGCGTTCTTGTTTGTTTTTGTTGTTTTCCAATTGGAATTAAACCTTTCTAAAACAACAGAAAGTGAGAATACATTCGTAAGCAAGACGCGAGGTATCTGAAAAAAATTGCTTTAAAAACCTTTAACTGCACATGCCAAATCCGCCATAACCCAACAAAGTACACAGTCCACAGCCACCCCGATTGCATTGTTTCCAGGCACATAACGCTCACCAAGTGCACGACCTGAACGAATTTCGCAACCACTGTGCTCCCCTACATTTTTAAACATTCGCACTTAACTACAATAATAACAAAATGTACTTGCCAACTCGACAAACATACAAACGGGCAGACAAGCAGTCGAGCAGGCAACCAAAAAGGCTGAAAAGCCAGCGAGCAGGATCAGCTTTACTACGCGACTACTACACCATAAACCATCAATCAGAACCAAAAATCGCTATGCTCGAGCTACGAACATCAAGTCCACATATGGCATGCGACTGGTAGCGTTAAACGCAACGAAGCGCAAGCGAGCACAGTTGAACTTTAGATACTCGCACTGTATGAATGGAAGAAGCAAAGCCAAGACCAAAAAAAACCTCCACCAGTTTGTTGAAAAATGCACCTGGCAGAATTTATTTATTATTGTGATTTCCTCCTGTCTGCCTGCATGTTCGAGCAACGAAGGATGCCAAGACCGTACACCAAACTGCACACGCCACACATGCCATTGTGCAGAAAGGTTTTTGTCGAAAATTGCCTACGGCTGTCGCTATTTCTGTGTTGCCGCTGTAAACCAGAGTCACCGTGTAACACCGCTAGTATTGCACGGCAACGAACTGCCACCACCATTATCAGGACAACAACAATGGCAACAAAAAGGGAACAAACAAGTAATCACCACCATCAACGGTAAACATAGCAGCAGCAACAACAACCTGAACAACATCGGCAAAAGCGGCATCGGCAACAATTGTGACAAAAACGACACCACACCTTTCGTCTACTAAGGCAATTGCGAAGCTAGGTCGTTCTTCGGAGGGGAGGGCAAGCAGTGCGAAAGGTGGTAACAAGCATAAATCGAGCACGTTGAATGCTTTCGCTAGAGGCATAAGGGGCTGGCTGGTCGCGTGCCCGAAGTGCTCCGTGACACCCGACTGAATGAGATTCCTTTTTAATTTTTATATTTTTCCCTATTTTTTTTTTTTGTTTCTTTCAATCTTTTTTTTAGAACCTCGTGTGTGTGTGAGCGTAATTATAGTACAGGGTAACTTCAATAAGACGACCTTGATCAAAAAGCTTAATATAACCTAGCCTTAATGATCAAAGAACAAAAATAACAAAAGATGTATGCTAATACCAAGACCTCCCGCAAATATGGATTGCATCTATTTCTAATATATGGTAGATTTAAAACGATAGTACACAAGTAAAGAGTTGTCTCTCATATCTCTACGTGTTCTTTGTTTCACTGCGATAAAAACATACACAAACAATTGGCACACAGGTTTGCTGTCACTCTCTTTACACATAATTTGCACCAGAAGATCTCTTTGCCGATCATTGAAGCATATTTTAGGGGCACACTTTAGCAATTTGCAGTTGCCAAAGGCTTTCAATGTAAGCCTGCAATCCGCTTTTAAATTCCGTGGGAACACGAACATATTTGCCAGGACAGAGGAATGCCATTCAATCTATTCACATCCAAGATATCCAACCTGGGTTGCCCAAGGTACCAAAATACCACCCTCAGAACCGCCACGGGTTGTCTTCTTATGTCCCCAGAACACTATCTACATAATGAGGCGAGAATACTCCCATTAGGTAGAGAAATGAAACGAAACCTGTTCATCCCAACAGACATCTGATTTATGAGCCAACACCGCCTAGGGGCTTAAGGAGTCATCTCCGTAAGCAATATGAGGGCGTCGAACCTTATGCCAGGAATTGTCTACGGGCCGCCTGTACTCAAAGAACAATACCATAAACTAGCAGAAGTGGAACGCACTCTCCCTAGGGAAACGCGAGTCACTCTAGCTCAACTTCGATCTGGATACTGTAACAGGTTAAACTCTTACCTATCCAGAATCAACCCCGACATACAAAACATATGTCCTGCTTGTAATATGTCCCCACATGACACCAACCATCTCTTTAACTGTATTGTGGAACCAACGCCTCTAACACCCCTCTCATTATGGTCCACCCTTGTTGAAGCAGCAAGTTTCCTTGGACTCCCGTTTGAGGATATTGATAAATATTTGTGATCGGTCGCACCTATTGGAAGGGGCGAAGCACTACTACAACAACAACAAGGAAATATCGCCTGCTGTCGTTGTTCTAACATTTAAAATCAGAACTCTTCGTTTGACTTCCGTATGACTAATTTAATAGTTATGATCACCCCGTACTTTCCATTTTATGCTGCCGCCCTCATCTCGTACCATGGAATTTGATATAGCTAGGGTCCCAGCTGCTAAATCTGTATACAAAGAACTCAAATTCAAAGTGACATCGGGTAGAAAGGATACACTATCATTATCTAAAGATCGGTAATTTCACTCGAAATTTCCAACTTCCTTGCATATATGTAAGCACCGGCTTTGCCAGGTGCGACGAAAAACACACATAGTGTGGCTGGTCAGATTGTCGTAATCTTGTAATGGTTGGAATATTCCGATATTGCAGGGATGATAGGGAACAGACAGCGAACAGACTAACTCTAAATATGACGTTATTATTGTCCTTCCGGAAAGCTTAGGAATTTCATTAAAAAGCGACAGCGTCGAGGTAACCAGTATCATAATAATGCTCTAGATGAACCAATATTCCGAAGACGAAACATTTAATCGCCTTTTCCCATTTACGATGCATTCTAGCTCGTGTCAACCTCGTTTTGTTCCTTCGTTCTGGCAGGTCTGTTCTACATTTATTGGCAGGCCTGCATACGATTAAAGTAACCTCCTTTTAGAAACCGTTTCATGAAATGTCTTTTTACGATTTGCGTAAGTAGCTTGCTTCGTTTCAACATCTAGTATTCCACTTATTGAGCTCTAAATTTGTACACTTTCAGTATAGTGCCCGATACCGTCCGCTTTTGCTAGATGATCCAACCTTTGCTGACCATGAGTTTACACAGCTTTTAATTAGAGTTGTGGAAGTGGTTCGCCCTTTTTGGTATTACTGTGTCCAATGTTCGCTTTCGTAAACTATTTTTACTGCGCCAAAAAATGTTTCACAGCTGTTCCGACTTTTATCCGAAAGGTTCTTTGAGACACCTTTCAATTCTGCTAATAATGCCACATCTTTATCTGCAGTATTTCAGTTATGCACTGTTGCGGTCTTCTCTATCTCTAGCTTAGAGGTTTGAAAAGAGACAGCACTGTCAAAAGATGGGATTTTGCCTGCTTATAACTGGTTGAAGCGATTTAGTTGCAACTCCGGAATACAACCTTTCAATCCATCCACCTCAGCCTTTCTTATAGAGTTTTGAGGAGTATTAACGCTGATGATGGTTCTTTGCTGGATATTGATCCTACCATCTCGGGAACGATCTGATGTTATCATGCCGAACCTTCTAGGTATGTGGATTTCGGTAGTCTTTAATGACAGTCATGTTTACCTCGGTTATATTCTAAGCCACCTAACCCGCGGGGGACCTCGGCCTTCAAATTATCCTGCAGTTGTGTCTTTTGTGCTGCCATCTGGATTCAATTCCTGTCGATGCCTGTGCTGAGATTTTTGATGGCATATCGTAAATAAAAATCTCCCGTGTTTCCACCTTTGGTAATATCTGAGTAAATAATGACAGCATCGTCTTAAGCTCACATTTTCTAAGGAGTTACTAAATATTTATTTGACCGCGTCCTGCCGGGTACTTCAAATCTTAAAATCTATCGACAACTCCTCATCTGCCATTAATAGAGGCTGGTTTAATGACTCTTAGCTTTTTTGTTATTGTTTCGTTTTTCAGAATTGTCAATCAAATGAAGTCAAATACTTCGTAGAAATAAATAGTGTGGCGAATATTAGCATCACTATGCTGTTAGTAAATAATCACAACAACAAAAACATTAAAGCAAGCCACACTTGTGTACATGAACACATCAATCATCATTTACACACATACATAGAAGGCGACGAAGAATATCTCACATACACATAAGTAGTAAGAGTTGTTACTCACACATACACATGCATATGGCTATTAAAAAAGCATAAACTACAAATATACATGTGTATAGGTGGTAACCAAGCATTAGATACAACTGTTCTCGAACAAATTTTCAAAACAAAATGACTGGGCCTTAGGAGAAATGTGTGAAATAAAAACCGAGAGTATAAAAGCATCGCAAGCTGAGGAATCAGTAATAGTTTGATTTAAACACGCTATTAGTTGTGAAGTATAATTGTGAATTACTCCCAAAGAAATCTAAATAAAGACCAGTTTGCAACACTGAATATTGGAGAAATTTATTCGACAGCTTAGCGATTCGAACGTTAGCAGAAGCAAAAAACGAATAAATCTTGCTTTCCAGTTTCTATTAAGGCTTTCTTCATTTTGCAATAATTTTTTTCAAATGACTCAGTTACTACGCACTCAAAACAGTGTTCGTTCTATCGAGTTAGTACTGTACAAACAAAATCGTGCCTATAAAAATACATTTTATTAACGATTTTATATTTTTTTTCCTTGGCTTGCTTTCATTATCCTGACGGCGGGCATTCAAGTGCACAGATATTTTAACATTTATAAGTAGATCACACACACGCACACTCACACAGACGCAAATAGGCGTTAACACAGAGACGGTCATAAATTTAATATTTATATGCGTACATATGTTTCAACAAACATACAAAATGCATTTAATAATTTTCTTATCAAATAACGGGAGTTGCTTTCACTTTTCCAATTTTTTGTTTCTTCTTCATCTTCCATATGAATAACTCCATAAGTGGAAAAATAAAAAAATGTGAATATGCACAAATGCATTTAGATCACTGCTGTGAGTAAGACAAAGCCACAAACCCCATACAGCTTTATTGGGAGCTCCAGAGGGAGAGTTTGTCTACGAGGTGCACTCGTTGTCGTGCGGTTCTTTATGCTGATTTTATGAGGCGTTTCAAGATTCGACAATTTCTATGCTCGACGGAACGGCAAATGTGATTTCGAATATGATTTGTGAGGGTTCGATACGATTGGCTATGCAGCCCCTGTTTTTTTTTTTTTTTTTGTGATGATAATAAAACAAATGAATGAAGGTTACGGTGCCTAAGTTGATATGCTCGGGCATAAAGTTTGCACGTTTGGGAGGAGGTTTTTTCTTTGCTTTAGAAAAAACTCTAACCTTCGTTTATTTTGTGAGGTCACAGCTGCGAAAAAGGAACCTCATTTACAATTTATTTTATTATTGGATTTAAAGCTAGATTAGTTTAGTAGTAGGATTGAATTTTTCCAAAGGTTAGGGTAGGTTAATGACACATAGATGCATGAGCTGCTATATGTAGATATTTAGGAATCTTCACAGCTTATCACCTTTTATTTAGAAAATGCCACAAGCTTCCTCTTGAACTCAAAATCAGATGCCTTACGGAGTTTTGAAGGCTTGGTGGCGCCCAAAATGTATCTCAACGTCCCTGGGCACAGCAGCTTTGAAAAGAAAGAATTTTTGAAGGAAATGGACACGAAAGGTTTCTAAATGGATATACACGAGGGGAAAATGAATAAAATCGTTAAACACGGAAAGAATCTTCCTTTTCACGATCATCATCCCAAGTCACCCTTATTTTGCCTCGACGATGACTTATACCAGAGGCTGTCAGGTTGAGGATTAAGAGGAATCGATGCATAATGGTCTCTGCTGTTGCCCAGTACTGCAACCAAGACAATTCAGATTTCTGTCTAAAAATCGAGTGGCGGTGAGAAAGGTGGATGTTTCGCTCCTAGTTAAGTTTTCGTGGGAAAGCAAGTGGTTTATTGAAGACTTATTAGGAAGTAACTGGTTGAACACGGTTCTGAAAGTGCGAGACTGCTTTCCTCACTTAAGAGCTACCGACTTATACCTAACCTCCACCTTTCATATCCAGGATGAAAATTCTTCATATATCTATTCAGATATCCATATTGCCACTTCTGTACAAATATTTATAAAATTAACTAGAAACTATCAGTTTTGAAAATTTTCTAATCCCCATTCTTCATATTTTCGCAGCATTCTGGGAAGCTTTCTTCAGTTTTCATATTTGAAAGGGTTGCTAGGGCAGGCAAGCCGGCGTTGGACCAACGGCTCACCTCTACTCGATAGCGCACGAGTAGGTGACGAAATAGCGTGGTTGCTTGCACCTGAGCTTTCTAAGACAAGACAAAGCAGTGCCTAGCGGGACTACTGAGTAAGAACCGCCAACTCCCTAACCCAGGGGTAATAAGAACCTGCCTGTTGGAGCGGGTGGATACTAAGCTTTTATGGGGAGTACGATGGCCTTACCAAGCGGCGCTACTGTGGAGGGCAGTTCTTCTTCCCCATACTAAATAATGGGACGCTAAACCCATTGTCGTCGGGTTGGTTGTCGTACGATTAAGACTAATGAACCAGAAGTTTATAAGGAGTATAAGGAGGCGGAAACAATGAGAGTAGTGGCGCAAACAAGAAAATATCATATCGCTACGATACATGATTTAGGCGTGGGAACGAAGGAAGCAGAAAGTCAACGAGCTCCGTGAGAGAGTGGCAGGTAAGTCCGAACCAAGAAAAAGAATGAAAACAGATATAGTAAGAATACCCTTTCACACTACCTGCAGCGTTAAAAATTGCCCAACATTTGGGAGCCGTAGTTAAAACAGGTAGAAGGCAGCTTACTGACAAGAACTTTGCCCTGAAAAACCCTCGACACTTCAACCGTATAAGGAAGAAGGGGCTTCGGATGAAAGCGAGACGCTTGCTTTTAAAAGGAGAACGGGATCTAAGTCCATAGCCGTAGCAACTACATCGAAAGCTGGAAGTCAGTGAGTTAGTCGGCTTATATTGCGCCCGAGGTAAGGCAACTCTGTCGTAAGAGTCAACTAAAATCTACAGACTAGAAGTTTCAACATATCGGCAGGCAATTAAAAAGTAAAACCCCTTATCGACGAACAAAAAGTAACTTCGCCAAATAGACCTTTCATTACATCATCATGGATGGTGCCGTAAGACAATGGGTGTGCCATAGAGTATTCGAGAGAAAAAATCTCCCGAATATAATGCCAGCGGCTTGTATCGAAGGAGGTATAATTATGAACACAAAGGCTTCGCGGCCTCGGTATTTGGTAGCGGAGGAAGGGAAAAACCTACAACAAGTCCCGACAGAGACTTAGAGTATTCCTCAGCCAAGGCATGCATGTCGTTAGAGGCGACGAAAATCCACCGCCGCAAAGAGGGCAAGCAAATGGTTCCCGCGGTTGCCGGCCTAGTAGAGCTAGGATTTATAGAGCTTCGATTTATATCCCGCACAAGTCTGCACACATACGCAAACCTACTTTGAGTTGGGAGTGACAGGTGAGGGAGGGCTTGATCTCGCTTGATGCTCCCGATAGGTGATGGGGGATCGCACTGCAATATGAGAATTAGGTATGAAACTTTTGGTCTAGATGGAATCGAATGGATTGCCTTTCTTGTCTGATCCTTTACAGCACTAACTATAGCGTTGATGGCAAGGCAGCGGGCAGTATGGTGCAACATATGGCTCAGTCCAATGGTTTTTGAAAATTGGACTTTTTCAAAACAAAAGCTGGTGTTTTAAATAGTTTAACAAAGAACTCTTAATAAATTTGGTACTTCGCTGTTTCATATCTAAGTATCTACATATTTATATTCATACATATTAATTTAAGTTCCAAATACCATTGCTCTGGTAACCATTAGGCCCAGCTGTCCACTTTTCTCCCAAATTACCATATCAAATAATTTTATCACAAATCATGAATAAATTCCATGTAAAATTTGAGGTCCTTTACATTTTATACGGACATATTTAGTACGCCTATATAAAACGGCACAGATGGACAAATATTAAAATTTGATTTGAAACACACAAACACAAGCTCACAGTTATGCTTCAGCTTGTAACACACCTTTATATGAGCTCAGGGTCTAAGCGAACGGGGAGACGCGCATGCGCAGCGTGGTGTTGTTTAGAGACAGCTATATCACAGGCGCGGTGTTAAGCTGTAATGTCGCTAATAAATTTCATTAGCACACACACACATACGGTCATATATGTACATAAATGTAAGCACAATCGCAAGGGCTGCTTTTATCAGGAGGGTTGGAGATATTTTATTATAGTGCGATTGAATTGGAAACTGGGAAACCGGAACTCAACACAACGATAACCGATCATTTGAATAGGTGGCATTAATATGTATGTATGTAGGTGCGTGTGTAAGGACTGTGAACGCATGCAGCTGCATTTGTATAGCGGTCGGAAGGACAAATATGACAAAGCAAACAAGAGCGCACAAACAAACGTACAAACACACACACACACACACCACACTAGCTCATTGTGTGTAGTAACCCCCTCTGTAGGTAATATGCAGCGATTTTTGATAAATGAATAAAGGAAGTGCGCGGCGCATGCGGAGGTATTTGTGATTTTCGTTTACTTTGTACAGCTGAATGTTGAGTTCAATGAACACAGCGTGGCGATTTCGCTTTGACAAGGCGTCAGAGGGTTGAATGAACGCGCATGCGCGTACAAATGCATTTTTGTTGTGATATTTTCTATCAATGTATAGTCGATTTTAAGAGCACTATGAAGAGTTTATATGCAGTTGTGTGAAAAATAATAGAATCACAATGCAGTAACAAGTCTCGATTGTTTTTTTCGTACGTAAAAAATTAGTGATTTTTTTAATAAGAATAATATCAGATGAAAACCCCTTAAAAGGGAGTGAAATTCGTCCGAAACCACAAAGAAAATAATATAAACAGTGAGTTCAATAGCATTGAAATAAATCTTTCGTTTGGATGAAACAAAAACTGTTATGGAATGTTCATACAATGAAAATGTCTGGATGTTAAGAGACAGCCTTCTAAAAAAGTGCCTACGACCTGAGTCAGCGTTTACTGCTTTTAATATTTCAAAAATAAAAGTTTAATAACTGTTATTATGAGTAGCTAAATTGAGCTCATAATATTTGAAAAACTACACTCCCAGTAATACATTGCATGCATCTAGGCGGAATCAATAAAATCTGGATACCGCTTTTTGGGGTATTAAATACGCACACTATGGCTGGAAACTTTGAGGCGCAAATGACAACCTGAATATTAGTGTACAGGGTGCAATTCACGTACTGTGAAGTGATATAATGAAAAATAAAAAAATGTCTCAATTGTAGATAATGGTACTGTGGCCAATATTAACATCACTATGCTATTAGTAAATAATCACAACAACAAAAACAGCAAGCAGCCACACTTTACAAGGCCACGAGAAGATATTACATATCTATATGTAGCCGGCAGCTAAAAGCAGAAGTAGATACTCACACATACACACGTATATGGCTAGAAGAAAAGCATAAACCGCAAAAATACATGTATAAAGCTGGGTAACCAAGCATGAGGTGCAGCTGTTCTAGAACACATGATCGTTGAACGACTAGGAGAATTGGCGAACGAGATAACCGAGATTATAAAAGCAGCACAAGCTGAGGAATCAGTAATCAATTTAATTAGAACACGCTTGTGTGAAGTACGTGATATTGAAGTATAATTGTACTCTCCCAAAGAAGACCATTCTGTAATACTGAATATTGGAGTTATTTATTCGACAGTGGAGCAATTCGAACGTTAGCAGAAGGTGCATAATAATCAGGAACCCCCTTAAAATTCGTTACAGTAACATGTTTTTGAATATGCAAGCTTACGAGGGAGCTAAGAAGATTTTACAGGACAACAGTTTTCCAGAAAATAAGATTGTGATACGTCCTTTACCCACTATGTTCTTGTGGATTATTTATTTGTAAGTAAATGTCGAAAGTGCATATTTCATAGTCATGAGTCATCGGAAATGAGAATTATATAATGCAATGACGCATTTGGTGCAGTGTAAATTTAGCATTGGATAAGGATGAATTTCTGAACATGGACTTAGAAGGAAAGCGACCTGTGTAACACTTTTCATTGAAATTTTCTTTAATATAAGCTGTGTTTTTTTACATCTATACACATATACACATGAACTTTATATGGACTACTAAGCGTTAAACTTTTTCTACACTTCTGAAATTGCTGCGCAGAAATTAGTACTCCTAAATTTCAATACACATTATACTCAGATGCAACTGAAATGTGTGTCTATGTATTACCTCGTCAAATGGTGTGTTTCCGCTGTTCACCGCAATCGATTCAGCTATAGGTTATACACTATGATCAACAGAGGTGTGTGTCTCCGCTTTTCGGTACAACCCGTTCTGTAGCTAGTTATTTAACCACTGTCGCTAGATGGGTCTCCTAAACATTATCTAAGTGAGGATAAGCTTTTTTTTTTACCCCCAAATATAGATGTATATACGTGTAAAAAAAAAAAAACACGGCTATATTTGACGTACAAGCATGGCAAACTAACCTGTCGTGTGTTTCAGGTCAGCTGTCAGCTGTGTCCTTTGAAGTTGTAGCTTCAGTACTGTTATGATGATTATTTTGGTATAAAACTGTTGATATATCTTTTGGTTGCTGCCTTTTTACTACTCACTACTGTGTATATAAGATTATTTGCTAAGAATTTTTTTCTCTTTTTATAAACTCACAATTCAATAAAGCACACATTTCGATGAAAAATTTCTTTTTTTCCTCATTCTTATTTGTTTAGTTTTCAATGAGTTTAATGTGTACATATCTAGATTTAGGCAAGTGTGTGCATGTGGTTATGTATGAGTACACCCATATTTATACATAATTATATGGCTCGCGTGTCCCTTGTTTCCTTTCATATATTTTTTTGTAATAATTTCGTTGTTGAATTTTTTAATTTTCTGCTTCGTTGCTTGCACCTTCTATTTCAAGTAACATTTTTTCGAATGCTTTAATTTTTACTTTTCCTAAGTTACGCTTCTATTCGGCAATAAAAATATTACAAATATCCCTTGCGCTGCGAGAAAATGAAGCATTGAATACACGAGTTTTGGATTTCTGTTTTTTTCTTTTTTTATATTTATAAACCACATTTGCTGAAACATAGCAACGCTGTAATGTGAAATAGTAACAAAAAATAACAACACTAACGCTTGCAACATATTAATTACGAAGCAACAACAAAAAGGCTAGCGTATGCAATGCACTAACTTCCGCTTTGAATTTACAATCAACAACGCGCCCCACATCCTGTTTAGTCCTTTGTGTTTCCCTGTCTATTAAATGCGGTTACAAGAATATTTTGTATAATGTGCACTGGACATTCACTCACATGCAACAAAGAACACTCATTTTTGCTTGCCACCCACCCGAAAACCGCGACACGCCACATCATACCACACTGACGCATCGTCTCGTAAAATGAGTCACTATCGCACGCCAATGACTTATTCACTTGTTGGAAATGCAGCCAATCAGCCAAGCCATCAAACGCGTATTCCAAAGAGCTACGTATGCACTTATATAACAATACTCCAATTTCCTTAAATCATAACTTTAATGTATCCAACGTAAAAGTGAGAATTTCGTAAAGCACGCCCGCCACGCGCCATCACCCGACGCGCTGCGCTAGAACAAGCGTACGCTGCCAATGCTACGAAACATTTGAGGATCAACGTCAAGGTGTGCACCGCTATTGCCCTAGTCTTTGGCTGGCGTCTTGATTCTTAAGCGCTACAGGTCCCTCTCTATTATGAAATATTTTACTTCTCCTATTCTCATTCCTTTACTTGTTTGCGCTCACTTTCTTTCGTTTTTCTTATGTTTTGCTATTTCCCCTACCCTAAAGTTGTGGTAGCGCGCGTATTTATGTACAACCCCTGAGTTAAAGTCTTAAGGAAAGTCACTGTATAAGGCGCGCTCTTGTTTTCTTTATTGCCTGCTTCATGCTTCACTCCTTCCACTCTCGATATACTCGCAGCGTGCCACTTATAAACACGTCTTCATAGCTCCTTATTTTTCGGCCGCGATGTGTGTATATGTATGCAGCACTTGTATTTGTAAAGATTCACACATATTTGTTTGTATGTGGTACATTGGTTTGGGTTCGGCAGGAGTAAGGCAATATAATAACTTATTCAAAATTCCTTTGGTATTGTGGCTGTTTTTAGTGCTCGTCAGCAACATGTTTAAGACATTGTTGAGAATACTTACGGGATTACACATACAGGTTCAAATACTACTGTGTGTATGTGTCACACGTATTCGTGGTATTCTTATTGGAATCTCAAAAGGAAGTCAAGTTATTGTAACGATGTGGAATTTTCACGAAAATTTAATAGTTTTTGTGGTTTCCGGTAAGCTCAGATGAACTTTAGACCGAATACTTCGAAGTTGTTTTGCTGGCGAAATGCCTTCATCCGAACCTTGAAGCACTTGTTTCATTATTCCAAAAGAAGAATTGGAGCAAAATATTACGAAAATGTGAATATAATGTGCTTGGGGAAGCTCATGGAGATCCATTGTTATAGCACATAAGATAACCGTGACGCAAGCAATGGCTACCCTGCAGCTACACTTCCGTACCAGGTGTTAAATGAATAGTTCAGAACTGGTACTAATAGGTTGCAAGGCGGCAGTACGCTCTGCGCTTAAGCCTGATTTATGTATATCTGTTTAAATAACTCAATCAAGGACTGCGACTATTTCAAAACTATCTAATTGCCATTTTGAAGAAATATCACATTGTTAAATGTCAGTTGAATGCACTGCGAGGGGACAGAATTAGAATTAGTACTGACTTCAAATAAAATAGTTCTGCGCAAGTTCGGAAGTAGTGCGTTTCGCTGCATGTTGCTTAGTAAGTATGTGCTTACAAACGATTTCTTATCGAAAAAGGCCGATCCCGACCCAGTATAAATCTTCCAGGTTATTCGAGACTTAAAAATGTTCACTTAGTTTTAAGAGAACAATGAAGCGCTACATGACTAGATGATTAAACAGGAAAGGGAGGCTGGAAACCCTGGATGCGTACAGCATGGATATCCATTGAACAGTCACACGTCAACACCCTGAGCACAATTCGCAGATAAGCATTTGTAAATCATATAAATTTGTCAGGACACATGAGGCCAGCCGTACTGCGAATTTTATACAGCTCGTCACAGTTTTTCAGGACTCAGATGATTGGTCCGAGACTTAGATGGTGTTCAAATAGTTCGATGCACATGCAAGCAATGTCAATAATCCCGAATCACCCTTGAATACACCACAGTTGATGTTAGTTCTTAATCACAATAGAATTGGATACTCTTACCTCCATCGCAACCTCAATCGGTGCAACTTCCGGAAAACGTTTCAGCTCAAAAGAAACGGCTTATATCGAGCTCCTGAGAACAGCTACTAGAGCTACCCCCCTCAAAATGCAAGTTGCTAAGAATGCTGAATGGCCCTATGTGTGAAAAAATGAAGCTCATATCACGAAGCCAGATCAATGACTTGGCCGCAGCCGCAGTGTACCCAACACTCAATACCAAGTAAGGTTGACAATTGGGTTGCGGAAGCTTTGGAACTATAAAGCTGTGTATGCCTCTTATCAACCGCTTGAATCCCTTTAAATTCACTTGAAAAATATAAACGCGAAAACGGTTTAATTAATTACATGCTTGCTATTGAATTTTAGATTGTGCTACTTTTTAAACTCAGTTGAGCAGAGCTCACAGAGTATATTAACTTTGATTGGATAATGGTTGGTTGTACAGGTATAAAGGAATCGAGATAGATATAGACATCCATATATCAAAATCATCAGGATCGAAAAAAAATTTGATTGAGCCATGTCCGTCCGTCCGTTAACACGATAACTTGAGTAAGTTTTGAGGTATCTTGATGAAATTTGGTATGAGGGTTTCTGAGCACTCATCTCAGATCGCTATTTAAAATGAACAATATCGGACTATAACCACGCCAACTTTTTCGATATCGAAAATTTCGAAAAACCGAAAAAGTGCGATAATTCATTACCAAAGACGAATAAAGCGATCAAACTTGGTAGGTGATTTGAACTTATGACGCAGAATAGAAAATTAGTAAAATTTTGGACAATGGGCATGGCACCGCCCACTTTTAAAAGAAGGTAATTTAACATTTTGCAAGCTGTAATTTGGCAGTCGTTGAAGATATCATGATGAAATTTGGCAGGTACGTTACTCCTATTACTATATGTATGCTTAATAAAAATTAGCAAAATCGGAGAACGACCACGCCCACTTAAAAAAAAAATTTTTTTAAAGTCAAATTTTAACAAAAAATTTAATATATTTACAGTATATAAATAAATTATGGCAACATTCAACTCCAGTAATGATATGGTGCAACAAAATGCAAAAATAAAAGAAAATTTCAAAATGGGCGTGGCTCCGCCCTTTTTCATTTAATTTGACTAGGATACTTTTAATGCCATAAGTCGAACAAAAATTTACCAATCCTTGTGAAATTTGGTAGGGGCTTAGATCGGTTGAAGCCACGCCCAATTTTTATACACAGTCGACCGTCTGTCCTTCCGCTCGGCCGTTAACACGATAACTTGAGCAAAAATCGATATATCTTTACTAAACTCAGTTCACGTACTTATCTGAACTCACTTTGTATTGGTATAAAAAATGGCCGAAATCGGGCTATGACCACGCCCACTTTTTCGATATCGAAAATTGCGAAAAACGAAAAAAATGCCATAATTCTATACCAAATACGAAAAAAGGGATGAAACATGGTATTTTGATTAGTTTATTGACGCAAAATATAACTTTAGAAAAAAACTTTATAAAATAGGTGTGACACCTACCATATTAAGTAGAATGAAATGAAAAAGTTCTGCAGGGCGAAATAAAAAACCCTTGATATCTTGGCAGGAATACTGTTCGTGGTATTATATATATAAATAAATCAGCGGTATCCAACAAATGATGTTCTGGGTCACCCTGGTCCACATTACAAAGTACAAACACATTCTAGAGTCACCGCTGGTCCACCTTTTTGGCGATATCTCGAATAGGCGTCCACCTATAGAACTAAGCCCCACGCCCTTTTAAAATACTCATTAACACCTTTCATTTGATACCCATATCGTCCAAACATATTCTAGAGTCACCGCTGGTCCACCTTTATAGCTATATCTCGAAAAGGCGTCCACCTATAGAACTAAACCCCACGGCCTTTTGAAATACTCATTAACACCTTTCGTTTGATACCCATATTGTACAAACGCATTCTAGAGTCACCCCTGGTCCACCTTTATGGCGATATCTCGTAAAGTCGACCACCTATACAACTACCACCACTCCCTTTTAAAACCTTCATTAATACCTTTAATTTGATACCCATATCGTACAAACACATTCTAGAGTCACCCCTGGTCCACCTTTATGGCCATATCTCGAAAAGGCGTCCACCTATACAACTAAGGCCCACTCCCTTTTAAAATGTTCATTAACCCTTTTCATTTGATACCCCTATCGTACAAACAAATTCTAGGGTCACCCCTGGTCCACCTTTATGGCGGTATCTCGAAACGGCGTCCACCTATGGAAATAAGGATCACTCCCTTTTAAAATACTCATTAACACATTTCATTTGATACCCCTATCGTACAAACACATTCCAGGGTTACCCTCGGTTCATTTTCCTACATGGTTATTTTCCCTTATGTTGCCACCATAGCTCTCAACTGAGAACGTAATGTTCAGTTACACCCGAACTTAACCTTCCTTACTTGTTTTTTATATGTATGTAAAAAATACCTTCCAAATAAATAAACGACAGAAATTAAAATTTTTTTCCTGTCGTCTGATTACTTTATGAATTTTGACTTCTGGAATTTGACTTCTAAAATTTGACTTCTGAGACTTCAGGTCTGAATTTTGACCTCTGAATTTTCTCTTTCTGAAAAAAGGGTTGTAACAAATGTTTTCTGAAAAAATGTGTTTCTAAATTTTTGTTTTCTGAATTTATGAGGGACAAGAAATCGATACCAATGGGATGCTGCTCACTATTTTTCATGGAGAAATCCATGCAATAGAACTTTGCAGTAGACAATGTCTACGGAGAGGCTTCTCCTTGAGGAGTATCCTCATTATGCCAGACAGCTTATCATGCCTTGCTGTCCTACACCACTACTTCTAAGCCATCCACTAGCTCTCTCCGTAGACATTGTCTACCGCAAAGTTCTATTGCATGGATTTCTCCATGAAAAATAGTGAGCAGCATCCCATTGGTATCGATTTCTTGTCCCTCATAAATTCAGAAAACAAAAATTTAGAAACACATTTTTTCAGAAAACATTTGTTACAACCCTTTTTTCAGAAAGAGAAAATTCAGAGGTCAAAATTCAGACCTGAAGTCTCAGAAGTCAAATTTTAGAAGTCAAATTCCAGAAGTCAAAATTCATAAAGTAATCAGACGACAGGAAAAAAATTTTAATTTCTGTCGTTTATTTATTTGGAAGGTATTTTTTACATACATATAAAAAACAAGTAAGGAAGGTTAAGTTCGGGTGTAACTGAACATTACGTTCTCAGTTGAGAGCTATGGTGGCAACATAAGGGAAAATAACCATGTAGGAAAATGAACCGAGGGTAACCCTGGAATGTGTTTGTACGATAGGGGTATCAAATGAAATGTGTTAATGAGTATTTTAAAAGGGAGTGATCCTTATTTCCATAGGTGGACGCCGTTTCGAGATACCGCCATAAAGGTGGACCAGGGGTGACCCTAGAATTTGTTTGTACGATAGGGGTATCAAATGAAAGGGGTTAATGAACATTTTAAAAGGGAGTGGGCCTTAGTTGTATAGGTGGACGCCTTTTCGAGATATGGCCATAAAGGTGGACCAGGGGTGACTCTAGAATGTGTTTGTACGATATGGGTATCAAATTAAAGGTATTAATGAAGGTAATTTAGAAACACATTTTTTCAGAAAACATTTGTTACAACCCTTTTTTCAGAAAGAGAAAATTCAGCTAGTGGATGGCTTAGAAGTAGTGGTGTAGGACAGCAAGGCATGATAAGCTGTCTGGCATAATGAACACAGAGGAAGCATAAAATAATTTGGGAGCCAAAAACAAGGTTTTGTGTTGATGGACTCCCGGCTATCAGGGACATAGAAGTAATGAACAGACAGATTACCTAGCCAAACAGAGGGCTATAGCAGTGTTCTATGATCGAGAGCCCTTCTGTAGACTCACAATGGCATTTGCTAGGGAAACCATAAGTCAAGTTATACTCATAGCATGACTTCTAATCTCCTCGATATGGAGTAAAGAAATAATAATAATAATAATAATAAGAATATTTGTACAAGAAAAAATTCAATACGAAAATTTTTTGAATTTATGCATAATTGTTTCAAGGATTTCGAAAAATTGGTTTCCAACATGCGGAAAGAAGCTACAGCTGTAAAGAAGTGTCAGCACAACAAAGCATACCAAATTCATTGGCCACTGGTACAGTGTTTTATGTTTATTTTCAGGTTTTCCAATTGTTTCAGTACTTAAAGCCCCCGTCACATAAGCAGTTTTTCATATAGATGAGTTTAACGCAATATTATGCATTATAAGTATATTGCACGTATTTTTATGGAGAACGGCAGATTGAGCGACACCAGCACCATCTGACATGAAAAAGTAGCCAACTTTCACCTTTTGTTGCAAGCAAAGATTAAGAAGAAGTTTTTGACATTTGCTTTGGTGTTTTATTTTTCACACTTGTTCGTACATTTCTAACATTTTTCACGGTTAAAAACTGCAATTTAACAAATTAATAGGACACAAAATATGTTAGCAAGTATTTTTCTTGCATGCTGAGAATATTTACAATGGTGCCTCGCGAAATTTTGTATGTCAATGTGCACGGCGAAATAAACTTCAATTTCCAAGTCTGAAGTTTCTTTATATTTACAAACGCAACATCCTGCGCGATTGTGACGATGTTACTGAGATGCATAAGATTGCTTTCAACGCATCTATATGAAAAAGTTGGATGTGGCTCGGTCATTAAACACAGCTTTGTTCTTTTTGGAAATTACAGACATGCGAATACAATTTCTCACCACCAAACGAATAACCCTTTGCTACCATTTTTTTGGCTTACGTCATGCAGTATCATACCTTTTGCTAAATAAAGCAAATAAATGTTATATTTTTTATTTATTTTCAACGAAAAAGTGTTACATGTGAACACCGTACATACATACGAGTATATGAATATTTGTACCTTTAAAGGTGTTTATGCCCCAGTCATTTTTCAAGCTCGTCGACGGCGCGCCGGCGTGTTCGCAAGTTCATTACGCCGAATTGTGTCGAGTTGACGAGTTTTTTTCCTACTATACGGCTCTCATTAAGTAGACACGTAATTCAAGTTTTTTTTTTTGTTTTTTTGCTTTTAGATACAACTCTCGGCATTTTTTGGAACGTGTCAGCCCAACCGGTTTGTAAAGCATGCGCTTTTAAGGGTTGGGTCGGTATTGCTGGCTTCATTAATTCTAACTGGAATTTGGTGTGCGCAAAGGGATTGTGCTTTGTAGTAATCTACATCTGCAGTTACAATACAATTTGCATATCTTTTATTACAGCACGCGTTGCATAAATAAAAGTTTTTAGGTATCCTTGCAAGCCTGCTGTGCCACCGACCGCTACCTTCTCATTATGGAGGTAGATTTGTATGTTTGGTATGCAGCGGCGCATACGGTGAAGGTTTTGTGATTTTAACTTCAAATAATTTTACATATATATTTGCATACAATTTATTTGATTATGAACAAAGGGTGAAATAAGGATTATGCAACACTCAGTATGTACTACATGTGTTCTTTGAGTTTTTTTTACTTACCACATGCCACAAAAAGCACGATTCGTGATCGTTGTTCGATATTACAAGCAAACCCGACATCTGCATTACAGATTAGGTGAGCGGAATCTGGTTTCGAAACATGATTGCATGACAATAATCCAATATTTCACATTTGACAATCTTGTAAGCGATTAAAATGCAAATCACTGCCTCGGGTTACACGTAGCTCACGTAGTGCTTGGTAGCTGTTATTTCAATCATTTGTGAAATTTGCATTACAATCGCTGTATGCGTGAGTTGGTTATGCATTTAACTCTCTTTGACTTCGTGATAGCGCCGAACTAGTCAGATAGAGATATGGCACATTTGCGAAACATGCAGTTTCACATCGGTATCTCATTTCAATACTTAGGGTTCTGAAATGCAAGCCTTCAATGTGGTCTGATGCTTTTCATTTTTCAGAGTATCCAGAACTCGGCGGTAGAAAATGTTTTCTAACAGTGATCGTTGCCAGTTTACGGAAAACCCTTAGAGTGCTTTTCTGCCAAGGACAATGACAGACGCTGCTGTAAGCCTCACTTAATTCAGGCAAATTGGTCTATTGTAATACTGAATCAAAGCACAGAAGCTTCATGCTGTTGGTAGTAGATTATACATAGGTATATAATTTAAAAATCACAGATGCTGGGATTTTTAGGAAATCCGTGATTTGTCGCTGCGACTGAAAATTCACAGTTACCCCGTAACTGCGACGCAACAATGATATCGGGTCAACATAATCCAAATCGCAATTCACAGATGCCGTAGAAAGTTTCTATATACCGGTAGGTGTCATATTCGTAGTTTACTGCGATATTTACCGCTATTAAGTCGTAACACAAATCGCAGGATCTATGGTCAGGGTCGTACCGAGACTGGTGTGAGCGGTGCGGTGCACCAGGGTCCCCAGCTCCGAGGGGCACCAAACCCCCGAGTCGCAAAAGTTTCACCGAAAAATGTATACACTAAATTATGGGAAAAAATTTATTTTTTATTTATTTTATTCAAATTCTAATCCAAAAGCAGATATCGGGATGGACGTTAAGGATAGAAATTGAGTAAAATACCGTATTCTACACATACTAAACGTCGATTTAGACCATCCACCAAAAATTCTCGGCTTCGCCTTGGATTTTGAACTCTAGATGGGCGAAAATCGACGTTTCGAATGAGCCAAATGAGCTACTATTAGTGTCTGAAAATTATCTAATTATTGAAAGATTTTAAGCCCTTTAATATATAGTCGTGTAAATGGACACAATAAGCAGACCTCCAAAAAAAAAATGAGAAAGTTTGATTTCGTATTCCTGCTGACAATACAATGCAGAATTCTAGAAAAAGTAAATATTGCATCTAAAGCTCTTCAGTCAAAACAACTTTACCTTTTTACAGCTAAGGACAACCTGGAAAATGCTTTCTCAGAAGTCACCAACATTGTAATTTGTTACTGAAGATGAAAGACTCTAATGACTGATACGATTTGCTTTGCTCACAGATAAAACACAGATTTGGAAGAATGGCTATGGTTCTGGATACATATAGAGTTATACAACCTCAATTAATTGCTACTTCAAGTGAATCCGAAATAAGAAAAATTCGTTAAAAAGATTCCAGATCACCTATCCCCATTGTTCCTGCACCGTTCAATTCAATGAAAGCTGCGTTCAATTCAAGAATAAGTCAAATGAAAACAATCAAAGAGCTGGCAGATTTTCTTGTAATTGAAGACGGTTCATTGATATCAAATTTTTCAGATGTTTATACTGCTTGCATTATGTTCTTGACCATCCCAGCAACAACTACCACCGCTGAACGATCATTTTCAAAATTAGACTTGATCAAAAATTATTTGCGAAGTTCGATGGGTACTGAATGATTAAGTGGACTGGCAGTCCTATCTATTGAAAAAGAAATAGCTCGGAAAATTTATTTTTCAAAGACAATCGATGATTTTGCGAGTTTTTCTAGAATGAGAGACAAAAGAAACTCACAATATGTGCAAGAAAATTTGAAATTATAATGTTTCTGAGATTTTGCATTGAGTATTAATCATTAATTTACTAGTCAAATGTAGTGATATAAGAATATTCACTTGTGATTAGCGACAAAAGTAGTACGACAATTTGGCTGTAAAAAGTTTTGTAACGAATTTACTGCAATTCCTCTTATTTGCAACCTTCTACTAACGTTCCAATCACTAAACTGTTGAATAAATAACTCCACTATTCAATAATGCAAAATGGCCTTTATTAAAGTAATTCACAATAAACACTTCGCAACTGATTGATAGCTCGCTTAAATCAAATTGATTGTCGTGCCTCTACTGTTGCTGCCTTTTATACTGTCTGGTTTCCTCGTTGCATACTTCTAGGCTTTTCTCTTCTGGAATTTACTAGTTAGTTATCAGCTACAAAATCATCAGCCACAACTACGTTTATAGCTTCTCATATGGGCGTGCATACGTGACTAATACTTGCACAAATTATTGCCTTCTTTTGTGAGCATCTCAGATATGCATGTGTTTGTGCATCTCTTCTCCACTGCTCGTATGGACATATGGGTAGACATAATGATTGATTTAATGATGTTCATACAAGTCACTGATTACCATTGGCTTAGAGATGATAGTATCCATTAGTGTTGCTAATATTCGTCACAGTATGTAAAGAAACTATGTATGCAACATAATATAAAAATATCCTACAAGCAAAACCTTTTGTGTCGTATAACCTTTTTTTTTAGAAAAAGGGGCCCCTGTGAATTTTGCACAAGGGCCCCCACAACCTCCGGTACGGCCCTGTCTATGTTTTTTTAACGCAGCTAATTGCTCCGTTCTGTCGTTACCTGTGAAGCAGATATTCAAATTTGGTTGTAGATTAGAAATATATGGTTGAAAATTTGCAGGGCCTGCGATTCAGTCGCAGCGTTTTTTTCTAGTTTTCATATTAAAGCAGCTATTTTGCCTATGACAAGAGCTATGATTGTCATTATTAGTAATCATGATTGCAAACGAGACGCAAATATCTTAGCTTAGATAGTCATGCTGATATCTTGGAAGCCGTCTCTGCGATCTACTGTGATTTTTCAGTCGCTTTGACCAAATCATAGGTATTTGAGTGTTTGCCAACCCTAATATGGTTTTTCCACGAGTAATATTGTCAAACAATACTTTTCAAATAAAATCAGCTATAGTCCGGTTTACTATTAAACTAGCAAAACCAATTATCATAAAATGCTTTTTTCTACCTTTTCAATAAGCAAGCTGCCACGACGACGGTCAGTCCACAGAGGCATATGCTAAAGAAGTTTTCATTTAACAAGCAATAGTGAGAGACTGATTGCTTGCAAGTTCTTGAGAGAAACTTGCAAGCTCTATGGGAATAACTTTCACCTCATTTCATTTCTTCAGGACATAACCTAGCTTAGGGCAATTCGCCTAAGTGGTACCCAAACAACTTCGAGAAATCTTTTTCGGACTTTTAGATTTCATAGAACTATCAATCTTAGAATAGCTGGATCCTTATAGCTCTACTGCCAAGCTGTCAATTGGAGGCTCCGAGGTCGCAGAGTAATTCTGCAAGGAAAAATGATTCTTTCGATCAGTTTCGGGCAACATCGATCTGAAGCCACTAATTCCGCCGAGAGAGATTTTATCATTTCGCAATTCATCTGGAGAGTACTGAACATAGCAGTGATCAAGAAGGGGTACTCTAGAGGAGTCCTGCAACCAAATATTCCATTCAAGAGCTCCTTGAAAATCAGGGTGATATTCAAAACTACCTTTCTTACAAAAGTTAAAAATGTTGGTCCCTTGCTCTTGATACAAATACAGAAATCCTCTTTTTAAATTGAGGCAAATAGTGGCTCACCTCTCGCATGATTACGCGTTACCCCAATGGCGATGTCAGCTCCTCACTTAGCCACCTACTTATTATTGGGTCTTGCGGAGCTTGAACCTGCAAACACTAATGACATCTTGCGTTTCATCAGGCAAACGCGCTGGTTTATCCTCAATGGGGTCTAAACATTCTTCGGAGGTAGGGAAATAGGAAATAGGGGCACCGCGTGGTAGCACAACGGGCCACAACGGCCTACGTGGGTCTCCGCTTGGACAGCGGAGATAGCCACTTCAACCTAACCTAACCTAACCTATTATTGGAAGTCTCCTCCTTTCTGTGCTTCCAAATACAGGCCTCATCCGAAGCTTGTTCCATATATTTGTCACTGCAAGGCCTTTTTCCATGGCGTTTCCCAGGCCTGGCACAAAACCCATATCTGTGACTCAGTCGCTACTTTGGATAACTCTCTAACCTGCTTTCATCAAGGATTAAAAAACTTTCCGTTGTTACTGTTCAGCCATGACTCTTGGATAAAACTTGCGCGGGTGTGGCTTGTTCAAGGGAGAACAACAAATCTTTCTGACAGTCCTATTTAGAATAACTACCAATGCTGAAGGAAGTAGGAAATAAATGTTTTCATACATTTAAAGCGATACGGGCAATCCCTGGTTAACTCATATAAGTAGACAACATTTGGTTATATATATAAAAGAAGTGTACATTTTGATTGTCACGCCATAACTCGAGAACGGATAGAAAGATTGCCATGAAATTTTTAGGAAAGATACAGGAAGGAGAGAGGATGGTTAGGTGATTTTGAAATCCCAAATCGGTTTAGCCATTCTTGAGTTATGATTTTTTTTTAGAAAAACTTCAAAATTTGAAAATCTAATATATAAAATCCTTCTGTCACGGTTTTAGAGGCTTAACTCCTCCTAAACGGCTGAACCGATTCTCATGAAATTTTGTGAGCATATTGGGTAGGTCTGAGAATCGGCCAACACTACCTATTTTTCGCTACGTGCCTAGGGTCTCGGGATCAAAACGTGGACCCGGGTACCCCTAGAATCTAATCTAATCTAATATATATTATAAATGGGAAAGTTTGGATGTTAAGATGTTTGGATGTTTGGATGTTTAGATGTTTGGATGTTTGGATGTTTGGATGTTTGGATGTTTGTCCAGACGTTTGTCTTTGTGACTCAATAACGCAAGAACGGCTGGACCGATTTGGATGAAATTTTGCACACATATAGCCAATAGTCTAGAAGGATCTACTAGCTATATATTTTTCAAAATGGGCGTGGTCCCCGCCCCCTAGGAACAGTTATAATTTAATTATTATATTTTTTCGTCTTTGCGACTGAATCACGCCAGAATGGCTACACGGATTTTGATGAAATTTGGGACACAGACAGTAGTCTACTAGCGAAATTTTTTTCGAACATGGAAAGAGGGGTGGGGGTCCCACGACCCTTCGAGAAATTATTTTTCATAATTTTTACACATTATAACTTTACGTATACTGGCCTTCACCAATATCACAGACTCAAGGGGTCAAATAAGTCGAGGGCTTACAAAGTAAGCAGTGACACCCTCCGCCCGCCCCCGTTTATCTCCCCCTCTGGTGTAAAATCCATAAATTGTTATAACTCAATCTAAATTTTCTCCTAAATCAATAGTTTTTGGTATCTGGTACATACAGAACGAGATCTAGACAATTTTGGAGGAACGATCAGTGGTCCTCTCCTCTACTCCCGCCATCCGCCCTCCATCAATTGTTTTTATTAGCACGCTTTTATTAGCTTTACCTGTATGTTTCTATCTAACTTTTTATTCGCTCCAATGCGCCTGCTGCCTTATTAACATGGTTTTATAATTAGCTTCACCTTATTTGTAATCCCGTAAGGGTCATATCGAAACCCTTCCGGGATCATTTCTGGACGGTTTTCGGGATCGGTCCGGGATTACGCCGGGGTAATTTCGGGACTTTTTCGGGACTATTTCGGGATCATTTTGGGACCCTTCCGGGATCATTTCTGTATAGTTTACGGGATCCGTCCGGGATCCCGTCGGGGTTATTTTGGAACATTTTCGGGACTATTCCGGAATCATTTCGGGACTATTTCGCGATCATTTGGGGACCCTTACGGCATCATTTCTGGATGGTTTTCGGGATCCGTGCGGGATCTCGTCGGGGTCATATGGGGACTTTTTCGGGATCATTTGAGGGCTCTTCCGGCATCATTGTTGGATGGTTTTCGGGATCTGTCCGGGATATCGTCGGGGTCATTTGGGGACTTTTTCGGGATCATTTGGGGGCTCTTCCGGCACCATTTCTGGATGGTTTTCGGGATCCGTCCGGGATCTCGTCGGGGTCATTTGGGGACTTTTTCGGGATCATCTTGGGGCTCATCCGGCATCATTTCTGGATGGTTTTCGGGATCCGTCCGGGATCCCGTCGGGGTCATTTCGGGACTTTTTCGCGACTAATACGGGATCATTTGGGAACCCTTTCGGCATCATTTCTGGATGGTTTTCGGGATCCGTCCGAGATCCCGTCGGGGTCATTTCGGGACTTTTTCGCGAATAATACGGGATCATTTGGGAACCCTTTCGGCATCATTTCTGGATGGTTTTCGGGATCCGTCCGGGATCCCATTAGGGTAATTTCGGGACTATTAGGGGATCATTTGGGAACCTTTCCGGCATCATTTCTGGATAATTTTCGGGATCCGTCCGGGATGGCGACGAGGTCATTTCGGGACTATTTCGGGATCATTTGGGATACCTACCGGCATCATTTCTGGATGGTTTTTGGGATTCGTCCGGGATCCCGTCGTGGTCCTTTCGGGACTTTTTTTCGACAAATACGGGATCATTTGCGGACCCTTTCGGCATCATTTCTGGATAGTTGTCGGGATCCCGTCACGGTCATTTCGGGACTATTAGGGGATCATTTGAGGACCTTTCCGGCATCATTTCTGTATTGTTTTCGGAATCCTTTCGGGATCCCGTCAGGGTCATTTTGGGACTTTTTTGGGGCTAATACGGGATCATTTGGAGATCCTCTAGGGGTCGTTTCGTGACTTTTTCTGTTTTATTTCGGGATCATTTGGGGACCCTTCCGGCATAATTTCTTGATGGTTTGCCGGATCCATCAGGGTCATTTCGGGACCATTTTGGGATCATTTGGGGACCCTTCCGAGATCATTTCTGGATCCGTCCGGCATGCCGTAGGAGCCATTTCGGGATTTTTTGTTGACTTTTCCGGGATAGTTTTTGGACCCTTCCGGGATCATTTCTGGATCTGTGCGGGATCCCATCTGGGTCATTTCCGGACTATTTCGGGATCATTTTGGGATCCTTCCGGAATCATTTCTGTATGGTTTTCGCGATCCGTCGTTGATTCCCTCGGAGCCATTTCGGAACCTTTTCTGGAGTATGTCGGGGTCATTTGGGGACTTTTTCGGGATCATTTGGGGCTCTTCCGGCATCATTTCTGGATGGTTTTCGGGATCCGTGCGGGATCTCGTCGGGGTCATTTGGGAACTTTTTCGGGATCATTTGGGGGCTCTTCCGGCATCATTTCTGGATGGTTTTCGGGATCCGTCCGGGATATCGTCGGGGTCATTTGGGGACTTTTTCGGGATCATTTGGGGGCTCTTCCGGCATCATTTCTGGATGGTTTTCGGGATCCGTCCGGGATGCCGACGAGGTCATTTCGGGATTATTTCGGGATCATTTAGGATACCTACCGGCATCATTTCTGGATGGTTTTTGGGATTCGTCCGGGATCCCGTCGGGGTCATTTCGGGACTTTTTCTCGACTAATACGGGATCATTTGCGGACCCTTTCGGCATAATTTCTGGATAGTTGTCGGGATCCATTCGGGATCCCGTCACGGTCATTTCGGAACTATTAGGGGATCATTTGAGGACCTTTCCGGCATCATTTCTGGATAGTTTTTGGAATCCTTTCGGGATCCCGTCAGGGTAATTTCGGGGCTTTTTCGGGATCATTTAAGGATGGCTTTCAGGATTCGTCCGGGAACCCGTCAGGGTAATTTCTGGACTTTTCCGAGACTATTTCGGGATCATTTTGGGACCTTCCCAAGATCATTTCTGGATGGATTTCGGGATTTGTCCGGGATGCCCTCAGGGTCATTTTGGGACTATTAGGTGAGCATTTGAGGACCGTTCCGGCATCACTTCTGGATGGTTTTCGGTATCCGTTCAGATTCCTGTCGGAATAATTGCGGGACTTTTTCGGGATCATTGGGGTCCCTTCCAAAATCATTTCTGGATGGTTTTTGGGATTCGTCCGGCATCCCGTCGGGGTAATTTCGGGACTTTTTCTCGACTAATACGGGATCATTTGCGGGCCCTTTCGGTATCATTTCTGGATAGTTGTCGGGATCCGTTCGGGATCCCGTCAGGGTCTTTTCGGAACTATTGGGAGATCATTTGAGGACCTTTCCGGCATCATTTCTGGTTAGTTTTCGGGATCCTTTCCGGGTCCCATCAGGGTCATTTCGGGACTTTTTCGGCATCATTTAAGATTGGTTTTCAGGATTCGTCCGGTATCCGTCAGGGTAATTTCTGGACTTTTCCCACACTATTTCGGGATGATTTTGGGACCCTCCCAAGATCATTTCTGGATGGATTTCGGGATCTGTCCGGGATGCCGTAAGGTCATTTTGGGACTATTAGGTGATCATTTGAGGACCTTTTCGGCATCACTTCTGGATGGTTTTCGGTATCCGCTCAGGATCCCGTCGGAATTATTGCGGGACTTTTTCGGGATCATTTGGCGTCCCTTCCGGCATCATTTCTGGCTGGTTTTTGGGATTCGTCCGGCATCCCGTCGGGTTCATTTCGGGACTTTTTCTCGACTAATACGGGATCATTTGCGGGCCCTTTCGGCATCATTTCTAGATAGTTGTCGGGATCCGTTCGGGATCCCGTCAGGGTCTTTTCGGAACTATTAGGTGATCATTTGAGGACATTTCCGGCATCATTTCTGGATAGTTTTCGGGATCCTTTCGGGGTCCAGTCAGGGTCATTTCGGGACTTTTTCGGGATCATTTAGAGATGGCTTTCAGGATTCGTCCGGGAACCCGTCAGGGTAATTTCTGAACTTTTCCGAGACTATTTCGGGATAATTTTGGGACCTTCCCAAGATCATTTCTGGATGGATTTTGGGATCAGTCCGGGATGCCGTCAGGGTCATTTTGGTATTAGGTGATCATTTGAGGACCTTTCCGGCATCACTTCTGGATGGTTATCGGTATCCGATCAGGATCCCCTCGGAATCATTGCGGGACTTTTTCGGGATCATTTGGGGTCCCTCCCAAGATCATTTCTGGATGGATTTCGGGATCTGCCCGTATCCCGTCAGGGTCATTTAGGGGTGCGTTCGAGATCCCGTCAGGGTCATTTCGGGACTTCTTCGGGAATATATCGGGATCATTTCTGGATGGTTTATGGGATCCGTCCATGACCCCTTAAGGGTAATTTCGGGACTATTAGGTGATCATTTGAGGACCTTTCCGGCGTCACTTCTGGATGATTTTCGGTATCCGTTCGGGATCCCGTCGGAATCAATGCGGGACTTTTACGGAATCATTTGGGTTTCCTTCCGGCATTATTTCTGGATGGTTTTCGGGATTTGTCCGGGATCCCGTCGGGGTTATTTCGGGACCTTTTCGGGGCTAATACGGGATCATTTGGGGATCCTCTAGGGGTCGTTTCGTGACTTTTTCTGTATTATTTCGGGATCATTTTGGGACCCTTTCGGCATAATTTCTTGATGGTTTGCCGGATCCATCAGTGTCATTTCGGGACCATTTTGGGATCATTTGGCGACCCTTCCGAGATCATTTCTGGATCCGTCCGGGATGCCGTAGGAACCATTTCGGAATTTTTTGTTACTTTTCCGGGATAGTTTTTGCACCCTTCCGGGATCATTTCTGGATCTGTGCGGGATCCCATCTGGGTCAATTACAGACTATTTCGGGATCATTTTGGAATCCTTCCGGAATCATTTCTGTATGGTTTTCGCGATCCATCGTGGATCCCCTCGGAGCCATTTCGGAACTTTTTCTGGAGTTAGTCGGGATAATTTAGGGACCCTTCCTGGATATTTTCTGGATGGTTTCTGAGATCCGTCCGGGAGCCCGTCAGGGTAATTTCGGAACTTTTTCGGGACAATTTCGGGATCAATGGTACCCTTCAGGCATCATTTCTGTGTGGTTATCTGGATAAGTCTAGAATCGTGTCGTTGTCATTTCGGGTTTTTTTGGGACTACTTCGGGAACTTTTGGAAACACTTCCGGGGCGTTTCTGGATGGTTTTCGGGATCCGTCCGCGATAGCGTCGGGGTCATTTCGTGGCTTTTTCTGGATAATTTCGTTATCATTTTGGGATCCTATCAGGTTATCAGCTCATAAAGTTATTTTTTTTACTCAATTACAAAAATAAAATGCATTAGACAGAAAAAAAAAATGTTAAACAGATAACTTTATAAGCAGGCTAACGTGAATAGCCCACATATTTCATTTTCTCCTTGCGAACGGGGCCGCGGGTAAAGGCTATTGTGTTTATACAATATGAATATCAAATGAAAGCTGTTGATGAGTGAATTAGTAGAGGATAATTTTCATACCCCTTGGTGACTAGGGTCTGGAGATATAGGCCAAACGTGGGCCCGTGAACGCCTAGACAATGTTTTTATATTGTGGGAATCAAATTGAAGCTGTTGATGAGTGCTTTAGTACAGGGTAGTTTTCATACCTATTGGTGACTAGGGTCTCGAGATATAGGCCAAAACGTGCATCAGGGTAAAACTAGGATGTGTTTTTACATTATGGATATCCAATTGAAGCTGTTGATGTATGCTTTAGTACAGAGTAAGTTTTACACCGCTGGGTGACTACGGTCTCGAGATATAGGCCAAAATATGGACCCAGATACACCTCGAATGTGTGTGTATTATGGATATCAAATGAAAGCTGTTGCTGAGAGCTTTTAAGTAATTTCATTGTGATATTCGATTAAGTCGCATTAATCTGGCGAAACAGATAAATATGCATGCGAAGCCGAAATAAAGACAAGAATTAATAATACCCACATACCTATTTACATACGTCCTATTCGATTTGCCTGAAATTTCGTATATAAATTTGCCTATATTAGTATTTACGATGCTTTTTTCCGGGAAGTATACCAGAGACGGGCTGGGACTGGGATTAGGACTAGAACTGGGACTGAGACTGAGACTCGGAATGGAACTGGAACAAAATACATACCACCCTCTGGGACTGGCAATAAAAGACGAAAAAGAAGGAGAAAAACTTGAGAGTGAGAAAAGAGAGAAGGAGACTGAGAAAGAGATAGAATGAGACGAAGATGGAAATGAAGCGGAAAAGACGGAGGGAGGGGTGAATAAAAAGATTAGGAAAAAGTGTAGAGGGGTAGGGCAGAGTTAGACGGAAAAAGCTTATTAAAATGTATGCAGATAAGCCAAATTTAGGGCAGAACAACGTCTGCCGAGTTTGCTAGTAGTTCTATAAATAGAAGAAAAACAACAACAAATACCAAGTTTCTCTGAAAATCGCCTTACTAACATGCATAACTTCAACACATAATATAACATAAGAATTATGTGATGTGTAGAAGATAACATATGCGAAAGAAGGCAATTGGGAAAAACTTTACAACAACTAAGGCATGACGTAGCTGAATGCGTTTGTAACCATTTCAACTATCGTAGGAGTGCGGGTTCGACTCCCACTCCCGGGAGAAAAGGCTTTGAAGAGATTTACAAGGTATAATCGAAACAGCTGTCGCCTTGTCCGTCCTGATGTCACGTTGTTTAAATTTTTCCCAAAATTATTAAATAAATTATAAAAAAATTAAAAATTATTGAAATAAATGTTTTCATACATTTAAAGCGATACGGGCAATCCCCGGTTAACTCATATAGGAAGATTGCGAAAGTTTCCAAGTGAGGATAGAAATATTTAAAAATTGGGTTAGTAGGTACCCTCACTTCAGCTCTCGGACACAGGACTCTAGAGTTTCCAAGTGCTATTTGGAGTAGGTTCGCTATCCGCACCATCTATGGTTAGCCGTCCAAAATTCCCATGCATGCATCTAAGAAAACAAAATACAGATCGATAGCTCCTCATCTCTAAGATAAGTGATATCTTAGAAAACGACCTCCTTCAAGTTTTCGACGTAGCTCTTTTTCCAACTAGTATGTACAGCATAAGAGGATTATGAGTTCGAATACTAGAAAGAGATTCTAAATATTTCACCCTTTACTCTTGCTTTTTGTACGGGCATTTATTTGATTTGCAATCCTACGCTAGTGCCGTCATCTGCAAAGGCATAGCTGAGTTCACTTACTCGTCACGCGTTTAGCAAAAGGACTCATCGTAAATCATTTAATTGCCGAAAAAAGCATTCTCACTCGCATTCACGTTCGCGTGCCATACTTCGACTGCGAATTAGTGTACCTACATTTGCTAAGCTAACGAAGGGGACCCCGCCTGCTTTGCTGCCTTCATCAATGCTTGCCACACCGGTTTTTCACTATTCAATTTCATTTTCAGAAATAACACAAATTGTTTGTATTTTTGCAGCTATGTAATGATGTTAGTTTTTACAAAAAATGCCTTCAAATTTAAGTAGAGTACACTGAGCTTGAAGGAATCTCCCCAGGTAATTTTCACGTGTGCGTCACGTTTTATGTGATTTTCCGGTTCACTCATAATCTTGAGCAGCACAGCTATGCTTGTGTGTGTGTGTGCGCGCGCGTGCCACCACTATATTTACAATTGAAAGAAGAACGATTGCCGGCTGACAAGGCAAACTCTGTCTCCGCTTGCGCATCGCACCAACAATGATAAATCGGCGAACGTCAATGCCGTAACAACGCCTGGAACTCGATCGAAGAATACGACCAAATATATGGATGAACCACGCGCCACATGATAAATTGCCACATGCCGCACCCATGAGACACACGCACACATACTCACATACAGAGTCATGCAACGATGAGGGCTTCAGTGTTTTGGTTCGTCTTTTGTTGTATATGTGCAAAAATTCTTATGCTCATATGCGATTTCTTATTTCTTCAATTTATACCCAGGTGTGGTAGAGGGCGGCCCCCACTACGTTGCAAGGAACAGGTGGAAAACGATTTAAACTCCCTTGGTGTGACCAATTGGCGCCGGTTGGAAGAGAGAAGGAGCGACTGGCGCGCCTTGTTGGACGGCCATAACCGTTTAAACTGTAAGCGCCAATTAAGTTAAGTAAGTGTGGTAGCAAAAATGGTGTGATAAGCATCATAAAAGACGTTGATTGGTCCAAGTCTGAGTTTAGGAGAGCCTCAAAACTTGTTAGGTAAAATAAAAGCAGTTCTAGAGCCATCAAATAACTAGAGCTCTATATATGGCAGATATTTTAGAAGATCAAAGAAGCATTCAATAGGATGTCCCGAAACTAAAAACAAATATCTTTCAATACCAAGACAGCTGAATCAATGGAAATAAATGCTAGGCATTGGGAGGACGGAACACACAAAGAAAAACCAGCGACGATAAGTTTGTGCGTTTGACATGTAATAAGTCTACTTAGAGGTGACCTTTGGCAGGCCTTTAGTATGAATGTTGTAAGTAAGGGAGTGTATCCGATTCGGAATATTGCCAGTGTGGCGAAGCATACACCCATTAGAGTAAGACCGCACGGACAAAGAAGCGCATGCCAATATAGTGGTCGACGAGAATCTGGCAGTCGTGCAATGCCACTATCTGATTTCGCTGGCGATATAAAAAGTCACCTACGCGGAATGGGACAGAATGCTGATCACAGAAGCATTTGAAGAATCAAAAAGTAGCTACTATTGAACGGTTTCACTCGTGGTAAATGGCAAAGTCCGCTTTAGCGACTTGAGTGAAGGGGAAATGAGCTGTAGACAACTGAACCGAAGGACTGATAGGCGGGCATGTGTCAAACTTTGTGACATAGTACGGATATAGAAATCAGCTTAAGGCCCATAGCATCACTCAAGTTGCGCTGTTGAGGGTGGATAGACTCCACTTGACAGAAAATGCTTTTTCTGTTTTTTTACCCCTTTCAGTTTTGACTTTTCATCTGAACCCTACTTTGTTCGTGTGGTGCGCGGTAAAGACGATGGTGAAATATTCCGCTAAAGAGGACGACCTGGCTGGAAATGCTGGGGGTTAAGTCCCTTATGCAATGTTATGGATCTCGGCCTTTATGATCAGACCAATTGTAAGCTATGCATCTAAGGTTTTTTAGAGCAGACTCTCAATCAATAGTGAATGAAAACAGCCTGCCTAATCTCAAAAAAACGATCACTGAGAGCTGCATGGAAGCAACGCTTGCGGCCTCTCCGGTTGCAATGCTGTACCTACCACAAGTTAAGAGGCTGTGGCCTGTTATATGGACTCCGGCACATTTTCAGTGCCGAAGGATTCCATGCCTACTGTGCTCGTGCTCATATATTTCAGTATACTTAGTGACTCTTCAAAATCCGACTGCGGGTCACGAATCAGGTGTTCGCTGAAGATAATGGGGAAGAGCTCCACTTTGCTCTTGGAAAGTATGATTAAGTGTCATAGGCTGAAGTATTCGAAATCCTTAAGCCAATAGACTATGTGGAGGGGAATAGGTGGAGAGGCAGTAACAGCAAAGCTGCAATAAAACGCTTTGACCGCTCGTCTTGCCGCTTCAAAACTTAATCGACCATGTAAGATGTGGCTAAATAATGTTGCAAAACATAACACACTTACTATACCCTGGCACACTTGCTATTAACATTTTAACATTTTAAACTATATTCTGCCCTTCTTGAAGCGGCTCTGCAACAGTCACGATCAGGGTTGAGGCTTTTGAAATAAATGTCCAAAAATCCTCCGCGCGCGATAAAGGTTGGAAAAGGCGTATGCTACCACTGCTCGGCTACATCGTAGGATTGTAAATGGCTCTCAAATACTACATAGGAGAACGGAGTGGAGAATTTCTGTCGGCCGCACAATGGATACTGCCTATAGATACTACCCGATCGTGCTGGATACAAGATCATCAATAACTTAAACTCGCGACTGGGTATACAATCTACGGTTCACCCGAACTCAGTCATTCTCAGTTGTTTGTCTTATACAATGCAATATAACGGCATGCGCTCAAATTTCTTAAGTCGTTTTGGATTAAAAGTTAACGTGGTGCACTAAAAAGTTCAAACTTGAAATTGGATATTTTTACACGCGTTCGTCCGACCATCCTTTCGTTCATACAAGTCAGCACTCGTGCGCAGCTCCCGCCCCTACCAGCGCTGCTACTCATGCAACAATATGAACTTTGATATCTACATTAGGGTGGCCCTTCGTTGTATTGAGGGGGAAAAAAAGTGTTTAGATTCTTGATCTCACCCCCTAAAAATATGCGAATAGCTCAAAAATCGATATATACAAAGTTTTAGACCAATCAAAAAAGATATAGAGGTGGCGCAAAGGGCTTGAAATCCTGAAAAATTACAAATTTTTACAATTTCGTGCTTCAGGCTTCCATATTTCTGAATCCTACTAAAATTTACTGCTTTTCCTTACCGTAATAAGATCTGTATTTTCTTACTTTTCTAAAATGGCCACAATCTTCAAAATCGGTCGATCAATAACAGAGTTACAGGGCAAAATATATATTGCTTTCGACAAACAAATATGAAAAGTAAATTAAGTCTGTGCAAATGTGTTGATCAGTGAATCGTGGTATTCGGGTAAAAAAACGCTCAAATAAACTTTTTTATACACAAATATATATATCCCTTGAAGCCAAACTTGAAGTTTATTTATTTAAAAAAGTATACACATATATTTTTTTATAAATTTTCTTTCGAAATCCGTGATACCACAACAAATTTAAGCCTGCACTGCAACTTGTTTTTGCGACAAGCATGTCGAAAGAAATTTAAAAAAAATATAAAGAAATGAAAATATATATTTTCAAATTGCAAGCAACTACAAAAAATTTCTTTAACGTTTTCTTATTAAAACTATACTGCTCTTTAATTAACAAATTTTGAATAGTAGGTTTTTTTAAATAGATAAATTGTGGCACTTTGCATTGGGATGGAAAACTACTTCCAGAAATAAAAGGACGTGAAAAGGTGGAACGACTTCCAGTTGTTGTTACATACAGGAATGGCGAACAGTTAATAGGAGCTCCAAAATTATATGCTGCAACAGGCTCGGAAATAGCTGATACGTTGGATGAACTGTTATTTGAATGGGATCTGAAGGATGATATTGTGACCTGTTGTTTTGATACGACATCGCTTAACACAAGCGTTATAAAAGGAGCTGCACGTTATTAAAAAAAAAACTTGAGCGAAAACTTTTGTATCTACCTTGTCGCCGTCATATTTATGAAGTTTTGCTGAGAGTTATTTTCCAGTAAATACTAGTAAGGACGTCCAGTTATTTCGTCGATTTCAAGAAAATTGGCAATAACATCGGCAAAATAGTTTTAAAGATTTGCTACAAAATAACGAATTGAAATTACTTTTAAGCGATTGCAAAGATACTATTCTAAATTTCTCTAAGGAAGAGAAAATAGTAAGAGATGCCTATAGGGAATTATGGGAATTAACGTCTATGTGTATAGGAGGAAGGGATGGCATAAAGTTTCGTGTACCAGGGCCCACTCATCATGCTCGGTGGATGTCTAAGGCATTGCATTGCTTAAGAATCTATTTATTTCGTGAACAGTTTAAACTAACGGAGTATGAAGAGAATTCGATAGCAAGTATATGCGCGTTTATTATACAATTCTATGTTAAGCTTTGGTTTAAGTGTACCAATCCTCATAGAGCACTTCTTCAAGACTTATCTTTTATTAAAGAAATATATAAATACAGAGGTGTTAATCAAAAAATATCTGAAATTGCAATAAAAAAGTTTTGTAACCACCTGTAGTACCTGTCTGAATAATGTATTGCATTGGCATTGTTCGATGATAACGTCTCTTGTACCATGAAGAAAAAGATTGTGGAAAAAAGCAAAAGCATAGACAACTGCGACAAGGAAACAGAAAATGTAAAGATGTTACAGTTAAGGTCCAGTGAAATTAATAAATCCATAGAAAAAGAACTACATGATTTTATAACAGGAAATACAATTGATTTTTTTTTTGGTGGGTTTGGGATATCATCTCAATTTCCGGAGGTAGATCCACTATACTGGGGGGGATACAGATAAAAAAGTTAAGGATACTGTTATAAATATAAAAGTAGTTAACGACACAGCAGAACGGGGAGTAAAACTTATAGAAGAACATAACAGAATACTTACAAATGACGAACAAGAAAAACAATATTTATTACAAGTTGTAACTGATTACAAAAACCAATTTGAATCACATAACAAATCATCATTAATTAGATCCTAGGAAATAATATCATATTATATACGTGTCAGCTAAAGTTTCACAAGATATATGTATATGTTTTAAAAATGTGTTTTCAAAAAAATTTATAATAAATAAATTTGAAACAAACTCATTTACATATACTCATTATATACACATTCTTGAAGTAATGACACCGTGTTTAAGGCATAATTTATTTTACAACTTTATTATTATTTGACCAATTTTTGTTGTTTTAGATTTATTTGAAAGTCAAATATCTCTAGAACTTACTAATAAGGCGATAAATTACGTTTCGCCCATAACAAATGAAGTAGGTTTGTCCAAATTTAAGAAATTGTAAAAATGCCTCATTTTTGAGAACTTCAAGCTCTTTGCGCCACCTCTAGCCCTTTTTCGATTGACCTAAAACTTTGTATATTCTAGTTTTTAGGCTATTCGCATATTTTTAGGGGGTGAGATCGAGAATCGGAACACTTTGGAAAATAAGGGCCATCCTAATCTACATACATAGGTATGTACATACATTCACACTTGCGCTAGTGATAATGGGAAAGATGGATTTTGCACACACCCATTCACGACAATAGAATAATGAAAAATTACTCTATTCAAAAAAGGGAGATTTTCAATTTGTTGCTGTTTGTGAAGAAGCAATTTAAGTGACAGATTTGAAATTAGATTTTAAACTAAAGAGGAAAAAGGGTATATAAACTGTTTATAATACAAGTTGTCTGATCTCTTCAGATTAATATTAAATTATCTACAATCAATCAATGGGTTGAGTGAAAAATCCATTTCGTTCAGCGCACTTAAGGGTTAATGGAAAATGCATATTTTGGTTTAAACTGGTTTAGTCAACGCAGTTAATTAGAAACTTTAGATTCAGTTTCGTCGCCATTTGATTTTCAGTGTTGACACCAATAGCCTTGCAGAGATAGCGCTTCATTCCTTCCCGTTCAACCGATTGGATTTTAACGCTCCTGTTGAGTTCCCAAAACTGTCGAAATACTCAGCGGTATTTTAATGTGTAGTTGACTCTTTTTTGCTTAGATAATCCGCTTTTATATTCTAGTCCTGTGACGAAATATTCGAGACTTTCATACTACCTTTCAGCAATTGTGGTATTCTGGGACGAAACACTGCCGCTCCCATCCTTCCGCTCTCCTACTATTTCGATATGATGAAGAAAAACCTTTAGGACTACCTCCGGATCATTTTTTGGCTATTTCGATATATATATTCCCATATCATTTGGGCCTTGTTTTCAAGATCGTTTCAGGACTATTTCACAATGATTTCGGAACTACTTTATTAAAAATGCAGAAGCCATTCTACGGTCATTTCGGGATTGCCTTCGAGTTAATCTCGGCAGAATTCCTGGACATTTCTTTTTTTATTGTTACGCAAAAATTTCGCAACTATTTTATGATTACTTCGGGAAGATGGCAATATAGTTTCGAAACTGTATTGTGATTGTTTTCGATATTTTTCGGGAATATCTCAGATCATTTTTGGAACGCTATCGTGACTATCTCCAAATCATTTTTGGGCTGTTGTAAAAACTTTTGGAATTTACGGGGATGATTTCTGCATTATTGCCGGGTTATTTGAGCATTGTTTTCATGATTATTTCGGAACTACTTCAGTATATTTGTGTGACTATTTCGGAATCATTTTGAGTATTTCGAGATGGTTTTCGAGTTAATTTTGATGGAGTTCTGGTATAATTTTTTTACTGTTTCACAATCGTATCGGAATTATTTCTTGACTGTTTCGAGATAGTTTCGAAATTGTGTGTGATTGTTTCCGGGATTGATCAGGAATATTACGCAAATTTTTCGGAATGCTTTCAGGATTGTTTTCAGGATCTTTTGATACAGTTTGGGACAGTTTTGGAACTGCTCCAGTATTATTATTATCATTTCGAGACTACCTGTAGACAATTTAGTTGATTAATTTCCTGCAGAAATACACTTAAAGGGTTTGCCGACCAATGAAGTGGTAAGACGTCGTAAAACTAGTTCATAATGTAATTTCGATTTAGAATATCTACTTTAATTCTGTGAGATAAGGTTTTAATTCATTTCGATCTCTTTTTTCAACTGGACGATCTTTTGTTTGTTATAACGCACTAACGGACCAGTCAGATATCATCCTGCCCCATAATTTTCTTTCAGGTTAAAAAATTTTAACATTTTTTCTAGAAAAAAACGAGTCTGTGAGTCATATTGCTCTGTCAAAAAAGCCGCTGACCATTTCCACTGCTTCTCCCCCCTTTCTATTGCCCTCTCCCCACATTTCCACCCTGTTGTTCGCTTCCAGCACACGCAGCAAAAACCGGGATTAAGTTCTGGATCCGGGTTGGGTTTAACACCTTCCCGGATCAGGTGAGTATAAAGCAGTCCCGCTGTAAGGATCTTCTGTGACGATGACAATTTGTGGGTGGGACGCAACAAATTATATGTGGTTACAATGAAACGACAGCCCTTGGTGTGGAAAAATCCCGAGCCGCTCCGGTACATAGAACCGGCTGCCGCGGGAAGCGAACGTTTCCAATTTCCTCTCCCTCTATATCTCTCACTAATTAAAGGGCTACCTTGGGTCCATATTCAGTATATCTTATTTTAAATTAAAACCCACATCCCTTTTTAGCACTCATTTGATCATCCTATCAATCGATTAAAGAGTTGCCTGTGATTTTGTTGCAGCAACGAAGGGACCTCAACGTTGGCATCTGCACCTCCTTCGCAATCCCGTTTAACTATAATAGCAATAACAGACCCACTCACAGCACTTTTTACAAGAACACGAATCAATGGGCTTGTGATTTGCAGGTATCATCAGATGTCGCGGTGAACTGCAAGATGGTCAATTTTAATCTCCCATCAGAGCTGTGATTTTGTCTGTAATTGCGATTATTTGTAAACGTGATTTTGAACTCCTATTTGGATCATGCACGGCCACAGCACAGCCTCGATTTTATTTACGTTTTAATACATGTCAATTTTAATAATTCCCAGGAAAAAGAATATCACAAATTCTTCAGAAAAAGCTTTCTAAAATGGGTTCAGCCCTTGGCAGTTGCTGGCAACCCCTTTAAGTGTTTTTCTGCCTTGAAAAACTGTAGGTCCCATCAAAGGAGGATACTACTGACACCATTGTGTATAATACAAGTGTGATATCTTCTGCATAGACGTCAAAATTTGGAATAGAATGGATCACCTGATTTATAAAGTGACCATCGATCACATCCTGTATCTCTTTCTATCACCCGCTAAAGATAGCCGACAGTTCACGTCGTCATATTGAAGATCCTGCCAAAATGCTGCCAAAACGGTAAAAAGTAGCCATATTGAAAATCCTGTCAGACATCAGATCTTAGAAACAAGTTTTTTCAACTAGAAGACAATTTTTCTAAGCGGGGTTGCCCCTCGGCAGTCTTTGGCAAGCACTCCAAGTATATTTCAGCCATGAAAAGATCTCAGTGAAAACTCATCTGCCATGCAGATGCAGTTCCAAGTTCGCATAAAACAAGTAGGTCCTGTCCCGCCAATTTATAAGAAATAGTTTAAAGGAGCGCGACGTAAATTAGAAGAGAAGCTCGGCCTAAAATCTCTTTGGAGGTTATCCTTACATTTATTTATTTTTTATAAATAAATTTATAAACATTTACAAAAACATATCTTAGGCTATATTACAAAACAAAAATCTTGCTAAAAATTATTCTAATTACAAAGTATTGCCAACTCTTTTTCAATTAGTCGTACTTATACATTGAACTTGATATATTTACATTTATATTTACTTTTATTCACTCAATTTAACTAATCCTCATCCGCAAAAACATTATCGGATAATTCGCGTTTCCATTTATTCAACAACGTCGCCATATCTACCTTGGCAGGCAAATTGTTAGCAACGTGCCCCACTCCAAACGGACGCAAGCCATATAACAAATAATCCAAAACATAGAACTCCTTCGGCTTAATATAATGAAAGGATATGGCACTTCGCGAACAACATTGCGATTTCTGAAAAAAAGCAGTGAGCCAAAAACAGAGTCAAATTAGTTTGGGCACAAAATAAAGGAAATGGTTAAATAGTCGCATGCATAAAAGATGTGAGAACCGAGATATTGAGATGGCAGTTAAAATAGTTGCTATAACATTAATTAATTATTATTTTTCGATGCACGTTTATAAGTTTGAGCTTAATGGCGACTTCTTTTTTGAAAACAGTGTCGCCCTCTTGGTTCTTCTCAGCTCTCCCGTGAGTTTGCCTCTACCTTTCCAAAATATTTTCCACTGAATCAGAAAAAGTGTCTCATTTTCCACAAAAATAGCCATTCTGCATAGCACCGGGTGACCTTGTTCAAAAGTTGGAATTTCGGAGTGCCACATGAGGGTAACATTTTTTCCAGAAAAGAAATTGCCATTAATCTGAAACTTTTTTGTACTACCCAATTGACCAAACCGAATTTGGCTAAAAATTTAGCTTATATCGTTTTACATGAAAATGGGTTCTGCAATTAGTTTCAAGTTTTAAACTAGACAGAATTGGAACTAGTACCTTCTCTTAATACGATAGTTCTGCGCTAGTTCAAAACTAATGTTATTCGCTGCGGGGAAAATATTGTGAAAAAGAATTGATGACTTGCCGTATTTTTCACAAATTAAATTTTTAATTTTTCAGCATCTAGGTAAAACTTGTTGGTTTTGTTTCAAAACTAGACATTAATGCAGGTTTCTTTTTTTAGATTTTTTAAACTTTTTTGATTTTGTTTCAAAACATTTTAAAATTTTAGATTAGTTCTTTTAAAAAGTTTAAAATTTAGGCCGAAAAACGTTAAAGAGAGCAGTAAAAAATTAAGAGGTTTTTTAATGGGGGTTATTGGTTGGTTGTTTTTGGGTTGCATACATTTTAAAGCTCACATGATAAAACGGCCCTTAATGTTGTATTGCTTGCCCAGTGCCGGCCACCACACAAACGCTTCGGACGATGGAATGGACTTTATGATAGCCGTGTAAAGCCACATCATAAGCTTTGGCCTTAGGCCCCAGCTTCTGCTATCTAATGTTTGGCACGAGTAGTATGCAATGTAAACCTTCTCTACTCTTCTATCAATATTGGCTTTCGAGTTTAGTTTCTTGTCTATTTCGACGCCACTTCACTCTTGTTGAGTCGGTACTTCACTCTTGTTGAGTCGGAATTGAGGTATTTTGGCTCCGTCATTGGAGAGTATTAGTTCTGTCTTGGTCTATCTTTATTGAGGCCGCTCGCTGCAGTTCAGCTAATCTGCTAAGCCCACCCTGTAGGATTTGGCTTAGCGTTGAGTGAAAAGAACGCGAAACTACGATGACTACGTCGTCTGTATATGTCACTAATCAAGTAGTATCTCGTTCAGTTCTGGAAGCGAGAAGTGGGTAGAGAATCCTGCTTTGGAGTGTTCCTTTCCCCATACATCGGGTCGTTGTCACCAATACCATGTGTGCTTGAACAAATCTGTTTTTTCAGATTTGATTGCGTCCATCTGCAAAAGAAGTTTTCAACTCAGGTCCTATGAGGGATGAGAAAATAGCGCTGGTTTCTATGATGTTAAGTACACCCTCTATATCTAAGAAAGCCTCAATGGTGTACTGTTCGTAGTGGTGTGCTCGCTCTAATGAACAAATGAGCACATTAAGGGCGACTTCAGTTGATCTGCACTTCATGTATGCGTACTGCCACTGGTATTATAGACCTAATTTAGATTTTCAAAAGCACTACGTTCGTTAAATAGCTTAAATTGATTAAAGTTTTAAAAAGTTGGCTCAAATTTTAAGCCGTGTGGTTCCAAAGAAAAGTACCCCTTTTCTTGTGGGTGGATAGGGTGGGTAGATAATTTCAATTTCTTGCTTGCAAAGCTAGTACAGTTCCCCTTCCTTTCTCGATGAGTGGGAGGGTCCAAAAACAATAAGCTCTACCACTGCAGAGTCCGAATAGTATTAGTCGGAATCATTTGCGTAATGTTTAAAATCCGATTTTCAGTCGGAGTCCCGAATCACAAAAATTCCATATTTGCAGATATTTACCTCTAGTTCATAAATGCCTAAATTCCTTACAGAGACATCCTTCTTTGTAAACGACTTCGCATCATTTGGCATAGTAAATAAAAGCAATTTGGCAAATCAAATAAAATTGCAAGAAACGTATAAAAATGGCAAATAAGCACAAGTAAGTAATTAATATCAATTCGACGAAACGACAGTTGCAGTTTCTTTCCACTACCAACTCTCAACTCCCACACCCATTCCCATTAATTTTTTGCTGTACTACATAATGTCCAACTGACCTTATCGCGCTTATAGAATAGGTATAATGAATACCATTCCGATGTATCGACAGGTATCAGATGCCTTGGCGCCAATGGATGAAATCGTTCGGCGCCCTTCTCATCGCGTGCATCTCCCGCTACAACACCGGCATTTTGCAAACAAATTCCCATTTCTTTGTCCTCGGAGAGTTGATTTTGTGTACACGCTGCATTGGTGGTGTTAGTGCTGGTGTTGTTAAAAGCGACCTCAGCAAAACGACGTAACGCTGCACGGCTAAGCACGTAACCGGCACCACCAGACATGTAACCCTAATATTGCCAAAAACAAATATCGACAAAAAAATTAGAAACAAGAAAAACAAACATAAATATATCAAAATAAGGCAAATACAAAATTTTCTAAAAATACGAAAAATGCGATGAGCATAGGTATGTACATACGTAATAGGGATGTTACGGAAATGAGTTTAGCGGACCCCGAACCCCAAACGGATTATATACATTTTCTTTATTAGATTCGGAACAACAATCTGAATCATGCCACTACAAGAGATGCTCATCAACAAAACTTTAGAAAAAATACTACGCTGAGGGAAATGACGCTAATAAAATCAACAAATCGGGTTTATTGTTTTCGAATTAACTGGTATTATGTAATACCAGTCCCACTTCCCTACCTTCCCAAGGCAGTCGGTTCTATGTACCGGAGCGACTCGGGATTTTTCCCGACCAAGGACTGTCATTTCAGTGTGACCCCATTTAATTTGTTTCGTCCCTCCCACAAATTGTCATCCTCCCAGCAGCTCCTTGCAGCAGGACTGCTACATATTCTCTTACTCCGGGAAGGTATCGAACCCAATCCGGGTCCGTCTCCTGACCCCGGTCCTGAGAAATAGTTTTGCTGCATTTGCCAGAAAAGGATCTTTTTAGGACGGTCATACTCTGTTCAGTGTGTCTCGTGCAAGGGATGGTTGCATCGGACAGGTTGTTCTGGGCTTGATCCCAAAACCCGACGTCCACGTAACTTTTATAAATCTTTTGTGGCTCCTTGCTGCTCACGCCCAAGGGCGTCCCGTAGTCTACGCCTAAGCGTATCCCCACTACCTTCCAGCAGCTTCGCTGCTCAGCAAGCCACAACAAGTACCCGCTGCTGCTCGCGCCCCACGGCCCTAACAACTCAAACAGCTGATACCACTCATAACTACTACCTTCGTAGTAGAGCTGGTAACAATGCTGAGCATCAGCCCCTGCCCCCGTCTTCTTCTCCCCCTCTCTTTTCTGGCAGCAATCGTGCAGGTCAGGGAAACAGACTCTTAGTCCCTGCCTCCGTTTGCACCATCTGCCAGCACAGAATATATAGGTTTGCGACATCCGCTCAATGCAGCTCTTGCCTTGGGTGGTGCCACTTTCCTAGATGTTCTGGTCTCCGCGACGGCAACCCCGCGACGGGTTTCATCGCGCCATGTTGCCATGTCGCAAACCCAAATCATCCGGGTACCCCAATGCTTGCCCAAGGGCGCCCAGTCCCAAGGCCACAACAGCAATTGCGTCCTGGCCTTCCACAACCTAGGCGTAGTCACCCCTCACTTACCCCTAGAGTGGCGGCGTCACCCCTCATGCACTTCAGAATTCTGCAGTTCAACTGTAATGGACTAACTGGGAAGATTACGGAGATAGTCGATTTCATGAAGCGGCACAACGTCCGCATTGCTGCGATTCAAGAGACTAAACTCACAGCAAGATCTGCATTGCAGACCTGCCCTGGTTATAATGTCCACAGGAAAGACCGCGAGAGCGGAAATGGAGGCGGCCTCGCGTTTATTATACACCACTCTGTGCAATATCATATATTTGATCCTGGCATCGACCGCAGTGACAATGTCTTAGAACGTCAAGGCCTATCTGTCCGGTCAGGCGATGCAAATCTAGAAATCATCAACATCTACATCCCTCCTGTCACCTGTTGCCCCAGTGGATACCGCCCTAATATCGAGGCCTTACTCACTGGCCACAATCGCATTATCTTAGGCGATTTCAATGCCCATCACGACCTATGGCATTCAAACTTGCGGGCGGACAGTAGGGGTGAGATGTTGGCGGATCAAATAGACGAAACGACGTTCTGCACAATAAACGGAGACGCCCCCACACGTATGGTAGGAAGTTGTCATAGCTCGCCAGATATCTCAATCGCGAGCGCACAACTCGTAAACTGCGTCAAGTGGCAGCCGATGGTAACATTGGCATCCGACCACCTGCCCATACTTATTTCGTTCGAGCGTACCGCCGACTTCATCGTCACCGAAAAACGCACTTTCATAAACTTCAAAAAAGGAAAGTGGGAAGAATATAAATCTGCAACAGACAGCAGCTTTGCTGCCCTCCCTATCCCGACTGATGCCCGCCAAGGGGAGCGTGCCTTCCGTAAGGTCATTGAATCCGCCTCGGCACATTTTATTCCCGCCTGGAGAATTCCCGAAATCCGGCCCCACTTCCCGGCGGAGGCCGCGAGCTTAGCGAGGGAACGCGACCTTATAAGACAGCTTGATCCAGGCGACCCCCAAATAAGGGATATAAACCAACGCATCAGATTGCTTGTGGACGAACACAAGCGGGCGAAATGGGAAGAGCACGTAAGAGGTTGTAACCTCTCTACCGGTGTAGGTAAACTTTGGTCCACCGTAAAGTCCCTATCGAATCCGACTAAGCACAAAGACAAAGTTTCCATCGCCTTTGGCGATAAGGTGCTGTCGGATGCGAAAAAATGCGCGAGCGCTTTCTGCCGACAATATATAATGCATCCTACGGTCGACAAAAATAGACGGAGAGCCAATAGACACGCACATAAACACAAACTCAGTGCGTCACCAATTACCATCACCGCTAGAGAGGTTGAGGACGCCATTGGTCGCGCTAAACCATCCAAAGCAGTGGGCCCAGACGGCATAGCCATGCCGATGCTTAAAAACCTAGGGAAAGAGGGTTTCAAATATTTAGCGCATGTCTTCAACCTGTCTCTTTCCACCTTTGTCATACCCGAGAAATGGAAAATGGCCAAGGTGGTCCCGCTACTAAAGCCTGGGAAACCAGCTAACGTAGGTGAGTCATATCGTCCGATATCTCTCCTATCGCCAGTGGCAAAGACGCTTGAAGCCATATTGCTCCCTTATTTCCAAGCACATTTGCAGCTAGCCCCTCATCAGCATGGCTTCAGAAAACTCCATAGCACTACCTCCGCGCTCAATGTCATTAGCACCCAGATAAATTGCGGTTTGAATCAATATCCCCACCATAGAACAGTACTCGTAGCGTTATACCTATCAAAAGCTTTTGATACGGTCAACCATGGCTCGTTACTGCAAGACCTGGAAGGGTCTACCCTTCCCCCATGTCTTAAAAGGTGGACCGCAAATTATCTGGGTGGTCGGCAGGCATCGGTGCAATTCAGAAACGAAACATCAAAACAAAGGAGAATTAAACAAGGGGTGCCACAGGGTGGTGTCCTATCACCGCTATCTCCCAGATCTCTCCAGTTTTTCGCCTCGCGAAACCTGGCATTGTCACCGACTAAATCTTCCGCGACCTTATTTACAACATGGACGCCCCAAATGTCGACCATATTGAACATCCACGTAGATGGCACTACGCTACCGACTCTCCTACACCCCAAAATCTTGGGTGTGACGTTTGATCAGGATCTACATTTTGGTGCGCACGCAACCGCAATTGTTCCAAGAATTCAGAGCCGTAATAAAATCCTCAAATCCCTTGCTGGCAGTACCTGGGGAAAAGATAAAGAAACGCTCTTGACCACATACAAAGCAATTAGCCAGCCGATTACGTGCTACGCGTCACCCATATGGTCACCAAGCCTAAAAACCACCCACTGGAAGAAACTACAGGCCTGCCAAAATACTGCTCTCAGAATCGCCACGGGCTGTCTTCTTATGTCCCCAGAACACCATCTGCATAATGAGGCGAGAATACTCCCCATCAGGGAGAGAAATGAGATGCTGACCAAACAGTTTCTGTTGAATACCCAGAAACCTGGGCATCCCAACAGACATCTGATTGACGAACCAGCACCGCCTAGGGGCCTAAGAAGTCATCTCCGTAAGCATTTTGAGGAAATACGGCACCCAACCGTATGAAGCGGAAAAACACAAGCAGGTCCTTGGTGAACTCCATAGACAGGCGTCGGACCTTTATGTCGGGAATTGCCCGGTGAATCCAGTACTTGAAGAAAAATATCCAGAACTCGCAGAAGAGGAACGCATACTCCCCAGGGAAACGCGTGTCACTCTTGCTCAACTTCGTTCTGGATACTGTAACAGGTTAAACTCTTACCTATCCAGAATCAACCCCGACATACAAAATGTATGCCCTGCTTGCAATGTGTCCCCACATGACACCAACCATCTCTTTAATTGTAATGTGGAACCAACGCCTCTAACACCCCTTTCCTTATGGTCCACCCCTGTTGAAACGGCAACTTTCCTTGGACTCCCGTTAGAGGATATTGATGACAATTTGTGATCGGTCGCGGCTATTAGGTGGGGCGAGCATTGCTACAACAACAACAACAACATGTAATATTGATCGCATTATGGTTAACCAAATTACCAAATTGCCAAATTTTTTTGTCAAGATGACAAATTTGTTTAGTCAATGACAGATTCTCAAAGAATCTAACTAATTTGTCTGTTAAAAGAACTGATTTCATTAGTCTTTCAACAGCCAATAACAGTCAATATAATAAATATTCTTATGTTGAAGTAAATCGGTTTTTCTTAGGGCGATTACGAGTCAACTCGGACACAACCATTTGGTGGAAGTTGATTCATTCATACCTCGGCTGCCATTCTAGAACAATCTATTTCACCAAACCAAAAGAATCCTTATATCAAAACTAAATTTTAAAGAGCTCTCTAGTACAGAAAACTTTCAAAAATGGCCTACTTTCAAAATTGCTTTTAATTTAGTATATTTTCAGCTGTGGTAGAGTACTTATAAAAAAACCCATATTCTTAGAAAGGTGGACAGTCCTAAAAAGTTGATTAACGTTTTCTAAAATCCAGTTGACTTTTCTTCAATTAGTGACATTTTCAGAAATGCAATTGGTAAATTACGCGTTCCAAAATGTAACTAGAAATGGTACGGTAAACGAGCATGTCAAATATAAAAATAAATAAAATAATCATTTTAAAAATTTCTTTAAGGTCACTCCCGGTAATTCTGTATGAAAGCATGACACTCTTAATATATGTCCAAAAATATCGAGAGGGGTGTCAAAAGGGGCGTTTTGGATACAGGATCCATAGTGTTTTTGCGCAGGACCCCTTTCTGCACTGGCAGCCTTCGGCCGCGCTTATAAAAACCTACCCACGGTGCGTGCAACACAGGTTTGGAGACCAAAACTATATTCCCGGAAAACACTTGAGTTCACAATTTTTTTCGTGTGTACGAAAGACAACCACATGAAAATATTCAATTTCTTTTGCAAATATCTGTTGACATACCCAACAATTTTGAGTGTCATGCTGTCGTATAGAATTACCTTACTTTCTTTGCTACCGTTGAGCGCAGACCCTTTCTACCACTCTACTTGTCGAAAGCAAAGTCTGACTCAATCGGAATCGGAATCGAAGATCCGTAACATCTCTATTACGTACATATGTATATAATACATTGTGTATATATTTTATAACTGTATGTTTAAGTAGGATATATTTTCGCGTGTGAATAACCGGTGGGTGGTGGTGGTTGTTGATTTTGACTTACTCTATTTGCTCTCTAAGTCAATATTGAATGCGTGTAACGGTGTTTTTAGTGATATAGGTATATATGCATTAATGGTTACCCAACAAACATTTTTGTGCGAACTCTAACTGAAAGACCTTTCAAAAGCTTGATTTTGAAATGTCGCAACCAAAGTTTTTTTTTAAAGTTGGATTAATATAAATAAGTTTGTATATTAAAAATAGACCTTAATTAGAAATTGTATAGTGTTAGTTGGCATAACAATGGAGTTATACTACTTTTAAAAAGACAAATTAGCATGTTGTGAATGTGAAAATAAAATGTTTTTCTTCACCTGTAAAATCTTAAACTAAGTGGTTATATCACGTCCACATTTCGCCATAAACTCGAGTTTTTTGGGAATTTTTGTGTTTAATGTCTACTTTTAAACTCCAAAAAGCCCGTTAATTTTCCTTTATATAGTAATAAACCACTGCCCTATAGAAAAAATTAAATTAACATTTTCCAACATTACTTTCGAAATAAATTTGATTTTAGAAAATGTATTTCGGTATTTAGAAAATATTATTTAGAGTTTTGATTAGTCAAATGTTCTTTCGAGGCATCAAATAAACATTAGAATTATAAAATCTTCTTTAGAAAGAATCAAAAACTCTTCAGAAAATAGCAAATGTACTCTATTTTATTCTCAAAAATAATGTAAACAATAATAATATAAAGTCGCTCTTTAAAATCGAAATGATGCTTTATAAAATTATTTTATTATTTTCTACAGTTAATTTGTGAAAAGTTGTAGTACAGCTGAGTAGAATCAACCTTTGGGTATCGTTTGAGAGATACTAAATTTGAAATTATAAACAGCGACGCAAATCAAATTGAGAATTAACATTTTCTCAAACCTTCAATTTTTGTTCTTTCTTTGTAAGCATACTTGAAGTTCAAATGTTTGAGAAATTGATTTGTACAATTTGATTAAGACTAAACTCTTCTCAAGGGTTTATTTTTCCTTTGTGAAAAGTTTGAGAAGCCAATAATAATGACTCTTGAACTCCATTCCGATGCGGTCGTGATTGAGAACTAACGTTTAAGATTTTAATATACTTCTGAAATTGCAATTGCACAAAACTGCTGAATGGGCTGACGGTTGTGATGTTCCCCAAGCAAATATTGGTCACATGGTTTGGCAATTAAAATAAAACAATTTGACGAATATTCAAAGCAATTGTGGTGGGTTTTAGTGGTTTCGATTTTTATAATTTTTTAACGATTTTATTTTTTGCAACAAGAATCTAATAATACTTCAAAATTCAAAAATCTAAATAAAAAGATTTTATGATTCATACTTTCAGATTACACAGAACTAGCTTGGGACTCCTTGGCCTCACGTGCCATCCCTTCATCTCTCCCCCTTACTCACTTCGCAGCTACATTTCCACATCTTCCTCTCCATCTAATCCAGTTACTCTTGCTTCATGCATTCTTACTTCATCGGTCTGCATCTGACCTTGATTGGCAAGGTCAAATTCATTCGATGCACAAAATAACGCCTCCACCATCAAACTTCAGCTAACATAGGCATATATATAAGTTTCACATGGAAACCAATGCGTTACGGCATTGGTGACTCCTTCTGATGTTATCCAAGCTGCCTTGAAATCGACTGCAAATAAGGATCAAGGTCCTATCCAATACTTGCTGTATCGCGGAAATTGGGAAGGTAAGAAGCTTGAAGTTGCATAGAAACGATTCACTCTGCTCATTGACGATGAGCATCAGTGAGCATGCGTGAGCCAATGGAACGCCTGTTCGGACACCGCCTCCATAGACCGTGACATTGGCCTTAACCCCACTCCCCTGCGCTGGGCGCGTTGTTTCTCATCTTGTGCAAAGTATTCGATGCATGTACTTTAGCAGTAATTCAATAATAACAATATGTTAAAAGAGCGCGGCTAGTAATTTTTCGTTCCTAAGACATATGACATGATATTGACAATTGGTGAAAGTCAAATAGTGGCGTCTGTGGTGTTCTAGGGGCACGGTTTCAACGCGACTGCGGGAGCTACCATTACGATATTGGCTTTCTCGCAGAACAGCACAAACTCCATAGTTGCACACTTACAATGGAAGACCGAGTTGTACTAACCGGAACTTCACAAGCTCACATATTTCTTTTTGGATGATTGTGTTCCCGGCGGAAATTGTTCCTAGCATTTTCTTGTATTTCCTTACTGAAAGCAGGTCCTGAATTACACGGCGTCGATTTGGTCTCCGAGAATTAGTGAGAGAAATTTAATAAAAAAAGTTCTCTGATGGTGGTTGGAATCAGAGAACTTTTTTTTATTTACATTTCTCTCACTAATTCTCGGAGACCAAATCGACGCCGTGTAATTCAGGACCTGTCGGCGAACTCATTTCCGACATTTCCCCGCGGCTTTCCTGTCAGAAAATATAGCTGGATTTTAGAATGGTCTTGACTAGGTTGGCTTTTGCACATGGCCAAAGTAGTGAGTCTTGTGGTGAACGGAGAATAATTCTTGCCAACAAGCGAACAAAAATCACGCTATATACACAAGTCTCTCATCATACATTTTCTGATGTATGTCTCGGAATTATGGACGGTGTCGAGAGAAGATGAAAGGAGTACTGGTAGAAAGGTTCCTATTCATGATGCCAAAGGAGGTTATATTATGAGCTGCAAGAGCTCGGAAGAAGACGCTGTGTTCATGTGTGTTCCTATCGGCAGCCGTGAAGAGGAGTGTTAGGAAAGTAAGGTGGAGCACGACTTACTGCTTCCAGTTTTATGTTGGTTTCCAATCGGTTGGGCTATTTTGTATAAAGTTTATATTTAAGTTGTTTTTTTTTTTTCAATTCGATTTTTAGAATTCAGCTATGGAATCAAAAACTATTTTCACTCAAGCGAAAAAAATTAGGCTATCGAACTATTTAGAAAATAGTACGCGTTGTCCCTAGTTGACATATTTCATTAATCCGATACACCATTTTGGAGCTATTGTGATTTAAAAAACGGCTCCGGTCACGGATCATATGTTACTAAGATTCAGATATTTGCTTTGGGAGTGACTGATTTCTGGTAGTAAAATAATGACCACAACCGGAGAGATAGCCGCATCACGAATGATAGTCAGTGTCTGGGAGCTTTTGCTACTGATTGTGGGAGCTTCCGAAAGAAAGTTTAATCAAAGGAATTCAATGACCCCTATGTCACTAAAACTCTTTTTTTATCGTTAGTAAGACCTATATTGGAATATGCTTCCATTATCTGGAACCCGCGTTATCAGTTTCATAGCGACAAATTGGAATCGGTCCAGAAGCAATTTTTGCTCTTTGCTTTAAATCATTTGCCCTGGGATCCATCAAGGCACCTACCGCCCTATTGCAGCCGGTTAAAACTTTTACAGCTGCCTTCACTACAGAGCCGTAGGGAGATGCTTTTCGTTTTATTTATGGTAAAACTATTAAGGGGGATGATAAACAGTCCATTTCTGCTTGGCGAGGTGATGTTTAATGTCCCTTTTAGGCCCTCTCGGTATTTCCAACCGCTATATTTAAATACATGTAGATCGAATTTTCAAATGTATGAACCTCTTCGTTGTCTGTGTCAAGATTTCAATAATCACTGCAATAGTATTGATACTTGCGACACACTTTACAGTATAAAAAAATATATACTCACTGCCTTGAGCTCATAACTGTTTCAAAATCACATGTTAAACCAAATCGGTTACCTGCTCCAGTTACTTTGGGCGGGTGGCTTGGAATCACGTCCTTTCCAACTTCCCACACATCGCAGCCCTACTCATTGTGTGTTAAATATACATCAGCTGCTCGAAATCACGTCCATTCCGACAGCACTAATAATCAATAGTTACTTTGGGCGGGTGGCTTGGAATCACGTCCTTTCCAACCTCCCACACATCACCGCCCTACTCATTGTGTGTTAATATACATCAGCTGCTGGAAATCACGTCCATTCCGACAGCACTAATAATCAATAGTTACTTTGGGCGGGTGGCTTGGAATCACGTCCTTTCCAACCTCCCACATATCGCAGCCCTTCTATTGTGTGTTAAGTATACATCAGCTGCTCGAAATCACGTCCATTCCGACAGCACTGATTATCAATTCCGTTGCTCGGCATCACAGGTCATCCCGACAACTGATTCAATAATATATGTATATACATATTTTATAATATAATTTTGCTCACTATGTATGCTTGTTAATTTTACACTGTAATCCGCATTTATATTCATTCATTAATTCATATTTAGTCTGATTGATTGTAAAATTTGTAGACTAACAAATAAATAAATAAATAAATACAGGGAATTGAAACGCACTTTTGCATCACTGTTCCATTCTGGTTAAAAGCCAGTCTCTAAATATCAATGATGCGCAAACTTGCAAACCCCATTATCTCAATTGTGGAATATATAAATCTAAACAACTTTAAAATCTATAGTATTTACCTGCTTAACGAAAGGATGAAATTTACAGCCAAAATATACTGGAGCTTCAGGCGAGAATTGATAGAGAAACGAACGCAGATTCTCCATGATGAAGTAACTAAAAAATTTTGAGAAATAAATAAGAACTTCATTTATACTATAGTCTACTACGGCCCACCTATCATCATCAGCTTTGAGAAACCAATCAGCATCATTTAAATGGTTATCGTAAATATATTTAAAAGCCGCACGGGTCTTATGCCACAGATAATCACGTCCCTCCGACACATCCAAGCGGACAGTATTCAAAAAACGATCTACTTTCGTGCTCATGAAAAGCAATTTATTGCAACGTTTTCCCCAAGTATTTCGTATATGAATTGCGCGCTTCAAATGATTCTCCGGCATAGTCATAATCCAACATAAAACGCGTGTCTTATTAAATAAATATTCTGAAAGTGTATGAACATCCTGAGTTAGAAGCCGATCCTTTGAAGATTTCGCCTGATTACAACATTCACTGCTACCGCAGTGTTGCTGCAATTTGACATAATCCCAGAAATCTGTCAGGCGAATGCCCACAATCAAACCCAGTAGCAAACAAATAATGTTTTTGTAAAACATAATTATTATTGCTTTGATTACGCATTTAGTAAATATTTATTTAGATTCCGATCGTAAGAAACAGGTATTTTCACTTTCACTCACAAAGACATCACATTGTCGTCACCGATCGTACCACAACAGATGCGATATCTGCGAGCCACATCATAATGATCAGACCAACCTGTTGATCATCTAACCGTCAACTAAATCGCTGCCTCATGAACAGCTTTGCTCAGCTGCTTTCGACTCTCATTGGCGCTTGCGCTCTTCACAAACAGCGCGTTCACATTTCGGCCTACTTAAGACGATCACAAGCTTTGAACTTGAAATGACTTAAGATTTTTAGCGTGTCGTATTTCAAAACAAACAAATAAAGAATGCGACAAGATTAATTGAACCAAAATTTTATTTTTGACATATGAATGTTGGCTCCTCACCCCGCGACGGTATAAACAATTTCTTTAAGCTTCATGAAGCTCAAACCGGTTCGCTTGAATGCTGAATTGAAATATTCGCGTAGAGCGTTGAAAACTCAAACTACTATTGCACTTACGAAATAAATAAACAATTATGACTCAAACACTTGATTCAAGGAATGTGTAAATATGTATGTCTTGGATGTTTGTTGCGCAGCGGACTTATATCAAGCTAATATTCAAGATCCGTCTTCTTACCGTTACCATATATGTATAAGAGAACAGTATTTAGACATCAGCTCAGGATCCCTGATTATTTTTGCTCATCCATGATGCGATGGAAAGTAGTCCATCAACATCTAAACACACCCCAGTATTTTGGTTCGAAAGCTCCCGTATGAGGTATTAGCTTCGGACAACACGGACTATCATATCATATCAACAAGATTCTATGCTGAAAACTTACTTAATGTTTGCGAAGTATCCATCTCCGAAGAATGGTGTAGCAATCAGCCAAACCGGAGTCTAGAGAGCATATTTCCTTTTATATGTACATTAATGCACATCCGCGGAAAGAGGTTACAGTGGTAGGGCGGGCGCACAATCAGTGCGAAGCAGTGCGGGTAGCGAATACAAACGAGTGAACATAATTAATGCGGAAATCGGTGAACGCTGACTCAGAGAATAGCTCACTGGTCTCTCCACGCAGTCGGGCTTATGACGGAGAAACATTTGACTTGCGGTTAGTTTAAAATGTCTATGAACCGATGCGTCCATAGCCGGGAGAATTGGTCAATCAATGGAAAATAAATTTGTGAGGTGGAATATATTCGCTGGCCGGACCTCCCTGATCTTTCCACAGACGATTTTTTTAAGTTTAAAGGTCAAACACTTTCTTATTATATCTCCTGGAAAACGTATATTTGAAAAGTTCATGTGAAGATCAAATTACACCGTGGCTGTCGGCATCTGAACAATCTACGGTCACTTCCTATAGCCATGCTGTGTAGTAGAAACAAGGAAGACCATCTGCAATGTTTGCTAGAGGTTTACGCACTACGCTATTCCTAGAGCGCAGTATACTAACCTACAGCAAATAAAAATGCAACAGATCTATCGCAATAGGAAAATGTTTACCAATTTGCCATGTTATTGTCACTGGGTACTAAACTTGATGCATTTCGTTTCGTTTTTTCTTTTTGTAACGAAAAGGAAAAGCTGATTGCTCCTTCTTGATAGTTTCCAAGCAACGCCTTGGTACAAAAAGATGTCAGTTAATCGAAATCAATGCTAATTTTCTTTTGACTTGATATTCTGCTGCACGGCCAATTGGGTTCAATTCTCTTTGCCATCACTTTGTATACATTCGTATTGATCTATATTGATTAAAAAAATAAAACTCCCTTACACAATTTAATTCATTCTAAAAATATATTTATTAATGTTTGTTTTGATGAGCCCCAGCATCAGAACATGTTGCAGCGAAATATTTGTGCATAGAAGAGAATAGTAATGGAATCAAAGGTGGAGTTGCCTTGCAACCGGATGCCATTGTCCATAAAATGGCGGGAGCTTGATACCAAGGTAAGAACTTTACTGATTGATAAATCCGATTACAAGCTAATTTATACCAAGGAGTCGGCTAAGAAGTGTTGAGGGAAGGCAACATGGAGCCGATAATTGGGCCTTTGATCATGCAATTATATCTGTTTCTGACACCATGGGGTTTAGTCTTCCACTGACAGGTACTCACGTTAAGTACCTATCGTAAATGTACCAAGGCATTTTATAGAAAATATCAAGAAGCAATCAGCTGATGGGATAACACCACCTTGTACTGAGTTCGCCTTGGAATAACCCATACAATTTTTGTGGAATGACACGTTCACACAAAATTTTGTATCTTTTTATACTCAGCTGAGCAGGGCTCACAGAATATATTAATTTTGTTCGCATATCGGCACCCCGTAACGGCATAAACTAGTCGAGATAGATATAGACTTCCATATATCAAAATGATCTGGGCGAAAAAAGAAATTCTTTTAGCCATGTCCGTCCGTCCGTCCGTCCGTCTGTCCGTAAAACGATAACTTGAGTAAATTTTGAGATATCTGAATGAAATTTAGTATGTAAGTTCATTGGCACTCATCTCAGATCGCTATTTAAAATGAACGAAGTTTGACTATAACCACGCCCACTTTTTCGATATCGAAAATTTGGAAAACCCGAGAAATTGCGATAAATCATTACCAAAGACGGATAAATTGATTAAACTTGGTAGGTGGGTTGACCTTATGACGCAAAATAGAAAACTAGACAAATTTTGGACAATGGGCGTGGCACCACCCACTTCTAAAAGAAGGTAATTTAAAAGTTTTGCAAGCTGTCGTTGAAGATATCATGATAAAATTTTGCAGGAACGTTACTCCTATTACTATATGTACGCTTAATAAAAATTAGCAAAATCGGATGACACTTAAAAAAAATGTTAGTCAAATTTTAACAAAAAATTTAATATATTTACAGTATATAAGTAAATTATGTCATTATTCAACTCCAGTAATGATTTACTAATCCTTGTGAAATTTGGTGAGGGCATAGCTTCTATGACGTTAACTGTTTTCCGAAAAAAATGGCGAAATCGGTTGAAGCCACACCCAGTTTTTATACTCAGTCGACCGTCTGTCCTTCCGCTCGGCCGTTAACACAATAATCTGAGCAAAAATCGCTATATCTTTACTAAACTTAGTTCACGTACTTATCAGAACTCACTTTATCTTGGTATCAAAAATGGGCGAAATCCGACCACTTTTTCGATATCGAAAATTGCGAAAAATGAAAAAATGCCATAATTATATACCAAATACGAAAAAAAGGATGAAGCATCGTCATTGGATTGGTTTTTTGACGCAAAATATAACTTTAGAAAAAACTATGTAAAATGGGTGTGACACCTACCATATTAAGTGGAAGAAAATGAAAAAGTTCTGCAGGGCAAAATCAAAAATCCTTGGAATCATGGCAGGAATACTGTTCGTGGTATTACTATATAAATTAATTAGCGGCACCCGACAGAAGATGTTCTGGGTCACCCTGGGCCACTTTTAGTCGATATCTCGATAACGGCTTCGCATATACAACCAAGGGCCACTCCCTTTTAAAACACTCATAAGTACCTTTAATTTGATACCCATGTTATACAAACACATTCCAGGGTTACCCTAGGTTCATTTTCCTACACGGTGATTTTCCCTTATTTGACAAAGGATGTAAGAAAATGGTTCCAAAAAACGTTACCCTTGGTCGGTTCGGACTCTTATTGGATTCATAATTAAGAGCGCTTCGAAAATATTTCAGGGGTTATTAAAAAAAAATGATAAAGAAATGCGTTCAAATTTAACCAAATTTTCATATTTAAAAAAAAATATTCAAATAAAACGAATTGATAGCTGAAGAAAGATAGCAAAGGCAAGTTGCTCTACTTTTTAGTATTACCATTTGTATGTATCCATGACAAAGACAATTTTCTCGCCAAAGCTCTCAGCTGAGTATGTAATGTTCGGTTACACCCGAACTTAGCCTTCCTTACTTGTTCTTCTTCAATTTTTGTGAAATGACACGTTCACAGAAAATTTTGTAACTTTTTCTTCTTCTTGATAAAAAATAAAACTCCCTTATACATTTTATTTCATATTAAATATATTTAATAATGTTTGTTTTGACATATAGTATTTATGTTTTTTTTTTTTCAATATTTAAATTTCATAGTATTATTAATTTTAAGCTAATTCCTCATTACATATTGTTCATTATTTTAACGTTATTAATTTGTCGTAGATTTGCATTATAAATCTACTTTTTTTGTATTTTGTATTTTTTTGGTTTTTGTTTTTATAATGTTACCATTCCTTTTCCATATCCATTTAACATTTATACCGCTTTATACATATATTCACATTCATTGCATGAAATGTTATTGTTGTTTTATTCTTTCAAGATCGTATATTTTTTAATACATGCATAATTTTTTTTGTTCTATTTACTGAATAATTTTTTTTTTTTTGTTATAGAACACTGTAATAAATTGTTTATAAATCGGTTTTTTGCTAATTACTTTGCTTCACTAAATTTGTTATATATTAATTTGTTTACTAATTTTATTTCGCTTTAATATATGCTATACATATATCTAAACTTGTGTTTTTGTTTTTTTTTTTTTTTTTGTTAACATTTTTTTATTTATTATTATTTGCTTCCTATATCATTTGCATTTTTTCTGATTCACGGCATTTGTTTTTTTGTTTTTAAATGCGTTTACATAAGTGCACTTGCCAATTTGTTTTAGTTATTAGCTGTACTAAAGAACTATTTTTTAGCTTTGCTCAATTTAAATACATATCTATTTTTTAGTTTTGAAAGGAGGATTTAATTTTTACGAGTTTTTAAATTAAATATTTTGTATGAAATGTTTTCTGAAATGTTTTGACATTTTTTTTTTTTTTTTTTTTGGAAGGAGAAATACATTTTCGGTATGCGTTTATGTGTATATTAGGGTAATTACATGTCAAAAGTACCAGCAGTTGGAGTCTCAATTCTCAAACTAATTAGGGTTGTTGAAAAACTAAAATTGAAAGAGCTGGAAAGTGGTTTATTTTTTAACACTAATATATCCCTCGTAACCCAGTTTCACAAAATTTTTTAGTGACGCGAGGTATGATTGCAGTATGGGTCGAATACATACTACTGTATGGCAACGATGCTCTTCCAATGGCTCTTTTGGCTCCGGATGGCTCCCAACAACATGATTTTGGCTCCGGGTGACTCCCAACACCAACCAAATCGATTTCGGTAAAATTACACGGGAAATTGTGCATGTCTTGAAATTCAAAGGATTTAAAATTTTTGATACACAAGCAAGAAAATCGAATTTCAATTAAACGGAAATCTATGAACATTCATTAACTGCTAATCAGCCTGCACTTGCTGCTGTTTGGTTGTATTTCGTTGCGTTTTTGTTCGAATTATTTGTTGTCAATCCAGGAAGGATATTGTTGTACTTTTTATTGAAGTTTTTGTAATTCCGAAAGCATAAATGGTTTTCTGAGAACAACGCCTAGCGAAGCTCTTCAGAACATTCTTGACATCCCACCATTGGATCTAGCTGGTTATCGAGCAGCAGCAATGACAGCCCTGCATTTGGAGAGTTGTCCAATTGGAACAATAAAATCATAGGACATTCCAGCATAAGTACCCCCAGCGGGTTGGGGCGGGTTAGGAGGCGACTAAATACCAAATTGACTCAAGGGGCTGTGTAGCACAACCCTTTAAACCCTTGGAATATGACATCAAGGACTTGGAAACCTTTATCAGGTCGGAGAGGAAGGGTAATGGTATAGTGGTATCACATTTGACCTTATATTACTGGCCTAAGTTTGTTTTTGTTTTTATGAAATTGTTATTATTTTGTCGCTGTTGTCATTTTGTGTGATTTTCATTTCATGGTTTTAAGTTTGTCGTCTTTAGTTGTTCTTGTGTTGCTGTTATTTTGTTGTTTTTATTTTTTGGTTTTTATAACTATATTGCTTTTTTTATTTTGTTGTCTTTGTTATTACTATGTTGTTGTTGTTGTTGTTGTTGTTGTTGTTATTGTTTTCCTTGTTTTTGTGACGACTTTCTGAAGTCATTTTTTGGGATTGGTGATTTCTCCAAGGTTTTCAGTGCAGTACTCAGATACAAAGGAAGTAGGAGACAACGCAGTTTAAATTTTACCACATTTTTTACACAAACGACTATAAGTTAATTCTTGGCTTCGTCGAAAGCGGTGCTGCTTCATATAGGTAGAGTACGTTTTCAAAAATATTGCAATGTACAAGTAATTATGTGACAACTAGGACGATGAAGTTCACCGTAACCGGCCAGCGGTGAACGTTTTGTCAAATAATTGAAATTAATCATTAACATAAACACCACTATTGACTTTTTATTTATTTATTTTTTTTGTGCTTATAAAAAGTAACAACTAAAATTAGCATGAAAAACTTCAAAATAAAATTTTGACGATCGTCTGTCGTAAGTGTTCGTAGTTTACAACAAAGCGGTGCCGCTGAAAACAGTGAGTAACCTGCCGCTCTTTAGCGGCCGTAATATAGCGACACCGCTTCTGGAAAAAACCAGACCTTTAGTGAGTACTATTATGCTCCTTATAGAGTATACCTTTCAATATTAATAGGAGTATTCCTGGTTTTAGTAGGGACGAATTCCGTCTCTGGTGCCGTTTAGTTTTTTTTTCTTTTTTTCTTTTTTTTTTTTGTCATCAATTTCAATCGTTGGTCATTTTGATATGGAATTCCCCATGTATTATGTATTTGTGTGTTAATGGATATTTTGTGCCTACAGAAGTCTTTAAATAAATTTTGAAGTATTATAGAGTATATATGATATTTGGTATGTATCAAGCTCGCTCGCAGTTGCTTTATTTCAATACTTTGCAAATAATAAGTTTTCAAGATTATAAATAAAGACTATTCACCAAATTCATAAAAAAACACAAAAAGGATATAAAGCCTTTTTGAATGACATTTCCATAAAAAATTACAATCATGAGTCTTTAGAGCCCTATATTGTTATTATTATTGTTATTATAATTTGTTTTTTTTTTTTTTTTCAAATTAGTATAAGTTTTTACGTAGTCATATAAAATGTATCTAGTTATAAATGAAAGTTTAATTATAAAACAAAAAGAGAAAAACGTGTGCTTATGTGTTTAATTATAATTTTTTGCTTTTGTTTTTAAACAAGTTTTCTGTTACGGTTTCAGCTTTTATAAAACAAAATTATTTTACAAAAAATTTTCGAAATCTCAAAACAAAGTATTCATATCTTTACGAATTATTCATTCAAAACGACAATCGCTAAAAGTTAAAAATTTGTTTTTCTCTTCTTGTTTGCTTCTCATCCAATGCTTGCATTTACATTTTTCCACTCGGCCAAAAATAGATAATAAAATATGTATAAATACAGATATAAATGAAACAAAAATATCTTACCATATTAAATAATAATTATATATAATAAGGATTAAAAGCGAAAAAATATGTGCATACTTTTTTGAAATTGTATGTGTGAGCTGTACATAACTTTGCTGAAGCCAGAAAAATTCTATGCCCTTATTACTGTATACAACTCAACTTAGTTGGGTTGTAATTAAAACAACTCAACTTTCAGACAACTCAGGAAAGGAAGCATTTTGGTCATTACTTAACAAAATTAAGGACCATTTCCGCAAACGCTTTCGAGGGAAGGCTGTACCCCTATTTTAAATGCTGTGGAAATGATTTGGTGTAGGACTGGTTTTAGATATTATTGAGGAGCATATTTGTGCGAAGTGGATCAAAACCCAAACAGCAAAAATTGTATTTTACTCTAAAACAGGATGCCCGGGAGTAGGGATTAGTATCAATGGGGCTCACGTTCGCATAATTTCACTTATTTTGGCTGCATCCGAACTGCGGCCACCCTCGTCTAACTTCGGAATCTCGCTCCATAGAGTAAAAAGTTATTCAATGTAATCCTTCGTTTAAGCATTGTTTTTTCTATAAATGTGTACAAAATTTTTGATTATTGTTTGATTAAAAAAGGTTTAACTACCAGCTCTAAATTTTTTATTTTTTTTTTTTTTTGGTAACGTTTTATGAGACCGTGCACCATCTAACTCTTATCAAAGGTGATATCAAAAGGCGTGTTTCGATCTCCGTTTTTAGGATTCGAAAGCGAAAATAAAAAATTTAATTCCTGTCGAAAAATATTTACAAAAACCCACAAAATGGCCCGAGGGTCCGAAATATCAGGCCCGATCCATAGTTTTTTTGCACATAACATTTTTTTGCGTTGGCGGCCTTGGCCGCGATTTGTAAAAATAACCCTGGGTGGGTCCAACGCCTTTCTGCATTAGTGTGTACAAAAAATCTGGCAAATACAACAACCACATGAAAATTTGAACCAAAATGATATGACAGAAATTAAATTTTTGTTAAAAATTAGGTGGTGAACCGTCTTGTAAAACGGCACTTTTTTTCAAAACAACTGCAAAATTTGTTGAGACAACTGCTAGTAATCAGTTGTAAGATTTTGACGTGTTTGACAACTACACTAACACAAAGTTGTAAACGGTAATGTCACACAAATTTGTTAGACTAGAAAACTCAACCGACATTTTTTTTGATAGGTTGAGTTGTAACCCGTAATATCAAATTGCGAAATTTCAACCCAACCAGAGTTGAGTTGTAAACGGTAATACGGGCACTAGTTTCAATTTTAAGGTGCAGTATTTCTATTTTTATTAATATTTTTAAACTTTTTTGATTTTCTATATATTTTTTTGTTACTCTTATTTTGTTTTTATTTTCTTTTTAATTAATTATTATTGTGTTTTTTTCTTTTTCATTTATATTTTTTTATTATTTAATTTTTTATATGAATTTTTCCTTTAACTTTTATATTGTAATTCTTTTTCTATTTTTTATATTAATATTTTATATTATTGTTCGTTACTTTTTAATTATTTTTAGTTTTACCTTTTTAATTCGTTTTGTTATTTTAAATTTTTTTTTAATTTTTTGATTTATTTTTAATTTTTTTTAATTCTCTTTCAACACTTTTATTTTAAATATTTTATTAAATTATATTTTGTTTTTTAAATTGCTATTTGTTTTTTTATTAATTTTTAGTCAATGCTTTTTTATAATTAAATTAATTTTTACATTATTATTTTTAATTGTTAATTTATTTTTAATTTTTAAATTATATCTTTTTTGTTTTTTAATTTCTCACTAATTTAAATATTTTTTAGTTTTATTTTTGTTTTTATTTTTATTTATTTTTTTATTTTTATCATTATTTTATCTTATTTTTTTTTTTTTTTCTAATAATGTTTTCAAGTTAATTTATGATTTTTCATCATAATTCAGTTTTTTTTAATAAGTTATTTGTATTCCTTTCTTTTAATTAAATTTAAACCTAACTTGGATCCACTGAAAACGTTAGGTAATAATTTTAAATAAATTTTCCATAAAAAGCGAAAAGCTATCGATAACAAAAAAATTTATGAATTAATCTTGCTTACTCGAAGTTTCCATAATCAGTTTTGAATGATGTAACATAACAGCTAAAACAACATTTTTAGTAGAAGAATTAAACGGAAATATTTGGTCATTATTTCGAATATCCCTACTAAAAAATATGATAATTTAATTTTCTTTTGGACCTTCATCTTATTTTATTCAGTTTTAAAAGATGTGTCTAAACATATGTGACTAATTTATTTTGATTGTAATGTATATTTGTATTTGTTTTGAATGTTTCAGAAACTGTCTTTAACTTGCATACTTTCAATATAATGTATAATGAAGTTTGTATGTATGTATGTATGTGAACATATGCAGTTTTATGTGTGTGATTTCATGTATGTATGCATATCCGTATATATGCGAAAAACGCAAGTGCTACAGATTTTAAGCTTATCAACGTTTCTTACGCTTTTTTACAGCATTTAGCTACTCTTTTTATTTATAATTTACGTTTAAAGTTCATATATATTTACGTGATATATTTATCATTTATTATTTTATATTCATTATTTAAACATTTTAGCAGTGCTTACGTTTAGGAACCTAATATTTTTAGAACAAAGAAAGAACGGCCTAAAAACTTCCTGCTTTTAATTAATGTATGCTTTTCTTTTGTTGTCCTTTCTTTATTTGTTTGCTGATTTTCAATTATTATGCTTGTCTTTTACAAAAGTATTATATTCAGCTCTAAAATAGTTTACGTTATTGTGGTTATTGTAAGATGTGGTTATGTATTTATATGGTTTATGTATATATACTATTTCTGTTTTTGTTTTTATACTTATGTTCAAAAATTTTTTTACTGATTTCATTAATTTTACTACGGATTTGTAAATGTAGGCGTAGGTTTATGTGTTTGTATTATATATATGTATGTATGTATTTTTCTTTTTAGTAATTTGATTACTGAGTTTAAAGAAAACCCTAATTTTGCCTTTTCATTTTGTTTCTTAGGCGACTTACAAAATATTACCTGTGCTTTCCTATATTTATGCTATTTGAATTATATATATATATTATAAACTTAAATAATATTTTAATTTGTTTTATTTATGCCCTTAATGGGGTATTATCAACTATTTTTTCATGCTTGCTAGAAATGTTAGAAAGTTTACAAATGGAATTTAAAAAAAAATATTCTACAAAAGCACTCAATACACTCTAAGCACTCTACACATGTTTCGCTTTTTATTAGTTTGTACAGCCACTAAAAATTGGTGTTCATTTCTTTTTGAAAAATCGTTTGCTTGCTATATTTTCTTTAACTTTTCAATATGCAAATATATTAATTTTTTTTCTTGGCACAAATTTGCATATAACAAATGTATGAATTTTTAAAATTTGCTTATTTTTGAATGTTTATTAGATTTGCTATTTATACTGCTTTTCACACTAGATTTATCTGAAATTCACCTTTCCGTTTCGGACTTGTTTAGAATCTATAACAAATATTTTTTATACTTATAAGTAGAAATATATTTCTTCATATTTATATACCCTTTACTTCATTCTATTTACATAGTTTATATTTAAAGAAAAAGTATATATTTTTAGCGTTCAGTTTCTTTATATATTTCAATTATCAAAACAGCTTCAAAATTAAAGACATATTTTCAAAAATTCAACTTTAAATATCAAAAGCTATAAAACGTTATGCTTATAAAAATTCAACTTCATTACACGTGATTGTGTAGTTATTTTATAGTTTAAAACTGAGTTTTATAAAATAATAAATACTAGAAATAAAATCGAAATAATTTGAATGCAAAAGATAAAATTTAAGATAATACGAGTAATGTTGCAATGTAAATTTAAAAAAGCCATATTTCTACTTTTCTCATTTACGTCCATGTGCAGATAAATTTTTCGTAAGCCTTTTCTGGTTAAATTTTTAAACTTTGATATATCAATCAGAAAGGCATGAAAGAAATAATAATTTACTAAAAGAAGGTTTACTGAATTGTATTACGGGAACTATGCAAACCAGTTTTTCAAATAAATTCGAACATGAAAATTTCCAAATTTGCACTTCGAGTTTTAGACCACATTTTTGAGTATGCAATTTCGTAGTCCAACACATATAGTCTACCAAAGTAGAAATTGCCCACTTTTCTTTATACAGATAGCAGACTGTTTGTATGAAATTAACGAAAATGTAGTTTCATTTTTTTCTAGGTATTTTAGCGAAATTTTAGTTTTTAGTTTTAATTTTAGGTGGCTCAATAAGTGTTGAATTTTTCTCTGGCATAAGTTTTGAAAATTTTATATATTAAGCCTAAATTCCCCATACAAATTGAAGTCATTATCGTAAAACGATTTTAATTACCAGAAAGTTATAAAATAACCACTTTTTTGAACAAAGTACTACAATATAAATTTTCTGCTGGGATAAAACAAATAATAAACTTAATGGTATTTTTTTTATTCATTTTAAACTTGAAGTACAGATGAATGTACTTTAAGCCTTCAATTTTTTTAAATTAAATTTTGAAGTTGGTATTTTAAAAATGGCAGTGGAAATTTTCACAATGTAATCCACTAAAAGAACAGCTATTAGTACTTTATTGTTTTAATCCTGAATTACATCAAAAGTTTTAGGTCTCAATCACTCACACTTAGCATAACAATGCTTATCTTTGAAAAGTAACAAGTCGATTGCATCAAACTTCTGTGCGATGTTCTGCTTAAATGGTGAGTCACAACAATTTAATTCAATAAATTCTTTAGGTTATAATTTCTGCGTTTGTTAAGTATGAGTAGCTTAAGCTTTAGGGTTACTATAAGAGTACTACATTTAACATTGTTCAACAGGAAAAGCTGTTGACTGAAAGGCTTAGCTAACTTCTTATGTCAAGCATATTTTTCTTTTTACTTATTATTGAGAATTCATGAGCTTAACACCGCCTTATAATAATTGAATATTCAATTATTATGTTTTTCGAAGAGCAACTGAAAAGAAAGAAAGGAACATTTACCAGCATATTGCAATGTTACATTTCGAAAACCGTCACGTAATCATCATCAGGCAATTTCGTAATGTTATCACAAGTTTCGCCGAGATTCGAACCGCGAATAACACGGTGAAACTGCAGTATAGCCTAGTGGTTAAGGCAACTGCAGTTTCACTGTGTGATTCGCGGTTCGGATCCCGGTGAAAACTGTGACAACATTACGAAATTGCCTGATGATGATTACCTGGCGGTTTTTCAAATGGTTCCATCGCAATATGCCAGTAAACATTTACTTTTCAGTTTCTCTTAGAAAAACATAATAATTGAATATTCTATTATTATAAGCCGGTGTTAAGCTCATGAATTTTTTTTTCTTGACTTTATATCAATGGTAGAGAAAGTAAGTCTCCATAAGCCAAATGTATTCCAAGAATGTTGTATTAAATTCCAAATAATTGTAGGTAAACGATAAGTAGTTAATGGAAAGTCAAGCATATTACAAAACAAAAATACTCAACTTATTTTTGAATGACGTAACTTTTTTGAACGACATTATTATCAACTCAATTATATATACTTTTAAACACTATGTTTATGCATGCCTTAAGTAATAACAAAAAAAATTGCACCAACCAATATATAATGTGCATAATAGAATTTCAAATAAAATAATGTGCATAATAGAATTTCAAATAAAATATTGATTCATATATGATATATTCAAATTCATATGTATAATGTATGATTAAAAATTAAATATATCTGTTTGTTTATGTTAGATATTAGCATGCCTTAAATTAAAGACTTCAATATGTAAATTATATATATTTAAAGATTTTCAAATTTATTTTTATTGAACATATACATAAACAATGCAATTCTACATACTATTTTCTCTTCAAATTTTAAAGCATATTCAAAGCATTCATTTGTTCTTAAATTAAATTCTATATTTGTATATGCGTTACTATACGCTAACTATGAATGAATTACATAACAAAGAAGAAAAGGTATACTCAATCAATTTATACATAAAAAAATTTCTTTGCTTGGGCGGTAACGAATTACCAAAAAAAATTAACAAATATGATAATATATAACAAATAGTAAATCGATTTTAAATGACAAACACCGCATATTCAATTATATAACATTACTTTTTACAGTACACACAAAATAAAGTTTTACCATCAGTTTTAAATGTATCCTTTCTCATTTCAGTAATAAATAAGAGAAGAAAGAATTTGCGGATCTGAATATGATTATCTCTTCAATAAAATATGTCTTGGATATGAGTAATTCCATGTCGTATCATCAAATAGGTGCAATCCACCATATTCGCTTATCGTACAAAAACACGTTTTCCAAAACCACGTTTTTCTTTATGATTAATTATGTAAACTTTTCAAGTTTAATTCTGTTATATCTCAATAGGTTATGAAGAGATGGAACTTTCTTATTTATTTTTTTTTAGAGCTTCAATAAAAAGTGAAATTTGTAAATTGCGAAAAAGCGAAAAAGCGATATAACTAGTCCCGATTTCCGAATTTTGTAGGTCTAATTCTGTAATATTTCTGAGTTTTTTGACGAGATGGAACTTTCATTTGTTATTTATTTTCGAGTTTCGAACAAAAATGAAATTTTCGAATTTCGTAAAAAGCCAAATACCTAGACTCAATATATGTTTAAATTTTTAATTTTTTTTATTCATAAAAAAATTTTAACTTTTTAAAAAAGCGAGACAACAAGTTTCGAGATTTGTTAAAAATTAGCATTTATTGTAAAGATAAGATGTTCCCAAAAATTAAGATAATTCCCTTCGAGTGATTTAGGACTGTATCTTTAACTAACTTTTTAATTGTAAATCAACTACAAAAAAAAAAATTTAGAACAATTTAAGTTTTGTTTTTAGCAATTGTTCGAAAAAGTTTGCTATTATAACAATTTTTTTCGAAACACGACTTTCGAACAAAGCGTAAATTGCTTTTCTAAATCTTTTGGAATAAGAAATTTAACTCGGACTTATGTTTATTTTTTTATGGTTGGAAAAACGTTTAAAAAACAAAATTACTTTTTCAAAAACGTAATTGGGTTTCGAAATGATGTCTTATATTTTATTTTTTTATATTCAAAAAATTCAAATTTTCTAAAATTGTTTGACTGTTTCAAAACTTTTGTCAAAATATATTTTTAAACTCAATATATTTTTAAAACTTAAGGAACGGGATATTAAATTCGAAGATGGTTATTTTTTTATAGCTAAAAAAATAAAATTATGTTTTTCAAAAACCTACTCGAGTTTCGAAATGATTATTAATATTAGCAAATTTTTTGGGTTTTAAATCAGTTTTTCCTTTGCTTCGTGTTGGTGTTTCAAAACTTTTGTCAAAATATACATTTTCAAACTCAATGACTTTTGGAGGCTCTATATGTACTACTTATTTTATTATTATTATTCTTTGTACAAAAATACGAGAAGTTTTAGAAATATTTAAAGATGTTCGAACTAGTTTAACATGAACCATTGCTCGTTTTGACATCAAAAAGTGCTAGAAGTATTGATTATGAAATTTCATCAGTTCTTTTTTGTCAATAAAGAGTTCTTTTTTATAGCACAAAAGCTTTTTGAAATAGTTCTGACGTAATTGCTGGTAAAATCACTAGTGTTGAGGGTTTTCAAAACCCTGAAGCGATGCAAAGTTTTTGATCGCAGCTTAAAGTTTATTGGCTACTATATTTGTTTTGTTTTTCGCATCTGGTACCGTGTTGTTTTCAAAATCCATGCAAATCAGTATTATCGATTGATAAGGCAATTCATTGACATAATACTATTAAAATTTCGTAATCATATAAAAATATGTTTCTTTGCACGAAACAATTTTATTTTCAGCGGTAATATTCAATAATTTTAAAAGTTCCCGTGCTCTCTTCTAATCACTCAATATACGAAGCAAGCTAAGTTTTCAAATAAAAAAACCTTGACACTACCCACTCATGCAGTGTATTTGTATCAAATTGGCTTGTGAACTAATCTTAAACTAATATACATATACCTTTGATTATGTCATTCATTCATTTCATTTTTCATTTCATTTTTTTTTTTTACATTATAAATATAATTAATAAAAAGTGAATAGCAAATTAATTTTTGTTTCTTTTTTTTTTTTTTTGTTTATATGTTTATTTTTATTTTTCTGTAGAAAAAAAGGCAATTTACTATGACTTAAACAATACATAGATATATACTCGAATATGTTTTTTATTCAATTAGTTTTATACTTTTTTGCAACACTAAATAATTACGTTAAATTGATCTTCATGGTTTTTAGTTATAGCATATAAACTTTACATTATTATCAATCTTGAGTTATTTTTATGCTTTTTTTTTAATATTAGTGCATTTAACTACAGTAAATTCATTTTCTCATTTTTCTACCAAATTGCAATGCTATTTACAGTGCAAAAGTCTTTAGCACATTGGTTTTTGTGTTTTATATAAACAATTCACTTTTAATTTCGTTGTTGCTACATCTTTTTTAAATTGTGGGAGCCTTATCATACAAGAAACTATAGTTTAGTGTTTCTTTTTTAATAAGTTTTTAGCATACATAAGGATACATGCCTATGAAGCAGCTTACAATACAAATTTGTAAATTGTGCTTGATCTTATATTATTAATAACATTTATATATTTATATGTATGTACGTTCAATTCTTTTATATTATGTAACAATTTTTTATTTTATTAAGTATATGCTTACTTTACTGGGGTTTGAAAAAAAAATTGAGAATCGGCAACTTTTCGAATACCTGCACCGTTTATTAATTCGAAGCATTGGTAAGTGCATTCGAATTCGAACTACTATAATAGTTTTGGGTTTACTAATCCAAATTCTTTTTGCAGCCAACTACAGAGTAAGGTTCCTGGCATACGCAATTCCGTAACAATTTTTTTTCTATCGACACCGAAATATGAGCTTTTAAAAAGAAATTTGAGAAAAAATCAAATTTATCTCGACAATAGAGAGAGCTAACGCAGTAAACCAAAGTGTTTCAAATTCCGAAATCTTATGCATATGAACAGATGAAATCAGTGAAAAATTTTAAAATTGGTATTAAAAAATATTTTCGAAAAATATAATTTTCCTTTTTAATTCATTGCAATTTTTTTCTCTGCTGGTGTTAATTTCAGAAGTTTGCTGTCTTTAGACTGCTGTACAGTTGCTCCACCAACACACAGGTAATACACTAAGGCCAGAACCATGTCCGTAGGTGTCTGTGTAATTGAGGTTATTATATATTTAGATATATTCTGATTTAATGGTTTACACCAAGTACGATAAATTTTTTAGTTTTTTAAATGTTTTTCATAAATTTTTTTTTTTCCATTTCGATTCCCGTACTATCCACCATTTTATTCTCAACCACATGAATAGCGCCCTTTTATAGCACGCGGTTGAGTTGTGGTGAAAAACGAACTTGACGCGACAACGTTACAAAACGAAGTGATCATTGAGACAATAAAATAAAATAAAAAAAAAAATAAAACATTATTACAACTTCGAAAACTTATTTCTAAGATAATTTGAGAAGACTAATTTGGTTATGAAAAAACGAATTTGTTGCGAGTTTTCTAAAATTCACATCTCAAATTCAATTATTTCAAATATTTTTCAAAAACCAACTTAGTTTAAAAATTTTTGCTGTTATCAATTTTTTCCTTTACTATGAAGAAGCTTAAATTTTTATACTTAAGAAATGTTCGAACTTTTTTCGGAATCTTTGTCTAAATCTTTATGATTCTATTTACTATTAAAAACACTTAAAAGGGCAAAGTGACTTTTCAAAAACCTACAGCATTTCGAAATGTATAAAATACTTTGAAGTCTTCAACGGGTTTTCGAACGAAGTTTGAATAATGTTTTTCACAACGTTAGGAACGGAATTTTCAAGTCAAAATTATGTTTGGTGATATTTTTATAACATAAAAAATAAACTTTTTTTCAAAATCCTACTTACTTTCGAAATGTCAACTAATACAAATTTTTTTCATATCAGCAAGTTTGCAAACTTTAAATCAATTTTTCATTTGCATGTGCTGCAATAAAACTACATTCGAACATTTTCTAAAATGTGATGAAATTCTTTTAAACATTTCTAAAATGTGTTGAAATTCTTTTAAATCTTTCCGAAACGGGAATTCGGAACATAATTCCTATTTAAAAGCTTTAGAAATGTGAAAATGTACTCAGATTTAGAATATTTACTTTTTTTTTTTTCATTTTGGACAATTTTGTGGAAACGCGTACTTAATTTTAAAATGATTATCATATTTGATTTTTTCATACTGACAAATTTTTGAGCATTAAATCAGTTTTTATTTGGTCCTGACATTTTTAATAAGTGACTTCAGATCTACATTTTTAATATTAAAGCTACTTTTTATGACTATTAAAGGAGCTTTTAAAATACTTACATATATAAAACTTCGAAACTCGTGAACAAAGATAAGGTTCTTTAAGGGAGGTAAAATAATTGTGTGTTCTTTTTATTAGCACAAAAAATGTTTAAGACGTATATTTCCTTTTTTTATGTAAAGCGTAGATTCAAACTTCGACTGTGATTTTTTCATACCGGCGATTTTCTGAGCTTTGCAAAGAAGTTTTCTTTTGCTTTTAAATCTTGAATTGCATATTCTGCTATAAAGCCAATGTCAAAAATACGTACTCGGATTTTAAAGTTTTGCTAATATTTGGGTCTGTTCATGTTGCCGAATTTGTGAGCATTAAAAACGGTTGTTTTTTATTTCAATTAGTGATTTAGCTCTATTTGTTGCTGAGATAGTTGAATTTTAGACAAGTTTCTTTAAAAAACCCCTAAGAACGATCCTTATGGATGCATTCTCGTAAGCACAACTCACATTTACTAGGTTGGCGTTCTTTGCAATCAAAATTTAAAATTTATGCTTGTATTTAAAAACAAACAAAAAAACAAAAAAGGTATGCGCTTTGCACTCATAATTCGATTTTCACATGCATGCTACAACCATTTAATGAGTTTTCTGCAAATGCAGCTCGCGTTACATTTTCAATATAAATATGTGCTTTATTTATTCGCTTAAAACTAGTGTACGTGCATTTTTCATTCCTTTTGTATTAATGCATTTATAACAACATTTGCATGCGTAGACTTGGAAGAAATATTAAAAAAAAAAAAACACATTTTTATATTACTTTTCTTTACATAATATTCCTACTTTCGAATAAAAGCTAGAGCACTCATTAGATCAACTAACAAAGTTGCTTTTTTAGTATCTCTACAGTACATTCTTGTCTATAACTTTACTTTCAGCAATTGAATTTGTTGTATAGGTAAACATTTATTAACGTTATACAAGTGTGCATCATACACTCCGTAATGCTGCGTTACGTGCGTGTGTGTCGTCATATTCGGTATTGGCTTTTCCATACATATCCTAGTACTAAATGCACGCCCTTACGCCTTTGTGTTAAACACACCTACGCTGCATGTGCGCACCTAAATTTTTTGTTAGTATTTACTTGTTGCTATCACGATCACGACCACCATGATTTGATGCATTGGAGTATGAGGAGTTGGAATTTCCACCAGTTGATGAAGATGTGTTCTGTTGTGGCATTGTATCGCAACGTCTATAGTATAATAAATAAGGCACACGTGGTGTTTTCGGATAGAGTACTTCATTCTCGCTAATCGGCTTCACAGCGCTGTCATTATAACGTAACCAACTATTGTAACCCGTATGATAAACGTCGGTAATATAATGACCTTTTGTCGCTTCCTTACCATCATGATAGACAACAGCAAAGAGACGGTAGGCGCGCTGTTTCATTGAGTACTTCTTGGATGCAAGTATTTCTAAGGAAATACGAATATTTTAAGATTTGCTAGCGATTAATGGTAGAGCACCCCGCTTGGTATTGGGCCCAACCAATTTTTTCTTTTGACTTTCGTAATTAGCCGCCAAAGCATAGGTTTAGGCTTTCGAATATTTGAATTGAACCTTTCGTAATTTTTGTTAAAACTGAATTTTTAACGAAAAAATAAAAGAAAATATGGGTACCATACGCCTCTTTGTTGTTGTAGGGAGATTGGTGTTAGAGACTTTCAGCGTTTTAAATTTTTTTCTTCTCTAATTTTTTGTAACTGGTTCAAAGTAAAATGTTCCACAAAAATGCATAACAATCAAAAAAGAAAAGAAGGCGGTCTGACCCAGAATTTTACCTCTTTTTGAATAATTCAACAATAAAAATATATTACGAAACATCCAATTTCGGGCTGCGATATACCATACTATATTTGAAAGCCTTCGTCTCGATATTTTCAAAAGATCCAATACCCAGCCAGAAATTCACAGTGTTTTAAAACAGAAACAAATAATACTCACTCGTGTCAATTTTCAAATCAACTGGAAATTCAACTTTCTTTAGAATTTTTGTGCAACCATCTGAGCGATAGTCGAACCATTTCAGGTGCAAAATCAAAATTGTTGGTAACTTTTCCAGTTGCATTTGCTGCCAAGCTACAACCTCCTGTTTAGTCTTGCTGCCAGTTACGCCCTCCAGCTGATCACGGCCGACTAGAATTTCTAGTGCTTCTTTAACTGATGCAGCTTTCTAAAATGGGAATAAGGAAGATATTAAATTTTTTAGTTAAAAGAAAAAAAACAATCGTTCATAACTTACTTCGATATTCAATTGCAGCGTAAAGAATGGTTGAATATCATCGGTAGAATGTTCACCTTCGCGTTGTAAACGTGAACGCAATTCGCCGCGGAATATATCACTGAGAGGAGTGCGACCAAAATCTGTTTGACGTGTGACACTACCCTTATTGCGATTATTGCAGATCATCTGTACACAAAAAAAAATATAAGCATTAAAATATAAATAATAAATTTAGGTCCAATATATGAAAATGAAGTTTTAATGGCTGACAGACGCGTTAGGTTTGGTTAGGTAGAATAGTAAAGACCTGCCACCCGGGGGTAGGGTAGATAGAAAGATCGTACATGTGCATGTTAGTTGTTATAAATCGGAGCATTTTGAACGCTCTCAGGGGTGAAAATCAGATATTTCTACTTAATATCACATAAACTTAGGCAAAGGAGTTGAATATAAAACTTCATTTGCCTCAGAGCGACTTGGAAAACATGAAGCTTTGACTGCAGCCCTGAAGATCAACTTCATTTGCCTTAGATTGACTGCGAAAACACGAGATAGCTGATGTTTGCATCATTGTCTTCGGCGCAATCGTAAAAAGTAAGGCGATGGCCCACGTATTCCTGCACAGTTCTTGAATTCTTCCTTTTACATTGTGACCATAGGCAGCTTGCAACCTTTCAATGACTGCGGTTGACGCATAGCAAATTTGTGGACCCAATTATGAACATTTCGTACTTCCTTAGGAGACTTCTCTGCCAATCTCATAAGCGATCTCGTTTCCTCCGAGTAAGGTATAAACGGGAACCCACAAGGAGAAAGCACTTAGCAGATGTCTCGAAGCCAACCAGTATAACCTTTTTCTATAGCGTAGATATCCGCTTGCCTTCCCGCGTCAAATATTTGGTATGGAGCTGATTTTGATCCCGCGTGATAGGCATCGACTGAAATTAGTATAACCTCAGTGTAACTACCGACCAGAGAAGAGGATTCTTGTGAACAAGTTCGTATATCTGGCATGTCACTTTCATTGCAGAAAGTGATTACTTCTTTTTTGGCCTTCACATTTTCTTGAATGACCCAAAGGATCCGGTTCCCGAAGAATTGGGGCTTATAACAGAAGACGCTAGTTATGGAACATATTGGATATATGTTTAGAAAAGGCCCTTCCACACCCGTTGCACCCAAGACAATAAAATGTTTTTTTTTTTCATTCTTTTGAATAAAGTAGTATTTGTCTTTCTCCTGCAACTGGTTATTCCACTTCTGATTTTTAATGTTGTTCATTGATGCTTTGACGTCGAGATATTATATATAAGATAATAGAATACTAAAAATATAAACATACCTGCCATTCGTCACCATCTTCATTTTCCGATACTTCATTTCGCCCGTTTTGTTCAGCATTTGGTTTGGCAACTAATTTAATTACCTATCAAAAGAAACCCAAAAAAGCTTAGCTGTCGAAAATTAATTAAAAACTGATTTCCATGCTCACCTCCAGCATTTCATCATTGAGTTTGTTGAGTACATAGCTTAAAAATTCTTCAGCATCTTCCTGTCGTCCCTCCACATACTCCCCACGGCTATCAACCCATAAACGATATATCTCGCTAGGCTCAAATGCAGAATCACATTGCAACTCGCTACTTAGTTCATCTTTGCCTTTGGCGCCCTTATTTGTGCGCAGTCGCATGCCAGATGGTAGCGTAGAAAATTGCGCCACAAACGAAATGCTAATCGTAATACATGAAAAGTGTTAAAATTAAATAAAAATTATACAAATGGGTGGTACGAAATGTTTAATCTTTTAATTGTACGTCTCAGTTTCCGCTGAAAAGTTCGCAAAATAGCGCCGTTTTGCACTTTGCGTTAAAAAGACAGCAACAAAATGCCGGCAACAGCAGCGCTCCACCAAAACGGTTTCACACGCTGTCGCATAGCAATTCGCTTATGATTACTCTACCATAAATGTAACGCGATCGCATACAATCGTGAAAGGAATGCAACCGCTGACTGTTTATGGCATAAGAACAATTTATTTAATATCTTTGTATATGGGGAATTTCATGCCAAATCGACCAATGGATAAAATAGACCAATTTTGTTTTGAACAATGAAAACTTTTTTCGTTAGTGGAAGATCGCCTCTTTTCGCTCCTGCATCAAAGAAGTCCCCACGGAAATTTTTTTTTTTTTGAAATCCGTTTACTTTCAGAACATGCTTGATTTACAAATCTTCGAAGGCCGGCATTCTGCAATCATTGGCTGATAGAGTATTCGCCCACAAATTAGAACCTTCAGTAATAAAAATGTAAAACCCTAATTTCTGAGTTTTTTTTTTTTTGCAAAATAGATATAAATAAATTTTTTTTAGATTTTAATTTTAAGTGCGAAATAAGTATTTCATAGCATTATTCTGTCTCTTACATATTAGACAATTATAAAAAATTTGTATCATTAAACGATCTTTCACTTTTTTCTGATTTTTTTTTTTTTTCTTGTAAAATGCGTTTGTATGTTTAATCTCAACGAAATTGCAATATGACTGAATTTTTAAATTTTTCTAATAAACAAAAAATAATTATAAAATAAAAATTTGTATTTAACAGTGTTAATCCCACGAGTTCTTAAAAATTTTGGAAAAATTATAATATTTAATCTTCATAAATTTGTTTTAATTAAGTTGTTTGATTGATTAAGTGCGATTTGACCGAAAGAGGTTTCTTCAACATTGGTTAATTTTTTGGCAAGGAATACTCCATAACTTATTTAATAAATAATAACACAATACACGGCTGTCACTTACAGCGCATTAACAGTGGGGGTGCGCACTTCGGATAGCGCCGCTGCCTGCTTAGGTATGGAGCGTATCAAATTATAGAATGGAGCACAACCTAACAGCGCTTGTAAAATTGAATTGATGTAGCAATAATTGGATGGATTGGTTAAACCACGTGGACGTAAACTAACTGTGGACAAATCTATCTTTGCTTTTGTTAAGAAGTCCGCAAACTTTAATGTATATTCATCCAAATTGGCACGTGCTATTGGTGTCAGTGCTTCAGTTTTGTTTGCCAGCTTTGATGTTGCTTGTGTAGCTGGTGGTATGCCCTGCGCTGATGCAGCCGAATAAGACATGCCGCCTGGCAACACTACTCGTGGTGCAGCATTCACAGGCGCAGGTACAACGCATTCATAGGGTGCTACTTTGGCAATGGGTTTCTTCGAGGAGAATGGTGGCGGTAACGCTGGTGAGGAACTACTATTTTGATTGCTGTTCGCATTGTTGCTGTTACTATTGCTGCTGTTGCTACCAATGCTAGATTGATTTGTGGTTTGTGCAGCGCTTATGGACGTTGTGTTGGCGCTGGTTGTAGTTGATGAGTTGGCGGTATCATTGAATAAGCTGGCCCACGATTGTGTGCTTAATGTTGTTGTATTTGTATTGGACGTAATTGGTGGCGCCAAATTCATTATTGGAGCTGTGACAGTTGCCGGTGGTGCTGCAGTAGCTGGGGCGGCGGCGGCGGCGGCCGCTGCCTTTTTGCTACTAGTAAAGCCGGGGTATTGTTTGCTATCCCCGACCAATGCATGTTGCTGTTGGCCTGATTGTGTAGCATTTTGCTGTTGTTGCTGCGAATTGTGTGGGTGTTGCTGTTGTTGTTGGTGATGGTGGTGTTGTGCGAAATGTTGCGGTGCCGCTGTTGTACTTGCCGTTGAGGTAGCAGCTGCTCCTGTTGGTGGTGCGCTATTCATGTTTGCATTATTCGCCGCACTGTGACCATTATTGGCATACTGATTGTAATTGTTTTCTGAACCATTGTTCGCATTTGCGTATTTTGGATTTTCGGCTTGACTATGACGGCGTTCGCCACCTAATTGTGGTGGTCCATTGTTGCCTACAGGCGATGAGGGCATTTTCATGCCACTATAATTGCGCATTTGTGGCGCTTGATTGTAATGACCACCATGTTGTTGTTGTTGTTGCTGCTGATGTTGCTGTTGTTGTTGCTGTTGTTGTTGGTGCGGTTGTTGTTGATGGTAGTGCGATTGCTGTTGATAGTGGTGTTGATGATTGCTAAAGGTTTTCGTCGAATGGTTATAGGATCTATTTTGGGTATTGTTATTGTTATTGCTTGGCGTTGCGGTAACGGCAACAGAAGCAGTTGACTTTTTGGTGGAATTGGTCCATGACATAGTTTTTGTAGTTTGGATGGCTGAATCACTGTTGTTGCTATTATTGCTGTTGTTATTTCCTGAGGTATATGATGGATTATTATAATCGTACTTCCGACGTGATTGATTGTTGTTATAATTTTGTTGAGACCTGCGCCCTTCATACTGATAACCATGATTTTGTTGATGATGATATTGTTGGTTATGTGGCTGCGACTGCTGTGGATGTTGTTGTTGTTGCTCGTAGCGATTGTAGGACTGCTGTTGATGCTTTGGATTATGCTGTGCCTGCTGTTGATGATGTTGTTGTTGTGGTGGCGATTGATGTTGTGGCGGATGTTGCTGTTGTGGTGGCGATTGATGCTGTTGTGGTGGCGATTGAAGTTGTTGTGGTGGATGTTGCTGCTGTGGTGGCGATTGATGTTGTTGTGGTGGATGTTGCTGTTGTGGTGGCAATTGAAGTTGTTGTGGTTGCGGTTGATGTTGCTGTTGTGGGGGCGATTGAAGTTGTTGTTGTGGTTGCCGCTGCAGCTGTGAATGCTGTTGCTGTGGTTGTTCTTGCTCCACGCGCTGCTGTTCGCGTTGCTGATGATGATATTTCTGTAATGGCGGCGAGGTTTGAATTTGTTGTTGCTGCGTTGACACGCTAACAACATTGGGCACAGCTGGAACTGGTGCCGTCGCCGCTATAGGTGCTGGTGCTGGTGCTGGTGCAGCTGTTGTTGATGCAATCTGTGGAGATTCTACTGCTGACACAGTTGGTGTTTGATACTGCGGCTCTTGCTGCTGTTGTTGAGGTTGAGGTATCACTGCCGCTGTCACCACTACAGGTGCAGGAGTGAAGATGGGTGTGGGAGTCGGAACAAGCTCTTCTTCGGCCAGCACTTCCACCGCCTCGACCTCATCTACTTTTGGCACATTTTCTTTCAATTCATTTGGATCGGTTATCACTAGCGCGTGCTTTCTTTTATATACAACTTTATTGGGTGCAGCGACGACGACAGCCGCTGGCAAATCAACAGAATTTTGCAAATGATATTGTACTAATTGTGGTGGATAATATTGCTGTTGTTGTTGGTTTTGCTGTTGCAGTTGTTCCTTTAGCGTCAGCTGTTGGTGCTGTAGTAATGGCTGCGCTAATGGGATTTGTTGTTGGTAGTGATAATCTTGCTCAATATTTTCTGTACTCTGTTGAGAATGAATCTCACTTAAATTGCTCATTGAATCGACAGCTTGCAAATCGGAATACTCGTCGGCAGAGCCGTTATCAAGAATGACATGTTCGCTCTCTGGAAGAAAGAAAGGGAAATTATGAAAAATTAGAATTGGAATAAAATAAATAAATAACCAGAAGATATCGACAATTATATGGAATATCACCCTATCTTGGCTCCATTCAGATAAGTATAGACTTCAATATATTCAATATATCAAAGTGAAATAACATAATTAAAAAAAAATGTTTAGGTTAAACGGTTTTATTGAAAATAATACTTACATTAAGTACTAATAATACTAGAAGAAAGAAAATAATTAGGTAGGTCCTAGGTACTAGTCACCACACTCCTCATCAATCTAGGGCGTTGATAATTAAATAAAAGCGTTGGACGCGTCAAATTTGTATTGATAGTCATATTTAAGACCAACTGAAACTTAATCAGGTATGCTACGCCTCACATTTTTAGAAATTTCACGCGCCCCACGTACCTAGGACCTTTTTAATTCAATAAAACCGTTTAACTTACAATTTTTTTTTTTTAATATCTTTTTTTCAAGTTTTTAGTCTTTATTTAATTGCCTATTATTTCTCATTATATTTAGTTCATTTAGTGACTCATTATTACAAGGACTCTTTTCTGACTATTTGTTACAATCTAAGTCTTCAATACATAATCCTTGCAAAGACTTTACTCGACTCTGCGCCACGTATGCTTGTCCCTCCTCCAACTCCAAAATATTTTGATGTCACTTCTACTGGACTGTGTGCAATATTTGTTCAAAGAGCCAAATCGGACAAACAAGTACGAGTTTTTTTTAATATCTCAATTTTTGCGACACCTAGCGTGAATTTTTTTACTAAAGCGGTTTCTATTTCTGTACGTCAAATATGATTTCCAATCATGAGAGAAATCGGACCAGAAATACGATTTTTGTGAATATCTCGATCCATGCGCCACCTAGCGGCGGAAATCGATTTTTTCCATAGGTCGCTTTCTATTCTTGTAAATATGAGCGAAATCGGACCGCAAATACGATTTTTGTGAATATCCCGATCCTTGCGCCACCTAGCGGCGATTTTTTTCTTATTATTGCATTGTCCTCGGGTTCTGAACTATATTCCAAGTTTCAAGCTTGTAGCTTATCGGGAAGTTACTTAAATTTTATTTACAAAATTCGCGCTGGCCGGCCGGCCGTGCAGCCTGTCAAGTCAACCTAAATAAAACCGTTTATAAAGAGTGAAAATGGAAATTCATGTAGCCATGAGCTTAGGAAGTTCGCTACCACCACTGTTCACGTACATATTGTCATTACTCAATACGACAGCAGCGTTGACTTTAAAATAAGTTTTTCTATCACTACAAAAAGTGTTAAAACTGCACTTAATTTATTTGCGTCTACACACGTCTACTTTTTATACTCAGCGTGCTTTGTACACAAAGTATATTAACTTTGATTGGATAACGGTTGGTTGCACAGGTATAAAGGAATCGAGATAGATATAGACTTCCATATATCAAAATCATCAGTATCGAAAAAAAAATTTGATTGTTCGTCCGTCCGTCTGTCCGTTAAAACTCAAGTTGAGTAAATATTGAGATATCTTCACCAAATATGGTACACGAGCTTATCTGGACCCAGCATAAATTGGTATTGGAAATGACCACGCCCACTTTTATATATATAACATTTTGGAAAACACAAAAAACCTGATTATTTAGTAAATAATACACCTAGAATGTTGAAATTTGACGTGTGGACTGATATTGAGACTCTTGATAAAAATTTGAAAAAAAATAATTTGAATGGGCGTGGCACCGCCTCAATTTTACAAATATTATTAATAATTGTTTTTGTTTTTCGAATCGAACCTTGAATCAAATATTATTAATCATAAATCAAAAATCGTTAAACCTATCGTAACAAAATTGGGCAGAGAGGTTACCTTTACTGTAAGGAATGCTTTGAAGAAAAATTAACGAAATCGGTTAAGGAACACGCCCACTTTTACATAAAAGATTTTTAAAAGGGTCATGGACGAATAAAATAAGCTATATCTTTGCAAAAAAGAGCTTTATAACAATGGTATTTCATTTCCCAAGTGGATTTATAACAATAAATAGGAAAAACTTCAAATTTAAAAAATGGCGTGGCACCGCCCCTTTTATGACTAAGCAATTTTCTATGTTTCGGGAGCCATAACTCGAAGAAAAATCAACGGATCGTAATAAAATTGGGTACACATATTTTCCCTATAGCAGGAAATATTTCTACAAAAAATGGACGAGATCGGTTAAATACCACGCCCACTTTTATATAAAAGATTTTTAAAAGGGCCGTGGACACAAATAATAATTTATATCATAGCGAAAAAGAGCTTTGTATCAATAGAATTTTACTTTCTAAATTGAATTATAAAATTAAATTGGAAAACATTTAAATTTGAAAAAATGGGTGTGGCACCGCCCCTTTTTTGTCTAAGCAATTTTCAATGTTTCGGGAGCCATAACTCGAAGAAATATATACATATCGTAACAAAATTGGGTACACATATTTTCCTTATAGCAGAAAATATTTTTGTAAAAATGGACGGGATCGGTTAAAGACCACGGCAACTTAGATATAAAATAACAAGTTTAAAAGGTTTAAAAGGGTCGTAGACTAGAATAATAACCTATACCCTAGCAAAAAATAGTTTTGAAAAATGATATTTCACTTATGAAGTTGTATTGTAAGAGGAAATGGGGAGACATTCTTTTTTAAACGGGCGATGCCATGTGTTATGTAGAAATGTAATTTATCTGAAATGAAATGTGCAATTGAAGCTCACGCTGGGTATATAATGTGCGGTTACACCCGAACTTAGAAACCTTTACTTGGTACTTTTAAAATATAATTATTAATAACAAGAAATGGAATAAAAAAAAACTATTTTTAAAAATGGTGGTGATATTTTATTTGAGCATAAGTTGGAAAAAAGTCTGGCTATCGTGAAAAAACTCGGCACTCTTATTACCCTTATAAAGAGGAATATTTCCAACAAAAGTGGGCAAAATCGCTAACTTTTGATAACACTTTGTGTCAAAAAACTGAAGTTAAATAAACTATGCAATTAATGCTCTCAGCTGAGTATTTAATTTTCAGTTACACCCAAACTTAGACACCCTTAATTGTTTTTATTCTCTTTTACCTAACATACTCGTAACTTCGCAAAAATTGCAAATTAAAAGGAATGTTCGCGATTCTACTTTACATGTACACATAAATCTAATTACATTGCAGCTAATAAGGGCTATTGGCAGTAAATTATGTGTTTAGTTCCACAACACCCAATATGCTGCCTGCTGCAATTGCATTCAAATCGAGCTTTAGTTGCTATTGTAATAAACACTACTGTACACACCAACCATTGCTCAGCGGAAGTTTATATCTCTTAACACATTTTTCTCTCAACACATGTAACTTTGTTTTAAAAATATTGATAAAAAAATTATTTTATTTCTATACATTTTGACTGTGACCTCCAATTTGTGCATATTCAAAAACTGGAACTGCGCTCAACTCCCTTTTTTTTACTCAATGCAGTCGAATTTATCTAGACAACAATTCGGTCACGATCAACTCACAGTCGATAGCAATTAAATTCAATTGACGTTGAAAATGAGTCGTTTAAAAGTGTAAAATGATCTAGATTTTAGCATATGCATACGAATTTTAGTAACGTGAAAATTTTTCAGCGCCACAACTTAATGGAATCTGTTTAAATTATAAGGGGAAGAAGAAGCGTATTGGCAAAGTAGAATTACTGAATGACAATAGATGAATGAGAAATAAAGCATAACGAAATCCAAATCAAAGTGTTTGTAAACAACAAATTAAGGAATTTTTCACAGTCATGCAGTTGATATTTTAGTTTTCGAATCACAAGATTTGTTTGTTGTAGAAGTTTATTACTTGAACGTGTCAACACCAGATGCCATTAATAGAATATTAAATTTATGGAAAATATCTTGCCATATTTATTTAGACCGGTTAATTTAGAGCTAGCAAATTGCGAGCTAACGAAACTGTTATTAAAGGCACATATATGAAAGAAAATTGTGAAATTAATTGAATAAAATAAATAAATATAAGGCGCGATAGCCTCCGAAGAGATTTTAGGCTGAGCTTCTCTTCCAATTTGCGTCGTGCTCCTTTTAATTTTTCCTACAAATTGGGGGGACAGGACCTACATGTTTTATGCCGACTCCGAATGGCATCTGCAAGGCAGATGAGTTTTCACTGAGAACTTTTCATGGCAGAAATACACTCTGGAGTGCTTACCAAACACTGCCGAGGAGCGACCCCTGCTTGAAAACATTTTCTTCTAATTGAAAAAACTTGTTTCTAAAATTTTGATGTTGCTTTTCCCGGGGCGTGATTCCAGGATCGTCGGTGTGGATGTCGGAGCACGCTATCATCACACCACGGCGGCCGTAGTTAACAGTTAGAATTATACAAGTATGCACATTAGATTAGATCATTCCAGACAAAAGAAAAAGTGCTTCTTAATGGAATATACGAAAAATATTAAGCAATCCCTTATTACATTTATGTAAAATAGCTGAAATGTTAATAATAAAAAAAGCAGTAAGTTACAGTGAAGTCGCCAAAGCGTGTTTATAAGCAATTTTGAACTCAGGCATGTTTGCAGGTTATGACCGCGAATGCTGCCGGGCGCGTCAGTGCAAACTATCGAGGGTGGAATTTAAACACAAATCTGTACCAAATACGACTTTTTGACTACCGAGTTTTACCTCTTTAAATCAACAAGTTAATACTCGTCATCTCTCTAATGGGAGCCTGAAGATTTCCTTTTATTACCCTAGATCGTAAAACTATTGTCCGTACACTGGTATTGTGGTTGTTTTCTTGAGGTGTTGTTGCAATTTTCTTGTTTCTCTTGTTGTTTTTGTCATTGTTTGTTAAATGGCTTTGTTGTTGTTTTGCTGTTCATCTTGTTTTGTTGTTACTTGATTCTGTTTTGTTTTTTGTTGTTGTGGTTGTTTTCGAGTCGGTTGTTGATTTGATTTTGTTGATAATGTTTATGGCTGTTGTTGTTTTATTGTTGTGTATTAATGATCGTTGTTGTTTTATAGGCATGGTTTATTGATCGATATTCGAACGATTTTTGGACCTATACGCTTTGGCGATGGCGAGTACCGAAAAATATTTAATGATGAGCTTTACGCAGCCATCGACATAATCCAGCGAATTAAAACGTAGCGGCTACGCTGGCTAGGCCATGTTATGCGAATGTGAGATGACGCTCCGGCTAAGAAAGTGGTTTTTATCGGAACCCGCCTATGGAAGCAAAGGAAGAGGGCGGCCCCCACTCCGCTGAAAGGACCAGGCGGAAAACGATTTAAGCTCCTTTGGTGTGACCAATGGGCGCCAGAGAGCGGAGCGAAAAAGTGACTGAGGCACCTTGTTGGACGGCCATAACCACTTAGAAGTTTAAGCGGCAATTAAGTAAGTTAGTAAATTTTATTGTTTTCAATAATGATTTCTGGGGGAACTATTGTTCTGTAAGTGGTGAATTTGTTCAAATGCATGGTTTAACTTCGTTTCAACGAACAAGAATTACAAGGAGGGAAAGTTTTTGAAACTATTTTCAAACTTTTGTGTTACTTTAGTAATAAAATGTGCGGAAAAGGCCAAACTCGATATATCTTCACGTTGGAAATCGAAAGAAAAGAAAAAAGGGGAAATGGAAAAGAAAAAGTATCAAAAGGGAATAAGAGGAAATGAAAAGTAAAAGCAAGAATAAGTGTGATGCTCTGATGAAAACTAGAACGGAGAGTAAGAATAGCATTCGGACAAAATTGGGAGTAATAGAGATTGTTTATAAGAGCAGGAAAAGTAAGAGGAAAAGCGGCAAGATTTACGGAAGAATGAAAAGGATTTGGAAACGGAGTGGGAGAGGAGTGGGATAGGAGTGGGAGAGGAAATAAGCGTACTATTTAAAATAAAGATCTTATACAATAACCTGGGTCGATTTGTATGGACAAAAATTAACCGATATCGCGCCATCGATTTTTCGATAGGATTTGGGCTCAGGAAAAAAAGTTCCACTACGTATACCCAAAAAAAAAATGTTCGAGCCTGCAAAAAAAAATTACGAAAGGGTAAATTTTTCGACCAAAACACTCCCCAAAACCCAAAAAATATTTTTTTTTCTTCAAAAAAAACTGTTGTAAAAACGTTGGCGATAACAGTTTTTTGAAAAAATTATTTTTTGGGTTTTGGGGAGTGTTTTGGTCGAAAAATTTACTCTTTCGTCATTTTTTTTTTGCAGGCTCGAAAATAATTTTTTTGGGTATGCGTAGTGGAACTTTTTTTCCTGAGCCCAAATCCTATCGAAAAATCGATGGCGCTATATCAGTTAATAAATCGACCCAGTCTATTATACAAGCTCTAATTTTTTTAAATATCGTTAATATAAAACCTCTGTCGTTTATATTTGTACACCATTCGCCTCTTCTTGCTTAATGAGCCCCACTCTTGACGCTAGGCTTACATACGTAGGTTAATGTTGGGTATAGGGACCGTGTACCGTCAATCCCTAGTTTTCGTATTGCAAGCCTGTCAGATACTCATCTGCAACTTCCAGTTATGAAGTTACGCCCGTGGGTTTTAACAATCGACGTGGACATTTTTTTTTTTTTTTTGTTTTTTTGTAAAATACACAACCTAGGTTAAAATATAAATAGAATCTAAGTTTGTAACTTTTATATGCTGGCTACTCTTAATCTTATACCACATCAACATTAAAATATATGTACCTGAGTACATAAAATAATTTACAATAGCTCCATCTTATCAAACTTGATAACTACCATAAAAAGTACCTCCAAATATTTTGCGTCATGTGCCACTTAAAATCATAAATACTTCAGAACATAAAGGTTTATGATGATAAGGCAATAAATTTAAATGGCAAGCAAAGTCTTGCGACATCCACCACCATTCACTAGGCGACTAAAATCATTTAAAGTGTTCCGACAATTGACTGTAACTTCAAATGAAGCGTATCGAACAGACTCTTAATTATTATTTTATTTAGAGCAATAACAAAAGATTACATAAGATACTTTGTACTCTTTACTGTGAGTTTTATTTAATGGTATGCTAAATAATCATGTACACATTTGCAATAAAGTATATACCCTCCATAAATGGCGGCTGGAAGGGAATTCGTCTGAGATTAATCGCAGGGTATTATGTGACTAATTACATTATTGGTTAATTCATATGATACTAGAGTTCGCCCAGTGGTTGAAATTCAACCAATTCATTACTTTCCTTAGATTCCTTACTCCTCCCTCCCTTCCTTTCCTTACCTTCCCTTTCCTGTCCTTTGCTTTCCTTTCTTTCCTTTTCTTTCCTTTATTTTCTTTTTTTCTTTTCCACTTCAGTCTTGACCATTTTTTATATTTTTTTTATTTGTATGTTTTTTTTTTTGTTTTTTTATTTTTTTTTATTAGCTAACAAAGTATTACACCAGATTGGTGCAAACAACAAATCGAATAAGGACTTCAATACCTGAATATTTTGTTTTATTTTTGTCAACACTTTGAATATCAGCAACAAAAATTACACGTTTACTCATATTTGCTGACTTTCGCGCTATACCTCCAACAAAACAACTATATACACACTCTTCGTTCATTTGCTCGAGAGATCAAATCTGAGTTCGTTTGCATGAGGCCAGCACTCTTAGCGTGTTGACCTACAGTGCTCCTTGTGAAAACCTCTTGATGAATAAAAATTGTTAATACCCAAGAATTATAGTTTGGCCGTAAAAGGGACGCAAATTTTTCGACGTGCCTATTTATGGTTACCTATAGATACGATATAATCGTAAATGTCTATGCCAGAAAAATTTCTGTACCAGTTCTCACATACCACAAAACTATAAATTAGATCAATATGAAACGAAGTAGCCAGAGTAAGCGCAGTTCATTGGAGCGAATTTATTTATTGTTCGGTAGATATTTTCAGGCATAAGGGCACGAACGAAGAACGGCCATTCTGTCTTATGGTTTGTTTGCAACTAATCTGATCGTATTATTTCGCTCCCATGTAAGTAGTATGAAACACTAATATTCTCACTGTAAATTTTTTTAAGAGCATATTAAAACAAATCTAACAACCCAACTAATTTGGATAAATAAACAATATTAGGTGCCCAATAAAGCGTTGTCCGAAATGACTTTCCTTAGAGACTAGTCACACAATTTTGTGAAGGGCGTATGTTAGATAATAATATGAAGTACATATTATTGAAGGGGTTAGAGTCGAATGTGTGCTAATGTAAAAAAATAAAATATGATATAATGAGGAACAGAAGAAAATAACACAAATCTTGTTATTCCATTAAACTATATGGATGATGAAGTCAAAGTCTCAATCGTCTTAGAGATAATAGGACAATATGCATTTAAAAGTTGAATAAAGTGTGATGACCGCGATATTTATTTAGTTTAGTTTATTAAATAAATGTATTGAATAAGAACACGATAAAATTGCGAGTTCAATAAGTAAAACTATTAAATACAAATACGTACACTTATTATTCCTCTTAATTTCCTTATTTTTGTCCCCTTCCTTAACTTTTCAACCTTTTTCTCTTCTTCCATCCCACTCATTCTCTATATCTTTAACTGCCACTTCATTATCAACTTCTTCGCTTCTACTTCTCCCTTTTAATTTTCCTATTTGATCCTCTTTCTCGTCATCTTTCGTTTAATCTTGCTTTCGGCCTTTCCTTCTTTCGCGGTTCCCGACTTGCTGTCCTCGCTCACTCCTTTCTTTATATTGCACTTACCCTCCCTTACTCAATACCGTCGCGTGGTTCAGGTGCATTTGCCACTCCATTATTTTTCTTTTCAACATCTGTTAAACTCCTCTTCCTTCTCCTCTCCATGTTTCTTTATTTCATTATTTCACTTAGTCAATGGACTTAAATCCTTACAGACTATTATACAAACTAAAGTTAAGAGATAGTTATTTGAAAAATAATAAATAGTACTTAGAAAGCAGATTTTAACATATTTAGCAGTTTCGCTTTTGGAGCAGAAAAGTCTAGATTTACAACAGTACTGATAGAGTTAAACTCACGGAGAGCACGAGCAATTGGAGCATTACTGGAATAGTGGGTTTTAAAATTGTCACAATAAAATGTATAAAAACCGCGAAGACACCTCCGAGGAATATTAAATCGAATCCTATCCAATAAATATGGACAGTCAACGGACCCATTAATAATATCATACGTAAATGACAAGCAGAGTATTGATCTGCGATTATCTAAAGACTTAAGGCTTGCCCGCCTCCACCTTTTGTTATTTTCAGCAGCACTTAGTTTTCCACCACATTTTCTTCTCATTCCACTTTTCTTATCGTCGTTCTTCCTTCTTATTCTCCCTATCCTTTTTTTTGCTATAAGTGACGCCAAATGGGGGTACCAAGGGAGGTCAAGTCTTCCCCCACCTGCCTTCCCAACTCAGTGAAAGTCTCCCCCTTCCTCCGCTTCCGATGGTCTTCATTCATTCGCAAAACATAACCTAGCCAGCGAAGCCTTTGGGCTTATATTCGCTACACTTTCCTTATTTCTGTGTAAAACTCATGCAACTCATGATGATTCCAAGCTATACATCAGGACAGGTATTATGAGTCTCGAATTTATATCCGTCAACAATACCTTGACTGTCAAGTCGTGAATGCGCCGGTGCTTTCTTGGATCACAGCAAGTACTTCGTCTTGTCCTCATTGACCGTAAGACCCACTTGATTGCCTCTTAATCTAATCCGGAGAAGACAGAACTCATGGCTCTTGTTATAATGCCAATAATATCATACCTTGCCGAAATTTCATACCTACTACTTAATTTTTTAAAATACTGGGTATATGTAAATCCACTACAAATATTGGGCTACTTACATATATATGCTTACTTAAATATTTTTATACTCAGCGTGCTTTGCACACAGAGTATATTAACTTTGATTGGATAACGGTTGGTTGTACAGGTATAAAGGAATCGAGATAGATATATACTTCCATATATCAAAATCATCAGTATCGAAAAAAAAATTTGATTGAGCCATGTCCGTCCGTCCGTCCGTCCGTCTGTCCGTTAACACGATAACTTCAGTAAATATTGAGATATCTTCACCAAACTTGGTACACGAGCTTATCTGGACCCAGAGTAGATTGGTATTGAAAATGAGCGAAATCGGATGATAACCACGCCCACTTTTTATATATATATAACATTTTGGAAAACACAAGACCTGATTATTTAGTAAATAATACACCTAGAATGTTGAAATTTGACGTGTGGACTGATATTGACTCTTGAAAAAAATTTGGAAAAATTTTTTTAAATGGGCGTGGCACCACCCACTTGTGGTAAAATCAATTTTACAAATATTATTAATCATAAATCAAAAACCGTTAAACCTATCTTAACAAAATTCGGTAGAGGTTGCCTTTACTATAAGGAATGCTTTGAAAAAAAAATTTACTAAATCGGTTAGTGACCACGCCCACCTTTATATAAAATTTTTTTAAAAGGGTCGTGGACAAATAAAATAAGCTATATCTTTGCAAAAAAGAGCTTTATATCAATGGTATTTCATTTCCCAAGTGGATTTATAACAAGAAATAGGAAAAACCTCAAATTTTAAAGTATGGGCGTGGCACCGCCCCTTTTATGACTAAGCAATTTTCTATGTTTCGGGAGCCATAACTCGAAGAAAAATTAACGGATCGTAATAAAATTGGGTACACAAATTTTCCCTATAGCAGGAAATATTTCTAGAAAAAATGGCCGAGATCGGTTAAAGACCACGGCAACTTAGATATAAAACAAGTTTAAGATGGAATAATAAAATTCAACTTAGCAAAAAATAGTTTTGAATCAATGATATTTCACTTATGAAGTTTTATTGTAAGAGGAAATGGGGAGACATTTTTTTTTTAAACGGTCGGTGCAACGTTTTATGTACAAACGTAATTTATCTGAAATGAAATGTACAATTAAACTTAGACACCTTTACTTGTTTATATTGCTAACGATAGTCTTGGGTTCATAGACTTCTATGTACCTAGTAGAACGTTAATTTCATTTTATCGTGAATTTAGCCGTGTTTTTTTATACACGCGTATACGTTTACGTTTGCGCGTGAAAAAAAACGCCTATCCTCGCTTAGATAATGCTTAGGAGGCCCATCTAACGGCAGTGGTTAAATAACTAGCTACAGCCGCAGGGTGTACCTAAAAGCGGAGACACAACCCTCTGATGGCCATAGGGTATAACATATAGCTAAATCAGTTGCGATGAATTGTGAACACACATAGAATACATAGAATTAGAGTAGAGGGTGAAACAAAAACACATATTTCAGTTACATCTGAGTATAATGCGTATTGAAATTTAGTAGTACACATTTTATGCGCAGCAATTTCAGAGGTGTATTTAAAGTTTGACGCTTAGCAGTCCATATAAAGTTTAAGCGTATAGACGTTTACGTGTAAAAAAAAACACGGCTATTGTCAAATATAATTATTAATATTTTGCCCCCATTATTAGGGCTTTTTCTAGTTTAACAAAATCTGTATTAATCTGAATCCCGACTTTGCGATGCCTAGATCCTTAATTTTAGCTGGGATTTCATCGCACTCACTTTAGTTTTACTTTCCATTAGATACTTAGTTGTAGGTATAACAAAACTTTTGTAAGCCAGTCTGTAAGTTGTTTTGTAACCATAGACTCAGTTAAATGAAATGAAAACGTAACAGACTTGGAGTTCGAACGCATTGAAGAGATTGTTGGCCTGGAAGAGTGGTATCGTCTTCTTAGGTCGTTGGCTGAAATGAAAGGTTGATGTTGTTGTTGTAGCAATAAGGACTTTCATTTCTATAAAGACTACAACAACAACACCCTTCAACTTCAGCTAACGACCTAAGCGGGTGGTGCTACGCCTCCAGGCCATGAAAGGTATACAATAGCCTAAGTTGGTTCAAATTAAAGAAGCTTACCAAATTTGATCACAATCGGTTAATAGTTTTTTTAAATATATATTTTGAAGAAAAAAATAGAATATAAGTCAGTCTTTCACAGAAGTCGTTTGCACGACCGTAGACATGCCGCCGTGATCATCGGCAATCATAGCTTCAAAACTTGGATGTTTGCAATCTGCAAGTGTACAATATCTACTAGGTCCAGAGAAGGATCTGATCACTAAAATGGGAAAACAGCTGAAGGAAGCCACTCTTGATGTTACCGCCAATTAGTTAGCGTTAGTAGGGGCTCCTACTCAGTTCATTCTAGAACATAGCAATAGATACAATATATAATTGTCACATGAAGGATTTACCAATTAATTGTTGCTAAATAGTTATAAATAAACTTGGAAATAATACAAGCAGTTTAATCATGAAAGCAAAACTGCATATTAACATAAACAATGTCATCCACAAATATTTAAGCATCCAATGGAACATAAAAAACATGTACATAACTATATACATATGTATGTTTGTAATATGACGCCTATTCTACGCTAATGTCTTGCCTCATATTTGTCTCCTCTAACTACGCGCCATGTTCCATGTAGGTTATTAAATATTTTGTTTTTATTTGACTAGGCAAATTATTATTGAGTCAATTACACGTATTGATGGAATGGCGTATTGACAAATAACTAGTCCACGATATCAGTAGGTGGCTGCGAATATGGGTTTTTATCAATAATGCAACGTTCGACAAGATCGTAATTGAAATTACTCACTAACATTGTAATTATTTGTACATAGCACATTGTAGATAGAGATAAATATATGTAAGCACAAATGATATTTATATATGAACAAGATAAGCGATTATTGTCAAAGCAACTGCTATGCATATACATATCTGTGGAGTTTTGACAAAACAACTTATCTCAAGATAGGAAATATTTTAGATATTAATTGCTTGTAATTTTGTCAATTAGTATGCATATTTTGGTCTTACTGGTTTATTTCTATGATGTTTAGTTAGAAAGTTACAGTATCCGAAAAATCAACTTAACTGATTTTTTTTTCCAAACTGCGTCGGTGAAAACAACTTTTCTCAGTTAAGTCGAAAAATTCAAAAAACTTCAAATAATTGTAATCATTGTAGTTTTTCAATAACAACTTATTTCGATTTAAGGCGGCCATGTAAATAAAAATCGTATTTCACAAAGCAATCTTTTTCCAAATAAATTGTTATGTCAAATTACAATTAATTTTTTTGGCAACTTATATTGAAATAGTTTGTTTTGTGAACTTAGTATCGGGGTAATTTTGAAAAAACAAGACGTCTTACTTTGAAATACGTGCTTTTGTAAAAGTGAAAAGAGTGTTCAATATATTTTTATCTATAAAAAGGTGCTTTTGCCAAGTGCTGTATTGAAAAAATTTCAAAAATAAGTGATTTCGGTTACAATAAAACCATTAAAACTAAATATGCAAAGGGGACGCCAGATGGCAGATATGGCTAGGAAAGTGTCTAAAAATACAAATCTAGTTAATTTATCAGAACCAAGTGTGTCAAAGCCATATTTTCATTATGATGGATTAGTGTTAGAGCCGTAGTGGCTAATGAGACAATGACATCTTTTGATACTGGTGTTATTGATATACTAAATTCATATAACGTGCAAACAACAAAATACGAAAAACAGTGATAGTGATACAGAAAGTCCAGAATCTTGTGATAATGAAGATATTTTTTATGAGACAGATTTTCTTTACTCGGATTATGTACCATCTACTCTGTCGAATTTGAGTTCTACTTCGGAGAATATCGAAGACAGATCAGTAGTCGCAAGTTATAGTACCAATTGGGATCTACCCGAAGAAAATGATTCTCCCCAAGAATGAAGGAAATGAAAAAAATTAATAAGCAAAACAAAAATTTGGGTAAAGAGTACTATACTAATAAAAATAAAAAAAAATGCCAGCTAAATAAATTGAAGGGTTAAAAAAATGCCGCAGGAACTGTCACTTAAAACTAAACTTTGACCAGCAGAAAACCCTTTTTAAAAATTATTGGAGTTTGGGGGACTACACTAAACGCCGACAATTTGTATCAAGTTTAATTGAAGTTGAGGCGAAAAATTCTGAAACTTTTCGAAAATCAGCAAATCCTCGAGATCGCAAATATAACTATTTGTATCACTTTGAGATCAGTTCCGCAAGACATCGGGTATGTAAAATGTGTTTCTTAAAAATATTTGGGGAAACCGAACAAATGATCAAAACAGTAAACAAATACAAAGTTCAGCTGGAGTGTGGTGGACTTATTAAGGGAGATCGCCGCAGAAAACAAGCTCCATCACACAAACTCTCAATCGAAAAGCATAATGAAGTTTTGGAACACATAAGCAGCATACCAAAATATCAAAGTCATTATAGCCGTAGACACACCAACATGTACTTCCAAAGTGATCTCAATATTTCGAAGTTATACAATCTGTATGCGGAAAAATTTGATGATCCAGTTTCAAAATCGAAATATTGTGAAATTTTTCGTTCTTTGAATATCAAATTCAAAAAGCCGCAGCTTGATTTGTGCAACACTTGCGAGAAGTTTATGTTGAAAATACAAAATTCTTTGGACGCCGAAGAAAAATCTAGTCTTAAGTCACTACAAAAAGAGCATCACGACCAAGCAGACTTTGCCTATAGCTGTAAGAAAGCCGATAAGCAACTTTCTGTAGCCGACAAATCTGTCATGATGTTTTCAATGGATTTACAACAATGTTTGCCGACTCCATATATAAATGCATCAATGTTTTATGGGCATATAATTTCACATTGCATGAGGGATCTACGAACAAAGCCCATTGTTTCATTTGGAATGAGACAATCGCAAAGAGGGGATCAAATGATATAGGGTCGTGTATTTTTAAATGCCTTTCAACGGTTCCTCCAATGGTCAAATACATTATTTTACTCATGCTCTGGGCAAAATCGCAATGCCAATATCTGTGCAATGTTCCAAATGGTTTTAAAAAGCACAACTATTGAAACTATTGAACACAAATTTCTTGTAGTTGGTCACACCCATATGGAATGTGGCACAGTACATGCCCAAATCGAAAAACAGAAAAAAATTCTTCAGGATCTATCCAACATCCACATGATTGGGCAAACGTTATAGCAGCTGCGAACAAAAAGTATATCGTTCACGAACTAAAACAAAACGACTTCTTTGATTTTTCCGGCTTGTTAAAAAATAACTTTAATTGGAAAACAACAAATAGATCAGGTACACACGTACTTTATTTTATCAAAGTCTGGGTGAAAAATCATTTTAGGTCTGTTGGCGTTTCGAGAAGGTCCTATCTCAGTAATCTACTATACTATATCTGTATATATTTAAAGAACTTTATGAAGATTTTCTTAGCGCCCTATGCCAGTATTTTTTTAATAACACCTTATTTTTTTTAGCATAAGCTCAAAACATTATCCACTAAAATATGGGATTTATAGAAAAATTCTGAGATAGAGCGTTATTAAACATTTTTCTTAGATTTATCGTTTTCGAACTTGCAGAGAAGATAGATTGATAATACATTCAGACTTCGATAATATCTGTAAAACTATGCGAAGTCGTTTTACTTTTACAAATCTATTAAGCATTATCATATTATCATAAGTTATAGTAGAAAATATTTTCCCCGGGCTCACAAGTTGTCAAAAATGGAATAAGCAGCACACTGCAAAAATTTCTTTTTGAAATAGTCATAAAAAGAAGTTTTCAAACCCGGAGGCACCATTTTAAACTTTTGATGATATGTATAAATATATACTTCATTTATTCACTTTTAAATTATGTTTTCCCGCAGGCGAGAAATTCGAATGGAAAAAGATACGCTGGTTGCGGTATAAAAAGTCTACACCAGGCGTATTGCATTATAAGAATTCCTTTGACTGTAATGAAAGTTTCAAGGAGTTAAATATTAATCAAAGACGACGAAAAAATTTGGATTTTTCGTTAAATAATTGCTACGCAGGACCACTGGCTATTCCTTCCAGCAAGAAGAAAGGCTTGTTGGATGTGTTACCTTTTATAAATACAGACTTCCACTGTTACTACAAAAATTTTAAAGTTGAAGGCGATTGCGAAGTGGGAGTAGACTCAGATATTGATGAAATCGAAGAAAATGAATAACAAGATTTTAATAATAATAATAAAATTTAATATTTTAAATAAATGCATATGTAACTATTCATAAAAGTTATTGGATTTCCATAAAAATATACTATGTGTTTTTTACGTTTCACCTTATTTCACACTTGTTTGCTTGGCTAAGTCTTACAAAACAACCTATTTTAAAATAGGTGGAAATTTGTATCTATTTTATGTAGAAAATAGTTTTGACAAAACAACTTAATTGAAATAAGTATAAGTTTTACATAAAACAAGTAAGGAAGGCTAAGTTCGGGTGTAACCGAACATTACATACTCAGTTGAGAGCTGTGGAGACAAAGTAAGGGAAATCACCATGTTGTAAAAGGAACCTAGGGTAACCCTGGAATGTGTTTGTATGACATGAGTATCAAAAAAAAGGTATTAATGAGTATTTTAAAAGGGAGTGGGCCTTTGTTCTATGGGTGGACGCCTTTTCGGGATATCGCCATAAACGTGGACCAGGGGTGACTCTAGAATTGGTTTGTACGATATGGGTATCAAATAAAAGGTATTAATGAGTATTTTAAAAGGGAGTGGGCCTTTGTTCTATGGGTGGACGCCTTTTCGGGATATCGCCATAAACGTGGACCAGGGGTGACTCTAGAATTGGTTTGTACGATATGAGTATCAAATGAAAGGTGTTAATGAGTATTTTAAGAGGGCGCGGGCCTTAGTTCTTTCTATATGTGGACGCCTTTTCGAGATATCGCCATAAACGTGGACCAGGGGTGACTCTAGAATTGGTTTGTACGATATGGGTATCAAATAAAAGGTATTAATGAGTATTTTAAAAGAGCGTGGGCCTAAGTACTATAGATGGACGCCTTTTCGAGATATCGCCATAAAGATGGACCAGGAGTGACTCTAGAATTTGTTTGTACGATATGAGTATCAAAAAAAAGGTATTAATGAGTATTTTAAAAGGGAGTGGGCCTTTGTTCTATGGGTGGACGCCTTTTCGGGATATCGCCATAAACGTGGACCAGGGGTGACTCTAGAATGCGTTTGTACAATATGGGTATCAAATGAAAGGTGCTAATGAGTATTTTAAAAGGGTGTGGGCCTTAGTTCTATAGGTGGACGCCTTTTCGAGATATCGCCATAAAGGTGGACCAGGGGTGACTCTAGAATTTGTTTGTACGATATGGGTATCAAATGAAAGGTGTTAATGAGTATTTTAAAAGGGCGTGGGTCTTAGTTCTATAGGTGGACGCCTTTTCGAGATATCTCCATAAAGGTAGACCAGGGGTGACTCTAGAATTTGTTTTTACGATATGGGTATCAAATGAAAGGTGTTAATGAGTATTTTAAAAGCGAGTGGGCCTTAGTTCTATAGGTGGATGCCTTTCCGAGATATCGCCATAAAGGTGGGCCTGGGGTGACTCTAGAACTTTTGTGTACGATATGGGTATCAAATGAAAGGTGTTAATGAGTATTTTAAAAGGGTGTGGGCCTTAGTTCTATAGGTGGACGCCTTTTCGAGATATCGCCATAAAGGTGGACCAGGGGTGACTCTAGAATTTGTTTGTACGATATGGGTATCAAATGAAAGGTGTTAATGAGTACTTTAAAAGGGCGTGGGCCTTAGTTCTATAGGTGGATGCCTTTTCGAGATATCGACATAAAGGTGGACCAGGGGTGACTCTAGAATTTGTGTTTACGATATGGGTATCAAATGAAAGGTGTTAATGAGTATTTTAAAAAGGCGTGGGCCTTAGTTCTATAGGTGGACGCCTTTTCGAGATATCGACATAAAGGTGGACCAGGGGTGACTCTAGAATTTGTTTGTACGATATGGGTATCAAATGAAAGGTGTTAATGAGTATTTTAAAAAGGAGTGGGCCTTAGTTCCATATGTGAACGCCTTTTCGAGATATCGCCATAAACGTGGACCAGGGGGTGACCCTAGAATGTGTTTGTACGATATGGGTATCAAATTAAAGGTATTAATGAGGGTTTTAAAAGGGAGTGGCCCTTAGTTGTATATGTGAAGGCGTTTTCGAGATATCTACCAAAATGTGGACCAGGGTGATCCAGAACATCATCTGTAGGGTACCGCTAGTTTATTTATATATGTAATACCACGAACAGTTATCCTTCCAAGATTCCAAGGGCTTTTGCCCTGCAAAACTTTTTCATTTTCTTCTACTTAATATGGTCGGTGTCACACCCATTTTACCAAGTTTTTTTCTAAAGTTATATTTTGCGTCAATATACCAATACAATTACCATGTTTCATCCATTTTTTCGTATTTGGTATATAATTATGGCATTTTTCTCATTTTTCGTAATTTTCGATAATGAAAAAGTGGGCGTGGTCATAGTCGGATTTCGGCCATTTTTTATACCAATACAAAGTGAGTTCAGATAAGTACGTGAACTGAGTTTAGTAAAGATATATCGATTTTTGCTCAAGTTATCGTGTTAACGGCCGAGCGGAAGGACAGACGGTCGACTGTGTATAAAAACTGGGCGGAGTTTCAACCGATTTCGCCCTTTTTTACAGAAAACAGTTATCGTCCTAGAAGCTAAGCCTCTACCAAATTTCACAAGGATTGGTTAATTTTTGTTCGTCTTATGGCATTACAAGCATCCTAGACAAATTAAATGAAAATTTTTCTTTTATTTTTGTATTTTTTTGCACCATATTATTACTGGAGTTGAATGTTGGCATAATTTACTTATATGCTGTAAAGATATTAACTTTTCTTTTAAAATTTGAATTTAAAAAAAAATTTTTTTAAAAAGTGGGCGTGGTCGTTCTCCGATTTTGCTAATTTTTATTAAGCAGACATAAAGTAATAAGAGTAACGTTCCTGCCAAATTTCATCATGATATCTTCAACGACTGCCAAATTACAGCTTGCAAAACTTCTAAATTACCTTCATTTAAAAGTGGGCGGTGCCACGCCCATTGTCCAAAATTTTACTAGTTTTCTATTCTGCGTCATAAGCTCAACTCACCTACCAGGTTTCATCGCTTAATGCGTATTTGGTAATGAATTATCGCACTTTTTCGATTTTTCGAAATTTTCGATATCGAAAAAGTGGGCGTGGTTATTGTCCGATATCGTTCATTTTAAATAGCGATCTGAAATGAGTGCCCAGGAACCTACGTACCAAATTTCATCAAGATACCTCAAAATTTACTCAAGTTATCGTGTTAACGGACAGACGGACGGACGGACGGACGGACATGGCTCAATCGAATTTTTTTTCGATACTGATATATGGAAGTCTATATCTATCTCGATTCCTTTATACCTGTACAACCAACAGTTATGCAATCAAAGTTAATATACTCTGTGAGCTCTGCTCAACTGAGTATAAAAATGTTGACATAACAACATATATAATTTTAAAGGCATTTTAAAGAAAAGTACTGCATTAAAAATTAAGAAATACATTTCAAAATGCGGGGCAAATTTCCTTTCATTATATCCGCTGTATACTTTGCCTTAAATATCTTTCAGTTTTATTCAAATCATATATTTAGCTCTCCTGAGAAGTTGTCAGATTTGAGATAAGTTGGTTTGTCAAAATTCCACAGGTATGTACATATGTATGTATTATGAACAAACAGAGATAATTGTATCTTTATTGTATGTAAATACGTAATAGTATGATAAAAAAATATAGAATTGGCAGAATTGATGTGCGGCGAATCATAAAAATTGTTTACATCACAAAAGTGTTATGCACTTTCATCCCTACTTATGTATAAGTAAATATATTTACTTAACCTTTAGTGTAAGCTCAATTTAGTCTGGAAGCATTTAGTAACACGAATTGAGTGGGAATAATGGTACTGCATAGACTAGAGTTCAACCAGTTATAAAATAACTAGTAATGTACATACATTGACTGAAAAAACTCTACACACACACCAATTTCCGCTGGATTGAAAGACTAATAACTTATCTGAAATATGTGTTTTTCTAGACATAATAACCTAAAAAAAACTGCACGTAACCCTAAATAATATTGTTTCTTAGTATTTAATCGGTTCGCCGTTAGCATTAATTAACAGCTTGAAGCCTTCGTGTCATTGAGGCTACGAAATTAGTTGACTTTGCAGGTGTTATATCGTTTCAGACTTCTATGATGCGTTCTTTGAGGACAACAGCGCTAGAAACCTGGTTTTTCAAAATTTTCCGTTCCAAACATCACAGACATGATCAATAATATTCCATTATGTATTTAGTTGTCATAGTCATGCAGCCAATCCGCAACAATATGTGCCGTGTACTTTTGATCATTACCCTGCTGGAAAATTCGACCTGCACCGAGTTTCAACTCATCGAGCGATGGTTTGAAATTATGTTCCAATAAAGGCTTGTATGTATATAAAAGGATTCATATAACAATCAATAAAAGTTATTCTACCAAATCCAGATGCCACCACAGCTCCCCAAACCATAACACTGCCATGGTGGCGGCTTTACAGATGATACCAAATTCTTCGGATCGAGTGCAGTATTTCTCTAAATCCACACTTTTATTCTTCCATTGCTACCAAAAATATTCATCTTCGACTCATCGGTTGAAAAAACTCTTTGCCAAAAATGCATCCTCTTTTTTCTAAGTGCTTTCGCGAAAACCAAGAGAAGTTACTTTTTTTTTTTGGAAATAAAGAAGCTTTTTGCGTGGTGTTCTGCTGTGAAAGCCGCTCTAGATCAGATTTCTTTGGACTGTTCTTGGATGGACACGAGATTGCTATATCTTCTGCTAATTTTTGAGCAGAAACTTTTGGATTTTTGTCCACTTCTTTCAAAATTAAACTGATGTATCGGCGAGATAGTTTGCTCGCACGGGCACCGCCCTTCTTGTTTTTTACAATGGTTTGAACTGTTGCTCGACTAAAGTTAATAATTTTTGCAATTTAGCGGTAGGATTTTTTTCTTTTCTGTGCTGTACAACCAAATTTCTTACGTAAACCGATATTTCTTTTCTAGGACGCATTGGGCCCTTTCAGGAAACACAAGTGTTGAGCAGTCGTAGAGCGATTTCTGCACATACCGTTGTTGAGTAGTCACGATCCAGCAATCGTCTGTCTGGCAGTTTTTTGACATTTTAAAGAGCTGGTTCGGAATGAGATTTCCCTCTTAATATTATGGATTGGTCCTTTACCATAGAATTTAAGAATAGTTATTTTATTTGAAAGTTGGCTCAACTCGCCGTTCATAAAACAAAACTAATATCACTTAATCGACGGAAAAAATTTTGCAACGTATTAACAAAAACAGTGTTCTCTGGAAGCGCCCATTGTTGATGTTTAAGTGATCAACCCACAACTAAACTCAACATTAGAAAAGCAGCAAACATCAAAAAACCATTCAACTAGGTAGAAGCTAATTGGTGCTGTATGTGGATCAATATTTAACAAATCGTACGGATTTGTAGAAAAAAATTTTCACTTTTTTAAAAGACACCAAACTTATTTCTTGGAATCTTTTCGCAATTTATGTCAACACCTATATCAGGATTTCCTCTAAAAATAAATTTTTTTCAGAGATCTCACTTTTAAAATTCTCTATCTTTGGTTCCACTCGTCCTATCTTGTTAATTTATTCATTTAAAGTGATATAAAAAAGGGCTAAAACGAAATTGAATGCACACATTTTTCTGCAATATTTTTGTCTTTTCTATACAACTAAATTAGGGGGTGTATGTAGACTTCTGTCCGTCACAATATATGCAAATGAAATGTTTTGAAATGATGCTGCTTCAAGCCCTAAGGGAACTCTTAAAAAATATGAAAATTCTATCTACATGAAGGAGTGATTCTTGTATACTTGTAAAAACTCGTTGTGTAGAGAATATCAATTTATCAGCTCCGAAGAAAAGAGGTAGAGATGTTGCTGCCGTTCAGGCACGAAAAGAATCTATCAGACACTGACAACAGCAATAGCGCTGCAGTGCTGCAGGTCAGTGAACCAGGGAACTGATTTCCGAACTGGAGCCATGGTTAGAGCGGCCACTTGGAGAGGTCGACTTCTACCTGATACAGTTTTTAAGTGGCCATGGCTACTTCCGGTAATATCTCTACAGAATGAGCAAAGTTGAAAATTGCAACTGTTTATATTGTGGGCACATATACGACGCACGCCACACCTTTTTCGAATGCGATCACTTCGGAAAGCAACGAAGAAGGGTGAAAGCAACACTAGGAGACCTATCTCCTGCTAGTGTCATCTATAACATGGTCTGCGGAAGTGACAAATGGATTATGGTAAGGAAATACACGAGGAATATTCTCCTCGCGGAATGGCAAGTGGACCAGGGAACTGATTTCCGAACTGGAGCCATGGTTAGAGCGGCCACTTGGAGAGGTCGACTTCTACCTGATACAGTTTTTAAGTGGCCATGGCTACTTCCGGTAATATCTCTACAGAATGAGCAATGTTGAAAATTGCAACTGTTTATATTGTGGGCACATAGACGACGCACGCCACACCTTTTTCGAATGCGATCACTTCGCAAAGCAACGAAGAAGGGTTAAAGGAACACTAGGAGACATATCCCCCGGTAGTGTCATCTATAACATGGCCTGCAGAAGTGACAAATGGATTATGGTCAGGATATACACGAGGAATATTCTCCTTGCGGAATGGCAAGATGGTTGCTTAGAGCAATAACGTGAGGGTAGCCAAAGAGTTCACGTATCGCGCTTCCGCACCCAAAGTTATGCTATGGAGCGCCCAAGGTGAGTAAAATGCGCGGACCGTGTGGGAGGTTAGGTTGTAGTGGGTAGCCCATTAAGAGAAGAAGGGAGTCCTAAACTAGGAGAGACTTGCTGCTACAGAGTGTAGCACCGAAGATTACCAGCCCGGTTAGCTTTTCCTCCTTCTACGTAACAAAAAAGAAATAATAATAACAAATACAGTTTCGATAGCAAATATACTCTTTTTTCAAAATCAACTCATTCAAATCACTTATTTCTTAACAGTAGCTGTCGTTTTGTGGCTTTACTTCCATAAATTTGTTTAAATAAAAATTCAATGAGTAGTAAAGTACTGATTTATCAAACGCCCAATAAAAAAGCGGAATCGAATTTCCTACCATCGCCCGGCATCTTCATTAATCAATTTATTGAAATCAATGATATTGCCTAAACATGTTTCCAAGTGCTGATAAATAAATATCTGAAAGCGAAAACACTACAAAATGATTTAAGTAAACACTTGTTATTTTTGTTGTTGTCGACATTGCAATTATTTTACTATTTCTTGTTTGCTAAATAATAAAATTTTATATTGCAATGAATCGCACATATCTAGCCTGGACGTACGATATGCATGAAATATCTAAAAAACAATAGAATTTTTTTTTTTTTTTTTTTGTGATTTCTTATTGATAAGTGTGTCAACAATTTTGTTCATTTAATTGGACTATCAAAAAAAAAATGTTAAATAGTAAATCAAAAATTACGGCCATTATGAATTTTGTTCAGGGAGCACTTGACAGTCCACAGTACAGCTCATAGCAGTTGCTAGGTCGTAGTTTAAATTAATTGAAGCAAATAAAACAAATAGAGAACAAAAAAAAAAACAGAGAGAGATAAAAATGTAGTTATCAATTTTTGAAAAATCTTACAAAATCCTTAACAACGAATATTCCAATGAACAAATATCTACACACTCGTTTACTGATTAGAGCTTTGTTTGGCAGAAAGTTTATACTTGCGAATCTTTATTTGTTGTTTTTACTTTCGGTCGGTGTTATGAAGTGATAAAACTTATCATTCATAATAAGACCATAAAAATGCCGACGCCGCATTAATTCGGTGATGTATCGCTGTTGTATTCTCATGTTTTGACACTTAAGTGTCATTGTATTACTTTAACATGTTTTCCCAAAAACAAAACAGTAGCAACAAATAAAATCCCTGCTTAATTCTTTAAACTCAAAATTGGTTACTTTGCAATGATAATGAATATTAAGCTATTGATGATCCGATTTAATGCCGCAGTGTTAAAAAAAATTATATCACAGCATGTTCCCACAGAGTACAGTGACTGGCATACCCCAGCGGGTTAGGGGGTCAGAATATTCCCGCGGTAGGTATGCCTGTCGTAAGAGGCGACTAAAATACCAGATTCAACGGGCTGTGTAGTGCAACCCTTCAGGTTGCCAGCGCAATATATAGCTTCTCCAAACCCAATTGTCAACCTCACCTATCCGCGGCGAATCCTGTTTCACTAACAGACGAGGCTCTGGCGACCCCAAGCTCTTCATGGAACTTGGGGGTGGGGAGGGAGGGAATGGCCCGAAGGTTTAATGTGGCCACATAAATCGTTCCCGAAATGGTCGGGCTAGCACCTTAATGGTGCTGTGGTACCGGAGCGTACCGGATCTGTATCCGGCAAAGGACCATTAGATCGATAACACTCCCCAAATCCTTCGGGGAGCAACCTTATCGCTACAACAACAACGTAAACTAGGCAGGAACCCAAATTTCAAGTAAATCAGAGTTAATGCTTTATGATGATACAAAGTAAGAAAATCACGAAATTGTTTTAAAAACCTATAACGCTATTGCACCAATGCTCCGACTGTGGCGGATACTAACAAGCTATCTCTGCAGAAGCTGTGAAGATGAGCAGGAAGAGGAGTTGTTTCAACACTTTCTCTGCCATTGTCCAAGAATCCAAACAAAACGACTTGTATTTATGTGCACACGTTTTTCGACAGTCTGGCAGAGGTTGGGAAGGCGGATCTTTCACTCCTACCTAAGTTCATCAGAGATACCAAGTGGTTCGTGGACCACTAGGAAGTAATCTACCCCCAAATGTTCTATATAAAAGTATAGCAGTTAGGCTGTTATTCCTTGTGACTCTATGGCAATAAATTTTGCATACTTTTCTTTGAACTTGATACTGTTTTAGATATTTTTGGCGGTGGAGTTTTAGCGTTAGCGAAGGTTGGAATTTGTGGGCTAGTTGGACAAATGTGCCGACACTCGGCATTCACTGAGGAGGACGCTAACAATGGACAAAAATGTGGAAGTGTGGGAAATTTCCACGCACGACCTTTTAACCTTAGCTACCTGGTTTTTATCTTGGAATGCCACAAGATGATTTCTTTTTCGTTTGTATTGTTTATATTGTGGCGAATTTTAGCATCACTAAGCTGTTGGTAAATAAAGGCACAACAACAATAAAGCGAGCTGCCACTATTGTGTACGTAAACAAATCAATCATCATATACACACATACATACAAGGCAACGAAGAGATACTCACAAACACATGTAATAATCAGCAGAAGTGGTACTCACGCATACACCCGCATATGGCTATAAGATAAACATAAACTACAAATATACATGTATATAGAAATTACCAAGTAGGAGAAAACGTCTAGATCTTAGTAGAAATATGCAGACGATGCAACAGAGAGTATAAAACCAGCGCAAGCTGAGGCATGATTAATCAGTTTGATTTAAACACGCAATTAGTTGTGAAGTATAAGTATTATTGTGAAGTTATCTCAAAGTAGTCTTATAAACACCATTTTGCATTACTGATATTGGAGTTATTTATTCGACAATTTAACGATTGAACGTTTGCAGAAGGTTTCAAATAATCGGAATTTCCCTAAATTCGTAACAATATTATGCAAACAAACGGTCATACGCAGCATGTTTTAATTGTTTAATGTTAGCAATGTATTTTTTTTTTTGAATATTTTGTTACACTCAAGCAAGAAAATATTTTTCCAGCATATTTACGAATTTTTCTTTGAGTATTATCAGATATGCGTTCATACATCTAGGCTGGTTGCTCGTTAATCATCGACCTTACCAACACAGCCCATTTAGGTGGCCACTGTTCTAGACTGAATTGACGGAACAACTAACATCAAAATACTTCAGACCGTCCCTCGGAAGAGGTTTGACAAACACTCCGAGCAAATTTCTGTCATTAAAAGCTTCGCAGCAAAACTCACTGCCCATTCCGATGCTTTCGGTGTCGGCACAAGATATGTACAAATTAAAAACGGCACACCACAAATTGGAAGAGAAGCTATGCTTTTAGGTAAATATATCGCGCAAAAATATTATAATTAACAGCTGCTGTTTTAAAATACCACAAATCAACTTTGGCTTAAAGACCGCTATGAATTTGGTTTTAGATATGAATTTATTATTACTTATTAGATATGAATATGTAATGAATTGCGAGATGAAGTTAAAAATAGAAACGAATATATGTAATACAAATAAGTTTGTATCTTAAGCAATAATGCAATGCATGTAATGGAAAAATTCTGAATATTTTGTGGGTGTTGTTCATTTCGATTATTCGGTCAACAAACTGGTTTCGTTTTGTTGTTTGATATACAAATATTTAACCGTGCTTATAATCGCTATTGCTATTATTGTTTTACTTTTGTTGTTGTTAGTGCATTTCTGAATATTGACGGTTAAATAGTTCTATTTGCTTTTTCGGCGCTTGAAAATTGTACTTTAGCCGCTATGCGGCTGGTTACAGTATAGAGCAAAAAATAATCAATAGTACATACTCTTGGCTCAATATTGAGAATATTGTTAAGAATTATTTTTTGTTGATTTTCTGTTAATATCTTTAATCCACTAATATGAAAATAGGGCTCAGGAAACCTTAAAAATACGCTCTGATTCGATTGGTATTTATTTATAAAAATATGTACTTATAGTTTTAAAAACTCATGAGCATTGTAATACAAAATTTTTTCACAATCTACTACTCACTATATACCTCACTCGTGAACGAGCATATCAAGAGCTTTAAAGGCAAATCTATTTCTATTGATTTATCATTTAAATATTTATTGCTCGGAGTTTTCAAATGATGCGAAAGTGAATCGCCCACTACATCACAGCAAACAGAAAACGAAAAATCCGAATCAAGGAGGAGTAAACAATTTCACACACCCTTTCCCGCGGAGCCACCATAGCCAACTTCGCAGACGACTGCACAACAGAAGCAACAGACCCGGACTTTTCTATAGATAAGCTGTGCTTTAACACAAACAGTTATATCCCTTACCTCTCCAGTTTCTCACCCTCCTTCATTTGGCACAACGTTAATGGCATAACGCTTCCGTAGACGCTACCCAAGGAAATTTGTAGCGACTCCCAAAAAAATCAGTACTCTCGATCGAAAAACTGGGCAGCCTCAACCAGAAAAAGTGTAAGTCAGTCTATCCGTCAGCTAAACCGTTCGAAGGCGCATCCCACTTGTTTTTTGCAATGACTTTCGTTCGAGAAATGATATTGAAATGAAATTTAACATGCTTCTGCTTCCTAGCACGAGAAAGGCTTCTACCTAAAATGGACGGAATCAGCTATAAGCACGCCCACTTTTCATACAGCAAATATTTCCTACAAACCAATTTTTTCGAAATTCCAATACCTTACAATTCAGCTATTATTTTCAAACCTCCAAAGAAATAAAAAATGGGTGTTGCAACGCCTACTTATTTAAATAATTTTTTGTCAGCTTTTGGTAGGGATACCTTCAGAACGCTTAAAGATAGGTGGACGAAATTTGACGTGCTTAACTAAATGTGTAAATAATCACGCCCATCTATTATTTAATAATATAAAAATAGGTTTTGAAGACACATTTTACGTGATTTTTCTTTAACTTATAAAGGCTCAATGCTTATACTTATGAGGTACAATCTCGTGGGGACGATTTCGAATTCCTATTTAACAATTTAATTAAATGGCGTGACAACGCTTAGGCCTTTCATACCTTTTATGAAAGCTTTGCATCGAATTTCGGTAGCAATGTCACAAGAATCTTCGCTGTCCTGAGAAATTTTACAAAAATCAGTTAAAACCACGGTAATTTTCTTATATATTTGTGTCCCGCATGTATATTTTTTATTTTATGCAACAAAAACATGCGAGGATGAGTTTTTTGAGGGACAGATGAATTAGCATTACGTCCTTTTAATTTTCGATAGGTTATCGATTTTTTCGGTTGACTTAAATCGATGGATGCTACTGAACAATAATAAATGGAAAAAAACATAAATAGAGCCGAATTGATTCCGAAAACAGTCCTGACATTATCAGAACATGATTTCAAAGAAGATCAGTAATTACTTCCAACAAACAAGAAGAGATCCCAAAAAGTGGCTGACACTGTCCTCTTTTTCACAATACTTGGCCCTGATCTATATGACATAGACCCCAAATACTTTTGGTCTAGCTCAAATCTCACAAAAAATCTTAGTATGTACAAAAAATTTTTACTTGGTAGCTTAGCAAATAAATGCCTTGATGAATTATCACTTGAAACAAAAATGAATTTATCTTATCAAATAAAAAACAAGGAAGTCTAAGTTCGGGTGTAACCGAACATTGTATACTGAGCTGCCAAATTACAGCTTGCAAAACTTTTAAATTACCTTTTAAAAGTGGGCGGTGCCACGCCTATTGTCCAAAATTTTATTCATTTTCTATTTTGCGTCATAAGGTCAACCCACCTACCAAACTGCATAGCTTTATCCGTCTTTGGTAATGAATTATCGCACTTTTCGGTTTTTCGAAATTTTCGATATCGAAAAAGTGGGCGTGGTTATAGGCCGATTTCGTTCATTCTAAATAGCGATCTGATATGAGTGCCCAGGAACTTACATATCATTAATACCATTAAGATACCTCAAAATTTACCAAGTTATCGTGTTTACGGACAGACGGACGGACGGACGGGCATGGCTAAATGAATTTCTTTTTTCTCCCAGATCATTTTGATACATATCTATCTCGATTAGTTTATGCCGTTACGGGATACCGTTATGCGAACAAAATTAATATACTCTGTAAGCTCTGCTCAACTGAGTATAAAAATAAATGCGATTTAGTAAAATACTTTTGACTAAATTTTGCTCCCCACTGTAATTAGTCATCGTTTTGATATGTTGAGTAGCATATTCTTTTTTTAATTTTTGTTTGTTTATATTCGATGCGTGACACATAAATATTTACTTATAAGTGCGTCTTTCAGTTTCATGTTTTTTTTTTTATAATTTAAATTTTACAGTCGTGTTTCAGAATTTAAATTTTTTTAATTTTGTTTTGCTAAACACCTCTGCTTTTAATGCTTTGAGTTTTTGTATGTATTCTATACGGAGCCTATTTAAAATTTAAATTTATTTGGTCCACTATTTTGCAAAATTTAATTCTAAAGTTAGTTGGACTCCAGAAACAGTCTCCTCAACAAAAAAAAATTTATCGCTGTTTTCAATTTCGTTTTCGACATCAATTAGATTCGGTAATAATCCCGTAATCTTGTAAAAAGAAATGCAGTTGTTCGAATGATATAAAAGTAGATAAATACTACGTAATAAAAACAAATGAGATCACTTTGAATTAATTATTCCGGAAAAATATATCGTTAAAGTGAAGATAGAAACAAAGAAGGTTTGTATGCACTCAAGTTTGTATTTAATCATTTCTTGTTACACGCCATATTATCGTGGCCTTTTTATGGGCGCTCTGTTGGTTGCCAAGTCTTTGTGGTGATGTAGTTTTTCGATATTAAATAAAGCATGACTAATAATAGCGAATGCAATGACAGCATTACATTTTGACATGCAATTTTTTATTACGTTAATATAAAGCTCCAGTGTAAGTAAGTATTGTAACTATGTAAACAAGGCATGCACGAGGCTTTAAAATACTTTTTGCCAATTTTATGGCCATCCTAATTGTATTTTCTTGCAGTTTGCTATTCTTGGCGAACAAAAACTAATACGCGTTACAACTTCAATATTTAAAAAACAATTTATTTATTTCAAAATTTAAAAAAAATTGATTTGAATTAAAAACATTTATTTGGCTTTTATTTTACAATTAAAATTAGCTATAAAAGGACAACATCGGGATTTCAAACACGTTTTTCAATACTAATTTCTGAAACTTTGAATTGCGTTCGCCTTTTTATTAAACGGTTTTATTTAGCTTGAGTTGACAAGCCGCATGGCCGCATGCACGGCTGCACGGCCGTTGTAAACGAATCTTGTAATTGAAATTTAAGTAACTTCCCGATAAACTACAAGCATGAAACTTGGAATATAGTTCAGAACCCGATGACAATGCAATAATAAGAAAAAAATCGCCCTTAGGTGGCGCATGGATCGAGATATTCGCAAAAATCGTATTTGTGGACCGATTTGGCTCATATTTGGAACACTAAATACATACAAGAATAGAAATCAACCTGTGAAAGAAAATCGCCGCTAGGTGGCGCAAGGATCGAGATATCCACAAAAATCGTATTTGTGGCCCGATTTGGCTCATATTTGGAACACTTAATACATACAAGAATTGAAAGCGACCTATCAAAAAAAAATCGCCGCTAGGTGGCGGAAGGATCGAGATATTCACAAAAATCATATTTGTGGTCCGATTTTGCCCATATTTGGAACACATAATACATAGATACATGAATAGACCTATGATGCCCGATTTGGCTCATATTTGGAGCAAATATTGCATACAGTGCGGTAGAAGAGACATCAAAATATTTTGGAGTTGGAGGAGGGACAAGCATACGTGGCGCAGAGTCAAGTAAAGTCTTTGGAAGGATTATGTATTGAGGACTTACATTGTAACAAATTGTCAGGAAAGAGTCCTTGTAATAATGAGTCACTAAATGAACTAAATAGAATGAGAAATAATAGGCAATTAAATAAAGACGAAAAACTTGAAAATAAAATAATTAAAAAAAATTTTTTAAGTTAAACGGTTTTATTGAAAACAATACTTCCATGAATAATAATACGAAAAGCTTGAAAATAATTAGGTAGGTCCTAGGTACTAGTCATCACACTCCTTATCAATATATGGCGTTGATCAGACAATTAAATAAAAGCGTTGGGCGCTTCATATTTCTACTGATAGTCATAAGTAAAACTGACTAAACCTTAATCAGTCACATTTTTAGAAATTTCACGCGCCCAACGCTTTTATTTAATTGTCTGATCAACGCCATAGATTGATAAGGAGTGTGATGACTAGTACCTAGGACCAACCTAATTATTTTCTAGCTTTTCGTATTATTATTACTTCATGTAAGTATTGTTTTCAATAAAACCGTTTAACTTAAAAATTTTTTTTTAATTATTTTATTTCATATAGGAATTCTATGTAGTTAACTATACGTCAGCATTTGAATTAAATTTTTTTTTTTTTTTTTTGAATTACCAGTTGATGCTGTAACGCAAGAAAAATTTAGTCATATAAATTTATTTGGATTTTAAGAGAACATTTTTGCTGGTAGCGATAATCTTTTTCAAAATATTCCAGTTCGGAATTTCAAATTCTATAAAAGATTCGTTTTTCAGAGAAAGAAACATTTTAGGAGCTCCAATTCAAAACGTAAGAAATTGGATCGAACACTTTCGAGATAATTCAGAAAATGTTATCAAAAAAATGAAGACCTCAGACAAATCCAAATTATTAATTGGAATTTTTAGTAAGTACGACCAATTATTCCTATAATTTTTATGAACAGGCTGGAAGATATTGTTAATTAGAACAAGTAAAGGTGTCTAAGTTCGGGTGTAACCGAACATTATATACTCAGCGTGAGCTTCAATTGTACATTTAATTTCAGATAAATTACTTTTCTACATAACCCGTGGCACCGCCCGTTTAAAAAAAAAAAGTGTCTCCACATTTCCTCTTACAATAAAACTTGGTAAGTGAAATATCATTGATTCAAAACCATTTTTTGCTAAATTATAGCTTATTATTCTAGTCTACGACCATTTTAAACTTGTTTTATATTTAAGTAGCCGTGGTCTTTAACTGATCTCGTCCATTTTTACTAGAAATATTTTCTGCTATAAGGAAAATTTGTCTACCCAATTTTATTAAGATCCGTTAATTTTTCTTCGAGTTATGGCTCCCGAAACATAGAAAATTGCTTAGCCGTAAAAGGGGCGGTGCCACACCCATTTTCAAAAATTTTAATGTTTTCCAATTTAATTTTATAATTCAATTTAGAAGTAAAATTCTATTGATACAAATCTCTTTTTCGCTATGATATAAATTATTATTTGTGTCCACGACCCTTTTAAAAATCTTTTATATAAAAGTGGGCGTGGTATTTAACCGATCTCGTCCATTTTTTGTAGAAATATTTCCTGCTATAGGGAAAATATGTGTACCCAATTTTATTACGATCCGTTGATTTTTCTTCGAGTTATGGCTCCCGAAACATAGAAAATTGCTTAGTCATAAAAGGGGCGGTGCACGCCATTTTTTAAATTTGAAGTTTTTCCTATTTATTGTTATAAATCCACTTGGGAAATGAAATACCATTGTTATAAAGCTCTTTTTTGCAAAGATATAGCTTATTTTATTCGTCCATGACCCTTTTAAAAATCTTTTATATAAAAGGGGGCGTGGCCCTTAACCGATTTCGCTAATTTTTCTTCAAAGCATTCGTTATGGTAAAGGCAACCTCTCTGCCGAATTTTGTTACGATAGGTTTAACGATTTTTGATTTATGATTAATAATATTTGTAAAATTGATTTTATCACAAGTGGGCGGTGCCACGCCCGTTTTAAAAAATTCCACATGTCAAATTACAACATTCCAGGTTTTTTTGTGTTTTCCAAAATTTTATATATATAAAAAGTGGGCGTGGTTACCATCCGATTTCGCTCATTTTCAATACCAATCTATTCTGGGTCCAGATAAACTAGTGTACCAAATTTGGTGAAGATATCTTAATATTTACTCAAGTTATCGTGCTAACGGACGGACGGACATGGCTCAATCAAATTTTTTTTTCGATACTGATAATTTTGATATATGGAAGTCTATATCTATCTCGATTCCTTTATACCTGTACAACCAACCGTTATTAATATACTATGTGTACAAAGCACGCTGAGTATAAAAAGGTTATATAAAAACGGTTTCCCCGCTAAACTTAACGGCTGTGCAAAATTACGTTAAGCAACACCATCAGTTCAGTCAGAATTGGGAAGGACCTCTCCGAGCCGTTCGAAAATAAACGAGAATTCAGACGGGGTGACCCCCTGTCGTGCGATTTCTTTAATTTGATACTGGATTATACTAGCTGCAGAACTTAACCGCTCTGGAACAATATTCTATAAAAGCGTGCAACTACTGGTGTATGCTGATGACATTGATATCATCGGCCTGAACACGGAAAAAGAAGCGGAAAAGAGAGGTTTGATGGTGAATGAGGATAAAACGAAGTTCCTGCTGTTATCGAGCAAAGTTTCAGCGCATTCGCAAAGTAGAAACCACTGTTGGAAGCCATAATTTCGAAATAGTAAAAGACTTTGTTTATTTGGGAACCAGCATTAACACTAACAACAACATCAGCTCTAAATTCCAGCAAGGAATCATCAATTACTTTGGACTAGGTAGGCGATTGAAAAGTAAAGTTCTTTCTCGGCAAACGAATATCATGCTCTACACGTCACTTTTCGTACCCGTCCATGGACCATGACAACATCAAATGAAGCAGGTTTGGGAGTGTTTTAGAGAAAAGTTCTTCGAAATATTTATGGACCTCTATGCGTATGCGATGACGCGTATCGAAGAAGATTTAACGATGATTTATACGAGCTTTACGCAGACATCAACATAGTCCAGCGAATTGAAACTTAGCGGCTACACTGGCTAGGCCATGTTATGCGAATGAAAGATGGCGCTACGGCCAATAAAGTGTTTTTTTCGGAACCCGCCTATGAAAGCAAATGAAGAGGGCGGCCCCACTCCTTTGGAAGGACCAGGTGAAAAACTTTAAACTCACTTGATGTGACCAATTGGCGCCAGTTGGCAGAGCGAAGAAGCGACTGCCGCGCTTTGTTGGACGACCATAACCGTCAATTAAGTATGTACCTAAGTATATCAAAAAAAAAAAAAATCGTTTCATTTGGATGAGCTGTTCCATAGGTATAGGGCATTCAAGTTTTTTAAAATACCGAAAGAAGGAAGCAAATAACTGATACAATTTTACAATTTATACTTAATGTTTTTTTTTTACTCGCGGCTGTATGTAAATGAAGAAAATAATGTGCAAAAAGTTTAAAGGCAATAGCAACAAGTGTTAGCCGTGTGCCTCCTTTACAACAAAATTGTCACATTAAAATTCTTGTAAATCAGAATCGACGTTGAAAGCTATCCTTTCCATTGGCGGGATTTCAAACATATCTATAATTTATTTAAATGTTTAAAAGGACTAACATTTTATAGCAACATTTTAACCCTTCATTATCCTCTCATTTGTACAACCTACTTTTCTCAAGCCGTGTCAGACTCACTCATCAGTTGGTAAAGCAATTTGCAGTTGTTTGAATTACACTAAGTTGGCTATTTATTTGCCATTACGGATGTCGTACATATAAACATATTATATTTATGTACATGCATATGTTCGCTCTTTGTAGCAATTTAAAATAATTTACACCGAATACGAGTAAGACATATTTATACGGGTGGACTAACAAAAGTTCGTTTGCGTTTGTTTTTTGAGAACGTACCCTCAATCATATACAAATTTGGTTTATAGAAAAATTACAAATTTTCTATAGCAGCCAATTCGAAGACACCAAATCTTAACAGATTTTTTTTCGATTATTGTGAGATTAGATCACATACAACAATAGCCGGAGCGAGTCTCCTTTTTTTATATTAAAATTACGTCAGATTTATCCTCCGCTATTTTTTCTTGTTCTCTCATCAATCGCTCCTTTTAAGCATTTTGGAATAACTCGCGTATAAAAATTGTTCATGATTTATTATATTTTAGATTAAAAAAAATTATTTTGAGTGAACTTTTATTAAAACCATCATGTAAATTTCTGTTTAACAACAAATATTCTACAAACTGCTCATTACTTCAATGACGACGGACAACGAGTTGTAATGCGGCTGACTGACTTTGAATCGTTTTATAATATTTCTATGTATATATGTCTATTAGTATGTTGTTGTTGTTTTTTTTTTTTTTTTTATTATTGCCACACCCACTAAAACTAAGCCAAACTGATATAAAAATAAAATGGACTTGCCATTGGATATAAAAAGTTGTTAAGCTTTGGGAAAACTGACTCGTCAAGAGAAGTTTCGTCACTTTGCGGAAGTTTTTTACAATGTGTTTGCTTATTTACATCGATTGAACTATTGTTGGTATAAAACAATTGTAGGTAGTTTTTTTTTTTTTTATATTTACAAAGTCGTCATGTAGACTACGGTATACAGCATTAAATATAGGGTTTTGAAATGCGATTCATAATAACTGCGTATACACCAGAAAGAAGAAAAATAACAGCAAAATTATTTTTAAAAAATTTGTCAGTTATATTATTTTGTATTTATTGCTAATTCCAAACCAATTCATATTGTGACGAATATTAGCAACACTAAGGCATACTATCATCTCTAAGCCGATACTAAGCAGTCACTTGTATCTACATAAACAAATCAATCATTATGTCTTCACATATGTACATACATACAAGAAGCGGAGAGATATGCACAAACACATGCATATATCTGAGATACTCACAAAAGTATGCAATCATCAGCAGAGTAATACTCACATATACACACGCATATGGCCATGCGAGAGACTATTAACTACAAATTCACATGCATATTTCTGAGATACTCACAAAAGTTTGCAATCTTCACCGAACTAGTAAATTCTAGTAGGAAAAACACCTAGAAATATGTGAACGAGGAAACCGAAGAGTATAAAAACAGCACATGAGGAATCAGTTTGATTTAAGCACACTATCAGTTGCGAAGTGAAGTTTAATTGCGAAGTACTAATAAAGACCATTTGGTAATACAGAATATTGGAGGGTTTTATTCTACAGTTTAGCGATACGAACGTTTGCAGAAGGTTGGAAATAAGCGGAATTTCCCTAAATTCGTTACATTATGTATACGTAAATAGAGAGGGGACACATTTTCACAAACCTTTACGAAATAAATTATTTACCCTGCGAGCTGTGTTAATCTCAGAATATGAAACATCATTTTTTCAAACTATAACGCTTTTATTTAATTGTCTGATCATCGCCCTAGATTGATGACGAGTGTGATGACTAGTACCTAGGACCTACCTAATTATTTTCCAGCTTTTAGTATTATTATTACTTCATGTAAGTATTGTTTTCGGGGGCTAAGATACTTGGCTTGGATATCATAAGTGGTTCCAGGCTCTGGATCAGGGGCTGTTATCAGTCTTAGACCGGCCATAATTACGAATGTCACGCGTGATTAGTTATCACGTCCTGCACGAGGTACCCCTGCGTCTACTGATAATGGCGGATCTAGAGAGGACAACTCGACAAAACCCGCACCCCTGAGTCATTGTGCCGAGCTCAGGGGAGGGAGGACTCTTTAAGAGTCAAGATCGGTACACAACGGTGACGAACTGGATTGTTTAGGGCTTTTGATTATTGCTATTAAATTTTGACTTGATGACTTTGGGCTGGTAGGTGCGGTATTCTGCAACCTTAGTAGGTCGGGGTGAAACCCTACCGAAATGGCCGGTAGGCTAATGCTGCACCTGCCCACGTCCCGTTAAAACCGTAGCGGGCCTAAAGGTACGTTCCGGCTCCGTCGCCAATAAGTTGGTGGTGTAGGTGCGGCTGAAAATTTTCCCGCTTTGCATCCGGTTTGGCTCTGAACGCATTACTCATAAGGTAATGCCTCAACCCTCGCGTGGCCTCCCTGCGTAGCATAGATAACCACGAGACCGTTGAAGAGCGACTACACAATCGGCTCCGGGTAGCGGCCTTGAGGGGGGACTTTTTAGAATGGACACGACTAACACGAATCCGCCAAGGTTGGGGTGCGGAGGAAGAGCGGTTTTGATGCAAAATTCAGCACTCTAAGGCGGCTTCCGCAAATTTGTTGCTCTGCCTTGAAAAAGGCAGAGTGGATATAGTCCTTGTCCAGAAGCCGTGGCTGAGTAGTAACGGCAGTAAGATTTCTGGATTAAGGACTGAAAAATTCAACACCTTGGTGCATGGGGAGGTAAGTAGGCCTAGATCCTGTGTGCTTGTTAAAAAAATAGATTCAAGCTTTTATTCTCTCTAATTTCAGGAATGCTGAAATAACCAGGGTCTGCCTCGAGCGAGGAAGTAATGAAATGTGGGTGGTCTCGGCGTACATGCCCCACGGGGACGTAGCGCGACCACCACCTGCGATAGTGGGCGAAATCACCGCTGAAGCAAGGCGGAGAAGTGTTGGCGTGATCATCGGTGCCGATGCTAATGCCCAATCCATGGAAAAGCTCAGAAAAGTTAACAAATGGTTAAGTTAGTTAGAGCGGGACGTGGACGCTCAAGCACGGTCAACTTAACCGAGCGATTAACTTTCTCGCGTGTTAACTCTTTCGCGATTCTACTGAATTAAAAAAATTACAAAAACATTAAAATATCATACAAAAGTTATGAAAGAAGGTAAGCTATATAAAAATAAAAATAAATATATAATAATAAATTATAAAAACAATTATACAAACTAAAAAGTTATAGCAAAAATTAAAACAACAAAAATAAAAAAGTAACTGTAAAGAACAAAATAAATTAATAAAAAAGCAAGGTACAAAAAAACTATAAAAAATAAAATATAATCAAAAAAATGGTTAAAATAGTTATAAAGAAAAAAATTATAAAAAAATTACAGGAATATATGAAAGAATATAAAAAAAAATATCAAACAAGAAAAAATATAAAAAAATATGAAAAAAATATCAAACAAGAAAAAATATAAAAAACATGAATATAAAAAAAAAATAAGTTAAAAAACACAATAACAGTCACCATAGTTTCTTCAACAACCATTTCGCACGTTTTATTGTTAACAGAAGTAATCCAAAATTTTTATTTTTTGGGCAAACGCAAACAAAGATTTATTTTTTACACATAGTTTCATTATAAAAATGAGATTGGTGATTTTTGAATATTCTACAAATGTCAGCATAATCTCGTCAGTTGGCTCGTAAAATCTAAAAACATCAATTATTTTGAGTTGAATCAGTTTACAATAAAACGTGCGATTTGTTATATTATTGACTATCCCAAATATTTAAATTCCATTAGCGTGCATCTTCCTGAATAAAAAATGCTTGCTAGGCGATAAGCAAATTTCGTAGTTGTCCCGTACCAACCATGGAATGGCTCCTAACAAATTATTTAATCTCTGCTCAATGTATGGGGTACATACATATGTACATATGTTAGACCGTGCGAAAGTTTGCCAATGTACGTTATATGTATTTAGAAAGTCTTCCGTAACTCTATGTATCCTCTAGCCATGTTTGTCTTTATGTTTCATAAGCTTGTTGGTTGATTAGCTATTGATGGATGCCCGACCAGTTCTGGGTATATATTTTACAAAAACAATTTGCACAAAGAAGTGTTATATGAGCTTAAAGTTATATACTTGCAATAAGAGATATGTATGTACACATTATTCAAACATAACTGCACTGAAGTGGTCTACATGCATACAAAAGTACTTTTTAGATGCATATGCATCCCTTCTAATAATGGAACATAAGCCGCCTTACATGTGACATACATAATATGTACGTTCGTATTGCAATAGCAACTAAGAAAGTTTTAGTTCGAATGGAACCGAATGTTTTATGTATATAAAAAATGAGATTTGTATTTTAACATGCGGACCATACTTGCAATAATGCCAAGAAAATAATATAAATGAGAAAAAAATTGTGAAAAAATAAATAAAAACATATGTATTTAAATGAAAATCAAAATTAATGAAAATAAAAAAATTTATTTATAAAAAATTAAAGGAATGGAAAAAATGTATGAAAAAATAAATGAAAAAAATAAAAAACAAAAATAAAAAAAAAATAAATAAATGAAAAAATAAAAATTTTACATGAAGAAAAAATGTGAAGCAAATGAAAAGAATGATGTGAAACAAATTAAAAAACAAAAATGAGAAAAAGGGAAAGGAAGCAAATTTTAAGAAAAATGGAAAAGAAAAAATAAATTAAAATGAAAATGGAGAAGATTAATAAATAAATAGAAACCTTTAAATAAATGAAATAAAAAATTTTAAAGAAAAACGAAAAGAAAACTTAACAAATGGGAAGCATAGTTAAAAAAAATTTAAGAAAAATTAGAAAAGGGAATGGGAAAAAATTAAAGGGTAATGAAAAGAAAAATTAAAAAATAAATAAGTGCAAAAATAAATACATAAAAAAAATAAATAAATAAATGAAAAAATAAGTAAAAATTGTGCGCGAGCATGTAAATGGGATAAAACTGAAATTAGCAAAGAAATCAAATGCAACACAATACCCCAATGGTTAGGCGATTGTGATGTTAGCAGTTTGACCGTGGTTCGATCTCCAGTAAAACCTGTTGAAATAATTTAAAAAAAAAACATTACGAATTTGCCTGACGATGATGGCGTGGCGCAATATGCCAGTAAATGTTTCCTTCTTTTCAGTTTTTCCCAATAAACAAAAATAATAATTTAATAATAATTATTATTTACCGGTGTTAAGCTCATTAATTCTTAAATATCTTAAATGAAAAAAGTAAGTAAAAAAAATAAATGATAAGACAAAATCAATAAAAACTAAATCAATGAAAAAATAAATAAAAAAAAGATGTGTAAGCAAATAAAAAGAAAAATGTGAAAAAAAAATTTAAGAAATAAGTGAAAAAATTAAAGTAAAAAAACTTAAAGATAAAAGGATAAACAAAAAATAAATTAAGAGGAAAATGAAAAAAATTAAAAAACATTTAAACGAAAATCTAGAGAAAGAAAACCGAAAGGAAAACTTAATAAATTAAAATTAAATGTAAAAGAAAAACTAAGAAAAAGTTTAAAGAAAAATTAAATAGATCACAAAAAAATAAGAAAATCAAATGAGTATAAATTTGCAATTATTTTCGTAACGCAAAACTTCATATCCCTATATTTTTGTTAAATGAATTTTTTTATGTCGGTACTTATTAATGGCTGTGGCACTTAATTAATTATTTTCTATGGCGAAATCATCAATTAATAGCTGGAGCGTGTTACGCGATTCCTGCTTACTACAGCGATTAAATTGTTCATTCATATGATTGCCGTATTTACATACATGAGTACATTCTTAAGTGTGTACATACATAAAAAAATCCACCAGTATTTATTTTATTTAACCATTTAATAACTTTCTGAGCTAAATTAATTTGTTTATAGCATTTTCATTTTATCGTTAAGTGATCCAAGCAACAAAAAATATTGCATAATTACAAGATCAGTGACTCGCCGGTTTGGATTGCTGATGACAGTAAGAGACAATTGAATTCTCGTTTTGATATTCTGTTGCTAAGTGTCAATTAACATTGTTCAATCAATATAAGAAAAGAACTCTGCATATTATTCAAAAATTGCGCAAGTTACAAAATTTTCAGAAGCACCAGCACTAAAATGTGTGTTCGTTGCAGTATTTGCATATACTACTCCAGAGTAGCAGTAACAGCCAAGAATATGCTTTGCTACTGCTCCGGCTCTTAACATGAACAGAGCATAGAGCAGAGCCGTAGCATAAAAGAGTGATACGATTTCTTGTGCTCTGTAACGATCTACATCGTGTTTTAGAGCAGAGCAAATAGCAGACTAGAAACTAGTAACAAAATGCTATTTTTATTGGAGCGGGAGAAATAAACTATAGCAGGCTAATGTTTTCTGGAAAAGGAATTATGGAAACGAGAGATGCCTCAAAATTCTGCTAAAATTTTTATAGATAAACCCACCGATTTTACAAAACTTAAAATGTAATATGCGTTCGTATTTTTGAAACATCTAAAGCTGCAACCCGTACATTTTAATGCACTTTTTATTATAAGTTTGACGGAAAATAGTTTGTGCTGAATAAATATACAGATAGTTTTATTACTTCACTCACCAAATAAAAAATAAATAAAAATTTTACGCGATTTACATCCAAGAAGATTTAGACTGATCTGCTCTTCCAATTGACGTCGCGCTCCTTTTAAATTTCCCTACAAATTTGCGTGACGGGACCAGCATGTTGTATGCCAACTGCGAATGGCAGCTGCAAGGCAGATGAATTTTTACTGGAAAGCTTTTCACAGCAGAAACACACTCGCAGTGTTTGCCAAATCACTACCGAGGGCGAGCGACCTCGCTTAGAAAGACTTGTTTCTAATTGACAAAAAAAATCTAAATTTTTTATGTTACTTTGTCCGTGATTTTAACCCAGGACCTACGGCGTAGTAGGCGGAACGCGCTACCACCGCATCGCAGCGGCCGCCATTAATATGTTTCAATACTAAGCTCGCTCAAAAAAAAAAATGTCTTGTAACTTAGTATGTTTGATTATCCTTTGATATCTTCCATAATACCCAACTAATTGCACCAATATTTTGTGTAATTAGGAACACTTTTACGGAAACACCAATATGTGATAGTTTAGTGGTAGACGTAAAATGGAAACCCCGCATTGCGCATTTGTTTTCTTAACGAAATGGTTCCTCTAAATGTTTTGCATTCTAGATTTATACTTTACGGAGATATGACGTTAGATGTGTCTAAAACGCGTGGTTTTGTATTTTTATATATAAAGTGGGCATGGTCATCCAGAGGAAAATATCTTTAAATTAAAAAGGCGCATACCAAATTTCATCGCTGTATCTTTAACCGTTTTCAAGATATCGAATTCAACCGAATTCCGAGAAAAGGCATTTTTAAAACCAATCTTGAGTCCGTGACGATAACGGATCGAAAAGCGCTTTCACTCAAACCATAAATATGAATCTGTCAAGCTATACGTAAAAATGATGGTGAATTATGTATCTTATGAGTACTCGTAACCGACATTTAAAATATCCCCTTAATCAGATACAATTGTTCAGAGCTTTTGCGATTAAAAAAATTTATTCCGATCACTGATCGTTAAAAATGATACGAGCCCTGATATAGGGCGTTTTTGAAAAATAATATGAGATAGGGTAATATTCCACCCGGAGGTCGATTTCGCGGTTGTATTCTGGGCTTTTTCAGAATGGTTGACTTTTGTGTTTGGATTAATTTCAGGATTGTTTCGAAACTATTTCGGAAGTGTTTTAAGGTTAATCTTGGGGCTATTTCGGGATCATTTCGGCATTGTTTTTTAACATTTCGGGACTGTTTGGCCGATTTCAGGACCATTTGAGACTATTCCTGGACTGTTTGAAAGATCATTTCTTAAATATTTTAGAAAAGCATCGGGCCGTTCGGACTATTCGGAATGGTTTTCAAATTTATTTGTGGAATTATTTATTGATCATTCGGAGCTGTTTCTTATCGATTTTGAGATTATTTCGTTACAACCACCATACTATTTCATAACCCTGAAATATTTCGCTTTCTTTTTTGAGTTTATTGTTTCCTTTTGTGAGCAGTTTTTACTAAACTCTGAGTCTATTCAATGTTAACCAATAACATTCGATATACCATAAATTGGTGGTGCAGACATATAATCGAAGCAAGCGAGACAGCGCACGGTGGGGTATTTGATCAATCTAGCTGGCCAAAAGTCGATTTTTCAAACTACTCCAATTTTTTTTTTTTTAATATACTCCCCGGCGTTCCTAGATGTCCAATAAATAGTATACCTACCCCCAGAACGTAAACGGAGCTAACCGCGCACATCTAACGTTGAATAAAAATTGGGTGCAGTTCGATATATTTTTGGATTAAAAATCAATATACCTTTCTAACCTAAATACTTGTTCACTTGTTTCGACTTAATCAAACCTAGTTATATTTTCTTTTAGGACAGATAAATGTGTTTTTTATTCATGTGTTAGATTTTTTATACCGCATATTTTAACTGAGTTATTCTACTTGTAATACTACTACTTTTCAATATTAAATTTTTTAAAAACCTTGCAAACAAAAAGATATATCTTTTTTTCATGGCATATCATGTAAGTAATTTTGTTGGCAATACATAAGCCTGTGTTGGTTTCAAAATTTAATAACAAAAACGGCTGCGCATACCCGCGATTTTTGAGTGGTGACCAATTTTGTAAGAGACTGATACCCCTATTGGCAAAAGGCGGCAACCTTGTGAAAACATCCTCAGTGGAAACACCTAGCTGAAAAATCTTAAAATCTAATACTATATCGATGTACCAAATTTGATTCAAATCGGTTAAACCGTTTCTGAGATGGTAGTGGATATATAAAGAAATATAAAAAAGGTGAGGTGGCAACCCTAAGTGGCAAACCTACTTAAAAGTGTCAATAGAAGTTCGGAGTAAAATACCTTTCGTTTGTTACCCATATTGACTTACATATCTCATGTAATGCCAAAAAATTTCCCCGGGTCCCTCCGAAACCGGAGGCTCGATCCATAGTAATTCTGCGCGGAACACCGTGAATTTACTATCAAATATTTCCTTGCATAACAATGAAGTGAGAAAACCACTTCTTTAACAGAAATAACTGCTGTTTTAGTTTTGGCCAGCTAGATTGATTAAATACCCCACCGTGCAGCGCTGGACCACTTAGCAGCAATGCATCTTAATTTCATTATTTTTTCCACCAGTGTATGTACCAGATTGTCACGTGCTAAAGAAGAGAATACAATGTACGTATTTATCCGAAAGGTTTACCAACAAAAATACGCGTTCGTCATATCCGCTCAATTTTAAAGGGAAAGTGTTTATAAAACTTGACAAAATCCGCGATAACAATAAGCAAACAACGAGGAAAGGAACGCTCGTCGGAAAAAAGCCGGTGTAGAAGAATACTTTGCTAAGTTTTAATGTCATTCTTATGAGAACATACTATATACACATATAGACATACACACAAACCCATATTAAAGTCAAAGTTTGCGTGGCAATAAAAATAACGTCATAGTGTTGTCTTTAGTTCCCCGTTTTTTGTTTTCTATCCTTTGGCTGGACTGTATGAATGAATGAACCATGAAACTACGCATGCACAAAGGATAAAGGACAAAGTTAAATACAAATATTTCGACGTATGGTATTTATACCCTGCAGGCAAATCAACTACCTCCTTTCTTCTATGTATTAATCCCAAGTTCAAGTGGGCTAGTAATGGTTCTATCGGAACCCGCCTATGGAAGCAGAGGTAGAGTGCGGCCCGCACTCCTTTCGAAGGACCAGGTGAAAAACGATGGTGAAAAACGGTGTGACCAACTGGCGCTTGTTGGCAGAGAGAAGGTGCGACTGGCGCGCCTTGTTGGACGGCCATAACCGTTTAAACGGTTAAGCGCCAATTAAGTAAGTATGTAAGTAAATGGGCTAGTAACTGTTTCAATCGAAGTGGCCATTTGCCCAGGGAAAAAATATATTTTCACTGTCGGTAATAAATAATCATATATGCACGAGCTGTTTTTATGCACGAGTCCCTTTTTCGCTCTTATTTGGAATCCAAATCTATGAATAAAGTTTTGGTTGTAAAGATGAAGATTCTGGCTATTAGCGAGCTTTGGGCAATTTTGGTCGTAGTGCTTTTGTTTAGCTATATTTTATTAAAATAAGTTGTTAAAGATAAACGATTGTGAGCACACAAAGAAATCCATGTGTACTATGGCACCATTTTGAATATTTACACTGCATTACCGGCGGCAGTTACTACCATACGCTAGATGGCAGCGCAAGCTGTAAATGTTAATTGATTGATAGAACAGCTGATAAGAGACTTTTATATTGGTTGCGCAAGATGTTCACGGGCGTGCTCATAGCGAATTATTTTCGGATTGTGTTTCGCGATCTTTACGGGTATATTTCAATACAATGTCGGAATTGTTTTCGGAGTAATTTTCGGGCTATCTAGGGATCAATTCGGAACCTTTCCGGGCTCATTTTATGACTATTTTCTGGCCAGGACAGTTGCTTTGGAACTGTTTCTGGATAATTTCTGAATTACTTCGCAACCATTTCGAAGAATTGAACTACGAAAATTGTGGAATAAACTTAAAATGTTCAAACGACTGTAGGAAAAATAATGCTGTACTTCTTTCTTCAAGGGGAGTATGCCTTATGAAAAGTGAAAGTACATTAGTATTCTGAAAAAGCTTTGTATTTGTTGTTGGAAGGAGCGAATCGAGTACCTTTTGAACTAGCTCGGTTGCAGTCGAGTAAATTTATCTGCCTAGTTTCGTGTTTCACTGTAGGAATTGACCTTATGAATATTAAGAATTCAACACTACAATAGCGCAGCATTTCATGGACACTCACCGGTCCAATCTGCCGGGTATGAATTATTAAACTTGTTGGTGTAAGAAAAAACCGTTTTATTCCATACACATGCATTCATATATATGCACATATGTATATTTAACACGACCAAACTCAGGCTCAGTTGCTATAGCAGCGCAAAAACGTGGTTTTTCACGCGCTTCAGAAACAAAGCGCTCATCACATTCGGAGAAACAGCAGAGAAGAAAGAAAAAAGCAAAGAAGCAGACCGAAAAACTCGAATTCAACCCTCCAGTCAATCATCCAACCAATCACCCAGCCAGGTGATGTGATTATATGTTGCCAATGTTGTTGCCATCAGTATGCATTGAATTGTCAGAAAAGGTGAACTCAGCAAAAGTAACGTTTTCTTTTTCTTTTTTTTGGTGCAATACAAAAGTAAAAAGCTAACAAAAACTAAATAAAAGTTAAAGTAAACAAAGCCGCTTGGCTTGTCTATCAAAGATCTCGTTTAGCTGCTCGACTTGGCGGTTTTGCCTTGTGGATGAATGAGCAGCGCAGCACGAAGGGAAGGAATCATACAAGGTGGCAGCACGGTGACATACCTACAAGCATAAATACAACTTGCATGTACTTTGCTTTTGTAAATCGATGGACTACTGTCAAAATCGTACTGCGCCGAAAGTTGCAGTATCATATCATAATAAAAAAGGTACAAATCAGCTGTGACCGTGCTGCCACCTTGTATAGTTCCGCCATGAGCAGCACCTTCGAAGGTGTGCTCATTGGAGAGCAGAGCGATTTGACAGTGCGCTTGCTCTTAAATTCCGAGAGTATAAGAATCGAATAGTATGTAGCATTTGAATAGAAACAATAAAATGGCAACGAATAAAGACACCAGGAATTCTCAATCAAAATAACTTGAAAGATAAATACAGTGGTGGTCAAAAATATTAATCAAAACAAAGCCAAAATATCATTAACCATTTTGCCTTTATTGCTGCTTTTAGTGCTTAGTTCTTTGGGGAACTCGTAGATTTTTGAAACGGCAAATTTTCGATTATATCATGGTGACCACGTGATCGTGATAAAAATATATATACTCGTGCCGACATAACTCCGAGGAAATTTACCGACTTGAACCCAGGACCTTTGGTGTGGTAGGTGTTCAAACTACCATCACACCGCGCTGCCCGCTTATGGACAATAGATAGAATAATGAAGTTTTTTTGAGGGTAATCGACTACCAAACACGCCCTCTTTTATAAAACTGTTTCTTTTCATAATAATTTTGGCAGCCTTTCTCGATATGGAAGGTGCCTTCAATGCGTATAGTTTCATGGATTGATTTCATGGTCAGGAGTGGGGTAAGGTCGTCAATGCAATTCTAGGAGCTACCTCAGTTTGTTAAATGGCCACCAGAGGCACATCTCTGGGCGGCTTGCTATCGTCAGTTTTCATATATTAACAGTTAATGAAATTCTAGATTCTAGTTTAAGACACAAGGAATCACAGGTAAATTTCTGGCAACGATTGGCGAACTCTTGGATACTGCACTTTGCGGCATTGCGCTATGGGCAGGGCAAATTGGGCTGGGGGTAAACCCAACAAAAATGGAACTTGTCCTTTGAACAACAAATACAAAAATACCCTGCCTTAACTAACCGAGGGTAATCGGCACAACCATAAATCTCTAGTCTGAAGCCGAATATCTTAACATGATACTCGACTCGAAATTAAGCTGGAAAAGAAACCTTTAGGTGGGATCAAAAAAAGCTCAGGCAGCATACTACACCTGCATTAGTGCTTTCTCTAGGAACTATCACCGCATATCATCCATGATATGCACAACACAGTCATTCGACCGATACTAAAGTAGGGAGCTCTCGGCTGCTGGAAGGCGCTAATCAAAAAGAGTTACCAATATCAATGGGACGGTGCTAACAGAGAGCAGCGCACCGCAGAAAAGTATAAACGCACTTTTTCACTTGATGCCTCTGCAAGTACTCGTGCAGGTATTGGTCGCGAAAGAGGCTCTACGACTTAAAAAACGCAAACTTGAGGAAAGCGACCACATACGAGCTCGCGACAATATTAAATGGCATGGCAAGGGGGTGATTCAACGGAATCGAAACGGGCCTGGCATCCGACACCTACTATATCACGGTGGTTTTCGACTTCCAGGGGCATAACATATGATATCCTTCATGCGAGTAATGGAAGGTCTAGACAGTGGTAGGGGCAATACAATCTACACAGACAGCTCGAAATTGGAAAAGGGAACTGGAGGTGGAATTTCCTCAAAGCTTCGACAGGTAAATCAATCGTACCGACTTCCAGACTCATGCAGTGTCTTCCAGGCGGAGATGCTTCAGGAAAGTACGGTCCAAGACATCATTGTAACGATCTTTGTCGACAGCCGGGCCGCCTTAACGGCATTAGAATCATCGTGATGAAGTCGGGTATCATGCAGAGTGGTCGAGCTTCGCTGCCGTCTTTAAGACACCTTAATTTCTCCCTTTGCTGGGTTCTGGCGCACAGCGATATTGAAGAGAAATAACTTGCTAGGACAATGAGATTAGGGCAAAGGACTTGCTGGAGTAGAGCCGTGATGTTTACGAAATTGTTAGAATACAAAACCTACAGAATAGAGCTATGCGAATAATATTAAATTATTGATTATGCTTGATACACTGAAATGGTTGAATGTGCGGCAGAGACTGGAGCTAAATACAATTATGTTTGTATACCTGACTACTACCGGAAAAATGCCAGACTACTTATCAGAGAAGGTCCTTTATGTTGGAGAAGTATAAATATATGTGCTGAGAAACGTTAAAGACTTAAGATTACATAAGTATAGCAAAACATCATCGCAATATAATATATTTTACAAAGGTTTTAGAATATTCAATACATTAAGCGAAGACATCAAACAAGAGCAAAATGTTAAATCATTCAAAAGAAAATGTATAGATTTTGTAAGAAAATAGCAGATCCCAAAAATTTTCTTAATTATACATATCAACGTAATTGCAAGTAATCCTATTATTACTAAATAAACCAATCAAACAATCAATCAGTGTCCTTATGGCAATTTTTGCATAAGAAAGGAGCTAGCTTCCAGGTCACTGCGCTATCGCATTGCTCCTAAGGTAGCGAATACCAACAAGCTCCCTCTGCAGAAGCTGTCAGGATGTGGAGAAAGAGGAGTCGATTAATCACTTTATCTGCAGATGCACAGGGCACAAATTTTGTCCAGTCTGGCAGAGATTGGATAGATGGATATTTTACTCCTACTTAAGTTCATCAAGAAAGCAAATGGTTCCTTGAGGACTACTAGCAAGTAATCTGGATGGACGAATGTGCCACAACTCGGCACTCACAATGAACAAAAATGTCTCCGAGTGGAATATTTCCACGCACGCCCTCTTAACCTCACCTCACCTACAAATTTTCTTGAATACCAAAAAATTTTCGAAAAATAAAAACTAATGCTCCTTTACGTCCTTTACATGATTATCTATTTATGTTAAATTAGAAAAAAAATTCTGTCTAGTGTATTTTATTTTTGTAATTGAGTGAAAAATATAGCAGATAAGCAGATATATCCTGATGATCACTCATACGTGAATAGGCTAAACTCTTATCTTCAATAAGATTCTATTTTTCCCACCAGTGTACATTTACTTCATTGTTTACTTGTTGGTGCAACACTACGTATGCGTTACCCTCACTCCACCAGCCGTAGAAAAGAGACGATGCAACTCATGCATGACGCTCTTTTGGAATTTGTATAACAGTTCGAACGCTACATAATACATACAATACATTTTCTTAGTGAGGTGTATGCATTTGACAGATTTTACAGCCAGGTCAGTTGACAGTTGGCAGCGTTACAACCGAGAGGCAGAGAGTACTTACTTGCTCTAACGGTGGTGTATCTATACAGAGACACTAACATTAGTCATATTTTTTCTTATAAAATTTTAAGATTTTTATTTCAACCAATAGAGGTAATTAAAAAAGATAAATTTGAGAAAAGAAGAGGAAACAGTTGTTTTGGTGCACCCAAGTACCAACCACGTTGGCGTTGGTAAAGGCGGCGACGTCTCAATCAAACCGAGAAGAAGAAAGAGCTAAAGCAGCCATTTTGTGCTAGAAAAAAATCGTTCAAAAAACAGTAATGCATATTGAATGATTTGTCATGCTAAGCACCAATAGAATATTAAAAAAGGCAGCATAGAAAAGGAAGAAGTGCTGGCTTCGTCGATTGGCCTGTAAATGCAAAGCAAAATTTCATTAAAAACTCATCAATTGTTAAAGGGGTGGAAGAGTGTTGATGTCACACGGGTGATGCGTGATGAGAATGTTGGGGGGAGAAAAACTTCAATAGCGTAAGCAACAAAGGCGACAACAGCAGCAACTGAGACGTCAACGGCGAAGAGGAAAAACTAACGCACTGCTACAACAACAACAACAAAAACTAACAGCTACAGCAAACGGCAGTCAACGCTACTGACGGCAGCAGCGAAAGTAACAGCAGCAGGCAATTCGCTGCGGCACTGGCGACAACGTTCTTTGTAATAATAAAGCTTATGAAATGAATTTGTTGTTATTTTAATTTTTGCTGAAAACATTTATCGATCACGCATCGAATGAAACGGACCACTCACTCGCGCGCTTCGCTAAACATACATTCATATATTTGAAATATAGTTGCATAAATTAAGAATTAAATATTCATTGCCAAAGGCGAAACGGAAAACGGAAATTTTGCGGTTGTTGAACAAAACGGAGAAAATCGTAGAAAAACAAACGATACAAACCGACGACGACAGTGGAAATATTTAAATAATGAAAATGAGCTATTAAAAAATATTGCGAGAGAGGCAAATATATTAAACACTGGCAAAAACATACATACATGTACACACATATTAATATATATTATAAATCGACAAATAATAAATACTAAAATAAACTTGGTTAGTTATGAAAATCAGTAAACTAGCGAGTAAACACCTGAGCATCAAAGTACGTCCACTACAACTGGCATTTGAGTAGGAGGAAACCCCAACCAAGCCAGTTGCCTGGCTGTCAACAACAAACTTTTTGTCGCATTTCGCTTCAAGCATTTCAACAAGAGCAACAGTAAATGCGAAATAGCAACTATATCAATAAAATAACAGCAGCAACAACAACAGGCAAAATAACAATAAATGCATGCATTCCAAACACAAATTACAGGCAGCGTGTCTGTGTGAAAACAGAAACGGAAGTACGCGGAGTTATAATATATTTATAAATAATACAAAGCTAAGCTCAAGAAGAAAGTAGCGGTGGACAACTATTGCAAAACAAAAAACAGAAAAAGTGGAAAACGCACTTGATAATTTGTAATAGAAATTTATGGGAAGATAACAGCACAGCAGTGAGCAGCAAGCAAATAAGCCAAGTAGCAAAAACAAGCTAAATAATAAACTCTATTAGCAAAAGTATTACAGTAAAAGCAATATTTAGTATGAGGAAAACATTTTTCAATTATACAAAACACAATTTCGACAAACAAATTTTATGCGAAAACATAACTACTAAACAATACAAATTATCATAAAATTTAAAAAAAGATTATTAAAAAAATGTGTTAATAACTTTTCAATTTAATGCAATAAAATAGTAAACAACTTTTTCAAACTAGGAAAAACAAACACATAAAAGAAACTTCCTGAAAACAATAAAATTTAATTTAACAAAAAAGGAACAAAACTTAACAATAGAAACTGGTTTACCTAACACCAGAAGTAATTGTGAACGATTTATTTTATATAAAAAGTTTTTTTTAATCAACTCAAAAATCAAATTATATATTTGAAAAATAACAAAAAATTTTAAAACTCAAGTTTTATTAAAAAATTTACTTTTAATGAGAAATACAAAGCAAAAAAAAAATTACAAACAAATCGAAAAACATTAAAATTCATTATAAAAAAAATTATAAACTTTGGTTATAAAATACATTATTGAAAAACAGTTGTAATTAACAAACAAAAAACTCTACAGTAAAAAGTAAACAAAATTTAAAAAAAATTTATTATATATATAATATATTAAATTATAAAAAAAAAAAAAAACAATTATTATTACATTCAATGAACCGTCACAAAACGCAGCTCACAATAATTTTTTCTAAAAACTTAAAAAAAAAATAAAGAGTTCCTCTCCAATTAGGCACGCATTTTTTGTTTGCTGCTTTTTAGAATAAAAATATTTATAAGCATAAATATATAAAAAAAAACTTGCAGTAAGATCAAAAGAAGTTCATAGAAAAAAAGGCTAAATTACTATATAAAAATTGTTTATAGGAGATAACAGCAGGAAAAAAAATTGGTTTAACTGCATACCAAAAAAAGTATATTTGCAAAACAATGAAGTAAATAAATAGTTCGTGGGGTAGAAATATGAAAACAAATTTACACAAAATAAAATGTCACAAAAAAAATTGCTCACCTAGCCAATGCTTAAACATTAAATTGTAAGTGTACGAAAAAAAAAAGAAACGCTCAAGAGCAACGCATAGTAACTGCGTGTGTTGCCATTAAAAATAACAGCACTCACACATTACATACGAATAGATATGTGAAAAGCATAGAAAACAAACTTTGCAATAAAAATGCAAGCGAAACAAAAAAATTTTAATTAGAAAAGCCAAAAATTCAGTGAACAAACCATTCAACATTCGATAACGGCAACAATAATACAAAGCGTGAAATTAAAAAAGCAAATATCAAGGAAAATTATCAAAACTAAATAAATAATATCAATAACAAATAAAGTTTATAGACGCACACATCCTTATACATATATAATAAACACAAGCAACCGCACACCACACACAACAATCAACACTCATTCAACACTCTTTGGTGTGAGAGCGCGCGTAGAGTGAAAAACTGTCATATATTTTGACATTTCAATGAGAGCGCTACTCAGCTGTCAACCGAACGCTCTCTTTTTATTTCACTCGCACACACTCTTTTGCTCTTTATCTATACTCAAACACCCTTGAAGCCGTATCACAACGCAGCTATCGACATTTGCTTAGCTCAGCGCATTGCGATATTGAAGAGCGGCAATAGTGTTATTAGTATCTGCCTACCACCCAACAACTATCAACGTGTTCTCGTGAAGTCAAACAAAAACTAAAACGAACAAACGTGTACAGAGTCGTCAACGAGACAACGAGTGTGGAGTTGCTGTTTGCCGCCGCTGCAGTCGTCGTCATCACCGTTGTCGCCAGTTGAAATAAGATAAAGCTTAAATAAAAACCAAGCACCCGAAATCCAAAAGAAAGAAATTTAAATTAGTATTGAACTTTGTTGAACTGTAAACGTAATTGAACAACGCGCAGTCCAACCTAGCACAAACATCATAAACGTGAATGCGGCAGCAGCAAGTGTTCGAGCAAGCAACATTCTCTTACAAACCCAAATGAAGGAAGTATAAAAATAATACAAATTAATTTAAAAAAAACACACACACTTTTGACGCATATATAAGAATTAAAAATAAAATTAAGGCAATATTCGCATCAAATAAAAGTGTGCTTTGTAGCGAAAAAAACGTGCAAGCAGAAAATTCAAAAGAAAAATAAAGTGAAAAAAGGGGCGAAAACAAAGAGGGTAGCACAGCACGAAAACGAAAAAAAACTCAACTGAAGCTATGCATGTAATGATGTAGTGGCGAGGAGCGAAGACAAAAACAAGGTGCATTGCATTTTTGTACACTTTAGCAAAAATTTGAAAATTGTGAAAATATTTAAACATAAAATTAAAACGTAAGTGTAGTTATAAAACTTAAAATAATAAATTCTACGCTACAATAAACGCCAGCCATTTTTTTAAACTTAACCCTTATAGCATTGAGTTAAAAGAAAAATTAAATTTAAAAAAAAAAAGCAAAAATGGGTGATACAAATACACTGGGTTCCGGCACACGCCTACGCAAATTCGATCGCACTGACAGTGAATTGGCTTGCGAAGAAGCTGCACGCCTTACCGCCGATCTGCAAGAGGGTAGCGCTGGTGGCGCTGCCAGTCCAGACAACGACGCTGCCGATGACGACGACGATGAGGAGCTCAGCGAATATGGTGAACTACCACCACCGCCGGACGGTGGTTATGGTTGGGTCATTTGTTTTGCATCCTTCATGTGCAACATGATTGTCGATGGCATAGCTTACACATTTGGCATATTCCTTGGCGAATTTGTGGATTATTTTGGTGAAGGCAAAGGCAAAGTGGCATGGGTTGGTAGCCTCTTAAGTGGTGTTTATTTAAGCGCTGGTCCTATTGTATCAGCATTAGCGAATAAATTTGGTTGTCGTGCTGTATGCATTGCGGGTAGCGTTTTGGGTTGCATTGCATTTGTCTTGAGTACGTTTAGTACGTCGGTGAATATGTTGATGCTGACGTATGGTGTGATTGGCGGTTTCGGTTTTGGTATGATCTATTTGCCTGCGGTTGTGGCTGTGGGTTATTATTTTGAAACAAAACGTTCATTGGCAACAGGTATTGCGGTATGTGGCTCTGGTTTTGGTACATTTGCTTTTGCGCCATTAGCTACATATTTATTGCAATTATATGGTTGGAAGAGTTCTTTACTCATATTTGCTGGTCTAATTTTGAATTGTGCCATATTTGGTGCTATGATGCGTCCGCTTACCTATCCGAAAAAGAAAAAAGTCAAACCACTAATGCAGCGCATGTATGAAGAGAAGCAACTGCAATTGGAACGTGGCTCAATAGCGGGTTCACATTTTATTGTACAATTACCCGATGGCACAATGGAACGTAAATTAAAAATGCCGCTAAATGCAGATCCTGGTGTGCATTCAAGTTTAAATTTGGAATTACTCGCACAACAGGCGGCTACGATACATCCGGTATCAACATTGCCTACCATTACCGAAGCAAAAGTAGCCGAAAATCAAAATTGTGGCGGCGCACAAGCTCCAACATGCAATGTGGATAGCAATGCTCAATCGGATGTTAAAAGTCGCATTGGCGTTAGACGCACACAACGCAATTCAGAGGCAAGCGAAACTAGCCCTTACAATTCTGTTGATGTTATGACACGCAATGCCTCACAACCTGCCTTTATGGCCGATCATCAAAGTCTTCCAAAAAATGGTTCGGTGCCTTCATTTAATCGCGTACGTAAAACATCGGCGAGCGAACGTTTTCAGCCATCCTTAGCTGCAATACGCGCATCATCACGCGGCGATATGGATAATAATAGCGTTGAAATGGGTATTACTACATCGAAAATGTCATTGTCACAACGCCAGGATAGCGGTCGCATGGTGCGTCCAATGTCACGCAAGGATATCTTTTATTCTGGTTCAGTTACAAATCTACCACAATATCAATCACAAAAATCGCTCGCCGATTATCGCAACTCTGTGCTATCGCTGACAAAATATGAGAAGAGCATGCAAAGTATGCGTCTCGATCCATTAGCTGAAGCTGAAAAGGGACGTGATCAATACGATCTTTGTCCATGTCTTGCCATACCCGATTCCATTAAATCTGTATTCAATACAATGTTGGATGTTAGCTTGCTGAAGGATCCCGTGTTTATGTTGATCGGCATTTCGAATATATTCGGTATGGCGGGTTTGTATGTGCCTTTTGTGTATCTTGTTGATGCGGCGAAAAAGGATGGCATTGAAGATAGTTCAGCATCATTTCTGCTTTCAATTATTGGCATAACAAATACATTTGGCAGAGTGATTTGTGGTTATGTTGCCGATTTTCCAAACGTTGATTCTTTATTTCTCAACAATGTTTGTTTACTCGTCTCAACGGTGGCTGTGACCCTAACGCCCCTATGTTCTTCCTATGGCGCCTATGTAACCATGTCGATATTTTTTGGTGCGGCTATTTCAGGCTACATTTCTCTAACGTCAATTATACTGGTCGACTTATTAGGTTTGGACAAACTCACCAATGCTTTTGGTTTACTCATTTTATTTAGAGGATTTGCTGCTATCATTGGCTCGCCATTGGCTGGCGCTGTTTATGATGCAACACAAAGTTATGATTTACCATTTTATATGGCTGGTGGTTTATTTGCCTTATCCACGATAACTAGCTTCATGGCTCCATGTTTGAAACGGTGTACGACCACAGATGAGGCGCCTATGCAAATTGATGCACTAACACCAATCGATGAGGAACAAGGCGAAGAGGCAGAGGATGAAGAAGATCAACCAATAACCATAGTACCGAAAATTGTTAAAACTCTTCCTAGTCCACAACGCGAGGAGGCAAAGCAAGCGCAAACATTTGGTAATGAGGCGCATAAACTTGGTGGCGGAGGAGCGGAATCAAAATTATAAAGCGAAGTTGTATTATATGTAAATACCACAAAAGGATATGCAGGTTATTTATGCTAACCGCATATGATGGTGAAGTGATAATAAGCAAATATCACATTAACTGTGATTGTCAAACACTTTCATAACGGTATACCTATGTACTAGAAAGAGTAAAGCTATAAGAACTACATGTGTGAAACAGCCGGATTCGAGTATTTGCAAGCGCCGTAATGCTATAGCTTAAAAAGACTTTTGTTTTATAAAAGTATCTGTGTAATGTGATCCTGAATTTAAAGTTTGTCAAGTATGTCAAGATTAATTTAAATTAGTTATTGTATTAAAAAAAAAAACAAAAAAACAAAATAGCATTAATTTAACATATAAAATAACAATAAAATAATATATACAGCTGTGTTGCTTTGCTAACAGTTTTGTGTAAGTGAATTCAAAAGAATGGAAAGAATTCGATCCGAAGCAAAATCGAACAATTTTGGACACAAATTTGTGAATACGACAACAGGCCTGATAAATGAAATAAAATAAATTTGTATCCAATTGAATAAATGAAATAAAATAAAATAAACTAAAAAAATAAACTAAACTAAAAAAATAAAAATAAACTTAAAATATATAACTAAAAAAAAAATATATAAATAAAAAAAAAATTAAGTAAAATAAAATAATATGAAATAAAATCTAAAAAAAAAAACAAAAAATAAGCATGAAATGAATTAAAATAACGTAAAATAAAATACATAAAATAAAATTTAAATACCATAAAATAAATTAAAATAAAATAGAATAAAATTAAATTAAATTAATTTAAATTAAACTAAATTAAATTAATTTATTTAAATTAAATTAAATAAAGTAAAATAAAACAAAATAAAGTTTTAATATTACTTAAAATAACATAAAATAAAATAAAAACAAAGTAATATTAAGTGTAATAAAATAAAAAATAAAATAAAAACAAAGTAATATTAAGTGTAATAAAATAAAAAATAAAATAAAATAAAATAAAAACAAAGTAATATTAAGTGCAATAAAATAAAAAAATAAAATAAAATAAATTTAAGTAAAATGAAGTGGAAAAATAAAACAAAATGAAATGAAATAAAATAAAATAAAATAAAACATAATACAAAATTAAATAAAACAAAATAATATTAAGCGAAATAAAATTAAAAAAAATAAATAAATAAAGTAATATAAAGTGGAAAAAATAAAACAAAATAAAATAAAGTGAAATAAAATAAAATAATATAAAAGAAATGAAATAAAATCAAATAAATAATATAAAATAAAATACATCAAACGAGCTAAACAATAAAATAACGCAAAAAATGCAAATTAAAAAACAAAAAAAACAATACAATGAGCTGAAAAATAAAATAAACGAATTAAATTTAAAAAAATAATAATAGAATTAAATACAATAAAAATAATAATAATACAATTAAATACAATAAAAAAAACAAATTCAATTTTGTTCTAAACAAAACCAGGAATGTAGATTTTTACATACAATTTTCTTTAATTTCATAGAGTTGTAGCGCTAACGTGCACTAGAATCCGTCTGCAGATCTCTATAATGTATATGTACATAAAGATACCAAACATTTGTGTATCAAATACTAACTATGCAACAAAAATTTAACTGTAAAATCAATTACTATAAAACAAATTAAAACGCAAATATTTAAGCCAAACCAAAGTATACAATTTCAAAAAAATTCTTGTATTCAAGCACGCTAATAAAAAATTGTTGGCTTTTTAGCTCAATATGTATTAATTTACAACTACAAAGAACAATTAAAATAAAAAATAAAATATCTAAAAGAAAATTTATAAAAAAAGCCTATCGCAGAATATATATAAAAACAAAAACAATAAGCTAACGTTTTATAGCATGATTTACGCGTTTCCCCAAAGTACTTTCGAAATTCGAAATTGCAAAGTTTTGAAATAACAGCTCAATTTTAGAAATTGCATATCATATGAACTTTAAGTTAGTAAAATGTTTATTGGAAAGTATTGCACGTACCTTGGAACTATCAAATGTACGTTAGAGATCAAGATTTCGGTTTTATTGAATATTCAATGCACTTTAAATCAATAAAAAGCACTTTCGAGAGCGCGAAATTTCATTGCGTAGCATCACATATAGTTTAGAAATAAACATACAGTAGATGATTCCTTAAATACAGTACATTTAATAATTTAAATGTTCATATAATACATGATTCAATCGAAACGAGGCTTGCTAAATCAATTTATTTATTATCGAAAGTACTTTTGAAAAATTTGTAACTTTTTGAGTCACAATTACTAAGCCGCCTACTCGTATGGGTATTTATATATGTAAATCTAGGCAAAATGTACCAAAAAATTCGAACCAAATTAATATATTTATTTGTGTGTATGTACGAATTATTTTAATGTCAAGAAAAATGTAAAAATTAAAATGTTAAACAGTTATCTATCATTTGTTGTTGTTTAAAACAATCAACATTTTGTTTATTAATTAGGCATAAACAAAAACAAAAAAAACAAGAAATTGTAAAATAAGCAAAAAATCCTTTTTTTAAATCGGTAATGTACTTGAAGCTTATTTGTATAATTGATAGGTGTGTGCATACATACATACACATATACATACGTATATTTGTAGTGTATTTACTTGTAGAATGCGTGTGAGAAAATGGTGATTGATTGAAAGGAAACAAGTATTGTTTGTAAATCAACTCAAAACTACAATAGATAGTACATACATATAGATATATTTAAACTTATACTAATATATACGAATATACATATGTATTACATAAGTATATACTATACATGCATATGAATGCATATGTTAATGTGTAAATAATTTCGATTCAATGAAACAATAAAGAAAAACAATGTTAACTCGTTAAAAACGATTTTGTTGCGTCGATTATAAATATATATAACTATATAGTATGTATGTATTATAAATACAGAGAGCTCGCGTTAATATGAACTAATTAAAACAAAGCCCGTTCATTCTTTTAAGATTCGTCATATTTACGAAAGGTGCAAAGTTCAGTTTTATTGGTTACGAAATCCATTTTTTTTTTTATTTAAAGGAAACTTTTTTATTCATTTATACAAATAAACAAAAATAACCTATTTACTAAAAGTTTAGATATAAATTAATTTTGATCTTTTTTCTTTAAATTTCGTTTGGTTGCCCTTTTGTCCACTGTGAAGAGACCTTTCGTTGTTGTTGTTGTTGTTGTTGTTGTTGTTTTTGTTGTTGTTGTAGTTGGAGCGATAAGGTTACTCCCCGAAGGCTTTGGGGAGTGTTAGCGATGTGATGGTACTTTACTGGATACAGATCCGGTACGCTCCGGTAACACAGCACTATTAAGGTGCTAGCCCGACCATCTCGGGAAAGATTTATATGGCCGCATTAAGCTTTCAGGCCATCCCTCCCTCCCCACCCCCAAGTTCCATTAAGGAGCTTGGAGTCGTCAAAGACTCGTCTGTTAGTGAAACAGGATTCACCACGGATAGGTGAGGTTGACAATTGGGTTTGAAGAAGCTATATATTGCGCTGACAACCTGAAGGGCTGCGCTACACAGCCCTTGAATCTGGTATTTTAGTCGCCTCTTACGACAGGCATACCTACAGCGGATATATTGTGATCCGCTTACCTAGTCATGCAGCTGCTCGATACCACTGCCGCCCATTCTCTTTAGGTATCTCATTCGCATCTTTTTGGCAAAGCTTTGTTTAAGCGACTTAAACTATGACTTTTTTTCTTTCGTTTGTTTCATTAGCCATTGAGTGTGCTTGTAATTCTCAACTTGTTAGTGAAATATTCTAAAGATATAGTTTTAGTTTTTAATTTAAAATTGAGGTTCTTCGAGTAGAAGATGGGGTGCCAATACCTCAGAGCCCAGTGCTCGCCTCCATATCACATTTTTTAAGGGTTCTTCAAATAGAAGATGAGGTGGCTCATTAGAGCGAAACCTCAGAGCCCCCAGTGCTCGCCCCCAATGAATAAATACAAGGGGTTTTTCAAAGCAAAACAAGGTGGCTCATCCCGCAGCCAATACCTTGGAGCCCCCAGTGATCGCCCCCAATGAATAAATACAAGGTGTAACAGGTACATAGTGACCTCTCTCTAAATAAATTTAAAAATAACAAACAAATACATTAAAATAAAGATATCATAAATAAGGTGTACCGATGCTTTGCACCGTCCCGTATTTTAAATACACCATAAACAAAGTAAAATAACATACAGTCCATTAAAATAGTAATTTATAAAATAAAAAAGATAATAAATTTAAAAAATGCTTGCTTGCAGTGGGCTTTGAACCCGCAACCCCAAACTTGTGAGTCGGGTACGTCATCCACTGTGCCACGACTCATAAGGCTAGGTAGGCGCTTTTGGCATTTCCGTAACAAGTCACGCCAGTTATTCCTGTTAAGCGATAACTGACGTCCATTGGGAGCTTCAAGGGAGATCAAGTCTTTCTTCACTTGTCTTCCTCAATGCAGCGGAGGTATCCCTCTTTCTCTGTTTCAATAGGAACTTATTTCACCCAAGTTTTTGCATCCATTCACATATCATAACCCTTAGCGAGGTGAAAAATTATAAATCCAACAAGGTTATTGCTTCCTACATAAACAGCAAATGTATCGAAACGGCATTATATAGTAGGCAGGATCCCTCCGTTTAAGTATTGATAGTTAATTAATAGAGCGGTCTACTTACACCTGAGGGCGTGGGCGGCCACCGTGGTGTTGTGGTAGTATGCTGCGCATACCCCACCAAAGATCCTGGGTTCAAATCTCGGGCAAAGCAACATCAAAAAAATTGGAAACAGGTTCTTTCAATTAGTCGGAAAGTTTTTCTAATCGGGGCGACCCTCGGCCGTGATTTGGCAAAAACTCTGTGTCTATTTCTGTCATGAAAAGCTTCTCAGCGAACACTCATTTGCCTTGTGGATGTCGTTCAGAAAGAATTTTTTATTTTTATATCTGAGACTTTATTAGTGTTTGACTAGGTGGGGTCAGTTCGTTACTACGTGCTTAGGTGATTTACAAAAGGTAGGATTTGAGTTTAATCTTCTTATCTTCAGTAGCCCATTTTCTTTTCCCTAAGTTTTCAAAAAATTACCTTAAATAAAGAAATGACAAATAACGTATGATTTTAGATAACGAAAAATTTGGCATTTGCCAACAAAACTATTAACACTAAGCGGCGAACCGGCTAAAAACATACATACAACTCATTATTAAACAGAAACGTGATAAATCTCCCGGAGAACTTATCTTTCGCATACTTTGTTTAAAGCCTACTTAGTTTCGAGTGATTCGGATAAGCTATTATCACTCCTACTGTGAGTAGTGATAGAACGATACGAGTACTGAGTGAATTAGGTTAGGTTAGGTTGAACTGACCGGTCCATGAGGACCTCACATAGGCTGATTGAGTCCGTAGTGTTGCCAGAAGTTTGTTTTAACGACCAAGCTGAAAAACCCTATCTAAAACCAGGACCTATGTTATAAAATACCTCCGTCCTCTTGGCAAATACTAGAAGCTTCCTAGGACTTAAGCCACTTGCTTAGAAGCACTAGATCTGACAGCTGTATCACTCCTAATAGCTGGAGTCTTAGCTTGGAAAGTGCAGGGCACGAGCACAGAACGTGCTCGATCGTTTCCTCCTCCAACCCGCACTTCCTACATCTGATATCACTGACCAAGCCTAATTTAAAGGCATGTGACGCCAGAAGGCAGTGTCCAGTCAAAATACCCGTCATGAGTCTACAGTCCTCTCTTTTTAATGATAGAAGCAACTTTGTTAGTCTAAGGTTGTAAGACCTACACATAATCTTCGACACTTTACAGCCCCGCGCTTGAACCGACGCCTTTCCCGCTTGGTCGATCATGTGCACCTCTCGCCTTGGCTTAATCTCGCCTAGTCTAATTGGGACGTCTACGGAGCAAGCTTCAAGGGATGCGCCCTTCTTAGCTAGTTCATCCGCTTTTCCATTCCCATCTATTCCCATATGCCCTGGGACCCAATATAGATGTATGCTTCTCCCTGTCCCCATTCTCTCCAGAGACTGCTTACACTCTAACACGCATTTTGATGATGTGCTATGCGAGATTATTGCCTTAATTGCTGCTTGACTGTCAATATAAAAGTTAACACGGTTGCAGCTTAAGCTCTTCTCTTCCAGGGTTTCTACTGCTTTGGTTACGGCTAATATTTACGCTTGGAAAACGCTACAGTAATCCGGCAGCCTGTAGGATCTGCTTACGCGAGTGAGTAGTATCGATACTTTTCCAAAAAATACTCGAGTATTTCGTACTGGATACTTTTTTCCAAATACTGAGTAAAGTTTCGATACTTTAACTCCATACTTTTCCCAGATACTTCACCAAGCGCTGATCTACATTTTTAAGATTAACAAAGTTCAGTCCATTAAAACCAAAACATGAGTATATATTGAGATCGTCGACGATCTCCCCGTTTAACTTAACAACAAAATTATAAAAAGCTGCTAACTACATAAAATTTCAATACATTTTAACTTGTCATGCAGTAGTTCGTTTTACTATGAAATTTTTGGTGGATTGAGTTGTAATGGAGCTAATCGAATATGCCACCACCCTGCACTTACTGAGGGCACTCACAATGTACAAAAATGTCTCCGAGTGGAAGTGTGGATAATACCCACGCACACCCTCTTAACCTAACCTAACCTTTGGTGGATGGAGTTAGCTGCTTTTACAGGATCGTCAACGAAATTGAAAATGGTCGAAATCAGATTATATCCACGTCTATTTTCAAAAATGGGCAAACACAATGCTTTAACAAATACCGATGAGGTGGTGAAACTTGGGGAGTGGATAAAAAAGTTGCGATGTACAATATAAATTTATTGCAATTTTGTTAAATTGGAGTGGCGCCGCAGAAGAAAACTTAAAAAAAGTTTTACAAACCGTTAATCGAATGCCTTTAATATCACTTTGTAATATGGCGGAAATATGGTCCTTGGTAATATATACATATATAGATCCGATGAAAAGCGGATAAAGGCCACGCCTACTTTAAAGAAAAGGGACTTACAGTTTTAATCTTAACAACATTTCCACTATATATGTGACCCGGCCTATGAAAAGGTGGCTTATGACTCAAAAAAGAAATTGCGAGAAACAACTGTTGAAGATAAACAACACATTTCTTCAGTTTCTTAGTAGTTTTCTTTTTTTGAGCCATAAGCCACCTTTTCATAGGCCGGGTCACATATATATGGTACGTTCCAATACTACCAGAAGAGATAGACTTATCAAAAGACTTTGATACAGTCCACAACGGCAAGTTACTGCAAGACTTGTAAGGGTCCCTTTCTTCCTCCTAGTCTCAAAAGTTACTGCAAGACTTGTAAGGGTCCCTTTTTTCTCCTATGTACAGCTATCTGTCTTGCCAGGCGTCGGTGCAATTCAGGAACGTGACATCTAAACCCACAAGAATTAAACAAGGGGTGCCACAGGGTGGTGTTCTATCCCCGCCACCAGAAGGAGGTGACATTGTTTCCTATGCTGATAACTGCACTATAATTGCTACAGGTCCTGTCACACCCAACGATGAGCTATGTAATAAAATAAATAACTTACATACTTACTTAATTGGCGCTTAACCGTGGAAACGGTTATGGCCGTCCAACAAGGCGCGCCAGTCGCTCCTTCGCTCCGCCAACCGGCGCCAATTGGTCACACCAAGGGAGTTTAAATCGTTTTCCACCTGGTCCTTCCAACGGAGTGGGGGCCGCCCTCTACCTCTGCTTCCATATGCGGGTTTCGATAGAAACACTTTCTTGGCATCATCTTTCATTTGCATAACATGGCCTAGCCGGCGCAGCCGCTGCATATTAATTCGCTGGACTATGTGGATGTCTGCGTACAGCTCGTACAGCTCATCATTAAATCTTCTTCGGTACTCGCCATCGCCAACGCGTAGATGTCCATAAATCTTTCGAAGAACTTTTCTCTCGAACACTACCAAAGCCGCATCATCTGCTGTTGTCATGGTCCATGCCTCTGCGCCATATAGCAGGACGGGTACGATAAGTGACTTGTAGAGTATGATTTTTGTTCGCCGAGAGAGGACTTTACTTTTCAATTGCCTACCTAGTCCAAAGTAGCATTTATTGCCAAGATTGATTCTTCGCTGGATTTCAGTGCTGATGTTGTTGCTAGTGTTGATGCTGGTTCCCAAATAAACGAAGTCTTTTACTATTTCGACATTATGGCTGCCAACAGTAGCGAGGTTGCCAAAGCGCGTATGCGCTGAATCTTTGCTCGATGACAGCAGGTACTTCGTTTTGTCCTCATTTACCATCAAACCTATTAAACCCCCATAAACAACTATCTCCCTTATTTCTCCAGTTTTTTCGCCTCGTGCAACCTGACATTGTCACCGACCTACGATTTATAGGCGGCCTCTTTTACAACATAACCAAACAAATGTCGACCATGTTGGACATCCACGTCGGTGGCTATACCCACACGATTACCAAAAATACTGGGTTTGACGTTCGATCAGGATCTACATTTTGGCGAGCATGCATCTGCAATTGTACCTAGATAGAATCCAGAGCCGTAACAAAATCCGCAAATCTCTTGCCGGTAGCACTTGGGGTAAAGATAAATAGACGCTTGCATGCTATGCGCCTCCGATATGGTCGCCGAGCCTAAAGGTTACTCACTGGAAGAAATTAGAGACCTGTCAAAACACCGCTCTGAGAACCGATACAGGCGGCCTTGTTATGTCCCCAGAGCACCACCTACATAGTGAGGCGGGAGTATTCCCCATTAGGGCGAGAAACGAAATGCTGAACAAACAGTTTCTGCTGAATACAAAGAAACCTGGGCATCTCAACAGACATCTAATTAAAGGACCCCGCCCCCAGTGTCTTAAAGAGCCATACCCGCAAGTATTATGAGGAAATACGGTACTGAGATCTCAGCCGTATGTAGGAGAACAACACAAAAAGGTCCTCAGTTATAACCACAAAAAGGCGGTGGACCTCCATGCCAGGAATTGCGAACCCCGTTCTTAAAGTTAAACACGCAGAAGAGGAAACTTTGATCTGGATACTGTAACAGGCTAAACTCTAACCTATCCCGAATCAACCACATGACAGCAACCATATTTGCAGCAGGTTTCTTTAGACTCCAGTTAGAGGATATTGCTGACAATTTGAGTGTGCGCACCTATTGGATGGGGCGAAGCACTGTTACAACAACAACAACCAGTAGAGATAGGGCAGTACAAACTACATAAGTTCTATTTAGTTCATCTCTCCACAAAACGTTTAATGGAGTAAAAAAAAATAGTTAACGCGATTTACCTCCGAGGAGATTAAGACTCAGCTTCTCCTCCAATTTGCTTCGTGCTACGTACATATTTCATGCCGATTCCGAACGTCATCTGCAAGGCAGATGAATTTTCACTGGAAAGCTTTTCATGGGAGAAGTGTTTGCCACACCACTACCGAGGGGCGACTCTTTTTAGAAAAACCTTTTTTCTATCTGAGGTCGATCAAAAAACTTTGAAATCATTTAATGAGGACTCAAATGCCAGTATACTTGATACCTTTTACTGAGTATGAGTGCTAGCATCGATACTTTGATCCGAGTATTTTATACGAGTACCGGTATCGATACTTTTTCTAAAAGTTCTATCACTACCTGTGAGCCGTACATACTACCAAAGAGCTTGAAATTCATTTCAAAGCAAGAAAAAAAAGAAGGGCAACTTCGTAAAAAATCTTTGCAACTACGGATATAATTTTAAAGATTTTTTAAACTATCTTGTTGTCAACTTTCAGCTCAGCTGACGTCTTCGTCACAATATTATGTAAACGATTTTGGATTGGGCAATATGGAATTTGTTTATCAGCTCATAGGAGTCTGATAAGATGGGAGATCCCATATAGAATTTAATGACGATAATGTCTTACATATCGAGTGGTGAATTCAAACAGTCAGCCGAAAATGCCGAAATATGTACATTTTTGCACAAAGGCAGATGAATCTTCCTATGGTAGACGCACACTTCAAGGTTCTAAAGACAAATTTTTGCAAATGTTCATTTTTGAATACAACATTAACACAGCGTTCAAAACATGAAACAAGAAGAATCTAGCCTGTGAATGACGTTCTGAGAACACATAAGAGACAACAGCATCATATGCAATTGCACCGGCCAATATAATTATTCCCATGCAAACATCAATAAAACACTGAAGGACCTTCACATGCAAGGAAGAGAGACGGCTGAACGTGCTAGAAGACATGGGAATCTACACACACAAAAAATAGAAGGTAGAATAATAAACGAACACAAAAATAATATATTTCATGAAATTTATGATCCTTTAAAACTGGTTTACAAAAAAAAAGCAATAAACTAACGCGAAGGGACCAACAAACACGTAACTATAATGAACAATAAAAACAGGCACAAAATAAGGAAATCGAAATTTCGAAAAACAATCCAGCTAAAATCGCTAAAATTTTTCCAAGTAAACTCAATCTCGATGCTGATATCATAGAATCAAGCAAAAAGAAAATCGTTTGATATGGCTTGCATGAGTTCTGGTACGGAAAAAATCTGCTGCATTTAAAGTAACAGCGGATGGGAAATGTGTCGCACCATCCCACCTAACACAGTATGGCAAGTCGTGATAGCTTGCAAACTCATCACAAAGTTCGCAAGCAGCATAAACTGGTCTGAAAATTACAATAAAATGAAATCGTTTCATTCGCGAGGTTTCCAAGTTTACGAAATAGATGCATGTCGGAGTGAGTTGCCTTAGTCTCTATGTTTAGAGCACTGGTCTTTGAAAATTTGTGCTATGGAATGCAGACAACTAGTATTCTCTTCACGCCACAAAAATATTTAAAAAATAACACTAGTAATAGCATCGAGTAATGTAAGTTCGATTAAGTAATGCAAGTTCGATTAACACTAGAATTTCATTATAGAAACACGTTAAAGATCGATTTGAGAATTAGGTCATATTTATGTTTGTTTGTTTAATGGTGTGTTAAATTTATACATAATATTTAAGAATTCATGAGCTTAACACCGGCTTATCATAATTGAATATTCAATTATTATATTTGTTTTAAGAGAAACTGAAAAGAAAGAAACATTTACTGGCATATTGCGATGGTACCATTTCGAAATCCGCCACGTAATCATCAGGCAATTTCGTAATGTTATCAAAGATTTCACCGAGATTGGAACCGCGAATTACACAGTGAAACTGCAGTACCAGTACCATTTCGAAATGATACCATCGCAATATGCCAGTAAATGTTTCTTTCTTTTCAGTTTCTCTTAAAACAAACATAATAATTGAATATTCAATTGTTATAAGCAGAATTCTTAAATGTTAAGAATTAGGTCATATTTTATTTCCAAAGTTTCTCCGCTATGTTTCGAGTCATCGTCTAAAGCTGAATTGAAGTTTTTACGTAGATCAAGTAATATTTAGAGTGGATAATTGTGATTTTTAATTATTTCGTTATGTTTGGTAATATAATTTTTTTCATTGTTCTGCTTTTTTTAATTATTTAGTTATTAAAATTAATTATTTAAGCTATTACTTAAGTTTTAATTTTTTCAGTTTTTGACAATCTCATTATTTTAATTATTTGATTACTTTCAACTTTTTGTTAACTTTTAGTTTTTACATGAATATTTTTAATCTTCTAAATTTATAACTATTTGAAGTTGATCGTTGCCAATTATTTTACAATTTTTTAAGACCTCGTTATATATCGTTTAAAAGAGAGGACTGTAGATTCATGACGGGTTTTCTGACTGGACATGTCATATCTAGAAGCAGCAAGTGGCTTAAGTCCTAGGAAGCTTCTAGTATTTGCCAAGAGGACGGAGTTATTTTATAACATAGGTCCTGGTTTTTGATAGGGTTTTTCAGTTTGGTCGTTAAAACAAACTTCTGGTAACACTACGGCCTCAATCAATCTATGTGAGGTCCTCATGGACCGGCCAGTTCAACCTAATCTAACCTAGGCGTATACTATTTACTACTATTATTTTATACACAGTTTGGTGACCTAGTAAACATCTGGCAACTTTACCCAGATAATACTCTCCATCTGTGAGGATCCATGTTTTAACTTAAATTTAATTTTAGCTTATTGTATTGTATTTTATATTTCAAAATTAAATAAATTTATTAATTTTTTCATCTTTTCTGCTTCTGCTTGCCTGCATAAAATGAATTCAAATAATATGTAATAAATTTTTAACACAACACTAAAGAGTGTTTGAAAGTAAATAGATGGCAAGGTAAACACGCCAGATATCGCAAAACTGTGGCCCAAATGAAATTTCAGTTAAAAAATGTTCTACTTTTAATTTTTTACCAATAAAAGTGTACGAACTAAGCCGCGACAAAGAGTTCAACATTCATCAGAAAGTTATGCCAAGTTTCCTTCACCATAGAAATTATAGCCAATTTAATTAATATACATATATATTTATGGAAAAAAGTGTCTCCCTAAGGTTGTAACTCGAGACCAACGTAAAATTGATTCGTTTGCAGAAAATAGTACCCTATGGCTTAGGCAGACGATAATATTTTGCGATATGATCACTTTTGATATTTACAAAACTTTATAATTCAAAAAAATACTCTAAAATTAATTTTTCTTTACTAATTTTCCCTTTTCTATTCTAAATATTTATGAATGTATATGCAAAAACGCTAATATTAAAACAAAGAAAAGAAAACTGATGCAAATGCAAACTTAAACGCTGACACGTACAAATACTTAGTGGGAACGATAATTTAAAAAGACCACTAATTATAGTGCATTGTGATGTACTAATAATTACATATAAAATTGAAGCAATAATAGAGAATAATAGAAGTGGTGTAATGTACAAAATAAATACATATATGTGTGTAGTATTCTAATATATATTATTTCTAATTGCTGTTTTTATGTACGGGTCCCTTTTTCGTTTAGTTGTAAAGATGGAGATTCGGGCTAATAGGGACTCTTGGGCAATTTTGGTCGTAGTGCTTTTGTTTAGCTATATTTTATTAAAATAATTTGCTAAAAATAAACGATTGTGACCACACAAAGAAATATATTTGTATTATGGCACTATTGTGAATATTTGTACTGCATTACCGGCAGTTTCTTTCAAACGCCAGATGGCAACGCAAGCTGTGAGTTTTAATTGATTGATAGAACAGCTGATTTATGTTGATATTTGATAAGAGACTTTTAGATTGGTTGCGCAAGATGCGCACGGGTACGGCTCGATTTAATATATATTAAATAATTCAATATGTAAATTTTTTTATTATTATTACTTTTAAATAAAGAGCATTAACGAAAATAAATATGTAAAATGTGGCGTTTAAGACTTGTTTAAAAGATTTTTTTTTTCAATTACATGCGTTATTACATAAAGTCATAACTTGTTTACAAAAAATTGCCAGGCATCAATAAAACGAGAAACAAAAAACAAAAACTAGTGCAGCAAAATTTTTTGTCGCATAAAATACTGTGAGATATACTTACATACATACTAAATATACATATATATAAATAAATTGTATAATAAATATACAAAGTATGATTTGGAAAGTATCTGTTGTGGTTTGTTTAATGGCTTGTGAAGGATTTTGGAACAAAAAAAATTGTTTAAATGGGAGGTAAGTTAAAAAGAGAAGCCGAATTAAGTATCTATATTTTGTTTATTTTAAAAGTCTGAATTTACAAATACCTTAGGAATATATAATGCTAATTTTGAGAATAATTAGTCGTTAAAAAATAAGATCTTAAAAGGTTAATTAGGGCAACATATTGGCAAGTGAAGTCATCACGTGAGATGAAAAACCAATTCAGAACATTCCCTAGTGATGGGAGCATTTTAGCCATTATGAGTTCTGTAAAAGGTTTTCAACTGTAGAAGGTTTCTGCATGGGGTATTAAACTGAATTTTACTCAGAAGCGATGAAGTCAACCGTCCCAGAAATTATACCAATAATAAATGAGCACAATAGAAAGTATCGTATATTATTAAGCGTGTTTAGATCAATCAGAAGGCATCGAGAATCATACGTTAGTAATGGTACTGAAAAGTTTAAAGATCGTAAAAACACTTTCCGAACTCGACAATCTAGGAGGGCCTCCCTATGACGGCTGCATACTCCAGCCTGGAACTGACAAAACCACAATATAGTGACTTTGAAGTGTACGTGTTAGTGAATGCAGACCAATTCCGACGTATGAACGCGAGCATTACATTGGACTTAATTATGACATGGTTTACATGCGTAGTGAAATTAAATATCGAATATCCCCACAATCCTTATATTTATCGACAGACTGCAGTAAACAGCCAAGAATACTATAGGAAGTACGTAGGATATTTACTAGATTTGAATAATATACATGAAAATATTTATTGATGTTTAACGAAAAACCAATTTAATAAACGACAGTTTTCAACATTACTGAGGACTGATTGCAGCCGTTCAGGGTCAACGGCACTATTAGGTGGGATTGAACTGGTAGGTCAATAAAGACCTCACATAGACTGCACACATTCAGTCCCCAGAACACAGTGAGGCAAGAGTACTCCCCATTAGGGAGACAAATGAAATGCTGAACAAACAGTTTCTGTTGGATACCCAGAAACCTGGACAGCCCAACAGACATCTGATTGAAGAGGCCCCACCTCCTAGGGGCTTAAGAGGTCATCTCCGTAAGGATTATGAGGAAATACGGCACCTGATAACAAAGCCGTATAAAGAAAAAAAAACACAGAGGTGCTAAGTGATATCGGCGAACCCCGTTCTTAAAGATAAATACTCTGAACCCGCAGAAAAACACTCTGAACCCGCAGAACACTCTCCCGATGAAGACGCTCGCCGAAGGTTTTGGGGAATGTGGTCGATGGTCCTTTGCCGAATATAGATACGTTCCGGTAACAAATCACCATTAAGGTACTAGCCCTACCATCTCGGGAGCGATTAACATGACCACATTATACCTTCTAGGCCATCCCGCCCCTACTCCCTAGTTCCATGAGGAACGCGCGTCACTGTATCTCAACTTCAATCTGGATACTGCTACAGGTTAAACTCATCCAGAAATTGTTGTACTATTAAGTGATAGTGAAAAAAAGTGTTGACCAAATTAAAGCCATAAATTTAAAATGTTTAGAGCGTGAAAAGACTGAAAAAAACGCTCAAAGAAATTAATGCTCGAGGAATGTCATTATTTTCAAACCAAAATTGCTTCCATGTTATATTGATAAAATTCTTACATCTTCTGATAGTCAAGAGTCTCCAGTATTTAATTATCACAAGTCAATCACTAATTCAACGTTTTATACTAAGGCGTATAAAAAATGTATTATTGTGAGTAAAAAAAGTTATAAAATGAAAATCAGAAAACAGCAATAATACGCCACAAAATAAAAGAGTTGCGTTACTGATAACGTCTTCTGTATACATAAAAAAAAACAAACTAAGAGTGTATACTTATTAAGTTCAATTGATATCGGAAACGCGGCAAAGTAGACTGCACTTGCATGATCCATTTATCAAGCAAATAGTTTTTTGAAGAAATTCGCGTTATGGCAGGAGGTTATATATTTGGAAAACAATAGAATGCCATGTGGACAAAACTTAATAGAAATTAGTTATTATAATCAACCCAATTTAAAATTATTTACAATACTTTCAAGCCAAGCAAGGCAAACCTTAATGAATTGTCCACCGTCTAGAATTACATATGTACATATGTATGTAGATTGATAACATACTTAAGTGTGAGATAGTGAATTTGCTAACTAGAAAAATATGGCGGCCGCCGTGGTTAGATAACGTGCTCCGCCTAACACGCCGAATCCGATCCTGTATTCAAATCCCATCATAAAAAATTTAGAAACTAGTTTTTTCAGTAGAAACTTTTCTAAGCGGGGTCGCCTCTCGGTAGTGGTTGGAGTATATTTCTACCAGGGAAAGCTTTATGTAAAGACTTATTTGCCTTGCAGATGCCGTTCGGAGTCTGCGCAAACCAGGTGCCAGTCGCCAATTTGAAGGAAGGAGCATGTCGAAAATTGGAACAGAAACTTGGCATGAACTACCTATCTTTGGAGGTATATCGCGCTTGCTGCTATTTTTTGTTTTTTATATCTACCAGGGAAAGCTTTATGTAAAGACTTATTTGCCTTGCAGATGCCGTTCGGAGTCTGCGCAAACCAGGTACCAGTCCGCCAATTTGTAGGAAGAAGCATGTCGAAAATTGGAACAGAAGCTTGGCATGAACTACCTATCTTTGGAGGTATATCACGCTTGCTGCTATTTTTTGTTTTTTATATAACTAAAATTTATATTAAATCAATTCGAAATGCTACAACATAACTCACATCATCTTATGTAAATAAAGTTAAAGAACTTTACCTAGAATTAAATTAAATAGTTGCTGTTCGATTTGCTTCTTGCATAGTCGTCTGAAAAGCACTTTAAATAATTTGTATGCGACTGAAAACTACTTCGAAAAAGTGTTCACAAAAGTGGCACTTCATAACAGAACTTATTTGCATTCGCTCTCATCTCATTCATACAAAGAAACTTACCGATTGAGTGGTGTGTATTTATTTCCATGACCGCATTTTGTATAATATGTTGGGATTGTTGTTGCACATGATCATGATGCATAATTTGAGCTTCGTTTGATATATGAATAGGACGTGAGGAGATTATTGTACCGGAAGCTACCATTTGTATAGCACCAGGCTGGCCAACACATTCGCCCATTTCATCTTCGAGCTACAGGAAAAGAGTCAAACATTATTATAATTATTAATTTCATAACAATTTATACATACAAATACACTCGATGTCAGCAAATTACTAACATACATTAACATTTTAGCAACATTATAAACCCAGCTGTGAGCGTTAACAAGAGCTCCTTATAAGATGCAATTAAGGGATGGAGAATAAATTTTGCAATAAATATCGTTTTATGTGGCAAATTGTATTCATTTATCTTGTTATCTTTACAAAATGAGGTAGGCCACAGAAAGAAATGTATAATAAACTACTATGTAGAGTACCCCGCAGACTTTGTTCTGCCCGAAACCTGGTTTGCATACATTTAAAAAGTCTCTCTGCTTGTCTTTTCTATATTTCCGATTCTCTTCTACTCTATCGTCCATTTTTCTTATAATTCTCGTCCATCCCTTAATCCATTTGTCTGCATCCCACTCCCCAATCCCGCCTCCACTCCAAATTCCACTCCCTCACCCATTCCTACTTCCACTACAACTCCCATTCTCTCTCCATCTTTCACCGCAATTTCCTCATACGCGGAAACTCTATACCAAATATCGAATACCTGCATACATTTGTGATATTATAGCTTCTGCAAAGAAAAAATTTAACATCTTGTCTCTCCCCCTTCTCACCATATTTGATCCCTATCTCACCACCATATCTTCGCCCTTTTACATTCTCGATTTTTCACTCTTCTACTCCCACTCTCTTTCCTCCCCCTCAACCCTCCTCTATTCTTCTTCACCCCGTTCCATGCACATGCTTCCTCTCCTTCACGTCTTCTTCATTTTCTTCTTTCTTTTCTACTCACACTTTCTTCTTCTCCCTAACCCTTGCATATTTTTCTTCCCCTTTTGTATTCCCACTCTGATCTCTTATTTTCCTTTTTCGAAAGGATGCATAAACACTTCTATCCAACATTGGCACCAAAAGAGTGATTTGGGGAAAAAGTTGGCTCTTGGTCAACTTCCGGGAATAAAAAGTTTCTCAAATATTATCTTTGTCAAGGAGGTACCTCTATACCGAATTTCAAGCTAATCTCACCATAAGGAAGATTTCTTGGAATAAGTGGGAGGGACGCAACAAATTAAAGGGGGTTACACTGAAATTACAGCCCTTGGTCGGGAAAAATCCCGACTAGCTTCGGTACATAGAACCGGAAGCCTTGGGAAGCACTTGGAATAAGTCGGCTCCTGGTCAACTTTACGAAAAGAAATTTTTTTCAAATAATGAGTTAATCACGGAAGTACCCCTATACCATATTTCAAGCAAAACTGTTTTATTTAGAATAGGTAGGCCATGATCCACTTCCCGGAATGAAAAGTTTAAAAATATTTGTCGAAGAGGTTCCCTGTACCGAATTTTAAGCGAATGGTAATATCAATAAGATTTTTGGAATTCGTCAGTCCCTGATCCACTTCACGGAAAGAAAGGTGGCCCAAATAAAGTTCTAGTCAAGGAACTACCCCTATACCAAATTTCAAGCAAACTGCTCTTTACGCCATTTTATTAAGAACAAGGGCCGAGCTGGTCCACTTTTCTCTCCATAAGAACCATTCTCGTACTTCAAGGAATATTCTAGAATAAAAAAATTATCGAAATCGGCCCTTTAAATATTATTATACAATAAATTTGAGTACTTTCAGGCTATTTTATAGAAAATAATGATAAAAAAAAAACTAGAATGCATCGAACAGTACTGAGAGACAAAGTTTCTGGGCTTAGCATCGATAGCAGGATGAAGGTATACATGTTTACAGCCCACCGGCTAAGTGATAGTGATCAGCCGCGTCATATGTTGGCTAACTATATACATAATTAAGATGAATTAAGCCAATATTGCGCCGCAGAAAGCTCAACGCTTTGTATAGGTAATGGGGCGTGTTATCCTCTGGCATTGAAGAGACGCGGATGTCTTTATCGCAACCCTAAATCACATTTTCATTTCGATCTACACAACCTGGGTTTCTTTTATTCCTGAAGTTCAATATGTGTATTGCACATAGGTTTTTATTCGGCGTTTATCAAGTTAGCTTCTTCGTCATATTACAATACCCACCTTGTTTACTAGTACAGCTGAGTATACCAAAACACAAACAAAAAACCAAATAAGAAATAAAAAATAAGATTCGTCATAACGTTCCGTTGTAATTAGCTGACGCATGATTTCTTGTTACTGTTATTTTACCTGTTCTGCTTCTGTACCAGGGTGCATACCCTGCATTTGTGTTTCATCGTATATTTGCAACATACCCATATGTTGTTGTACTTCATGCATTTGTGGGTCATAAATTGCATAATTTGGACTTAGCATGCCAGGAGTATCACCAGAATCCAAAGCATTGTGATTCATTTCGTCACCTCCACTTTCAAGCATATCCGGATTCATACCGTACTCGTCAGTGTAAATAGCTTGTGGATGCCACATAGGTGTTACCATACCCTCAGCATTTTGCCGTTCTTCGCATTGTCCATCTTCACCGGGTATATATTGATATTCCGGCGGACTAATAACAGGCGGATAAACAAATGGTCCACCCATATAATTGTACACTTGATGTGCATTAGCATACATATGTGGCATATGTGAAACATATAACGGTGTACCAGTGGCTTGTTGAGCAGATTGCGCTGGATGAAGCATTGGATTTTGTGTTGAAAAGTATGTTGGGTATGGATAAGCGGCATATGTTGCTGTTGATGGATGCGCATATTGCGGTTGTGCGGCATATGTTGGTGGTCCACTAGTAATTAATTGATTAGAAGTTTCGACTTGTTGCGGTTGTTGTTGATGATGTTGCTGTTGCTGCTGGTGTGGTGTTAACGTTTGTTGTGTGACAATTTGTTCGGATGCTTGCACATATTGTTGCTGTTGTTGTGGGGCTGGGCTACCTTCGGATATTGAAAGACGTTGATTAGTGTAATCTCCACGACGTGAGCTACTACCGCTACTACCACGACCGCGTACTCGCCTTGTACCACGATTACTCAAGTTAGCGAGTTGTGCCGCAGAATTACAACTAACTCCAGCAGTAACTATAGCATTTGAAGGCGCTAAGGTTACAGGCATAGCTGACATCGCTTGCATAACCGGTTGACTCTACAGTAAAAAACAAAAAAAAAAAACAAAACATAAGAATATATGTTTCAGAATAACAAATTTAAAGTAAGCTATTACAACAACCTGATCTGTGGCTACATCCCCATTTAGGTAGTGTGGTGTTCCACCTGGTATGTACGTAGGTACTGTATGTGCCCAACCGTGCAAATTAACGTTAGCAGTAACATTATTTACATAAACATTGCTTGGTATTTGAGCTGGCATCATTGTAGCATACATTGGTCCAGTTTGATGTACACCAGGCGCTGGTACAAACACATTTGGTGAATGCATAGCTGGATTATAGATTGTATGTCCAGCTGATGCTCCGGTTGCACCAGTATGTAATGGCGCTGATCCGGCTGTTGGTACGGCTGTATAAGTATGGGCGGTTGCAATTGCATTACTAGTCTGTTGCGCGGTCAAACTATTGCTGTTGCTTGAACTATTAACATTGTGGCTATGATTATTATTATTGTTATAATGAGATGCTGGCGTAAATGGCGGAGCATTAATAGTGAGACTGTGACTTGAATGATGTGTTGGTGGATTATTATTCAAACTGTGGTTGTCAACATGATTATTATTACTAGAACTCTTTATTATATTTGCCGCTTGTGTTTCCATTTTTGTATCAAAATAATGCCCGTTCTTTATGTTTTTGCTTTGGATCCGTATGTTTGTTCTAGAACTGAAATAAAAAAGCGAAAAAAAATGTGCTAAGGAGAAAAAGCATATACCAACGCACTTTTTATTAATTTATTAAACCAATTATAATAACAAATAAAGAAGTAAATATCGACCCCATTACATGCTCTGCTAGTTTCTATGTTTCAGAAGTAACAGGAGTTGACAAAGACAGGGTAATGGAAATCTGCATGTGAGAGGTTTCAACATCAGCATTGTAATGTCATATTTTTGTTTATATCTTTGTTTAAGTAGTTTGGGCGGTCGCCGTGGTGTTGGTGCGACCACTCACTTATTGTCAATATTATCCTCTAACAGGTGTCCGAGAAAACTTGCAATTTCAACAGGGTTGGCCCAGAGAGAGAAGGGTGTTAGAGGTGTTGGTTCCACATTGCAAATGAAAATGTCGAAGTTGAACATGTATAATACTTTAACCTATTACAGTATCCAAGTTGGAGTTGATCTGGAGTAACGCGCGTCTCTCTATGGAGATTGCTTTCTCAACTGCAAACTGCAACTGTGGTGGGTAGCAATATCAGTTTTCGCACTGTACGAAAACTGGAAAGACTAGCGAAAAAGCTATAAATTTATATCAAAGCTACCCTTATAGTAACTCGATGGCTGGTCTATGGATCATGTATTATCAGTCTCCTGCATATATTGGAAAGCTGATAAGCAAAGAAAGACATCCAAAAGTTACCAGTGGACAGTCAAATGGTCTAAACTGTATTCTTGTGAGTTATACCCATCAACAAGAACACGTGATAATTACTGAATAAGAATCGTCAATGAAAATCATGCACCTTGCCTCCTTACCTATACCAAACAACTTACACTTTCCATCCGATTGCGAATGAGCCCCGCGCAACATTTCTTTAATTAGTTAATAAAGAAAATATGCCCGGTAAAGCTACTCAAATGGTAGTATTAAACCCGTTAAACCACTTCGGACAAGTTTATGTACAAAAAAGTCAATGAGTTGAACCGGTATTTTTTTATGAATCTTTATCATGTTGAACTCCAGGTAAGTTGCTTATTTACATATATACGAAACGACATAAACTATAATAATAACCCCTCCTTGACCAGCACACACACTTAAGTGGTTCATTCCGCTGCGTAACATAACCTAAAAATATATATATATATATTTTCCCAAATATAGGGCTTTCGGGAATTTCTTAACATTAATAGTAATGAGCATTGAGTTAAAAAATCATGGGAAACGTACGGAACCATACAATTTAGGAAAACATTCTTGGTGGGGTGATGAAATATTTGCGGCACGTTTATACAATTTTATTACATATGAGAGTGCTTGTCGGCGTATGTATGTGCATGTGCCACGATTTTGAGTGGCCTTATTGCTTTCCTGCCAGTGTGGCACTTTTTAAAACGACACATACAAAGGTGAGGTTTAGTTTTACTCCACAAAGCATCCTTGTTTTATGTTTATTAATAGTTACAACTTTTATTGACATTTATAAATTTTCTGATACGCACCTTCAGATGTTCATATTATTAAGTCTGGTTACGGGCTAGCAGCCAAGCCCCAATACTAAAGTTTTTCTCTAGCAGTGTTGCGACGACTTGACCGCACGCCAAACTTGAACAAACCCGCTCCAAGTAAAGATGCGGCTTCTTAAGCGATAACCCACTCAAAGAATACGCCGATTACTGCATGGAGTGTCCAGCTTTTAGTCAATTCTTGGCTCTGCCCTACTAGCAGTAGATAACGTAGTACCTCTTGTGAACCACGATATTTTTCCTGCTTTGTAATTCTTTAATTAAACGAACCTTTCACACAATCAATGCAAACTGAGTTTGCCACTTAAATATTTATGAATAGTATATGGTTTCTAATGTATTTGTAACGTCTAGATAATTCTTAATGTTTAAATAGTTTAATGTTTTCGTTTAATTTTCGCACTGAAAGTTTCACTCGTCTCGTGGAAAAAATTTTATTTCTTTTTTTTCTTTCTTAACCTTTTCTTTTTCGTAATTCACATTTCCTCTTTGAATCCACGTTATTGCAAAGAGGTTATATATATCTATCCTCTTTGGTTATTGCTGCAAACGCAAAAACTTACCAAGAATGTGCAAGGGAGTCAAATATTGTGCTAATCAGCCGGTAACGACATGCGGAAGAAAGAGATTTATGTAATGAAATGCGGCTCAAAAGGCAGCAGAAGATATTTAACAGTGTTCGGACTGTCGCAACGTTATGTTCTTTAATCATTAAGGGCCAATTAAACTTTCTTAACAGTAACGCCATAGTCGTAACCGTACCCATATCCATAATCATCTCCATTGCGATCCATTAATGCTGCCTTAACCTAAAAATCGTGAAAATTTCTTAAAAACTAAGAAAACGCAAAAAATTACAAACATATTCCACAAAAAATAAGAGTCTTAGTCATAATGTATCCAAAATAATTCATAAAATCTACAAAAAGTTATGAAATTCTTCAACTCAAATATTTTTTGGTTATGGATATGGCGAGAAACCTAAAACCAATTGGCTGGCTATGATATGGTTATGGCGTTAGCGTTATGGTATGGGGCAGCGATTTAGTTTAGCACCCCCCGAGTTCGGGGTTTAACTTGGTATCAAATGAAAGAGGGAGTTCTCCCGATCACAAATATATATATCTTAAAGTGCGCAAACTTATAATTTAAATGTTATTTGTTGTTAAAGTTTGCAAATTTCTATACAACTTTTATATGTGTATACGTATATATATTCTATGACATTACAATCTGTGCTGCCACATCTAAAAAACGGAACAAGTGCAGAATCGAAAAATAACTTATAAAAATACCAATAGATGCTTTTTCCAACAATGTGGTGAATTTAATTGAAATACATACATTGGGCATTGTCTCATGATAAATTTTCCATAAATATACTGAGCCTCTTTATGTAGGCTCTTTTCTTAACATCTAATTCTGGTCGTACCGGATATGACAGTTTTACTTCATATTCTGTTTCATAATTTTCATCATTTTCCACATTGGACTTTGCATCAACATCATTATCATCATCGTCATTTTTTGATAACTCTGTTTTAAGCTTCATATTTATCAAAGGTTCATCTTCCTTAGTATTAGAATTAGAAACATTGTCATCTTCGGTTAAGTTTTTATCAAGTTTAGCTTTTTTCCTAGGTTTAAATTCTTTACTATCCGTACTAGAATTAATACCATCATCAACATTTTTCGTGGTCTGTTTGAGTTTTTAAATTTGCCAATGGTTCACCTTTATCAGTATTAGAATCAGAATGGCCTTGGCCATCTTCACCGTGTTGCAAAGTAGGCGACATATGTTGGTGTTGATGTTTGCGCATATTGGGGATATGTTGGTGGTTCACTAGTCATTAATTGTTTAGAAGTTTCAACTTGTTGCGATTGTTGTTGTTGTTGCTGGCTGATGATGTGGTGTTAACGTTTGTTGTACAATTTATTCGGGTGATTGCACATATTGTTGGTGTTGTTATGGTGCTGGAAAACCTTCCGATATTGAAAGTCCTTGATTAGTGTAATCCCCACGTAGTGAACTACTCCTGTGACCGCGTCCGCGGTAACTATTACATCTGAAGGCGCTTAAGTTACAGGCATAGCTGACATCGCTTATATAACAGGTTGACTCTATAGTAAAAACCAAAACAAAATATTAGAATCAGTGTTTATGAATAACATATTTAAAATAAGCTCTTACAACAACGTGATCGGTGGCTACATCCCCGTGAAAGTAGTGTGGTGTTCCTCCTTGTATAAACGTAGGTACTGGATGTGCTCAACCGTGCAGTTTTCTTCTAATTTGAGCAAATGTATGTTCTTACAGCCACAGCTGGAATATTTGGGATATTTCTATCCTCACATCGTCAAAATCAAATTACCTAGAATGAAAAAGAAACTCATATCAGTAAGAATAGATTAAAAGTTTTTAATATAAGCCGAAAAGTGTTCCATAAATAGGGCTCCACACATAGCTCTTTTCCAAAGGCACAAGAGAAATTTCAGATAACTAGAATCAGGACCTGGTAAAGTAACTTCAAATGAACCTCCACCATGCCTATGCATCTTCCGTTGGCAGGGGTACCCAAAGATACTTTGCTGTTGCATTCATAGAGAACATAAAATTGTAACAAGGGACAATTGATTGATGTTACGAAGTAAATTAATTAGACGTGCTACAATAACCAATAAATACAGATGACTGTTTAATCTATTATCAAAGAGGATAGATATACAAGAGGGTGCACTGTAGAGTTTCTACATGGCGTTGAAACAAGTTGGTGTTCCTCTAGAAAAACCAGATTAGGTTTTCACCATACGTTTTGTTATTCTGTCCGCACCAGCCTGAGCTGTCATTTTTATTTCTTTCTTGTTTCGTTCGTGCGCGCGGCCATTTTTGACACTTTTGTTTGTTTATATTTTCATTTGCATAGTTTTTTTTGTTATCCAAAGAAAACAAGTGTTTTTCTAATTGATCGGTTAATCGTGATTTTGTGCTGTTGTGACTAATAAAACTTTACAAATTGAATTTTAAAATGCAAAAGAAAATTGTTAAGTGATGGTGCAAATGTAGATTTGTGTAATAAAGATTTTATAAATGTGCAGAAGTGAAAATAGGTAGGTACCGTGGTATGTGTATAAATGTATATAGCTGCATATATATGCAAGTGCTACAATGTCGACGGCGTTTGTCTTCGATTTAAATAAAATCTAAGAAAGTCAATAGAAAACTGTAGAAAACAAGTTTTAAAGTGATAACATACATTTGAATGTGTATTACAATTGGTTAAAGTGTGATAACTGAGAATATGTAGGTAGCGAGGCAAGTGTATAAATATATATATGTACGTATGTATATATGAAAGTGGTGAAATGCCGACGGCTTTTGTGCATTCAAGTGGTCCAAAGGAAAGCTTGCCTAAATATTTGCAAACTAATTAAAATCTTACAAAATCATTGTACATATTATGTATAGATAGTATGTGTTCAAATAAATCCATACATATATATATAAGTGTGCAATACTTTGTGTTCATCTTTACTCCCTCATCTTATGGTGAAAAGTGCGTCAGAAGGGCAGAAGAATTGTTAAGTGTTCAACCTTATTTAAAGGAAAACTATAACTTTTTTAATACAAACTATGTACTAGCATTAACATTGTGTGGTACCTATATGTTTAAACAAAAATATTCCTTCACGGCGTGCCCAACCATCTCTCTCCCCCACAGTGACAACTGCCACAATTGCGATTCATAACTCTGTAATGAAATCGCAACGGTTTAACGGAAAAGATCGCGGAGATAACCGATTACATGAATAAAAATAGTATATATTATAGCCTCAATTCAAAATACAAAGCTAACATCTAGGTCGAACCCCCGAGACTCTAATGGCTAAACATCCATAGGAAAGATCGTGTCTGTGTGTTTTGACTCTGTTTGAAATCAAAAAAGAAACCGTGGCGTAGTAAGGGGGGTGAGTCAAAAAAAATATTTTTCCCGGGCGCAAGAAAACCTCACTACGCCACTGTCGGCCAATTCGGCCCAATCACTTATTTGGGAATCAACAAAGGAGAGTTTGACCAAAGCCACTGGCTGTCCAAGTGTGTAAGGAGCAGCACAATCTGTATCCCCATGGATGATGCAATATAAAAAGGTCAAAGAAAGAATAGACCTTCTCGCTTCTAAAGTTTTAAGATTTAAAAGAAGTAAACGTGCATTATATGAGGGAAGAGGGCTAGTAAATCTAAGTGACCACAGACAGTATTTAAGAAAAACTTTTTGAACTCTCTCAATCCTATTAATTGCAAACTGTTGGAATGGTCGCCAAATGATAGTGGCATACTCGAGATGATATCGTACAAATGAATTGTAGAGCAATTTGAGTGTATACGGGTCAGAGAACTCTCCACTAATTTTCTATTCTGCGTCATAAATTCAACTCACCTACCAAGTTTCAATGCTTTTTTCGTCTTTGGTAATGAATTATCGCACTTTTTCGGTGTTTCGAAATTTTCGATATCGAAAAAGTGGGCGTGGTCCTATATGTATAGTCCGATTTCGTTCATTTTAAATAGCGATCTGAGATGAGTGCCCAGGAACCTACATACCAATTTACCTCAAAATTTACTCAAGTTATCGTGTTAACGGGCAGACGGACGGACGGACGGACATGGCTCAATCGAATTTTTTTTTCGATGCTGATGATTTTGATAAATGGAAGTCTATATCTATCTCGATTCCTTTATACCTGTACAACCAACCGTTATCTAATCAAAGTTAATATACTCTGTGAGCTCTGCTCAACTGAGTATAAAAACGTAGTTTAAATCTCCACAATTGAGATGTTCCCCTACCCTCTTGGAGGCGGGAAAGATCAAGCAATTGTTTGCTAGGGTATCCAGGTTTGTAAGAATTAAGCATGAACTGTTTGTTCAGCATTTTGTTATTAGCCTCACAGGATCATCCTATGACACTGCCCGAGGAACGAAGAAAAGATAAGTGTAGGATATTTGTTCAGCATTTTGTTATTAGCCTCACAGGATCATCCTATGACACTGCCCAAGGAACGAAGAAAAGATAAATGTAGGATAAGCCAAGTGGCCGCCCAAAGGGGTCAGCAGACGCATAGTTGAAAAATAATATTTTATTCCCCAATTAGAAAAAAATTTGCCATGTTGACAAGAATCTACGAATATCAACATCTCAACACAATTTACTAAAGTACATATGTACATAAGTACATACATACATGCATTAAAATCATTTCTTCGTAAGTCATCACAGCATTGCTTCTCGCCCCTGCTACCGCAGCACCATTGCCAACAACGATCACATCATCGAATTGAATTTACAAATTTTTGTCAACTCGAGCTGAAAATATTTCGCAACGTTACCAAATTTCATAGCAAGGTCTTCTGCTACCGCATCCCCTTGTACGAAAGCTTTGACATCATCAACTTTAAAATATTTTTTCAGCTCGAGCTGACATGGCATGTTGCCAAATTTCCAAAGAACCATACCAATTTTGCTTATTTTCTTCTATTTTTGCTGAAGTTTGTATCAACAATCTCTTCTTCTTCCATTTTTATGATGAATTTATGAATGAAATTGGTGTACTTAATATGAAATCAATCGTAAAAACAATTTTGTCCATCGATTCGCGCTACGAATAAATCTATAAATTAGACTGTTTGGAAAAATAGTTAAATATGTGGATTTTTACTTCGAGCAAAAGAAAAAAAGATGCTGCCAGTATTAAAGCTCATCAAATTTTCTATAAGCATTATTTAACAGTTACCTATACATTGGATTTTACAATTTTTTACTCGAATAACTTTGGAAGGAGTGATCCAATGAAAAAAATTTTGTTAGTTTTTTTTTTCAGAGCATGCAATTTTATATGTGAAAATCATGGATCAACTATATGGTTGGCTCATCTCTACAGATACAAAATACCTTTCTATTCCAGTGAAATGAAAATAATAAAATCAGTTAATGAGATGAGCCAATCGTATAATTGAGCCGTGTTTCATGTTTTCTATGTATAAATTGTAATAACTTTCGATTGGATAGCAACAATTTAACAAAGGATTTACATCTTATGATTTCTATCAAATTAAGAAAAATACCAATTTAGTTCGTATATATAAAAATAACATTGTGGATGCGCATATGTAAAGCCTTTTATTGCATCCAATCAATCCCAGCAAAATTTTCAGTCGAATTGGATATTTTTTGAAACGCTCTAATATACGTAATATACCAACACAAAAGTTCAATTGCTGCGATCGGCAGGCAATATTCCGAATGTCCTCATCCATTCGCTCGTAAATACATACAATCATCACGGTGGCAGCAGGTCAACATACAAAAATAAAAACTCCATATACTTTGTTTCTGTATTTCGACAGACTAATGTCAAAGTCGTACTCCGCCGACAGATGAAGGATCAAATCAAATGAAAAAGCACTGATCAGCCGATTTCCAGCCGTCACCTGTATGGTTCCGCCGAGCAAAGAATGGATAACGTTTTTATATATTTATTTACATAAATATTCTTTATCATTTTGCTATTCGCACATTAGATAAACAAATAAAAACGCACGATTTTGTTATGGAAAATTTATTTAACTAATTTTCGTATGCTTATACATATATTTGTGCACATTTAAACTACAATACAAGACAATCTACAAATCATATGCACTTGCTATTTCATATTTCGATACAATCATACAATTCAGTTTCTATCACAATATTTGCTAAACATCGCGCTTTATTTGTTTTTTGTTCGCTGCCTTTTTTTGACATTTCTTCGAATTCACCTATTTCAAGGTGGTGGATACGAAAGTAGATAGCAAAACGAACTGCGAAATCCTAATCGAGATCTTTCAGAATCAAAATGGGTTTCACAAACTGTTCCCAACTCTACAGTGCGCCCTCTTGTATATCTATCAAAGAGGATTGATAGATATACAAGAGGGCGCACTGTAGAGTTGGGAACAGTTTGTGAAACCCATTTTGATTCTGAAAGATCTCGATTAGGATTTCGCAGTTCGTTTTGCTATCTACTTTCGTATCCACCACCTTGAAATAGGTGAATTCGAAGAAATGTCAAAAAAAGGCAGCGAACAAAAAACAAATAAAGCGCGATGTTTAGCAAATATTGTGATAGAAACTGAATTGTATGATTGTATCGAAATATGAAATAGCAAGTGCATATGATTTGTAGATTGTCTTGTATTGTAGTTTAAATGTGCACAAATATATGTATAAGCATACGAAAATTAGTTAAATAAATTTTCCATAACAAAATCGTGCGTTTTTATTTGTTTATCTAATGTGCGAATAGCAAAATGATAAAGAATATTTATGTAAATAAATATATAAAAACGTTATCCATTCTTTGCTCGGCGGAACCATACAGGTGACGGCTGGAAATCGGCTGATCAGTGCTTTTTCATTTGATTTGATCCTTCATCTGTCGGCGGAGTACGACTTTGACATTAGTCTGTCGAAATACAGAAACAAAGTATATGGAGTTTTTATTTTTGTATGTTGACCTGCTGCCACCGTGATGATTGTATGTATTTACGAGCGAATGGATGAGGACATTCGGAATATTGCCTGCCGATCGCAGCAATTGAACTTTTGTGTTGGTATATTACGTATATTAGAGCGTTTCAAAAAATATCCAATTCGACTGAAAATTTTGCTGGGATTGATTGGATGCAATAAAAGGCTTTACATATGCGCATCCACAATGTTATTTTTATATATACGAACTAAATTGGTATTTTTCTTAATTTGATAGAAATCATAAGATGTAAATCCTTTGTTAAATTGTTGCTATCCAATCGAAAGTTATTACAATTTATACATAGAAAACATGAAACACGGCTCAATTATACGATTGGCTCATCTCATTAACTGATTTTATTATTTTCATTTCACTGGAATAGAAAGGTATTTTGTATCTGTAGAGATGAGCCAACCATATAGTTGATCCATGATTTTCACATATAAAATTGCATGCTCTGAAAAAAAAAACTAACAAAATTTTTTTCATTGGATCACTCCTTCCAAAGTTATTCGAGTAAAAAATTGTAAAATCCAATGTATAGGTAACTGTTAAATAATGCTTATAGAAAATTTGATGAGCTTTAATACTGGCAGCATCTTTTTTTCTTTTGCTCGAAGTAAAAATCCACATATTTAACTATTTTTCCAAACAGTCTAATTTATAGATTTATTCGTAGCGCGAATCGATGGACAAAATTGTTTTTACGATTGATTTCATATTAAGTACACCAATTTCATTCATAAATTCATCATAAAAATGGAAGAAGAAGAGATTGTTGATACAAACTTCAGCAAAAATAGAAGAAAATAAGCAAAATTGGTATGGTTCTTTGGAAATTTGGCAACATGCCATGTCAGCTCGAGCTGAAAAAATATTTTAAAGTTGATGATGTCAAAGCTTTCGTACAAGGGGATGCGGTAGCAGAAGACCTTGCTATGAAATTTGGTAACGTTGCGAAATATTTTCAGCTCGAGTTGACAAAAATTTGTAAATTCAATTCGATGATGTGATCGTTGTTGGCAATGGTGCTGCGGTAGCAGGGGCGAGAAGCAATGCTGTGATGACTTACGAAGAAATGATTTTAATGCATGTATGTATGTACTTATGTACATATGTACTTTAGTAAATTGTGTTGAGATGTTGATATTCGTAGATTCTTGTCAACATGGCAAATTTTTTTCTAATTGGGGAATAAAATATTATTTTTCAACTATGCGTCTGCTGACCCCTTTGGGCGGCCACTTGGCTTATCCTACATTTATCTTTTCTTCGTTCCTTGGGCAGTGTCATAGGATGATCCTGTGAGGCTAATAACAAAATGCTGAACAAATATCCTACACTTATCTTTTCTTCGTTCCTCGGGCAGTGTCATAGGATGATCCTGTGAGGCTAATAACAAAATGCTGAACAAACAGTTCATGCTTAATTCTTACAAACCTGGATACCCTAGCAAACAATTGCTTGATCTTTCCCGCCTCCAAGAGGGTAGGGGAACATCTCAATTGTGGAGATTTAAACTACGTTTTTATACTCAGTTGAGCAGAGCTCACAGAGTATATTAACTTTGATTAGATAACGGTTGGTTGTACAGGTATAAAGGAATCGAGATAGATATAGACTTCCATTTATCAAAATCATCAGCATCGAAAAAAAAATTCGATTGAGCCATGTCCGTCCGTCCGTCCGTCTGCCCGTTAACACGATAACTTGAGTAAATTTTGAGGTAAATTGGTATGTAGGTTCCTGGGCACTCATCTCAGATCGCTATTTAAAATGAACGAAATCGGACTATACATATAGGACCACGCCCACTTTTTCGATATCGAAAATTTCGAAACACCGAAAAAGTGCGATAATTCATTACCAAAGACGAAAAAAGCATTGAAACTTGGTAGGTGAGTTGAATTTATGACGCAGAATAGAAAATTAGTGGAGAGTTCTCTGACCCGTATACACTCAAATTGCTCTACAATTCATTTGTACGATATCATCTCGAGTATGCCACTATCATTTGGCGACCATTCCAACAGTTTGCAATTAATAGGATTGAGAGAGTTCAAAAAGTTTTTCTTAAATACTGTCTGTGGTCACTTAGATTTACTAGCCCTCTTCCCTCATATAATGCACGTTTACTTCTTTTAAATCTTAAAACTTTAGAAGCGAGAAGGTCTATTCTTTCTTTGACCTTTTTATATTGCATCATCCATGGGGATACAGATTGTGCTGCTCCTTACACACTTGGACAGCCAGTGGCTTTGGTCAAACTCTCCTTTGTTGATTCCCAAATAAGTGATTGGGCCGAATTGGCCGACAGTGGCGTAGTGAGGTTTTCTTGCGCCCGGGAAAAATATTTTTTTTGACTCACCCCCCTTACTACGCCACGGTTTCTTTTTTGATTTCAAACAGAGTCAAAACACACAGACACGATCTTTCCTATGGATGTTTAGCCATTAGAGTCTCGGGGGTTCGACCTAGATGTTAGCTTTGTATTTTGAATTGAGGCTATAATATATACTATTTTTATTCATGTAATCGGTTATCTCCGCGATCTTTTCCGTTAAACCGTTGCGATTTCATTACAGAGTTATGAATCGCAATTGTGGCAGTTGTCACTGTGGGGGAGAGAGATGGTTGGGCACGCCGTGAAGGAATATTTTTGTTTAAACATATAGGTACCACACAATGTTAATGCTAGTACATAGTTTGTATTAAAAAAGTTATAGTTTTCCTTTAAATAAGGTTGAACACTTAACAATTCTTCTGCCCTTCTGACGCACTTTTCACCATAAGATGAGGGAGTAAAGATGAACACAAAGTATTGCACACTTATATATATATGTATGGATTTATTTGAACACATACTATCTATACATAATATGTACAATGATTTTGTAAGATTTTAATTAGTTTGCAAATATTTAGGCAAGCTTTCCTTTGGACCACTTGAATGCACAAAAGCCGTCGGCATTTCACCACTTTCATATATACATACGTACATATATATATTTATACACTTGCCTCGCTACCTACATATTCTCAGTTATCACACTTTAACCAATTGTAATACACATTCAAATGTATGTTATCACTTTAAAACTTGTTTTCTACAGTTTTCTATTGACTTTCTTAGATTTTATTTAAATCGAAGACAAACGCCGTCGACATTGTAGCACTTGCATATATATGCAGCTATATACATTTATACACATACCACGGTACCTACCTATTTTCACTTCTGCACATTTATAAAATCTTTATTACACAAATCTACATTTGCACCATCACTTAACAATTTTCTTTTGCATTTTAAAATTCAATTTGTAAAGTTTTATTAGTCACAACAGCACAAAATCACGATTAACCGATCAATTAGAAAAACACTTGTTTTCTTTGGATAACAAAAAAAACTATGCAAATGAAAATATAAACAAACAAAAGTGTCAAAAATGGCCGCGCGCACGAACGAAACAAGAAAGAAATAAAAATGACAGCTCAGGCTGGTGCGGACAGAATAACAAAACGTATGGTGAAAACCTAATCTGGTTTTTCTAGAGGAACACCAACTTGTTTCAACGCCATGTAGAAACTCTACAGTGCACCCTCTTGTATATCTATCCTCTTTGCTGAAAGGTGCATTTGTTGCACCCTGCTGTCTGGCCGCTCACCCAACAACACCAGGCACGACGGAACTTGTCTTTTTTATTGGACGTTGTGGTAGCGCACTACCCTCAAGTGGCCCAATGAAACCAGGCTAATCCTGTTCACGGGTCCGCACCCCGTGGGACCGCGGTTAGGCATAACGTCACGGGGGGGAAAGGCGATTTAGTCGCCACTACTTCGTATGCGCATTTCTCTGCGCTCCCTTTCGGCATTCATCATCAATTTCGTCATTACTATAAAGGCCATCTTGCTCACAGCAATCCAACAATCTATTTGTCCGCAAATTCATGGAACTAAATTCCTAATGGAAGGTTCCTCTCCAAAAACTCTGTTTACAGACAGTCTTTCGCCGTGAAAACGAGGGCAGTGAAATATTACATGTTCTGCGCTTTCCAATTCGGACGGACAGCTTGGACAGAAAGGATCCTCCTCTATCCCACGCTTATGTAGATATTCCTTGAAGCCACCGTGCCCGCTCAATATCTGAGTGAGATGGTAATTTAGTTGGCCGTGTTTTCGCTCGTACCATTCCGCTATATTCCGGACTAGCATGAAGGTCCAGCGCTCTTTTCTCGAATCTTCCCACCGTTCTTGCCACCTAACTATTGTTCGTGATCTTGCGCTTTTCTTAGCATCTTCAGATGGTCGGCTGAATCCAATGGCATACAGATCGGCCATTTCACTTGAGAGTAGATCTACTGGGATCTTCCTGGATAAAACATGGATCGCGTCGTCGGAACAGCACATGATATTCGCATAGCAGTAATGCGGTAGGCTGCTAATATATCTTTTTGGTGGACCATTTTAGATCTGTGCCATATTGGTGCTGCATATAATATTATAGAGCTGGTTACGTTGGATAATAGCTGACGGGTAGCTTCGCTTGGGCCGCCGATTTTGGGCATTATTCGCGTTAGGGTTCCACTAACTCTAGAAACTTTGTCCCACACCGCCCTGAAGTGATCCCTAAAAGTTAGTTTTGAGTCAATGATTACTCCTAGATATTTCAAGGAGGGCTTTGAATTTATTTGATAATCTCCTATGGTTAGGACCAACTCACCCACAGTCCGCTTTGAGCTCATCAGAACCACTTCTGTCTTATTGCTAGCCATCTCCAGCCCCGTGTTCGTCAACCATTCCTTTATTCCTTTATTCCCACGGCGTCATTACATAATGCTTGGAGCAGATCAAGTTTCTTGGCCACTGCTACTACGACAATATCATCTGCATAGCCGACAATTTCCGTGCCTCCGGGAAGGTCGATTTGTAGCACCCCGCCATACATCGCATTCCAAAGAGTTGGACCTAGAACAGATCCCTGAGGGACACCGCCCATGGTGTTGTGCTTTCTTAGTCCCTCATCCGTATCAAAAGGGAGTACTTTGTCGCTTAGATAGCTACAAATTATTCGGAGCAGGTACGGAACTTGTCTTGGGACACCCAAAGTGCACTCACGCTTCTCATGGCTCCAGCGGGTTAGCGGCTTCCTAGAACTTAAGCCACTTGCTGCTTCTAGATCTGACAGCTGTGAGCTGGAGTCTTAGCCCGACAAGCGCAGGGCACGAGCACAGAACGTAATCGATCGTTTCCTCCTCCAACCCACACTTCCTACATCTGCTATCACTGACCAAGCCTAATTTAAAGGCATGTGACGCCAGAAAGCAGTGTCCAGTAAGAATACCCGTCATGAGTTTAGTGTACAGTTTAATGATAATGAAAATATAAGAATCAGTGTTTATGAATAACATATTTTAATTAATCTCTTACAACAACCTGATCGGTGGCTACATCGCCATATAGGTAGTGTGGTGTTCCACCTTGTATAAACGTAGGTACTGTATGTGCTCAACCGTGCAAATTGACATTAGCAGTAATATTATTTACATAAACATAGCTTGGTATTTGTGCAGGCCTCAATATAGCATACATTGGTTCAGTTCGGTGTACACCAGCCACTGGTACAAACACTTTTGAATGCATAGCTTTCATATAGGATGGATGTCCAGCAGTGCTCCGGTTGTGCCAATATGTAATGGGCTGCTCCGTCTCTTGGTACGGCTGTATAGGTATAGGCGGGTGCAATGTATTACTAGTCTGCTCAAGATCGTATGGTACATAGATGGCTCGAAGACACCAGAGGGGATTGGAGCCAGAGTTTTCGGACCCAGAACCAAAATATCAGTAACTCTAAAAGCACATCCGAGCATTTTCGAGCGGAAGTATTCGCCATAAGTTAGTGCAGCTAAGCTGAACCTTCAGCGCTGATACCCCAATGAAACAATTGCCATACTCAGTCAAGCAGTCAGGTTCCACTAAAGGCATTTGCGGCGTTCGAAATAAAGTCAGCACTGGTCCTTCAGTGCGTAGAAAAGCTGAATCAATTAGGAGCACACAACGTAGTGTTGTTGGCCTGGGTCCTAGGCCACAGGGGAGTGGAGGGCAATGAGCAGGCGGACTCAATGTTTAATTTGTTGCGTCTCTCCCACAAATTGTCAACCTCCCAGCAGATCCTTGCAGCGGGTCTGCGCCATACTCTCCTCTTCCGGGAAGGTATCGACCCCAATCCGGGTCCTTCTCCTGGCCCCAGTACTGAGAAATGGGTTTGCTGCGTTTGTCGGAAAAGAATCTTTTTAGGACGGTCATATATATAAGGGCCTGAAATATTTCAATGAACTTCCTAATCACATAAAAAGTAGTAATAACTTCAATACTTTTAAAAAAAGTTTGTTGGAGCATTGTAAAACCCTTCCAATAAGATAAAGTTTTTTCTTTCTTTTATTTTTTTACATGATATACCGATACTGGAGCGCGAAAAGGGAATGGTAATATTGGTAGCAGCAAAATACAATGCATCCGGCCCTAAGGAAAAGAAAATCGGTGGCCACCTGTAACTCCAGACAGTTCCAACAACTAATTTCGCTGGAATTCGGTATTTCCAGCTGGTATTTACTGTTGCTGATCGGAATCACTCGCATTTCAACAGCATTAATATAACAATAAAATTATATAATGTGTAACAAAAATAACGAAAATAAGGCCAAATAAAAGTTGCAGCAGGGGGGATTGGAAACACGTCTTTTTCAACCTCCCATTATATGTTGAGCTGTGCTAATCGGAATCTTCATGCATTCCGACAGCGTCTTTAATAAACAAAGTTGAGGGGTTATTTTCAATTTCCAACATCCAAAGACATGTTTAGCTGCATTGATCGGAGACTAATACATTCCGACAGCTTAAAATACACATAAAATTGAAAAATATAAGTTCCAAATTTTGTTGCCTTAAGCTGGGAGCACTGGAGGATTGGAAACGTCGTAACGAGTGGCTCCCAGACTCGTCCTTTTGTCACGCTAGTAAATATGCTGATCGGAATCACATGGCATTCCAACAGCATATTCAATAGAAATAAGTGATTATAACAATGAATTGTACTTAGTAGTTTAAGTTTTAGGCCTAAACAGCCGTAATAATAAATAAATTAAATTAAAAAAATAAATACTCTTGTCAGTGTTTCACGTGCAAGGGATGGTTGCATCGGACAGGTTGCTCTGGGCTAGATTCCAAAATCCAGCGTCCTCGTAACTTTTATAAATCTTTTGTGGCTCTTGTTGTTCACGGCCTCATTACATTATGAGGAAATACGGCACCTGAGAACACAGCCGTATGAAGCTAAAAAACACAAGCATGTCTTCAGTGAACTCCACAAACAGGCGTCGGACCTCTATTCCGGTGATTCCTGTAATCAAAGAACAAAACTAGCAGAGGAGGAACGCACTCTCCCTAGGGAAACGAGAGTAGTCACTCTAGCTCAACTTCGAGCTGGATAACGTAACAGGTTAAACTCTTACCTATCCAGAATCAACCCCGACATACAAAACATTGTCCTGCTTGTAATGTGTCCCCACATGTCACCAACCATCTCTTTAACTGTATTGTGGAACCAACGCCTCTAACACTCCTCTCATTATGGTCCACCCCTGTTGAAACAGAAATTTTCTTTGGACTCCCGTTAGAGGACATTGATGACAATTTGTGATCGGCCGCACCTATTGGATGGGGCGAAGCACTGCTTCTACAACAACAGCAGGCGGCTAACACGGAAAGAGAGGCAGCAACTGCATGACCCATCGATCCCCAGCCGTTCCTGCCAGTTGGCCCACAGGGGCATTTATTAGCAGAACTGAGGGAAAAGAGAGAACACTGGCGCAATATGCCAGGCCTGAGTCAATCTAAGTTACTGTTAGGGGGTTACAGCACAACTCGAATTAGGGCATTAATAGGCCTCTCAAAAAGATAACCTAAGAACCCTAACGGCTATTCTTACAAGACACTGTAGACTGAACAGTCATATGCAAAAGCTGGGTATAATATCGAACAACACATACCGATTTTGTGATGGATCAACAGACGGTGGACCATATCCTTCTATATTGCGGCGCAATTTCAAGACGTAGGGCTAAGTTTATGGGCTCACCATGGCCAGAGCATTCCCACATTTAATCACTCAAGCAAAGAACACTGCTGGGGTTCATCAAGGAAGTCGGCTAGGATGAGGTGCTGTGAAGGAGATGTGCAAGTCACTGTGCAATCCTCAATAAATTATCTATCTATCTACGTTCCGGTAACAAGCACCATTGTGGTACTAGCCCCACCATCTCGGGAACTATTGATATGACTACATTAAACCTTCTAGGGATTGAATATTAATAATGCCGGCAATGCGAAAGTCTGCTAAAATGTACCATTCTCCATGGAATGCTCGATATATGACTATCCACGTTTTGAAACAGTGATGAAAAGAGCAAAATTTACAAAAATTTTAACTGGCTGTGGGTAGTAAGGTGTTGATGTCCTCTCTTAACGCAATGTGTCACGTACACCTGTTAGAAGGTGAATCCGCCCCTTTGCGCAATCAAGGTGGAATGTCCCCCAGCTAGCTCAGGGCGAGAGGTCGGGGCCCTTAACCCTTGTCCACCTTGATGCGGGGCGGATGTCACAATCATCATCATCTGACTTCCGTGCATTCCCCTCGCAGAAAGCCCACCCTACCTTGGACCGCTCGAGTTTCTGCTTGGCAGCGAGTCCCCTTTTCCTCTGCTCCAAATGACCCTACATACTCACCCTAATGTCATCTTCACCCTCCCCCAACCGATTAAATTTTAGCAAACCATTTCAATTTCTTTCTTCTTTTCAACTTCAATCCAACATATTATTTATTTAAAATATCTTAACTTTATACAAAACTTCAATAAAATGATTATATTCGAAAATTTTAAGTTTCTAACTTATTCCTCTATATGTACAAATCAGAATTTTTTTTGACAATTTGACCAACGGATCATTTGCACAAAAAAAAATAACGAAATTCCGAATAAAAGTCGACTCATAAACGATGAGGAGAATTATATATGTATATATACATTATACTTATACAAACTCGTAATGTTAAAAAAACGTATATGTGAAAATTCGCAAAATAAAATTTTCATACAAATGGTTTACATAAACCCCATATAAATCATTCTGACAAAAGAACATCTTAATTTATGACGAATTTGACACCACATTAAAATCTACTTCGGTTAATAAAAAAAATGAAACTGTAAAATATTCTCTTAGGCCTTTCTGCCACCAAAGTAGGTCAAACTTTTATGCGCTCAATAGGAGCGAAATACGAAATAGATTCAATACCCTACTGCCTACCTAACAGAGCTCTATTATGAAGGTTAAGGGAAATTGGTGTGAGCCAGTTCTTTCCAGCTATTGCAAGAAAAAAACGGAGGTATGAATTTATTTAATTTTAGCCATTTGACCCCCTTTTGGTCACTGAACAGCACTTTACAATTTATACCTTGATTTTATTCGACTGTACACAAAGTTTGATTCGGACACAAAAAAAACTAAACATAGCCTACCCTCATACGTATATTAACGCTGCGACCTTTTTGCTTGCTTTAATTCCCAGCTTTCTTGAAAGGTGAGTTGATACACTCAACACTCCTGATTGCCGTCTTCGATAATCATATTTGTACAGAAAAGCGTTATGGCATTGAAATTATGGTAGGTATTGATACAAATTTATGGTAACGAATTATCCCTGGCGCTATGCAGAAGCACTCATGATTGGATGTGATACTCCTTCCTACAGGACGGACGAAAGATTTGCTTTAGTATAAACATTGCTGGAGGATTATACGCCGATTTGGCGTTCACGCTCCTCAGGCCATACATGCGCACCTCCGTGTTATGTCCAAAGACAAACATTAGGGTGGATGTAATACAAAAAAGTTTATCCCAAAAAAAAAAGGAATTTACACAGAAAAAAATTATCACAAAAAATGTTAACTCATAGAAATTCAAAGAGGTGGAGTGGGGATTTATACTCACTGAAATCCGGGACTGCATACGCATTATGCCAGGTCCGGATTTCAGGGGAGGATTCGTGACCGAAGTCGAAGTGGAGGTTACGCGAACCCCAAATGGCGCGAAAGTCCCTATATGCACATAAAAAAAAAGGTATAGAATTCTATGACTCACCAGATCCAGGATATTCCACATCGTTTATGCCGCGTTGGCTCCTGCCTGAATTTAAAATTTGTTTGGTTGCCCGAGCGCGCGATTGGTAAATGGCGTTTTGCCTTTTAATGGATTTTTTTTATTTTTGTTTAATTTTTATACAAAAAAACCACGACTTTACGTTTTTAATACAGCAACGGGTTTAACTTTTCGCGCACAGGGATAAATTTATTTAATATAATTTAAACATAAAATTTTACAAGCGGGCGGCGCGCTGCAGACTTGTATGCTGCTATATGTCAATAACTATACTCTTTCTCTACAGTTATCGCTTCTTATATAGCCGGTATCCATAAGAGACACCGTTTAATGTGCCGTTTTCTCTCGTCATCCTCAAACCAACCGCAACCATTTCCACCCTATATCCATCCTTTTCCGATTTTCACCACTCTCTTACCGCTCATCTGGCAACCCTTGGAAGATGAGCTTTTTATAATTTTCCCCCATATTGGGAATTTTGCTGGTTCACTTCAATTTGACATTTCGCATTTGTTTACATTTTTATAGGTGTGCGAATTTATGTCCGCAAAGATTTTTTCATTTTCGCGTGATTAATTTAAATAATTTTAGTGCGCGTGTGTTCTTTTTATATAAAAAAAAACGGGGCGTCCCTTCAGTGGAATTTATATGCGCTCCGTTGTGCATCTGAGCTATCTGTGGTGGCGGCCACGGTGATTCTCACAACTGCTAAGACTCGTTCAAAACTTTCTCGAGAGGTGTCAAAAAGCGCGTTTTGGACCTAGGATCAGGACCCCGAGAGCGGAAATCCAGGATTTCATACCTGCCACAAGATATCTGCCGAAGAGTTTAAACAAATTTTCATATGGTTGTTTGCATTTTATGGTTTGGCATACCCACCAAAAAAATGTGCCCTTATATAAGTGATTAGTTCGCAAAATATTAAGAATGTTTTTCTTTTCTTTCTTTATTTCTTTTTCAGTGCTGGCCTTAGGAGGCTCCGACTTTGGGCCGTTGCTACCGTGCTGCCATACTCGAGCGGGACAAGGTGCGCTCAAAGCCCAACGCGGGGAACACCCACACCCTGACAACGTCTCCTGCCTCGAGAGCTCAGCCGGGCATATGTTACGGGAAGTATACAATTTTAAAATCTGTGTATAAGAGTTATTACTTTGTGTGTGTTTTATGTGTTCATTTTGGGTAAACTTGGAACGAGTGGTTTTTGGACACGTCCTTCCCCGCCGACTTGACCCTCATCGACGAGGTGGTATTCTGCAAGTAATGAAATATATTTATTTAAAGTTTATTACATTTTGTTCTTTTTTCAGGTCATCACAGCGCTTTCTAGTATTAAGTTATTTAGTATCCAATAATGTAGTTTTAAGTTATTCACCCGTAAATGATTTAGTTCAGGGTTAACTAGTATTAAGTTAATTATTAAGGGTTAGGTCCTGTAGAATTAGGTTCTTTAGGATTCGTTTATTGTTTAAGGTCCTTCGCGTGCCAGGCCCCTAAACTATTCCCTGCCAACGACTCTAACAAGTACATATTGTTACCTAGCGCCTTAGTAATTCGACACTTAGTGAACTTGCGACAAAATTTAGCGTTTACATTTTGTTTAAAGTCGCTAAGTACAAAGTTCCGTTTGTAAATTTCTTGACCGGGCTTAAATTGTACTTCGCGGATCCTTTTGTTGTAACGCGCCGCGTTGCTCTCATACGCTTCGTGCAAATTCTCTTTTATTTTCTCGCGCATTAATCTAAGCCTGTCACTATGATCAAGCACAAACCTTTCATTGTCATTAAGACAACTCAGTTTCCTTGCGAGGGCATAATCCGCGCCGTTCGTGAACATATTGAATCCGAAAAGTGCAAAGTATGGCGACACTCCGGTCGCAGAGTGCACTGCACTCCGAAGAGAACACTCAATCTAGGTTAGGTATAAATCCCAATCCCTATGGTCATTTTCTAAATATGATCTGATCGCAGCTAACACCGATTGGTTTGCCCTTTCGGCGGCATTCGATTGCGGTGAATAAAAAGCTGTTTTTAGGTGTCTAACCCCGTACGTTTCTAATAGTTCCGAGAACTGTTTGGATACAAATTGTTTACCGTTATCGGAATGTACGATTTCCGGTACACCGAACTTATGGAAAATTTCTTCGGTTAAGAACTTAACCAAATTACTCGCGGTAGCTTCGCGCATTGCCTTCAAAAATATGAACTTTGAAAAATGATCGATAATGATAAAAATAAAACAGTTGCCGCGTTTCGACCTCGGATATTTGCCTAAAAAGTCAATGTATAATTTCTGAAAAGGGCGGACTGTTACTACCTCTTTTCCGATCCCTGGCTTTAGAGTTGCATTACAAGGTTTTGTTTCCTTACAGGTCTGGCATTCTCGTACAAAGTTGCGAACCTGTACCACCATGTTAGGCCAATAGTACAACCTCCTAAGTCTATGTAGAGTTTTCGCCATACCCCCGTGCGCAGCTATCTCTGGACAATGTGCGTTTTCGATTAGCGTTGACGTCAACGCCTCAGGGACCCACAATTTCCACTCATTTTCCTCTAGTTCTACGTTTTTCGACAAAAAATTTTTAAAAACCATGCCGTCTTCTACCTTTAGATCAGGCAACCTATCTGTATTGTTTTCTATCGTGTTGATTAATTCTTTATATTCCTTCGATTCGAATTCAACGGTATCCATATTTGCTATTGGAGATTCTGTGATCTCTGCTATACAACGCGAGAGCGTATCCGCCACTATATTGTCGGCACCTTTACGGTGTTCTATTTCGAAATTAAAAGCTTGTAGTTGTAATGACCACCTAGCTAGTCTTCCATTTAAATCTTTTAAAGACATTAGCCATTTAAGGCTAGCGTGGTCGGTCACTATTGTAAAGGGCATTAAGTCAATATATGGTCGAAATCTCTTGACGGCCATCACCGCCGCAAGACATTCCTTCTCCGTTGTACTATATTTTCTTTGACATTCGTTGAACTTTTGTGAAAAGTATGCGATTGGCTTTTCTGCATCATCACTTTCTTTTTGGTAGAGTACTGCACCCAGACCGTAATCAGATGCGTCGCATTGTATGAAAAATCTTTTTGAGAAATCCGGGTGTCTGAGAACCGGAACACTTGTGAGTGCTCTCTTCAAGCTATTGAATGCTTCCACTGCTTCTTCAGACATTTCGAACTTTCTCCCCTTCTTCAACGAATCTGTCAAAGGTGCTGCCATTGTGGCGAAATCTTTTATAAATCTCCTATACCATCCTGCAGTTCCGAGGAAACTGCGCACCTCTTTTACCGTTTTTGGAACAGGGATTTTCTGTATTGCTTTGACCTTCTCAGGATCTGTCTTTAACATCCCGCCTCCTACAATATAACCTAAATATGGCAATTCTTTAAAACAAAATTTCGATTTATTCAACCCAATCGTAAGGTTCGCGTCTCTTAAGCAGATGACGACTTCTTGTAAAATTCGAAGATGTGAGTCAAAGTCAGGAGCGATGATTAATAAGTCATCCAAATAGATAAAAACATTTGACTTTAGTCTTTGTGGAATGACACGGTCCATTAGGCGACATAGTCTTTGGGCCGCATTGCACAATCCAAATGGCATTGTAACGAATTGGTAGAGTGGACGTCCAGGCACGGTAAACGCGGTATAAGGTTTACTAGCTTCGTCTAGCTGGATTTGCCAAAACGCGAACTTTAGGTCGACGCTACTTATAAAGTGTGTGTCGTCAATGCGACTTAGTATAACCTCTATATTTTGTAGGGGGTACGCGTCTTTTACAGTGACGGCGTTTAGTTTACGAGCGTCTAAACAAAAGCGATTTTCCCCGGCTTCCTCACCACTGTCGTTCGGTTACTCCAGGGGCTCTCACTCTCCTCTATAACGCCCAACTCCAACATTTTGTCGACCTCCTCATATACGATGGCTTGCATTGCCGGCGAAAGAGGATAATGTCGCTCCTTAATAGGTACTGCTTCGTCGACTAACTTTATTGTATGCTTTTCCAAGCTAGTTCGTCCTAACCCGTGATCATCATATGTCCTAAACTCTTTTACTACTTTTTCTAAACGTTCTTTCTGCTCTGGCGTTAAACAGTGTAAAACCCGACGTTCGTTCCTGTCTTCATCAGATACCAACTCTTGCTCTATTTTTGTTAGATCTATTTCATCCACGGTAATAACTTCAGGTGCCAACTGAAACGCCCTCCAAAAGTCGACTCCGAGGTAGATCTTTTGTTCGAGATATGGGCATAAAAAAAATGTAATTTTTTGTTCCGCTGTATTAAACTTTACCGGTAAAGTTATTTTGCCTAAGACATTATGTCTGCGGCCGCCTGCAGTTGTGACAGAAGACACATAACGTTCGATAGGAACTCCTAATCCTTCTACAAACTCCCGACAGCCACGGCCTAGAATACTGACGGAGGCGCCAGTATCTAGTAAGCCGCGTGTTTGTATGCCCTTTATATCTATATCCGCATACACGCGGGTCTGTTGTACTTATTTTCCTAATAGATGCAACTACCTTCTGTCGGAGTTTTTTCCTCTTTTTAAATCGTTCCTTTTCGTTTATTTTCCTAATAGATGCAACTACCTTCTGTCGGAGTTTTTTCCTCTTTTTAAATCGTTCCCTTGCCTTCTGAATTTTACACGAAACTGCCCGACGTCCCATAACAATTCTTTCCCGAGTCTCGAGGTATTTCCTAAGTCGTTCTTCATAGGATATCGTATTTTCCTTTCCTGTCTTTGAGGGCTTTACGGTTTTTGTGTTTCTATTGAAAATGCAAATATCAGTTGTAATTGCTGATTCTATATACGGTTCTGTATTTGTTGACGCGTCTACTTTGACGAGGTTCGGGTGGAGCGCGATTCCCCCGTCACAATCGCGTTCCTCAAAGCGTTTCCCGCTGGGTTACACATTGGGCATTTAGGAGTAATAACATCCTGTTTGCCACATTTGTAACAGAAAATGCGCCGTTGAAGCGACATGCATTCGGTGAAGAAGTGGCCGTCAGCGCCACAATTCCAACACGAAACGTTTCTACGGATGCCCGCCTGCTTATTTGAAGACTGATGGCGTATTTCCTCCACGGTGACTTGACCCTCATCACCGGGAGTAAAACGCTCATCATCTTCAGATTGGTAAACTTCATTCACATATTGTGTGCGTGGCGTAAAAGTACTCAACGGCGTGCGGTCACGGCGCGGAAAGCATCGCTCGACCTCCTTACATTCCATTCGTAATTGGTCTAAGGAATATGCCGAAATAGGGTAGACCATTTTAGCTAACGATTCGCGCAAGTTCCCTTTTACTAATCGTACTATCTCGTATTCGGGTATCGGATTTTTGAGTCGCGAACGTAAAATACCAACTGCGTGAAAATACTCGTCGATATTTTCTCCAGGCCTTTGCTTCCTCTCTGTCAATTCCCTGAGGATCTCGAAATCTGTACGTTGTGATGAAAATTGGCGTAGCAGCGCGAGCTGTAAACTCGGCCAATCGACTCTGCCGTGCGACTTTATATAAAGCCAGTACCACTCGCGTGCTTCACCGCTCAGCAATCGATGGAAATCGCGTATTATTTCATTCCATGTACACCCGTATTGACCTTTTAAATACTCTAATCGAAACATAAAATCTTCCACCGGCATCTCATCGCGGTGCCCTTTAAAATCTAGTCCCCATTTTTCTACCTTAATCTCAGGCCTGGCAAGTTCCCTATTCCTCAGTCACGACGCCTCTTGACGTCCGGCAGAGATAGCTGCAAATTCTCCTTCCTCGACAATTTGTGGTTGACGAACTGGTGGTGGGTTGTTGCGCGTTTAGGCTGCTGCACTACTCGTGTGGTGATTGTTGTCTCTATTACCGTTACCATTATTTATGTCGGCATGCGTAGCTAAATCGACGGAGCGCCTAGAATTACGAGATTCAATACTCGAATTTTGTCTTCGTCGTTTATTGTTCCGGTTACGTGCCCTATCGTTACCCCCTGATGGCTCTAACGCTGTACCCGTATTTGGAGTTGCCCTAGTTAATTCCGGTAAACTCTCACGAATTTCCGTCAGAATCGCTTGTTTCGCCTCGACCATCAATTCTTTTAAAATTGGTGCTAACTCATCCCTAAGCCCCCGAGGGTTGCTTACAGAAGCACGATTTAGTTCGACAGTATTGGTAACAGTAGGTGGTGGGAAATTCAGGTTAGACGGTGGAGCTGGTAATGGTTGCGATTGCTCTCTCGGCGCTTTCGAAATCGTACCGGTGTTCTTCTTTGGCTCTGCTGAAAGGTTATCCGTATTCGCTTGCCTACTCTCTCCGCCTGCGGCTACGGCTGTGTTACCGCCCCCGAATCGATCAGAAAGATCTATAAAGGTAGTGTCGTGAGAGTTCGCCATATTAGATGATTTTAGTTTATTTAATTGTTTAGTCTTGTATCGGGTGTTATAAGGTTCAAAGCGACCCATACGATTGGTGTTTTACCCCTATCGCACCGTCTATTTTTTTTTTAGATTTATTTCGCAAAAAAAAATTAATCTGATTTCCGCTCAATTTCAAAAAAAAAACTTCGATCGCTACTTCGACTTCCAAAATCCTATCCGTATCTTTAACTTGTTTCCCCTAAAAAAATTATTTATAATTTCAATTCAATTTCAGAATATTTGACTTTAAATTGTTTCCCGCAAAAAAAAGGAGGCAATTCGATTTCAAATCTGATCGCAAAAATTGTTTTCAAACAAGATGTTTATAGCAAAAAAAAAAAATTTTATCGTTTAATTTCGTTCGTTTTCGAAGATCAGTTTCAACTATTTACTTTGGATGTTCCCTCAAAGAAAATTGTTTATAATTTGAATTCTATGTCAAACTCTTTGACTTCAAATTGTTTTCCAAAAAAGTATTAACACTTTCAAATTTCACATATATAGGTTTGGGTGGGTTCAGATAACATTCAGGCCTATCAAAAAAAAAGTTTTGATGCTAGGAGTCATTGGAGCAAACTCTTGCGTTCCTACGAGGGTGTATGCACTTCAGTATTTCAAAAAAAAAAATCTATATGTGGATCTGTTCTAAAATTCGCATACATTATGCAACACTAGCTTTATACAGCTGACCGCTTGAGGTCATAATGTATAATTTCCATAATTACGGAGCAACATATTAACAAAAAAACTTAATAAGGACTTCCCTTTTATCTGAAGCTACAAAAAAAAAGATTGATTGTATTGTAATGAAAGAAAAATAATTTTTAGTAAATTATAAAAGATGCAAATAGTCGGCCACCCTAATGCGGCTATGCCATCTATGGGCTATTGCTAGGGTCTGCCATCTGCTTCCAACTCCTGTCTCGGTGCATTTAAATTTTCGGATCAAACACCATGAATAAGTCACCGAAACAGGGTGTTGGTCGCATACGGCCAGACCCGTTTAAATCGATGATTGCATACGTGAAAAAATATGTATATTTATAATATAAAAATTGAAATATATTTATATGAAATGAGCTTTGCTACTACTAACGACTTAGATGTTGATTTCGAATTTAAAATTTGCTCATTGCCGGGCGCCTATTTCAATCAGCGGCGCTGCTGTACAATCCTCACGATAACATTTTACTTTATCACCATACATATGTATATGGTATTTAAAAACAATTTCTTTTGGTTGGCCGCTATACTACATATAGCGGCCACCTCTCTATGCTTTCGATTGGGCGCCATATTAATAATAATTGTCACGTACACCTGTTAGAAGGTGAATCCGCCCCTTTGCGCAATCAAGGTGGAATGTCCCCCAGCTAGCTCAGGGCGAGAGGTCGGGCCCTTAACCCTTGTCCACCTTGATGCGGGGCGGATGTCACAATCATCATCATCTGACTTCCGTGCATTCCCCTCGCAGAAAGCCCACCCTACCTTGGACCGCTCGAGTTTCTGCTTGGCAGCGAGTCCCCTTTTCCTCTGCTCCAAATGACCCTACATACTCACCCTAATGTCATCTTCACCCTCCCCCAACCGATTAAATTTTAGCAAACCATTTCAATTTCTTTCTTCTTTTCAACTTCAATCCAACATATTATTTATTTAAAATATCTTAACTTTATACAAAACTTCAATAAAATGATTATATTCGAAAATTTTAAGTTTCTAACTTATTCCTCTATATGTACATCAGAATTTTTTTTGACAATTTGACCAACGGATCATTTGCACAAAAATAAATAACGAAATTCCGAATAAAAGTCGACTCATAAACGATGAGGAGAATTATATATGTATATATACATTATACTTATACAAACTCGTAATGTTAAAAAAAACGTATATGTGAAAATTCGCAAAATAAAATTTTCATACAAATGGTTTACATAAACCCCATATAAATAATTCTGACAAAAGAACATCTTAATTTATGACGAATTTGACACCACATTAAAATCTACTTCGGTTAATAAAAAAAATGAAACTGTAAAATATTCTCTTAGGCCTTTCTGCCACCAAAGTAGGTCAAACTTTTATGCGCTCAATAGGAGCGAAATACGAAATAGATTCAATACCCTACTGCCTACCTAACAGAGCTCTATTATGAAGGTTAAGGGAAATTGGTGTGAGCCAGTTCTTTCCAGCTATTGCAAGAAAAAAACGGAGGTATGAATTTATTTAATTTTAGCCATTTGACCCCCTTTTGGTCACTGAACAGCACTTTACAATTTATACCTTGATTTTATTCGACTGTACACAAAGTTTGATTCGGACACAAAAAAAACTAAACATAGCCTACCCTCATATGTATATTAACGCTGCGACCTTTTTGCTTGCTTTAATTCCCAGCTTTCTTGAAAGGTGAGTTGATACACTCAACACTCCTGATTGCCGTCTTCGATAATCATATTTGTACAGAAAAGCGTTATGGCATTGAAATTATGGTAGGTATTGATACAAATTTATGGTAACGAATTATCCCTGGCGCTATGCAGAAGCACTCATGATTGGATGTGATACTCCTTCCTACAGGAGGGACGAAAGATTTGCTTTAGTATAAACATTGCTGGAGGATTATACGCCGATTTGGCGTTCACGCTCCTCAGGCCATACATGCGCACCCCGTGTTATGTCCAAAGACAAACATTAGGGTGGATGTAATACAAAAAAATTTATCCCAAAAAAAAAAGGAATTTACACAGAAAAAAATTATCACAAAAAAATGTTAACTCATAGAAATTCAAAGAGGTGGAGTGGGGATTTATACTCACTGAAATCCGGGACTGCATACGCATTATGCCAGGTCCGGATTTCAGGGGAGGATTCGTGACCGAAGTCGAAGTGGAGGTTACGCGAACCCCAAATGGCGCGAAAGTCCCTATATGCACATAAAAAAAAGGTATAGAATTCTATGACTCACCAGATCCAGGATATTCCACATCGTTTATGCCGCGTTGGCTCCTGCCTGAATTTAAAATTTGTTTGGTTGCCCGAGCGCGCGATTGGTAAATGGCTTTTTGCCTTTTAATGGATTTTTTTTTTATTTTTGTTTAATTTTTATACAAAAAAACCACCACTTTACGTTTTTAATACAGCAACGGGTTTAACTTTTCGCGCACAGGGATAAATTTATTTAATATAATTTAAACATAAAATTTTACAAGCGGGCGGCGCGCTGCAGACTTGTATGCTGCTATATGTCAATAACTATACTCTTTCTCTACAGTTATCGCTTCTTATATAGCCGGTATCCATAAGAGACACCGTTTAATGTGCCGATTTCTCTCGTCATCCTCAAACCAACCGCAACCATTTCCACCCTATATCCATCCTTTTCCGATTTTCACCACTCTCTTACCGCTCATCTGGCAACCCTTGGAAGATGAGCTTTTTATAATTTTCCCCCATATTGGGAATTTTGCTGGTTCACTTCAATTTGACATTTCGCATTTGTTTACATTTTTATAGGTGTGCGAATTTATGTCCGCAAAGATTTTTTCATTTTCGCGTGATTAATTTAAATAATTTTAGTGCGCGTGTGTTCTTTTTATATAAAAAAAAACGGCGCGTCCCTTCAGTGGAATTTATATGCGCTCCGTTGTGCATCTGAGCTATCTGTGGTGGCGGCCACGGTGATTCTCACAACTGCTAAGACTCGTTCAAAACTTTCTCGAGAGGTGTCAAAAAGCGCGTTTTGGACCTAGGATCAGGACCCCGAGAGCGGAAATCCAGGATTTCATACCTGCCACAAGATATCTGCCGAAGAGTTTAAACAAATTTTCATATGGTTGTTGGCATTTTATGGTTTGGTATACCCACCAAAAAAATGTGCCCTTATATAAGTGATTAGTTCGCAAAATATTAAGAATGGTTTTTCTTTTCTTTCTTTATTTCTTTTTCAGTGCTGGCCTTAGGAGGCTCCGACTTTGGGCCGTTGCTACCGTGCTGCCATACTCGAGCGGGACAAGGTGCGCTCAAAGCCCAACGCGGGGAACACCCACACCCTGACAAATGTAATGACAACTGCGATGCAGGGAAAATGACAAAAATCTTGCAAATCCACTGATAATAAATAATTAATGCCTCCCCTTCTATGCAGTTCTATGCATACATACATGTGTATTTTTCTCTCCAAACGCTAATTAAAAAAATTAATTGGTTTTCTCATGAACTTCGAACTCTGTCGTATTTGCATTCTTCAGTTGATTATCAACAAAAGCATGAAAAATTATTTAATATGGTAGCCAATTTACTTACCCTTTCTGGTGCGATGATTCCTGGACAATCGGGCCTGACTAGATGCGATTTTTTTTGCCTTAAGAGAGCGTGCTATACAACTCAATATGGTAACGAATTAAAAGACGGTGCACCACCTAATTGTTATCAAAGATTATCAAACGTGGAATCAAAAGGCGCGCCTCGATCTCCGGTTTTATTATTATTTGATATTTTTAAATTAGGTGGTGTACCGTCTTGTAAAACGTTACCCTTAATATTATTTTGGGCGAAGGCCGCCAACGCAAAAAGATGGTCTCTGCAGCAAAATTTTTAATTTCCGTTGTTGTTGTTGTTGTTGTAGCAATGCTCGCCCCACCTAATAGCCGCGACCGATCACAAATTGTCATCAATATCCTCTAACGGGAGTCCAAGGAAACTTGCGGTTTCAACAGGGGTGGACCATAAGGAAAGGGGTGTTAGAGGCGTTGGTTCCACATTACAATTAAAGAGATGGTTGGTGTCATGTGGGGACACATTGCAAGCGGGGCATACATTTTGTATGTCGGGGTTGATTCTGGATAGGTAAGAGTTTAACCTGTTACAGTATCCAGAACGAAGTTGAGCAAGAGTGACACGCGTTTCCCTGGAGAGTATGCGTTCCTCTTCCGCGAGTTCTGGATATTTTTCTTCAAGTACTGAATTCACCGGGCAATTCCCGACATAAAGGTCCGACGCCTGTCTATGGAGTTCACCAAGGACCTGCTTGTGTTTTTTCGCTGCATACGGCTGGGTTCTCAGGTGGCGTATTTCCTCAAAATTCTTACGGAGATGACTCCTTAGGCCCCTAGGCGGTGCTGGTTCGTCAATCAGATGTCTGTTGGGATGCCCAGGTTTCTAGGTATTCAACAGAAACTGTTTGACCAGCATCTCATTTCTCTCCCTGATGGGGAGTATTCTCGCCTCATTATGCAGATGGTGTTCTGGGGACATAAGAAGACAGCCCGTGGCGATTCTGAGAGCAGTATTTTGGCAGGCCTGTAGTTTCTTCCAGTGGGTAGTTTTTAGGCTTGGCGACCATATGGGTGACGCGTAGCACGTAATCGGCTGGCTAATTGCTTTGTATGTGGTCATGAGCGTTTCTTTATCTTTTCCCCAGGTACTGCCAGCAAGGGATTTGAGGATTTTGTTACGGCTCTGAATTCTCGGAACAATTGCGGTTGCGTGCGCACCAAAATGTAGATCCTGATCAAACGTCACACCCAAGATTTTGGGGTGTAGGACAGTCGGTAGCGTAGTGCCATCGACGTGGATGTTCAATATGGTCGACATTTGGGGCGTCGATGTTGTAAATAAGGTCGCGGAAGATTTAGTCGGTGACAATGCCAGGTTTCGCGAGGCGAAAAAACTGGAGAGATCAGGGAGATAGCCGTTTATTTTATTGCATAGCTCATCGATCTCTGGGCCTGGGCCTGTGGCCATTATTGTGCAGTCATCGGCATAGGAAACGATTGTGACTCCTTCCGGTGGTGAAGGTAGCTTAGATATGTAGAAATTAAACAAAAGTGGGGATAGGACACCACCCTGTGGCACCCCTTGTTTAATTCTCCTTGGTTTTGATGTTTCGTTTCTGAATTGCACCGATGCCTGCCGACCACCCAGATAATTTGCGGTCCACCTTTTAAGACATGGGGGACCCTTCCAGGTCTTGCAGTAATTAGCCATGGTTGACCGTATCAAAGGCTTTTGATAGGTCTAGCGCTACGAGTACTGTTCTATGGTGGGGGTATTGATTCAAACCGCAATTTATCTGGGTGCTAATGACATTTAGCGCGGAGGTAGTGCTATAGAGTTTTCTGAAGCCATGCTGATGAGGGGCTAGCTGCAAATGTGCTTGGAAATAAGGGAGCAAAATGGCTTCAAGCGTCTTTGCCACTGGCGATAGGAGAGATATCGGACGATATGACTCACCTACGTTAGCTGGTTTCTCAGGCTTTAGTAGCGGAACCACCTTGGCCATTTTCCATTTCTCGGGTATGGCAAAGGTGGAGAGAGACAGGTTGAAGACATGCGCTAAATATTTGAAACCCTCTTTCCCTAGGTTTTTAAGCATCGGCATGGCTATGCCGTCTGGGCCCACTGCTTTGGATGGTTTAGCGCGACCAATGGCGTCCTCAACCTCTCTAGCGGTGATGGTGATTGGTGACGCGCTGAATTTGTGTTTATGTGCGTGTCTATTGGCTCTCCGTCTATGTCACATGTCACAACTAAAATTAACTTAATGTTATTTTTGGCGAAGGCCGCCAACGCAAAAAGGTGTTCTCTGCAACAAAATTTTAATTTCCGTCACATGTCACAACTAAAAGCATAAGATATTTTTCTTTGTAAACAAATATATTTTTTAAGGTTGTACTACGCAGAAGGACATCACCGTGGCGGTAGCCACGGTTATACCACACATCCGGACTTGGCATGGCGTAGCCCAGGGTTATTTTATATAAGCGCGGCCGAAGGCCGCCTACGCGGAAGGGTGTTTCAACTTCTCAAAATGAGTAGTAAAAATATATATTTTCCTTTTTCTTTATTAACTGAAAGGGGGTAAGGTAATATTTATATTTGTTTTTTTTTGTTTATGTGGCAGCACAGCTTTGTAATGTCATCAATAAAATATATATATATATATATGTGCATGTTGCTACAAAAGCGCGATTGATTTAATAAAAACATTTATAATAAGTAAAAACAATGCAAAAATGAAATGTGAAATATACAAAAATGCAATTTAATTTTATCGTTGCCAATTTATATAGATATGTATGTGGATTAAGGTTTTGAAAGATATGTAAATTGTAATTTAAAGTGCTATAGAAATTTGGTAAATTTGCAAACTTTAACAACAAATAACCTTTAAATTATAAGTTTGCGCACTTTAAAATATATATATTTGTGATCGGGAGAACTCCCTCTTTCATTTGATACCAAGTTTTACCCCAACTCGGGGGGTGCTATTCTAAAATTTTCCCTGGTATGGCACCATTAATCGATTACATTAATTTCCATAAGGTAGGTTCTATCAACTGTTTTATCTGGTTATGGTTTTATGGTTATAAGACACCACTAATTGGCCCTTTAGTCATTAGGCATCCTCCAGTGAGTTTTCTAGCTCCGTATCACCATATCTATCCTCTTTGGATTTGGTAAATAGGGGGTCAATTCCCTAACTGTGAAAAACTGAAAAATGTACACTCATTGAAAACTCATTTGCACACACAATTTACACTATAAATTTTCATGCGATTCTGTAAATTATTGTGTACATTGTTTTGCTGAATGAGCGCTGAAAGTAAAAGTCTTATGTCAGTGAGAAAATATTCATCAAACGCCATGAAAACAAAAAAGTCATTCTGCAACAGTGCGTATGAGTTTTGAATGTCAGAATCAATGATGACATGATACGAAACATTCATTCTCTCTCAATTCGTTTCCAGGAATGGGTCTTAAAGTTCATTCAATTGTAAACATTGGTTCATTCGATTGTAAACAAACATCATTCGTTTCCAAGAATGGGTCTTGAAGATCAGAGTTGCGTAAAACGCGCAAAAAAAATCCAAGAAAATCGGTGCGTTTTCATTATTTTTCATTTCAAGTGTATTCAACTACATAAGCGGATCAAAAATTTGTAAAAAAGGTACAAGAAATAACAAAATTAAATGAGCTGTTATATTAACGCACGAAAAGAGATAAGTACATTTTATCTTAAAAAAATAAAATAAATGTAAGGCGCGATAACCTCCGAAGAGATCTAAGGCCGAGCTTCTCTTCCAATTTGCGTCGTGCTCCTCTTGATTTTTCCCTACAAATTGGCCGGACGGGACCTACATGTTTTATGCTGACTCCGAACGGCATCTGCAAGGCAGATGAGTTTTCACTGAGAGCTTTTCATGGCAGAAATACAATCGGAGCGCTTGCCAGACACTGCCGAGGGGCGACCCCGCTTAGAAAAATTTTCTTCTAATTGAAAATCTTATTTCTAAAATTTTGATGTTGCTTTGCCCGGGAGTTGAACCCAGGGCATACGGTGTGATAGGCGGAGCACGCTACCATCACACCACGGTGGCCTTAGCTATCAAAAAATTAAATTTCACGTGTTGTCACGGAAAAATTTTTAACGGGTAAAATAAGTTTTTTTTGTATTTGTGATCCTGAAAAAATTCGAGTTTTTTGATATCCCATTTGACAATCTTGAGTAAGTTTTCGGTGAAAATCATAAATTAAACCTTTACCATGTAAAATACCCCAAAGTTATTCCGAAATGCCCAAATTTGATTTTGAGGATGATGGCATCTATGGTCAATGTTATAAAAAATGCACATTTTCACGCGCTCTCAGAGAGCGAGAAGTTTCATATCATGTCATCATTGGTCAGAATAGTGTACACTGGCTGCCAAGAAAACTCACGAAGTTTTTATCAGTGAGTTTTTTTGTTCACAGTTTTGCTTTACAGAATCAGAATTTCAAAGTTTACACAATTTCTGGTGTACACTTTAAGCCTAACAGTTAGCGAATAGAGCCCCAGAGGTCGACTGCTAATACGCGTTCAAAAATATTAGGAGAGGTGTCAAAAGACGTGTATTGGCCTCGGCAACACTAATCTGAAGGCGGAAAAGGAGAATTGTATTAGTCTAGAACAGGGGTTGACTGCTAATGCGCGTCGTGAGAGTTGTCAAACGACGCGTCTTTATAATAGTATTAATAATCCCAAGGCCTAAAATACAAATCTTAACTCGTTCAAAAGATATTAACGAAAACCGGAAAATGGCCGCGGATCCCTCCGATCATTGTAAATTTTACCAAGTAGCGGAACTAACAGCTGATCGGTGAACATTCGCACATTCACACGCACAGTTCTCGACTCAGTTTCAAAAAAAAATTTTAGATTATTTAACTCAAATTTTTAAGTGAGATAATCCTTGCCAATTAATGTATACATAATATATATGGCGTTTTTGTTGTTATTAAAACAATAGTTTTATTTATATTAAAGCTTTTATCATTTTTTTTTTTAACTTTGAAAAAACTCCGAACACCATTCCTTCATTATATGACATTCGACTGCCTAGTCCACTGCCTTCCACTCTATTCGCAACATAACCTCTACTTAAGCTGCCAAACTATATAGTAAACAATGCCTCCGATACTGGGGGTGGAATTCATAGTATATTTGCGCAGAACAGCTTTCGGTGCATTGTAAATCTTACCAAGTAGCGCAACTAACAGCTGATCGGTGAAAATTCGCACATTCACACGCACAGCTCTCGACTCAGTTTCAAAAAAAAAACTAGATTATTTAGCTCAAATTTTAAAGTGAGATAATCCTTACGAATTTATGTATATAGAATATATAAGGCGTTTTTGTTGTTATTAAAACAATATTTTTATTTATATCAAAGAGGATAGATATACAAGAGGGCGCACTGTAGAGTTTCTACATGGCGTTGAAACAAGTTGGTGTTCCTCTAGAAAAACCAGATTAGGTTTTCACCATGCGTTTTGTTATCCTCTCCGCACCAGCCTGAGCTGTCATTTTTATTTCTTTCTTGTTTCGTTCGTGCGCGCGGCCATTTTTGACACTTTTGTTTGTTTATATTTTCATTTGCATAGTTTTTTTGGTTATCCAAAGAAAACAAGTGTTTTTCTAATTGATCGGTTAATCGTGATTTTGTGCTGTTGTGACTAATAAAACTTTACAAATTGAATTTTAAAATGCAAAAGAAAATTGTTAAGTGATGGTGCAAATGTAGATTTGTGTAATAAAGATTTTATAAATGTGCAGAAGTGAAAATAGGTAGGTACCGTGGTATGTGTATAAATGTATATAGCTGCATATATATGCAAGTGCTACAATGTCGACGGCGTTTGTCTTCGATTTAAATAAAATCTAAGAAAGTCAATAGAAAACTGTAGAAAAAAAGTTTTAAAGTGATAACATACATTTGAATGTGTATTACAATTGGTTAAAGTGTGATAACTGAGAATATGTAGGTAGCGAGGCAAGTGTATAAATATATATATGTACGTATGTATATATGAAAGTGGTGAAATGCCGACGGCTTTTGTGCATTCAAGTGGTCCAAAGAAAGCTTGCCTTAATTTTTGCAAACTAATTAAAATCTTACAAAATCATTGTACATATTATGTATAGATAGTATGTGTTCAAATAAATCCATACATATATATATAAGTGTGCAATACTTTGTGTTCATCTTTACTCCCTCATCTTATGGTGAAAAGTGCGTCAGAAGGGCAGAAGAATTGTTAATTCAAAATACAAAGCTAACATCTAGGTCGAGCCCCCGAGACTCTAATGGCTAAACATTCATAGGAAAGATCGTGTCTGTGTGTTTTGACTCTGTTCTGAAATCAAAAAGAAACCGTGGCGTAGTAAGGGGGGTGAGTCAAAAAAAATATTTTTCCCGGGCGCAAGAAAACCTCACTACGCCACTGTCGGCCAATTCGGCCCAATCACTTATTTGGGAATCAACAAAGGAGAGTTTGACCAAAGCTACTGGCTGTCCAAGTGTGTAAGGAGCAGCACAATCTGTATCCCCATGGATGATGCAATATAAAAAGGTCAAAGAAAGAATAGACCTTCTCGCTTCTAAAGTTTTAAGATTTAAAAGAAGTAAACGTGTATTATATGAGGGAAGAGGGCTAGTAAATCTAAGTGACCACAGACAGTATTTAAGAAAAACTTTTTGAACTCTCTCAATCCTATTAATTGCAAACTGTTGGAATGGTCGCCAAATGATAGTGGCATACTCGAGATGAGATCGTACAAATGAATTGTAGAGCAATTTGAGTGTATACGGGTCAGAGAACTCTCCACTATTACGCCGAATAAAACCAAGCATTGCATACGATTTGGCTATGATAAAGTTTACATGGCTGTTGAAAGAAAATTTGGTATCATAAACCACACCAAGGTCCTTGATTTTATTGTGCATTGGTTTGTTATCAATGGTATATGAACTATTAAACTTAAAGAGCAATTTAGAGTAGGTTACGTGAAAGCATTTATTAATATTTAAAGAAAGGTGCGATCAAACGATATATCGATTTTTGCTCAAGTTATCGTGTTAACGGCCGAGCGGAAGGCAGACGGTCGATTGTGTATAAAAACTGGGCGTGGCTTCAACCGATTTCGCCCTTTTTCACAGAAATAAGTTATCGTCCTAGAATCTAAGCCCCTACCAAATTTCACAAGGATTGGTAAATTTTTGTTCGACTTATGGCATTAAAAGTATCATAGACAAATTAAATGAAAAAGGGCGGAGCCACGCCCATTTTTAAATTTTCTTTTATTTTTGTATTTTGTTGCACCATATCATTACTGGAGTTGCATCTTGACATAATTTACTTATATACTGTAAAGATATTAAATTTTTTGTTAAAATTTTACTTAAAAAAAAAAAATTTTTTTAAATTGGGCGTGGTCCTTCTCCGATTTTGCTAATTTTTATTAAGCGTACATATAGTAATAAGAGTAACGTTCCTGCCAAATATTATCATGATATCTTCAACGACTGCCAAATTACAGCTTGCAAAAGTTTTAAATTACCTTCTTTTAAAAGTGGGCGGTGCCACGCCCATTGTCCAAAATTTTACTAATTTTCTATTCTGCGTCATAAATTCAACTCACCTACCAAGTTTCAATGCTTTTTTCGTCTTTGGTAATGAATTATCGCACTTTTTCGGTTTTTCGAAATTTTCGATATCGAAAAAGTGGGCGTGGTCCTATATGTATAGTCCGATTTCGTTCATTTTAAATAGCGATCTGAGATGAGTGCCCAGAAACCTACATACCAAATTTCATCAAGATACCTCGTGTTAACGGGCAGACGGACGGACGGACGGACATGGCTCAATCGAATTTTTTTTCGATGCTGATGATTTTGATAAATGGAAGTCTATATCTATCTCGATTCCTTTATACCTGTACAACCAACCGTTATCTAATCAAAGTTAATATACTCTGTGAGCTCTGCTCAACTGAGTATAAAAACGTAGTTTAAATCTCCACAATTGAGATGTTCCCCTACCCTCTTGGAGGCGGGAAAGATCAAGCAATTGTTTGCTAGGGTATCCAGGTTTGTAAGAATTAAGCATGAACTGTTTGTTCAGCATTTTGTTATTAGCCTCACAGGATCATCCTATGACACTGCCCGAGGAACGAAGAAAAGATAAGTGTAAGATATTTGTTCAGCATTTTGTTATTAGCCTCACAGGATCATCCTATGACACTGCCGGAGGAACGAAGAAAAGATAAATGGAGGATAAGCCAAGTGGCCGCCCAAAGGGGTCAGCAGACGCATAGTTGAAGAATAATATTTTATTCCCCAATGAGAAAAAAATTTGCCATGTTGACAAGAATCTACGAATATCAACATCTCAACACAATTTACTAAAGTACATACATATGTACATAAGTACATACATACATGCATTAAAATCATTTCTTCGTAAGTCATCACAGCATTGCTTCTCGCCCCTGCTACCGCAGCACCATTGCCAACAACGATCACATCATCGAATTGAATTGACAAATTTTTGTCAACTCGAGCTGAAAATATTTCGCAACGTTACCAAATTTCATAGCAAGGTCTTCTGCTACCGCATCCCCTTGTACGAAAGCTTTGACATCATCAACTTTAAAATATTTTTTCAGCTCGAGCCGACATGGCATGTTGCCAAATTTCCAAATAACCATACCAATTTTGCTTATTTTCTTCTATTTTTGCTGAAGTTTGTATCAACAATCTCTTCTTCTTCCATTTTTATGATGAATTTATGAATGAAATTGGTGTACTTAATATGAAATCAATCGTAAAAACGATTTTGTCCATCGATTCGCGCTACGAATAAATCTATAAATTAGACTGTTTGGAAAAATAGTTAAATATGTGGATTTTTACTTCGAGCAAAAGAAAAAAAAGATGCTGCCAGTATTAAAGCTCATCAAATTTTCTATAAGCATTATTTAACAGTTACCTATACATTGGATTTTACAATTTTTTACTCGAATAACTTTTGAAGGAGTGATCCAATGAAAAAAATTTTGTTAGTTTTTTTTTTCAGAGCATGCAATTTTATATGTAAAAATCATGGATCAACTATATGGTTGGCTCATCTCTACAGATACAAAATACCTTTCTATTCCAGTGAAATGAAAATAATAAAATCAGTTAATGAGATGAGCCAATCGTATAATTGAGCCGTGTTTCATGTTTTCTATGTATAAATTGTAATAACTTTCGATTGGATAGCAACAATTTAACAAAGGATTTACATCTTATGATTTCTATCAAATTAAGAAAAATACCAATTTAGTTCGTATATATAAAAATAACATTGTGGATGCGCATATGTAAAGCCTTTTATTGCATCCAATCAATCCCAGCAAAATTTTCAGTCGAATTGGATATTTTTTGAAACGCTCTAATATACGTAATATACCAACACAAAAGTTCAATGGCTGCGATCGGCAGGCAATATTCCGAATGTCCTCATCCATTCGCTCGTAAATACATACAATCATCACGGTGGCAGCAGGTCAACATACAAAAATAAAAACTCCATATACTTTGTTTCTGTATTTCGACAGACTAATGTCAAAGTCGTACTCCGCCGACAGATGAAGGATCAAATCAAATGAAAAAGCACTGATCAGCCGATTTCCAGCCGTCACCTGTATGGTTCCGCCGAGCAAAGAATGGATAACGTTTTTATATATTTATTTACATAAATATTCTTTATCATTTTGCTATTCGCACATTAGATAAACAAATAAAAACGCACGATTTTGTTATGGAAAATTTATTTAACTAATTTTCGTATGCTTATACATATATTTGTGCACATTTAAACTACAATACAAGACAATCTACAAATCATATGCACTTGCTATTTCATATTTCGATACAATCATACAATTCAGTTTCTATCACAATATTTGCTAAACATCGCGCTTTATTTGTTTTTTGTTCGCTGCCTTTTTTTGACATTTCTTCGAATTCACCTATTTCAAGGTGGTGGATACGAAAGTAGATAGCAAAACGAACTGCGAAAACCTAATCGAGATCTTTCAGAATCAAAATGGGTTTCACAAACTGTTCCCAACTCTACAGTGCGCCCTCTTGTATATCTATCCTCTTTGATACTATCTATACATAATATGTACAATGATTTTGTAAGATTTTAATTAGTTTGCAAAAATTAAGGCAAGCTTTCTTTGGACCACTTGAATGCACAAAAGCCGTCGGCATTTCACCACTTTCATATATACATACGTACATATATATATTTATACACTTGCCTCGCTACCTACATATTCTCAGTTATCACACTTTAACCAATTGTAATACACATTCAAATGTATGTTATCACTTTAAAACTTTTTTTCTACAGTTTTCTATTGACTTTCTTAGATTTTATTTAAATCGAAGACAAACGCCGTCGACATTGTAGCACTTGCATATATATGCAGCTATATACATTTATACACATACCACGGTACCTACCTATTTTCACTTCTGCACATTTATAAAATCTTTATTACACAAATCTACATTTGCACCATCACTTAACAATTTTCTTTTGCATTTTAAAATTCAATTTGTAAAGTTTTATTAGTCACAACAGCACAAAATCACGATTAACCGATCAATTAGAAAAACACTTGTTTTCTTTGGATAACCAAAAAAACTATGCAAATGAAAATATAAACAAACAAAAGTGTCAAAAATGGCCGCGCGCACGAACGAAACAAGAAAGAAATAAAAATGACAGCTCAGGCTGGTGCGGAGAGGATAACAAAACGCATGGTGAAAACCTAATCTGGTTTTTCTAGAGGAACACCAACTTGTTTCAACGCCATGTAGAAACTCTACAGTGCGCCCTCTTGTATATCTATCCTCTTTGATTCGAGTAAAAAATTGTAAAATCCAATGTATAGGTAACTGTTAAATAATGCTTATAGAAAATTTGATGAGCTTTAATACTGGCAGCATCTTTTTTTTCTTTTGCTCGAAGTAAAAATCCACATATTTAACTATTTTTCCAAACAGTCTAATTTATAGATTTATTCGTAGCGCGAATCGATGGACAAAATCGTTTTTACGATTGATTTCATATTAAGTACACCAATTTCATTCATAAATTCATCATAAAAATGGAAGAAGAAGAGATTGTTGATACAAACTTCAGCAAAAATAGAAGAAAATAAGCAAAATTGGTATGGTTATTTGGAAATTTGGCAACATGCCATGTCGGCTCGAGCTGAAAAAATATTTTAAAGTTGATGATGTCAAAGCTTTCGTACAAGGGGATGCGGTAGCAGAAGACCTTGCTATGAAATTTGGTAACGTTGCGAAATATTTTCAGCTCGAGTTGACAAAAATTTGTCAATTCAATTCGATGATGTGATCGTTGTTGGCAATGGTGCTGCGGTAGCAGGGGCGAGAAGCAATGCTGTGATGACTTACGAAGAAATGATTTTAATGCATGTATGTATGTACTTATGTACATATGTATGTACTTTAGTAAATTGTGTTGAGATGTTGATATTCGTAGATTCTTGTCAACATGGCAAATTTTTTTCTAATTGGGGAATAAAATATTATTCTTCAACTATGCGTCTGCTGACCCCTTTGGGCGGCCACTTGGCTTATCCTCCATTTATCTTTTCTTCGTTCCTCCGGCAGTGTCATAGGATGATCCTGTGAGGCTAATAACAAAATGCTGAACAAATATCTTACACTTATCTTTTCTTCGTTCCTCGGGCAGTGTCATAGGATGATCCTGTGAGGCTAATAACAAAATGCTGAACAAACAGTTCATGCTTAATTCTTACAAACCTGGATACCCTAGCAAACAATTGCTTGATCTTTCCCGCCTCCAAGAGGGTAGGGGAACATCTCAATTGTGGAGATTTAAACTACGTTTTTATACTCAGTTGAGCAGAGCTCACAGAGTATATTAACTTTGATTAGATAACGGTTGGTTGTACAGGTATAAAGGAATCGAGATAGATATAGACTTCCATTTATCAAAATCATCAGCATCGAAAAAAAATTCGATTGAGCCATGTCCGTCCGTCCGTCCGTCTGCCCGTTAACACGAGGTATCTTGATGAAATTTGGTATGTAGGTTTCTGGGCACTCATCTCAGATCGCTATTTAAAATGAACGAAATCGGACTATACATATAGGACCACGCCCACTTTTTCGATATCGAAAATTTCGAAAAACCGAAAAAGTGCGATAATTCATTACCAAAGACGAAAAAAGCATTGAAACTTGGTAGGTGAGTTGAATTTATGACGCAGAATAGAAAATTAGTAAAATTTTGGACAATGGGCGTGGCACCGCCCACTTTTAAAAGAAGGTAATTTAAAACTTTTGCAAGCTGTAATTTGGCAGTCGTTGAAGATATCATGATAATATTTGGCAGGAACGTTACTCTTATTACTATATGTACGCTTAATAAAAATTAGCAAAATCGGAGAAGGACCACGCCCAATTTAAAAAAATTTTTTTTTTTTAAGTAAAATTTTAACAAAAAATTTAATATCTTTACAGTATATAAGTAAATTATGTCAAGATGCAACTCCAGTAATGATATGGTGCAACAAAATACAAAAATAAAAGAAAATTTAAAAATGGGCGTGGCTCCGCCCTTTTTCATTTAATTTGTCTATGATACTTTTAATGCCATAAGTCGAACAAAAATTTACCAATCCTTGTGAAATTTGGTAGGGGCTTAGATTCTAGGACGATAACTTATTTCTGTGAAAAAGGGCGAAATCGGTTGAAGCCACGCCCAGTTTTTATACACAATCGACCGTCTGCCTTCCGCTCGGCCGTTAACACGATAACTTGAGCAAAAATCGATATATCGTTTGATCGCACCTTTCTTTAAATATTAATAAATGCTTTCACGTAACCTACTCTAAATTGCTCTTTAAGTTTAATAGTTCATATACCATTGATAACAAACCAATGCACAATAAAATCAAGGACCTTGGTGTGGTTTATGATACCAAATTTTCTTTCAACAGCCATGTAAACTTTATCATAGCCAAATCGTATGCAATGCTTGGTTTTATTCGGCGTAATAGTGGAGAGTTCTCTGACCCGTATACACTCAAATTGCTCTACAATTCATTTGTACGATCTCATCTCGAGTATGCCACTATCATTTGGCGACCATTCCAACAGTTTGCAATTAATAGGATTGAGAGAGTTCAAAAAGTTTTTCTTAAATACTGTCTGTGGTCACTTAGATTTACTAGCCCTCTTCCCTCATATAATACACGTTTACTTCTTTTAAATCTTAAAACTTTAGAAGCGAGAAGGTCTATTCTTTCTTTGACCTTTTTATATTGCATCATCCATGGGGATACAGATTGTGCTGCTCCTTACACACTTGGACAGCCAGTAGCTTTGGTCAAACTCTCCTTTGTTGATTCCCAAATAAGTGATTGGGCCGAATTGGCCGACAGTGGCGTAGTGAGGTTTTCTTGCGCCCGGGAAAAATATTTTTTTTGACTCACCCCCCTTACTACGCCACGGTTTCTTTTTGATTTCAGAACAGAGTCAAAACACACAGACACGATCTTTCCTATGAATGTTTAGCCATTAGAGTCTCGGGGGCTCGACCTAGATGTTAGCTTTGTATTTTGAATTAACAATTCTTCTGCCCTTCTGACGCACTTTTCACCATAAGATGAGGGAGTAAAGATGAACACAAAGTATTGCACACTTATATATATATGTATGGATTTATTTGAACACATACTATCTATACATAATATGTACAATGATTTTGTAAGATTTTAATTAGTTTGCAAAAATTAAGGCAAGCTTTCTTTGGACCACTTGAATGCACAAAAGCCGTCGGCATTTCACCACTTTCATATATACATACGTACATATATATATTTATACACTTGCCTCGCTACCTACATATTCTCAGTTATCACACTTTAACCAATTGTAATACACATTCAAATGTATGTTATCACTTTAAAACTTTTTTTCTACAGTTTTCTATTGACTTTCTTAGATTTTATTTAAATCGAAGACAAACGCCGTCGACATTGTAGCACTTGCATATATATGCAGCTATATACATTTATACACATACCACGGTACCTACCTATTTTCACTTCTGCACATTTATAAAATCTTTATTACACAAATCTACATTTGCACCATCACTTAACAATTTTCTTTTGCATTTTAAAATTCAATTTGTAAAGTTTTATTAGTCACAACAGCACAAAATCACGATTAACCGATCAATTAGAAAAACACTTGTTTTCTTTGGATAACCAAAAAAACTATGCAAATGAAAATATAAACAAACAAAAGTGTCAAAAATGGCCGCGCGCACGAACGAAACAAGAAAGAAATAAAAATGACAGCTCAGGCTGGTGCGGAGAGGATAACAAAACGCATGGTGAAAACCTAATCTGGTTTTTCTAGAGGAACACCAACTTGTTTCAACGCCATGTAGAAACTCTACAGTGCGCCCTCTTGTATATCTATCCTCTTGTACTGGTCTGATCCTCTAAACCCTGTGGTTGTCGCATGTAAATTTCCTCCTCCGTTTAACCTTGTAATAAAGCTGATACTGCATCCATCTGATGCACAATCAGGTCAAATTTAACGGCTGTAGATAGAAGAAAACGGATCGATGAATATCGTGCAACCGGGGAGCAGAGCTGTAAAACTGTGCAATCATTTGAAATTTTAAATCATTGATTTAAGAATGCTTTCTCTTCATTCATTCCTTGCTAAGGAATGTGGCTTAAAAGTCAACCCATTCTTCATTCAGTAGTGGAAAAAAAGAATGCACTCCTTAACTCATTCGAAGAAAGAATGAAGTAATTGAATGAAACACAAACATTTTTCAACACAGAATAAGCATTCAAATGAATGCAGCCTTTGCTGAGTACCAATAAATTATGAAAAATGTCGTACATGCACAAAACCCGCTCAAATATCACATGGTTGCTTTTAATTAAAGCCACTTCAAAATATCAACACAAAAATTTAATTATTGTCCGTGATGACCAGTTTTTTTCATATTTAAATGACAATAAAGTACGAAGAAGCTAACTGGAAAAGTATTCATATTGAAATTTTCCCAAAAATTTAATAATAAAAAAACCAAATTACAAATATTTCAACATCTCTGTTCCGAAAATTGTCATCGTTCTAAATAAGTGTTGCCAATGTGCCATATAAAAGGCTTTCATTAAAAAGTACAAGCCTACATTTGCACGCCCTCAATTGGTGATTAAACAATTGAAGAAAAGGCAATACATTATAAAAGCTCTTGAGTTCCTCCATATATTCTTCCTAGCGGTACACGGTCAAATACTGTATCTATACTGGTTTGTGAGTTTGCAAATTCTATCCTATTTTCTAAGAAAAATATTCTTCTAAACACAATAGTTTGTAATTACAGCCATTTAAAGTAGGCTCTATAGGTAGTTGTAGCTTTTTTGATAGCAATGAAATTAACTTTGAATACAAATCTGTTCAAGTAAGATAGAATTCAACCAAAACAATTTCAATCTTTTACCAATGCCGGTTAAATAGGCAGAGAGACTATTCTCAACCACTCCGGCCATTTATTTATATTCCATCAAACACTGTTAAAATATCAGCTGTAAAAAAAACTGTAGTCCGATGGAGCCAGTTAATAACCTCTGAAGAGTTTCTCCTAATGGAACATTTTTTTTTGTGGCACAGATGAAGGAAAAGGGGAAGGTGAATCAGGTGAATGGAAAAAGCCTGAATACCCTAGGACGATGCCATGGAAATAGACATATGTTTATCGAATTTCTCGGAATTAGGAAGCTCCAACGAAATCGCCGGTGGACCTATGCATTTTAATGTATTTAAATGACTTAAACTCAAGTATCTGTTTTTGTTATATTATCGACAAAATTTCTCCACAATTTACTCTATTTGGTCAATGCACAATGTGTTCATTTACAAAATCCATTTTACAACAATAGCAAAATAAGCAGTAACATTTTGACATATAGCAAGAAAGCAATAGATTGTCTTTGCGAAGTTTCAGCCAAATTCGACTATATCTTCATGTCTTTTGAATACATTATATAATCAAGAACCCTAAGGTTTTATGTAGGCGAGCTATCCGCGAGATTTGCCTAAAAAGGAAACCAATCAACTCACAAGAGCCTAACAAGAGAAAACAAGATGTTCAGCAGTTTCTTTAGTATTGCATACATTACACTGATCTGAAATATTTGCTTTAAATTTGCAGAGATAGTATCTTCCATATGTACGTCCAATTAGTAATCTGTTTAATAGTTTAGTACCATATGTATTAAAATTAAGCTCTTTAGATTTGAACCATGGATTTCTTTCTTTAATAGATACAAAATTTATAATTTCAACTTCCCAATCTTTACATGAACCTAAATTTTCCTCTTTCAGCTCATACCAGAGAGCTTTGCTTATTCTCATGAGTGCTTCATTGGGTGTAAGATCTGTATTCAGAGTAGAACCAGTTGCTACAGCAGTTTTAGCTGCAAAATCAGCTTTTTCATTACAAATTATACCCACATGGCTATGTAACCAAATAATTACAATATCCTCAATTCAGCTATTAAAAAATTGGTGGTTACATTACAGTTCAGAGCTTTGATGGCTTGTAAAATATCACAAAATATACATACTTTTTTAAAATGATATTTAATTGAAATTATAACCTCTTGCCTAATGGCAACAAGTTCACCAAACGTAGATGCATAATTATCATTGAGATTATATAAAAAAGAAATATTAAGTTTAGTATCATATACCGCACAACTTACTTTACTTTCTGTGAGCGACGCATCAGTGGCCAATGTCCGAAAACCTAGATTTTGATAGAAATTATATTTTTCCAAAAAAAAAAAAAAATAAGTTCAGTACTAGAGAATTGAGATTTAGAGCTGTGTAGCTCAGACGCAATGAAATTAATATTTGAATGTTTTTCAAAACTTATATTAGTATTAATTTGATTGAAAATATCAATAAATTTATAATATGTTTTAATATAGCTTGACTTATTGAGTATGTTATTCTGTATATATAATTTCAAATTCGGATGAATGAACCATTGTTTTACAAGCTCCTTTACAGTGAGCCATATGGCTCTTTTAGCAGGTGAAAGTTCACAGGCTAACGCATATCTCATGTAAATTGGAGTGTTGGGTGGAACCCCCAAACACCTTCGAAGGGTATCATTTTGTACGGTCTGAAGTTGCTTATTATATGTTTTAGGAAGATTCTCAAAAGTAGTATATGCATATTCTGCTTTAGATCTTACATAAGTTGTATATATATTTAAAGCTGTTGAAGTTTTAATACCATTTTTAATAGTGGTAAGTTTTTTAATAAGATTTTTAGCAGAAATAGCGTTTTTTTTTTATATAGGCTACATAGGCTACGTGGCCATAAATTGGTATATTTCCGTAGAAAACACTAAAATACGCAGCAGTATTCTTTATTTATAAAATATTTCTTTATATTTTCGCAGAATATGTAAGGTTCATAACCTGTTGAAGCAAAAGTATTTATTTAGATATTAAATAAGAAGAACGTCTTACTACGTCGAGTAGATTGCCAAGAAGAAGGCTTTATTTAAAAATTCACAATAAGTAAAGGTGCATAGTGTTGCCATATTTATTTATTTAATAGTCTACAAATTGAGCAATTTAAACAGACTAAATAGCAAATATCAGTACACATATTTATCGAATTTCGCGGTCTCGAATTGCGAGATGCGAATCGCTAGCGAATTCGCAAAAAAAAAGTCGAATGAGTGACGAAGATGAATTTGTCGAATTGCCACAAGCGAAAAAATCATATTCGCTTCGCCAAATCTGTCAAAATTTGTCGAATGCTTATTTTGTTCGCGCTTGAAAATAGAAAAGGACGCATTGGCATTTATTTGAATGTTTTCAATTGAAAAAAGTAAATAAATTGAATAAATAAATAAAAGTGAGTAATTCATTAAATTAAATTGAGTTATTTATTGGTTTGAATAAATGAAGTTTTCAGAATGAGAAGAACAACGCCGCAGCAATTCCAAAAGCTGGTCGAGCTGATGGAAAATAATCCAGACGTCGCCAGAGGCATGGGGAATTTTGGAGAGACCAGGAGGAGCATGGCAGAATTGTGGGACCATTTCGCCACGGACTCCATACGAACTCCATAGGTCCTCCAATACGTAACGGGCGCGAGTGGAACAAGATAAGAAGAATATACCTGCACGAATAATACAAAAGTATACATCGCAGAATCGTGGCATCGTAGCATCGTACGGTTACTGACTGGAGTTACTTTTGATACTTAAGGCTGTTTTACACGAGTCGAATTAGTGATGGTTTTTTTGACTCCCAACTCAATTCAAACATCATATACAAGTAGGCACTTTGTTTGAGAAAATTTACCAGGAAATCGACTCGAGTAAAGCAGCTTTACCTGCTAATGTATCTACTCGGGTATGTTACTGGCATTGTGAAGGGTGCAGAGATGGGCCCTGGGTTTGGTTAGATCCTAGCTCCGAGCCACCGCCTACTATTTTTCTGATAATACCCGATAAGATACTTGACCAGTTAGTTTCAAAAGTAACCGTACGATATCACGATGCAAGTTTCCAAAGTAACCGACAACGTGATAATTGTCAGAAGCTTTACTTAGTTATATACCCGAACCATCGTATCCGTGCAGGCCTCTAGTAGTAACTGAATTGTATTCTGCGTGTCAGTTCATACTTACCAATATATTTGTCCTAGGTTTGGTTAGATTATAAGTTGAAGCTTAAAAAAAAAGGTTTCTACAAACCGCAGCGAGACCGTAGCCACTGGAGGAGGACCGTACGCCCAGCGAAGTTTATCTGCGCTAGAGAGATCCGTGGATGAGCTACTGAACCTCCAAGAAGCCGCCAACCCGACAGGACAGTCTTTTGGAACCAATAATCCGGGTGATAACGGGCGTGGAAGCAATATTCCGGGTAATAACGGAAAAAAGATCAACGTTATAAAACATTTTTAACTTTATTTATTACTATTTAATAAACTTGTTTTTTACATTTCTGTTTGTGCACAAATAAATAATAAAAACAGATGACAGAAACGTCAAATTCGGATGAACTAATTAAATTTGTTTGAATGGCAATGACACATTGCAGTCGAATAAGTTCATTCGCCACTCACAATGCAAATTTGATGTGAATTCGCCAATCTGTTCGACTCGCCAAATATATTCGCTTCGCAAGTGACAATATGCGTATTCGACAGAGTTTAGATATCATAATACCAATTTCAAATTCGATTTTCGATGCTCGATAGCCAGTGAAGATCGAAAAATTCTCATAATAGGGGCCATATATTTAATCAAATTATGTTAATTCGGTACGTCTTGCTTTTCACCATGAAATTAACCGAACACCCAACACTGATATTACTGGAATGCAGAGTTGCATTTATAATATGTTTCCAGTATTTTCAACTATTTTCCATGTATAGTAAGCGCCAAGTTTGTCTTTTAGCTTAAACATTTAATTTCGCGTTTTAAGATTGTACCCATTCTACAAATAAAAGTTAATAACAAGACATAATATTAGCAAAACTAAGCATGGAAGACTTTCAGAAAATAGAGAAAATAGGTGAAGGTACATATGGCGTGGTTTACAAAGGTCGCAATCGTGTAACAGGTCAAATTGTTGCCATGAAGAAGATTCGCTTGGAATCCGACGATGAAGGAATACCATCGACTGCTATTAGAGAAATTTCACTTTTAAAAGAGCTTAAACATCCCAATATCGTTTGCTTGGAAGATGTATTAATGGAAGAAAATAGATTATATTTGATTTTTGAATTTTTATCAATGGATTTGAAGAAATATATGGATTCTTTGCCACCGGAGAAACCCATGGAAGCTGAATTGGTGCGAAGCTATCTGTATCAAATAACGAGCGCTATATTATTCTGTCATAAACGCAGAGTACTACATCGGGATTTAAAGCCGCAAAATTTGTTGACCGATAGGAAAGGAGTGATAAAAGTTGCAGATTTCGGCTTGGGTCGTTCGTTTGGTATACCAGTACGCATTTATACTCATGAAATTGTTACATTATGGTATAGAGCACCTGAGGTGTTATTGGGATCGCAACGTTACTCTTGCCCCGTGGATATTTGGTCTATTGGTTGTATATTCGCTGAAATGGCAACAAGGAAACCACTTTTCCAAGGCGATTCTGAAATTGATCAACTTTTCCGTATATTTAGGATATTGAAAACCCCCACTGAGGAAACATGGCCTGGAGTAACATCACTACCCGATTATAAAAATACATTCCCATGTTGGTCGACAAATCAACTTACAAATCAATTGAAGAATTTGAATGATCGCGGCGTAGATTTGATACAAAAAATGCTTATATATGATCCCGTCCATCGTATTAATGCGAAAGATATTCTGGAGCATCCATTTTTTGATGGCTTTAAAATGAAAGTTATAAGTATTGAAAATGAGAAATAAGGCACATTTATTCAATAGTACTAATTAATCATAAATATCTTTAAATTTTCTATTATCACATTTAAGATTCTTTGACTTTAATTAAAAATGTTTCATTTAAGTCTTTTAAATATACATTACCAGTTTGAGTATCAACCTTACCTATGCATTCTGATACAAATTTAAATAAATACAATGACCGATATCCGGATACTCTTTTCATCGCCAGCTATCACGCGTGGCCATTACGTTGGGTCGACTAACAAAGTAAGCTGGCATTACATAGATGGTTTGAAGCCGATAAACCCTTTACACATCAGGTTCTTTTTTTGTGAACATCACCAAAAATTATTGGCAGTGCTACGTCTGTATTGTCGAAATCAAAGTAACCCTGTTAGGATTATTAGGATTCGTGACATCAATAAGACATATTATTTAGGCAATGCTAAGCAACTTCAGAGAAAAATTTACAAGCAAAACAATGGTTGCATGTTAAACGCTTATATATATTTTTCTACCTGATTACACCAGATTAAGATAAACTCACAATTTCAACTAATATACTGCACTCGTACCTCGTAATGTTAGCCCCATTTATGTTACTATGTGCGCTTAGCTCTAGAAAGTTCATGAAAATATATTTGCCAAAATAAACAGCGCTATTTCGTTGTCTAACTAAATTTAATGAATCTTAAATGCTGTAACGTTATATTATAGTTTTGAGTTATTTTTCCGAGTCGCAAATGCCATCATGGCATTAGCAAATTCGTCGCTTAGAAAACGTTTTTTAAGTTCCTCAGATTCCGCATGTAGAACCCGATATAAAGCATCTCGATCATGCATTCGCACAAGTGATTTAGAAATACGCAGGGAGTTAAGAGGTAATTCTGAAATTTCTCTTATGCTAGGCCAAATTTCTGTGTCTAATGCTGTTGCATCATATAATTTTGATACAAATCCAAATTGGTAAGCTTCCTGCGCTGTTATCTTTTGTGATAACAGCAACATTTCATTTGCTTTTGAACGTCCAAGTATTAAAGGAAATGTATAGGATGAACACGCTTCCGGTACAATACCCAACTTCGTAAATGGTGTATAAAAGTATGCCTACAAATAATAATTATATTCGAAACAGTTAAAAACAAGAAATATAATACCCACCGTAGTTGAGCACCATGCAATGTCACATAGTGGAATTAATGTGACACCAACGCCAACACAAGGCCCATTTATCAGTGCCACAATTAACTTCGGACAGTCGATAAATGCACCTACCATTTCTTTGAATATATCATTAGACTCCTTGACATACTTCTCAATATCCGACAATTCCGAAAGATCTACTGATAAGTCATTGCCTGATGTGAAAAAATCTCCCTTCCCCGTTAGAACTACTGTTCTTACATCATCATCCGTGGCCACATCTCGGAATACTCTCCCAAGTTCCACATATCCTCTCCTGTTGATGCTGTTCCGTTTTGCTGGTTTGTCCAATGTAATTACCAAAATTGTATCTTTTTTCTCTACATGAATCTCTATATATCCCGCATAGAGTGTCATATTAGATTTATTTTGTTTCTGGTTTTGAAATATGAATGTTGTGAATAGTACAAAGTAAAGATTGTTGTGGGTTTAAGTGGGAGAAATTCTATAAAAATGCATACAAGGTCCAAACCGGGGTAATAAGTTGGATTGATAGTTGTCAAAGTTCAGTTAGTGGTCAAGGCTGTATAACTCTGTGCAGCATAGAGTAATTGAGTTGAAACCGAGGGTGCTGAGAGTTACTGGTGCAGACAAACGAGCAACGTTCCAATGACGCGTAAAGGGTCATGCACAGTATATGACGCGACACTTAGCGACAAAATATTCTTTGCATGTATTCTTATAGAGCCATGCACATCTAGCGACAGTCGTACGACACGGCACGACCATGTTGACCCAATTAGGCAAAAATGCTGCGAATATTTTGTCGGAACGTGTCGGTACATGTCGCGTCGTATAATGTGCATTAACCTTTATTCAATGGCCCATGTAACGCCACCAACTCACTGCTAAGCAGAGTTAAAAATTCACTTGATGTGTCATAATGCTAATACGCCAATTACACGGCTCAAGTATCCTTGTGCCAATTACCAATTTGCACAAGGATTTGCCCGGTGTGTGCACTGGTTGCGCTATTTGCGCAGAAAACTGCGCTAAAATCAAAACGATTTTGATATTTACGCATGTCTGCAAATATTGCACATGCTTTTTTCTTCGTGTGTGGTGAATCTTACACAGTTTACCTGTGGTTCCTGATAATATAACATCAGTAATTATTGCTTAAAAATGTTAATATAGAAGGCGCAAGGACCACCTCTAGCTTGTAACAGGAATTCACACAAATTCAATAATAAATAATAATTTTTTATTCAATTAGAACACATGTTTCATTTGTTGCGGTAGTTGAAATATGAATATTGCGCAGTGCTGCAATGAGTTGAGCTGGTCTTGCAATTAAAATATATATTTTATAAATACAATGGAAAATAAATGCTTCTGTGCGAGTTTTTCGACTAATACCGTGAATTACCAGCACTGTGGAAAATAAATAGTGAATTTTTATAAAATTAATGCCTTTTTTATACAATTACAATACATGTTTCATTTGTTGCGCTACTTTAAAAATGAATATTGCGCGTTTTTTTGAGCCGTGTATGTAAAAATTTTCATTTGCACAAATTTCGTCGTTTTATATTAAAGTAGGTTTATTAAAGGCAGCGTTGCCAAACTAAAGAGAAGTAATTAAAAATTATCTGGCTCACAAATTGAAGCGGCAATTACCCACCAACGTGTGCCGTACGTACGTACGATTGTCGTACGAAACGCGTTTGACCGAACCCTCAAGCCCGTAGCAATCAATGTGTGCGTTTGTGTACATGTACAAAACATATTTGTGTGTGTATTGTTTACAGCAAAGCACTGTTGCCATTGACCAGTTTGCTTATGGAAACATCAACTTTTCCCATTTTAATTTTTGATGTTGTAAAAGGTTGGAATTTAAAGGTTGGAATATTAAACAAATATAAATATATTACATATTTATAATCTGCACTTTTACATAATTATTTCGAATTATTTTCACAATTTTTCAAACTTTAATTAGGTGTTTTTGCATAAAATTGCAAACGGTCAAAAATTAGCGCACAAAAGTTTACTCGGCAACTCTGTCTAGTGAGAGAGCGATCAGCTGACACGTTCTTACGGAAAAAATCAAAATTGTTTTGATTTCTACGTTGCCGGCTGCGTACGTACGGGCGTTTCACGTCGGTGAGTTTTCGTTTAGATTGCACACTCATAAGATAGGTCGTGTCAGCTGACACGTTTTTGGTACGTACGTTCGTGAGTAACTGCCGCATGAACCAGACTTCTATCCATTGTTTACTATATAGTTTGGCAGCTTAATTCGAGGTTATGTTGCGAATAGAGTGGAAGGCACTCGCAGGCCGTGAAAATAGGCACTCGAATGGAGTGGAATGAAGAACAGTAGGAAGACCAGAGTTGCATTGGATCAATCATTGCATCAATTTTAAAGATAAATTTCGAAAAAATAATTAAATACTTGAGTATAAGCAAACATTTTCTTTCAATTACTGCAATTAAGGTGTCCTAGATGCTATATATTCTAAAATTATAACATTTTATGTCTGTTTAAAAATTTAACTTCAATTTCCCTAAGATTTCCGTAATATGGCCATTAGTGATATGTGTGTGTGTGCAAATTTTGAGCGATCAGCTGTTAGTTGCGCTACTTGGTAAAGTTTACAATGCTTCTATCTGGATTTATCTGGCTCAAATCGTTGTTGTTGCATTTACATGCAAAATTATTTATCTGGCTCAGGATTTTGACCGGATGATGGCAATAATCTTGTTATATGCCTTAAGCCGGAGTCATTGGTGCCGTATAGCTGGAGTCATTCGTGCCGTATGTCGTATCGCTGTATCCGTATCCCTAACGTAATCAGCTGTTTATCGTTACGACGGTAAACCAAAACACAATTGGTTGGCTACGATACGGTTACGACCTTAGCGGCACCAATAATCGATTGCATTGATTCTCATAAGATTGGTCGAATCAGCTGTTATAAGGTTACCGATACGGTTACCGATAAAGCACCAATGTCTCCAGCTTTACCCTCACAAATTTTGGGTAAAAGTCTAGTTGAGGGATCGACTGCTAATACGCGTCAAAAAATATCGAGGTATCAGAAGACGCGCATTGACTTCAACAACAATAATCCGAAGGCGAAATTGAATAATTGTATATATGTCCGGAGATATTTTCAGTTGAAGTTGGCGATTTTCATGTGGTTATTGTAATGGTGTTTTACCCACAAAAAAATTGTGGGTAAAAGTTTAGTTGACTGCTAATACGCTACCAACAATATCGGGAGAGGTGTCAAAAGACGCGTCTTAATCCCAGGGGCCCTATTCGCTAACTGTGAGTTTTAAAGTGTACACAAGAAACTGTGTAAACTGTGAAATTCTGATTCTGTTAAGCAAAACTGTGAACAAAAAAACTCTGATAAAAACTTCGTGAGTTTTCTTGGCAGCCAGTGTACACTATTCTGACATTCAAAACTCATACGCACTGTTGCAGAATGCCATTTTTGTTTTCATGGCGTTTGATGAGTATTTTCTCACTGACATACGGATTTTACATTCAGCACTCATTCAGCAAAACAATGTGCACAATAATTTACAGAATCGCATGAAAATTTAAAGTGCAAATTTTGTATGCAAATGAGTTTTCAATGAGTGTACATTTTTCAGTTTTTCACAGTTAGAGAATTGACCCCCAGGACCACGAAAACTGGACCAGGACTTTGACAACTGAAAAACATTTTTCGATCACTTTTTCAATCTTCTGGGCATGGCGGAACGATACTAGGGGCAGCATGGGACAGCTGATTATAAACTTTTTTTATTTGATTTGATACATCAACTTCTGGCGCAGTACGATTTTGACATTTGTCCATCTAATTTACAAAAACAAAGTACATGGAATTTTTATTTATGTTTGTAGGTATGTCGCCATGCTGACACCTTGTATCGTTCTGCCATGCTTCTGGGGGTATGATAGTTGATTATTTTTTATCAAAATTTTCAATAAATGCTGGCTGGGATGAGACATGATTGCGGTTGTTATCGATAAGCGAGTTACCTGTCGATAATTCACATTTTATTGTTTACATTTCATATCAGATGTTTTTTTTTTTTGCTAGCTGATTTATGCATTGCATTATGCATTTATAAGTTGAACCCGGATTTTTTACTAATTAGCGCTGTAATATAGACTAGAAAAAATTTGTTTACATCTAATAACTCATTATATGGAATGGATTAACTCACAAATAACGATACTTCAAAGTATTGCTGTTGTAGAAATTCGAGGTTGCCCATCTTGCTACGACCTTCGATGACCTTTCATACGTATATTATCAGTAAAGTACTTGGCCGTCGTAGTCGTTTGTCAAGATTTGAGTATAGCGAACGTTAGTAGATCTTTATCATACAATCATTTTGCTTTTAAGAAAATTGTGGAATTGTAAATTTTTCGAAAATGCAAAATATTACTGTAGTCGCGACAAAGCCATATGAGGGCCAGAAACCCGGCACCAGTGGATTACGCAAAAAGGTAGTTCTTAAACGTATCGTGTATGCATATATTTATATGGTTATTAGATTGACCATATGTATTAAAGTGATTAAATATTTTTCTTCAATTAAAAGGTAAAAGTATTCACGCAACAAAATTACACTGAAAACTTTGTGCAATGTATTTTGGATGCGAATGGTGCAGCATTAACTGGAGCTCTACTTGTTGTTGGTGGTGATGGGCGCTACTATTGTAAGGAAGCAGCAGAGCTTATTATACGTATATGTGCTGCAAATGGAGTAAGTTTTTATTTTGAGTATGCCGTGCCATTCATGTGGCGATAACTTTGTATTACCTTTAATATTTTCAGGTTGCAAAATTACTGGTTGGGCAAAATGGTATACTGTCTACTCCGGCAGTTTCAAGTTTGATACGTCAGTATAAGGCCCTCGGTAAGAACAAAGATAGCCAAGCTTTTAAAATATACATATGAAAACAACCACATTTATCTGCAAACTGTCAGCAAACAATTTGGGTGCCTCAAAGCTTGAATTATAAGTACCTAGCCAATATAGGCTGAAAAAGAAAACTCTTAGTTATTCAAACTAAATCATGCCTTACGCAATATATGTTTTGCACGTGAAGTGTTTTCTCACGAAACAAACCTATTCAATTTTGAAAGGAATCCAACTTCTCTGATAGTAATCGCTTTTAAGGTCCTACCCTTTTGAAGCTGCTACTGTTCCTAGACTTCCCTTTCGAGAATCTAAAAAATAAAATTATGGGCTGTCGTGACTATTGAACAGAACCTCACACAACAACCACGTACCATCTTAAAGTAACTTATCCAAACCACTTTAATTTTCGACCCACTATGGGCTTACTGAGTGCAGTGTAAGAAGTGTTAGACGCCTACCATTATTGCTGGCTGCATGCAACAAATTTGTAGAAAAAAATTATCGAGTGTACATAAATGATTTGCTATAATTCCGTAATCAAATAATTATTGTACTTAGTCCCTGGTTTGGACGTAGTTCTTGAATGATTCTCAATTAAAGAAAGAAATTAGGAAAAGATATCAGAAATTTACTCGATTAGAGAGTGCATACATAATAAAAAAATGGATGTGCATATTCGACTGTTGTTTAAAAATCATTACAGAATTTATAGAAATTACGGGCATACATATACATATGTACGTCCCATTTTGTTCCCAAACATGGTGTTTCGCAGTTTTACTCGCACCTTGCTCCAATGTTGGACATCATAGAACAATGCTTGTTATGTTATCCTTTTGCAATCTATATATAAATTCAGTGACTACTGGCATATAGTTTTCAAGTGTTTACTTTTCTATTTATTTCAAATAAAAGTTCCCTTCAATATTCCTTATCTACCTACGTAATAGCAAACAAAATAGAAGACTTCTGAAAGTCGTAGAGATAACAAATCACAGAAGTGTTGCTTGAGATCAATTCGTTATTTGAGTGTAGTGTTAATTAAGATAGGAAAACTTACAGTATTAGAACTGGAGTTAACAACAAATAACACTGTGGGACTCCTGGAAGTAATGCTGGTTTTCTCATGCTCAGTTTTACATTTGGGGCTTAAGTTTCGTTTAAAGGAGTCAAAGGCTTAAGCTATGCATCGCTCATTTCTAAGCATAACTTTAAGACGAAGAATGAAATACAGCATTAGTGAAGTTGAAAAATTCATGAATTAAAAAAAGCTCCAAACAGCATGAATTACGGCAAACCCCCAGAGGGTTAGGGGGGAAGAATATACCCGCGGTAGCTATGCCTGTCGTAAGAGGCAACTAAAATACCAGATTCAAGGAGTTGTGTAGCGCAACCTTTTCAGGTTGCCAGCGTAACATATAGCTTATCCAAACCCATTTGTCAACCTCACCTATCCGTGGCGAATCCTGTTTCACTAACAGAGGAGGCTCTGGCGACCCCAAGCTCCTCAGGGAGCTTGGGGGTGGGGAGAGAGGGATGGCCTGATGGTTTAATGTGGCCATAATGGTGCTGTGTTACCGGAGCGTACCGAATCTGTATCCGGCAAAGGACCATCTTATCGATAACGCTCCCCAAAACCTTCGGGGAGTAACCTTATCGCTACAACAACAACAACAAACCCCAGCGGGTTATGGGGTTTATACCCATAATACCAAAATGATTCAATGGATTGTGTAGCGCGCCGTTTCAAGGGGTTGCAGGCTCACTTTATGGCTTCTCCAACCCAATTGTCAACCTCACCTACCCGTGGCAAATACTGTTTTTTTTTTAGCTGCCGAGGCTTATAGAACTAGGGGTGGGGCCGAGATAGCATAGAGGGTTCAACGTGGTCATGCTTATTACCGGAACTACCGGATCTTAATTCGACTAAGGACCTTCAACGTCGATAACACTCCCCAAAACTTTCGGGGAGTGTCCTTATCGCTACAACAGCAATAACAACATTAAATCTATAAGAGAAATAGCAACAATCCCCAGGCCTTTCAACATTACTCTTTCTTGTACCTCTGTGTAACCAATTCTATTATTTGTAGGTGGAATTGTGCTCACCGCATCTCATAACCCTGGTGGTCCCGAAAATGATTTCGGTATCAAATTCAATTGCGAAAATGGTGGACCCGCCCCAGATGCAGTAACCAATAACATCTACCAACTATCCACTGCAATTAAAGAGTACAAAATTGTCAATGGTTTAGAGATTGAAATTAATAAAATAGGTACAAACAAATATGAAGTAAATGGCAAGCCGTTCGTTGTTGATGTTATCGATTCAGTGGCAAATTATGTGTCACATATGAAAGAGATTTTCGATTTTGAAAAACTGCGTGATTTTGTTAGTGGCAAAACTACTGGAAAACCGCTTAAAATGCGTATCGACTCATTAAACGGCGTAACAGGTTCATATGTACGTGAAATCTTTTTGAATTGTTTGGGTGCCGCAGAGAGTTGTGTAGTACATACAACACCACTACCTGATTTTGGAGGCTTACATCCTGATCCGAATTTAACCTACGCCAAGGATTTAGTACAAGCTGTAGCACAGGGTGATTACGATATTGGCGCTGCATTCGATGGCGATGGCGTAAGTTAAATTTGCAGAATGGAAACACATTTTTTTATGCCCGGTTTTTCAGTTCGAGTTTTAATCACAGTTATAGTTGACTAGAGTTTAACTTGGCACTTTGTTCGATAACATAAAATTTTGCTGCTCATCTCAGCGTAAGCGGCCGAAGGCAGGGTTAAATTCTAGTTGTTGTTGTTGTTGTTGTTGTAGCAGTGTCAAATTAAACTGTAGTTTAAACTCGCACTGAAAAAGCGGTCATTAGTGTATTATATTTGTATATACATATATTTTTACACCAGCCACCTCTTTCTGCTCAATGGACCAGCTTCAACGCTTGTTTTATATATATAGATAAATGTTGGGTCTTGGGACCGTATATCGTAAGTCCCGAGTTTTGTATTACAAACCCCCCAGATAGATAGCTAATTAATTAAGGATCGCACTGCGACCATTGGTCTATTGTGCCCTCAGCTGCTCCTTTGATGTACCCTAGCAGTTCACCTGGCTTGAGGGATTTGATGTGAGAATGCTTTAGCCATGGTGAGCCCACAAACTTAGCCCTACGTCTTGAGATTACGTCACACTCCAGGAGTACATGGTCCGCCGTCTCCGATGATCGATCACAAAATCGGCATGTGTTGCTCGATATTATACCCAGCTTTTGCATGTAACTTTTCAGTCTACAGTATCCTGTAAGAATAGCTGTTAGGATTATTACATTTACATTGGATCAGGCCTGGCATATTACGCCAGTGTTCTTCCCTCCCGTCTTCTGAAGGAAACTTTCCCATTTCCTCTCAGGAAAAGGAAATAAATCCTCCCACAAAAGAAAATACAGACCGCACACATTATTTTCCTGCACACTACTTCATGGTACTCAGAAAATTAAATGGGGTTACACTGAAATGACAGTCCTTGGTCAGGAAAAATCCCGACCCCAGCGGGTTAGGGGATCAGAATATACCCGCGGTTGGTATGCCTGTCGTAAGAGGCGACTAAAATACCAGATTCAAAGGGCTGTGTAGCGCAACCTTTCAGATTGCCAGCGCAATATATAGCTTCTCCAAACCCAATTGTCAACCTCACCTATCCGCGGCGAATCCTGTTTCACTAACAGACGAGGCTCTGGCGACCCCAAGCTCCTCATGGAACTTGGGGGTAGAGAGGGAGGGAATGGCCTGAAGGTTTAATGTGGCCACATAAATCGTTCCCGAGATGGTCGGCCTAGCACCTTAATGGTGCTATGGTACCGGAGCGTACCGGATTTGTATCCGGCAAAGGACCATCACATCGATAACACTCCCCAAAGCCTTCGGGGAGCAACCTTATCACTACAACAACAACAACAACAACAGGAAAAATCCCGACTCGTGTAGTGTCAAATTGGGTTACTGCATTTAAATCTGGCAACTCCCCCTCTAATAAAAAAAGATGCAGCCATGCATGTATGCACTTGGCATTACTGGGTGAGAGAGTCGAATGACGGAGAATTCTGATTGGCTGAATCCTCCGTTAGTCGACTCTATCACGCCATCGCATCATAAGATTTTCCCGTTATGCGTTTTTGGATACCGGCAAAGTTGCTTTGAGGCGTCAGTATTTTTTCTACAGTTTTCAGTTTGGATTGAGCCGGCACGACACGAACACGCGAAAAATGAAACGTAAAAGAAATAAAAGTTGTGAACATAAATTAAAAGACTAAAAGCTAAGTGAACGTGTACAAGTTTAAAAAAAATAGTTATATAAACAAACAAACGAAAACTACACATTTATTGGAAATTAAAAACTAAATAAAACAAACATAAACCAAATAAAATTAACCATTAAATTAAACAAAGAAAAGAATATATTTTTATTGTTGTGTGTGTGTGCGTGCGTGTGGCTGCGAGCCCAAAGTTGAGTGGCATCAGCATGCCACTTTACATGGCGACCGTGACACAATCTGCAGATTGTAATATAGTGGAAAAACTGGACAGTCTAAAATTTTACATATGTAAAATGCGTGAAGATTGTAATAAATGTGCTGAAAAAAAAAACACTATGAAGTGCCGTAGAGTGAAACCCAAAATGTGTGGGTATATGCCTCATCATTGGACTCCTTTATTGGACCATTTTCAAAAAATTACTACAAAAGCATAAAATCAATAAATTACAAAAATTGTTCAAGTCCGAAATACTGGCGAAAACAAATCAAAATTTCTACTCAAACTACGAAAATTTACTACATTACTTAATATTAAATCCTAACAAATTTCGACATTTTCAACTAAATACATGGAAACTTAACCCTACGCAAAAAATGCAAATATGTCATAAATATCACGAAATTTATACAAACTACTTAACAAATTATCTACAAACAAATTTTCGTAAAACTTTTAAATATAATAAAGCCACGGCAGTTTTGGCTTATATACATATACATATATGCTGGTGTGTACAGCTAACAAAAGCGCTAAAGCCAATCGCATGGTTAACGGCACATAATCACGCCAGAAACAATTTAATATAACGGCGAATAAATAATGGCGCTAAAGCCGTGAAATCAACTTTATCAGCAGAGAAAGTCCGGGATAGCAAACGCCGACAGAGGCATCTCCAACAAAAAAAAGCAGCAGCGGAGGGCATATTGGCAGCAGTGCAGCACCATAAAAAAGCAGTACCAGAACGGCAGCAGAAAGGGGTAACTGCCGTAAATGTATGTATGTAACCATTTATTTCTATTTCTAATTATTCTTACATATATTTCTACCAACATTGATTAAAATTTGAATAATAATTCAAAGTAAACTAAATTTTAAATTTCGAGTTTTGCGTTTTGCCATAAGGCCGATCATAGCAATAAACAACTATATATTTTAAGGTGCCTACTAATAAATTTCAAATGCCCTAACGATACAAATATTCAGCTATTGATTTGCGTTGCAAATTTACTTGAAACTTTAGTGTTTTGGCAATATTTAAATCAGTTACTTTTCGGAAATATTTGAAATTTAGTGGTTATAATAATATGGAAATTGCATTAAGCTTATAAAACCGTGAATTTTTGTTTATAAGTCATTTAGAAACGCCTACGAAATGGTTTTGAGAAAAATTAAAATAATATTGAATTTATCACAGCAAATCCGTTTCTAAGCCTCTTTAAATCAAAAATTTATTATTTTTATAATAAAATCGTCCTCTGACATGCCAGGAAATGAAATTTTTGCCTTCATATACAAAATTGAATTTAACTTGGAAACAATAAAATATTTTCATTCATTTCGTTCGATTGCTATAGGAATTATAGAAACATTTTGGAAATTTTATTAAAAGCGGTGCGTCCGTGATATAATATACGTTATACTTTTCATACCTTCAATATAAAGCGATGTGGTCGTAAACATCGCCGTATATTCGGAAAAATTTTGGTTAGGCTTGTGAAAACAAGTGCGGTTTTTTATATTTTTTCCAATAGTCCAAAAAAAAATATACCAGCCTGTTTCGGTTTTCACAAAATAAAAGAAAACCGGAACACGCTTGCCTATTTCCTTTTGCAAAGCCCATTCTGGGGGGCGAGAAACCACAGACCAAGTGTCCTTTTTAGGACAGCCTGTCCATTGGTTAGCTAGCGGGGCTAACCTAGTGGGGGACAGTCGGTAAGTCCGACTAAGTTCGGCACGGAAGGGGGGTAGGCATTTCTCTAGCCTATAATTTAGAGAAAATCCGCAGACCGGATGTTCCTTTGTTTTCAAAAAAAAAACAAATTATATAATTTTCTTAACCAGACTTACCATTTTATAAAATTCATACCAAACGCGACAAATATTAACAGGATTTTCAAATAATATTTACAAAATATTTACCTGATTTACAAAATTTTTTCTCTTAAAATAATTTTCAATAAAATTACCCTGTTTCAAACACATGTCCGATTCTGGGGGCAATTCCAGCGATAAGTCAAGCCCTAAAGGAAGGTGTTCACTAGCTCGTCAAGAAGATTTTTTAGGATTTAATGACTCAGATATCGCAGAAAATAATAATTCAAATTTTCAGTCAGTAACTAATATTATAAACACTCAGCCTTCAGCAAATTCGTCTAATAATTCAGACAACCTACTAACTAGCACTTCCAATTTTCAGTCAGGAACTGACTTTTCCAATTCTCACTCTACTTCAAATTCTTCTAATTTGCCTTCAACAAATAATTCTTCAGATTTACAATCGAATAACAATATTTCAATCATGGCAACCTCAGAACAGAAAAAGGTGTTCATTACCAGTTGCGCCTCAATTATTAGGGACAACTACAGCGGCGATCCACTGGCATTAGAATCTTTTATCGACAAAATAAAATTAATTGAAATCTTCTCAGATGAAAATTTAAATAGTACTTTTATTGCATTTTTGAAATCCAAACTTGAGGGAAAAGCACGCGAAGCATTACCAACCGTAATAAATTCAGTCGATGACATAAAGACTGCCTTGAGAAATAGAATAAAACCCGACAACTCGAAAGTTGTTTCTGGTAAAATCGCGTCTTTACATGTCATCAATAATAATTACTCAGACTTTGCTAAGCGCGTTGAAGAACTATCCGACGCATTGGAACGTTCTTTGATTATTGAAGGTATGACACAAGCCAAGGCACATGAAATGGCCGTAGAGCAAACAGTGAATGTGTGCAGGTTGAACACTCGTTCAGAATTGGTCAAATCCATCCTGGCTTCAACTACCTTCAGTGATTCAAAAGACGTAGTTGCAAAAATGATAGTCGAACGTAATAATGAGGTAAAAGAAAGACAAGTACTAGCATTCCGTACTCGTGGTAATTGGCAAAATAGTTTTCGAGGAAATTATAGAGGTAATAATTTCAATAATAGGTACAACAATCCAAACGCAAGATTCAACAATAACAATAGAAATAATTACAACAATAATAATTACGGGTACACTAATTCTAATAGAGGTAATAATGACAGATATAGCACTAATAGAAACAATCAGCCTAGTAGTAGTAACAATAATGCTAATAATAATAGACGTTCAAATTCGCGAAGTAATGCCAATGTACGCGCTTTAAACGTGAACGACCCTCAGGAGCGAACACTGGGGGATCGGAATCACGATTTAGACAATTAAACGAATCTTCTTCAAAAATATTAAAATCCATCTACTGCTTGAACCTTAATTATTCAGATTTTATTGAACTTCAATGTAGCGATTCCTACAAACCATGTACTTTTCTAGTAGATTCTCAAGCAGATATTTCTTTAATCAAAATTTCAAGTTTATATCAAAATTGTAACTTTAATACTAACGAAATAACAAACATAACAGGCGTAACGCCTGAAACAATTTCAACTTTAGGAACCTTAAAAACCAACTTAATTGCATATAAATTCTTAATACCGCATACTTTACATGTAGTTAACGACGATTTCAATATACCTTCAGACGGAATACTCGGCAAAGACTTTTTAAAATTTAATAAATGCATTATTAATTACGCAAGCGATAGCATAACTATTAATACCGGATTAGATAACGCAAATATACCAATTTTACACGGCACGAGTACCGATTCTTTAGTTATTCCTCCGAGATGTGAAGTTTATCGGTTATTTAAATTACCAAAATGCGATAATCCTGTTTTTGTAGACTCGCAAGAAATCTGTAATGGTGTTTTTACGGCAAAGTGCATTGTTGACACAAATAATCCAGTTGTAAAAATTTTAAATATTACTGACGAAGTAAAACATGTCAACAATTGCAATATCGTAACGGAAGATATCACCAACTACAATGTCTACAAAATCAATGAAACTTCAAAAGATCAAAAACGCTTAGAGGAATTAACGAAAATTTTGAAAAATCAAATGCCGGGTTATGCTCAAAAACAATTAATAGATTTATGCTTAAAATATGCCGATGTATTCGCTTTAAAAACTGATCGTATGACTTTAAATAACTTTTACGAACAAAAGCTACGTTTAACTGATAAAAATCCAGTCTATATAAAAAATTATCGTTTACCATATACACAACGTGAAGAAATTAATAAACAAGTCGAAAATTTAATGCGAAATGATTTAATAGAACCCAGCTTTTCTAATTATAACAGCCCTTTAATTTTGGTGCCGAAAAAGGATCCTACAGGCCAAAAGTCTTACCGTATGTGCGTTGATTTCAGAGCAGTCAACAAAAAGCTTATCGCAGACAAATTTCCGTTGGCACGCGTAGACGACATACTCGACAATCTTGGAAGAGCCAAATATTTTTCGACTTTAGATCTTTTTTCTGGTTTTCACCAAATACCACTTCATGTTAATTCTAGAGACGTTACATCTTTCAGTACAGATCGAGGAGCTTTTCGTTGGAAAGTTTTACCTTTCGGTTTAAATATAGCACCAAACTCTTTTTCACGTATGATGTCATTAGCATTTTCAGGCATTTCGCCAAATCAAGCTTTTATGTACATTGACGATGTTATCGTCATCGGATGTAGCGAGACACATCACCTCAAAAATTTAGAAAAAGTTTTCGAAACTTGTAGAAAATTCAATTTAAAGTTAAATCCCAACAAATGCAATTTCCTTCGTTCTGAAGTAACTTTTTTAGGCCATAAATGCACCTCCAAAGGCCTGCTGCCAGATGACTCAAAAATAGACGCAATTAAAAAATACACTAAGCCTAAAGACAAGGACGCTGTTAGGCGGTTCGTTGCATTTGCAAATTATTATAGGCGTTTTATACCTAACTTTGCGTCACTGGCAGCCCCTTTAAATCGTCTAAATCGGAAAAAAGTTGAATTTGTTTGGGATGATGCTTGCGAGAATGCTTTCGAAAAATTAAGATTATCATTAATGTCTCCTCAATTATTACAATACCCTGATTTTTCAAAAGAATTTATTATCACTGTAGATGCATCTAAGAGTGGTTGTGGCGCTATATTAAGCCAAAAGCATGGAGATAATGACTTACCGATTTGCTTTGCATCAAAATCTTTCAATAAAGCCGAACAGAAAAAGGCAATCATAGAATTAGAACTTTTAGCAATACATTTTGCTATAAAACATTTTCGGCCGTATGTCTACGGTACACATTTCACGGTAAAATCAGACCATAGACCATTAGTTTATCTATTCAATATGAAAGATCCTTCCTCGAAACTCTCTAGAATCAGATTAGATTTATCAGAATACAATTTTACAATTGAATATATTAAAGGAAAATCGAATGTTGTGGCTGATGCTCTTTCGCGTATAAGTATAGACGAGATTAAAGATTCGACAAAACACGTTTTAGCCGTTAAAACGCGATCACAAACTAAACAACAAGAATTACAAAATGAAAAAATAAGTTTAAATGATACGACCTCTAACGATAATAAAGTACAAGTTTATGATAAATTTTCACACGATTTTTCAAAAAAGATACCGCGAGTAAAATCAACAATACAATATAATAAACATAAGGAGATCTTCAATTTACAAATTTATGCGCATTTAAAACATAAAAAATATAATTTACTTAATATCGTGACTGCTAACGAAATAACGAATTTAGATGAGTTACTTTCGAGGCTGGAAAAAGCAGCCGACAATCACAATATTAAACAATTAGAATGGCCAAAAAATGATATCTTTTTCAATAATTTTTCAATTACGAATTTTAAAATCCGCGGAAATGAAATTTTAAAATCATTACAAATAATATTGACGGACCCTGTAGAGACCGTAACAGACAATGAACAGAAACAAAAACTTATGACAATTTATCACGAAGATCCACTGTTAGGAGGCCATTGCGGAACAAAAAGGTTATATGCCAAATTAAGAACTAAATATTACTGGAAAAACATGACACGTGATATAGCGAAATTTGTGAAAAATTGCAATAAATGTCTTTTAAATAAAGTCAGACCAAAAACAAAAGAAAATCTTGTCCTTACTCCAACACCCTGTAAACCATTTGACATAGTGATTATCGATACAATAGGTCCACTTCCAGAATCAAACTATGGTAACAAGTTCGCTGTTACTATGATTTGTGACTTTTCTAAATACCTGGTAACAGTAGCTGTACCAGATAAATCAGCAAAAACTATCGCATGTGCTATTTTTGAAACCTTTATACTAACATATGGTACAATGAGAGCCATTAGATCCGATTTAGGGACGGAATACAAAAATGAATTAGTCTCGGAATTAACAAAACTTTTAAAAATTAATCATGATTTCTCAACAGCTTATCACCACGAAACTGTTGGTACTGTTGAAAGAAACCATAGAGTCTTTAACGAATATTTACGTGCATATCTAGATGAAACGTATTCAGATTGGGATACGTATTTGAAGTATTTTACATTTTTACATAATACTACAAGTAGTTCGGTTTTTGATAATAAATTGACTCCTTTCGAATTAATATTTGGCAGAAAATCTACAATGCCACATGAATTACAAAAGGAACAAATCGATCCGATCTATAATGTAGAAAATTATACAAAAGAACTAAAATATAGAATGCAAAAATCTCATAAAATGGCAAGAAATTTGATTAATAAACATAAAATTAGAAATAAAGAATTATACGATAAAACTGCTAAGCCTTTAGAAATTAAAATTAATGATAGGGTTTTAGTGGAAACAGAACCGAGAAATAAACATAGAAATATATATCAAGGTCCCTACATAATAAAGAATATCGATGGACCAAATGTAAAAATTTTTGATGAAACTAATAAAATTGAAAAAATTGTACACAAAAATCGTATACAAAAAATTAATTAAATTGATAGCCGAAAATAATCTTTAAATATAAACCTACTTTAAGAACATGCCAATGAAGGCCAAACTAAACAACCTGTTAATGTTAATTTTTAATACGGCCTAATGTACAAAATTCATATGTTAGATTGAAATACTTAATAAATATATATTTACTCAATTTAATAATAAGCATATAAATAGTAACGGTTCACTTCAAACTGAAAACATTATTTTTTTTACATATTTCATTTTCTTATAAATTTAAATCTTAATCCTAGTAAATCCTAAAGAAGAATGTGGCAAGACTGATCACCTTGCCAAATTCTTCTTTTCTAAAGGGGGATGATGTAGTGTCAAATTGGGTTACTGCATTTAAATCTGGCAACTCCCCCTCTAATAAAAAAAGATGCAGCCATGCATGTATGCACTTGGCATTACTGGGTGAGAGAGTCGAATGACGGAGAATTCTGATTGGCTGAATCCTCCGTTAGTCGACTCTATCACGCCATCGCATCATAAGATTTTCCCGTTATGCGTTTTTGGATACCGGCAAAGTTGCTTTGAGGCGTCAGTATTTTTTCTACAGTTTTCAGTTTGGATTGAGCCGGCACGACACGAACACGCGAAAAATGAAACGTAAAAGAAATAAAAGTTGTGAACATAAATTAAAAGACTAAAAGCTAAGTGAACGTGTACAAGTTTAAAAAAAATAGTTATATAAACAAACAAACGAAAACTACACATTTATTGGAAATTAAAAACTAAATAAAACAAACATAAACCAAATAAAATTAACCATTAAATTAAACAAAGAAAAGAATATATTTTTATTGTTGTGTGTGTGTGTGCGTGCGTGTGGCTGCGAGCCCAAAGTTGAGTGCCACTTTACACTCGCTCCGGTACATAGAACCGACTGCCTTGAGAAGCGTACACTGCTACAACAACAACAACATACTGAAAAAATTAGTGCTGCAGATAAGTCAAGAAGTAGCGCTTAAATTTATGAGGGTGAGTTTTGTCAAATGCGACTCCATTTTGTATTATTGACTTCACTTGTTGTTTTTGTTGTTGTATTAACGATAAAGACACTCCCCGAATATTTTGTGGAGTGTTATTGATGTTGATGGTCCTTGGCCGGATATAGGCTCGGTACGTTCCGGTAACCAAAACACCATTAAGGTACGAACCCGACCACATCGGGAACGATTAACATCACCACATTAAACCTTCTAGGCCATATAGGCCGAAGTATATATAAATATCAAATAAAATGGCGTTAGAGCAGGGAACTTGAATGCCATCAAAATGTATATTATGACATAAGTAACAATCAACCAAACGGGTTTACCGCAAGCAGTTGTTTAAATATATATAAATCTTACTTTATATACATATTTCCATTGGAAGTAATAATATCTTGCATCATTAGGACCGCAACATGATAATTGGTCACCGTGCATTCTTTGTTACACCAAGCGACTCATTGGCAGTAATTGCAAATAATTTAGAATGTATACCATATTTTAAGAAGAATGGTATACAAGGCTTCGCTAGAAGTATGCCAACTGCATCAGCGGTTGATTTGGTTGGTAAAAAGTTGGGTAAAGAGGTATTTGAAGTCCCTACCGGTTGGAAATACTTTGGTAATCTTATGGATGCAGGACGTTTATGCTTATGTGGGGAAGAGAGTTTCGGTACCGGTTCAAATCATATACGCGAAAAGGATGGCATTTGGGCTGTTTTGGCTTGGCTTTCTGTTATGCAGCACACCGGCAAAGGAATCGAAGATATCCTCAAAGTTCATTGGGCCACCTATGGGCGCAACTATTTTACACGTTATGATTATGAGGAATGTGAATTGGAACCGTGTAATGAAATGATTGCAACTATGGAGAAGAATATAACAAATCCAGAATTTTTAGACAAGAGCTTTATAAGCGATGGCAAAACTTATAAAGTTAAGGTTGCAGACAATTTTAGTTATACTGATCCAGTAGACAGATCTGTTGCTACGAAGCAGGGTTTACGTATTGTTTTTGAGGATGGCAGTCGCATTGTATTCCGGTTGAGTGGCACAGGCAGTTCTGGGGCTACTGTACGGTATGTGGTCTATAATTTTATTCAATTACTAACTGATTTGTTTAAATGAGTTTTTTGTTTTGATAATTACAGTTTATACATTGACTCTTATGAAAAGGATAATGTACTTGGTTTGGCTAGCGAAATGCTTAAACCACTGATTGATATTGCTTTAGAAATTTCTCAGCTGCCGAAATTTACTGGACGCAATGCCCCTACTGTTATCACATAGGGATTTTATGCGAGTTTGTTTTGCACTTTATACAGTTTTTGAAACTTTATTTATACTCAAACCAAAAACCACTACGAACACTTTGACCAAATTATGTATGTATGTATATCTGATGCCCTTTTTATTTTAATTGCATTTGTTAAAAAAAAAGTTTTATTAATATAAAATTTAATGTTTGTGTTTTATATAAGCATGAATATATTGTTTTACAAATATAATACCAATTTCACGCGGAGCGCTAATGAAATAGTAAAGTTTTCTACATTATACCAATTTCACACAGAGAGTTAATAAAATAATCAGGAAATTCACAAGGTCTGCTATTCGCCGTATGTGCTATGCTTTAATCGAATTTTAGGCATTTTACAAGACGGTGCACCACCTAGGTTAGGTTGGTGGTATCAATAGACGCGTTTCGAACTCCGTTTTTAGAATCCAAAAGCGAAAATTAAAAATTTTATTTCTATCAAAAGATGTTTACTAAAATTTTCATGTGGTTTTTGTATTTTGCCAAATTTGTTGTACACACACACACTAATGCAGGAACATGTTCTGCGCGGATTTCATTTTTTTAATCGCCGCTGAGGACCGCCAACGCAGGAAGGTGTTCTGAACAAAAAAAAAAAAAACTAAGGATCGGTCCCCATATTTCGGAACCTCTCAAGGTCATTCCATGTTTTTTTGTAAATATCTTTTGACGAAACGCGTCTTTTGATACGACCATTGATAATTTTTGATAAAAATTAGATGATGCACTGTCTTGTAAAATGCTACCAAATTTTATATTGGAAACCATGGAAACAACTCAAATCTTAAAATTTTACATGTATACAACTCTTGTGTTTTGCCCAAATTAGTCAAGTTGCCTACATTAAAGCGTTTCTATTGAACTCAAACTTCCACACAAAGCACAAATTTTAATAAACTCATGGTTTTATTGAATGCCTGACAAAGTAAAACATTGTTATCAGCCCTGCTTGGTGTTTCTGATTTTATTGTCAATGTTAGAAAAGCCAATCAAAAATAACATAAATATAGTTTAAAAAAACCCAAAAAACACGCCGCAGCACAGAGGTTCGTGCCTCCGCTATTAAGCACAACTTCTTTTGTAGGGAGTTATTTAACCACTGCCGCGAGTCTTTAATAATTGCCGCTAGATGGGTCTAACTCTCCTTTGCGCCTAACCTAGAGAGTTACAAACAAGCATACATACAAGTGAAGCTTATATACGTAAGCGTGTTAAAAAGTTATTTTCAATAATTTACCAAAAATATAAAAAAAAATACTAAAAAATTGCAAAAGTTGAAGAGAAAGCGCTGCTTTCCATTTTCTCGTAAAAATCGTAACATTATTTTGGGGCTACTGTCAGATGTTCGTTAATGAGACGGGTGACCCTGCATGAAAAGCAAGAATTAATTATTCCATTAAACAAAATTGTGACTCCATTAAATTTCTGTGTTTAATGATTTTATAAAGCTTCTGTGTGAAATTGGTATAAAAAAATATATGCACTTAGTTTTTGTTGCTTGCAGCTAAAAATTCAAATTGATTAAGTATAATTGTAGGACAACGTTCTAACAAAACAGTCCGAGGCAGCTTGGCTAAGCGAACGAATATTTGTAAAAAATGTAATACAATGGTTGCTTCCAAGCCAATCTCACTTTTTGCGCTGAAAGATCATGTATCATATGTCGAAAGTTATAAGAAATTTACAAATTAGTTAACATTATAACTTACCTTATATTTGATTCAACTATCACAGTGGCATATTGACATAGATACGTCAAATATAACAATTTTACATCTCTTTGGAATTGTTGTAAAACAGTTAGTAGACCAATTAACATTGGCGTTCCATCTAAGCTATCTTTGTTACTCTTCGTTTGTATACTACTGGTGCTATTGTTGAATTGAAGCCGTGGCATATGTGCAATGGTGAATAAGAAGAGGAACAGCGATACATGCGGTGTACTTTTAGTTGAAAGAAAAACTTGTTCAAATGGTTCATAGGATCCTGTAAATAGTAGATACTCATTAACTTCAACCAGCAATTCACTACCCCGTTCCGAATTGCTGAATTTTGTATAAATAGACGGTTGTTCCAATTCATTTAGTAACGCTCTGAAAAAAAACAGTTTTTTTTTTCAATTAGTGAATATATTTGAAAGCTGAAATATCTATAGAGTATTTAACACTTTTAAGCTTGCTTGAAATGTCATCATTGATTGGCCTTTGCTTTTGCAGGTTGTAGTTATTGTTGCTGTAGCGATTATGACACTCCCCGAAGTGTTTTGGAAATTGTTATCGGTTGTAGAAGCTATATGTTGCGCTACACAACCCCTTGAATCCCATTATTCGCACAATCTTATTTATCCATGCCGGATCCATGCTATTATGAATCCTTCTCATCCCACTTGTAAACTTACTATCTGGAATATATTGGCAGCTTTTATTGCTTTGAAATTATGTCGGGAATTAACGGATCTATATCCCTTCGGAAATTGTTATCGGATATAGATCCGTTAATTCCCGACATAATTTCAAAGCAATAAAAGCTGCCAATATATTCCAGATAGTAAGTTTACAAGTGGGATGAGAAGGATACATAATAGCATGGATCCGGCATGGATAAATAAGTTTGTGCGAATAATGGGATTCAAGGGGTTGTGTAGCGCAACATATAGCTTCTCCAACCCAATTGTCAACCTCACCTTCGAGCGGCGAATCCCGTTTCACTAACATACGAGGCTCTGGCGACCCCAAGCTCCTCATGGAACTTGGGGGTGGGGAGGGAGGGATGGCCTGAAGGTTCAATGTGGCCATAGAAATCGTTCCCGAGATGGTCGGGCCAGCACCTTAATGGTGCTGTGTTACCGGAGCGTATCGGATCTGTATCCGACAAAGGACCATCACATCGATAACACTCCCCAAAGCCTTCGGGGAGTAACCTAATCGCTACAATAACAACAACAACATTGTGCGAATAATATAAGATTTCTAAGATTTACCTGTTAAAAGTCTCTAAAGCTGATTCTAAATTTTTTGAATTACATTTACTGCTTCTGTTTAATTCAAATGCCAATTGTTGTCGCAGTATCTGCTTATGACCCAATTTTAGCATCCATTCCAAAATAGTCGGCCACACTTTCAGCCAACGATTATGATAGTTGCTATAAAATTTCAAAGGATTTGCAGCAGCATTCTTATCAGGGAATTGTTTTGATTCCAATTCCACACTTAAGCTGTTCAAAGCATCTAACCACATTTTATCATTGGTTAAATTTTTTTGCAACTTATCTAAATTTCGCTTCAAATCAGCCACAAATATATACGAATACAAACGATCCAAACCTACCAAACCAGCTGGACCAATCGCTCCACGCACCTTACTAAAGAAGCAAGCATTTAATATTTCTTTATGTGGCGCACGTTTCTCATACCAGGTAGCTTTTAAATCAAGGAAAATTGTTTGTTTAGGGTCTGTACATTGCAGTATTTCGTGCGCCAAACGGCCAATGAAATTATTTGAATTTGTTGGATCGCCTTGCAGTTGCGCAAAACTTGGTATGGGTATTGTTTGGCTTTGATAGCGTGATTGCCAATCTTGTACTTTGTTACGTAAAAATGCATTACATTCCTTTTCCACATTATAATTAATTATGCGTGTTAGTTCCTCTTGTAAAATTTTCAAACCATGAATCTTTAAATAATCTTGTATATATTCAAAAGAACGTCTATAGCCATCCATTATTTTAGCTAGAGCTAATAATTTGGCTTCCAATTCTGCTGTAGGTTGTTGCTGTTGTTGTTTCGATTTCGTTGTTGTTCTTGTTGTGAAAATTAAGCCAACATTTAAAGCATTTGCAAGATGTCGAACCAATTCTTTGCGTATACCATCTTCAAGTAATTGTTTGGGATCTAATTCAATAACACCAACTAATGTCTTTTTCATCATTAATATGCCTTCAGTAAATATTGCAATAGAATGTGTAAGCTTTGCAATTGTATACCGATCCTCGAATTGGGCATACTCTTTTAACTTGTCCTTGTCTAATCGTGTGGGTATTTCACGTAGCACCTCCGTTTGTAAATTGATAATGCGCGCCAATATGCTGAACATTGTCTCTGGTATAATTTGTAATACTTTACGCATATAATTTGCTAGTTCTGTGCTGTAATAATTTGAAACGGATGCAAGATCTTCGCTATGAGATTGGTTTATGCGTAATAAGGGAATTTCTAATGCACTAGCCAATTTAAGGAATGCGGCACGTAGGCGTATAACAGACTTTGGTTGTTTTTTAATGCTTTCCTGCATGATTGTAGTGAAATCGCGATCAAGCAAGCGCCAAGCATAGCTCAAATCACCGATCAATTGCATATTAATAAGAATATCTTCTTTGACGTTAATAATCTGTAAAGTAAGATATTAGTTAGTTTAATGGTGATTATAACATCATCCGCATAACGTCAACATGCTTTTCTCAAGAGCAACACAAAGAAAACTTTGCTACCAAAGGTGATCTGCAAAGCGAATGAGTCCCTGCGAAACAATCGAAATGATGTCGAAACTGGGGGTTTCAAGGGGTTGTGTAGCGCAATATATAGCTTCTCCAACCCAATTGTCAACCTCACCTTCGAGCGGCGAATCCCGTTTCACTAACAGACGAGGCTCTGGCGACCCCAAGCTCCTCATGGAACTTGGGGGTGGGGAGGGAGGGATGGCCTGAAGGTTTAATGTGGCCATATAAATCGTTCCCGAGATGGTCGGGCCAGCACCTTAATGGTGCTGTGTTACCGGAGCGTATCGGATCTGTATCCGACAAAGGACCATCACATCGATAACACTCCCCAAAGCCTTCGGGGAGTAACCTAATCGCTACAACAACAACAACATGTCGAAACTGGCAAAATGATCCCAACATTACCCTACTACGGTCCCAAAATCATCCCTAAAAAGGAAAATCAATTCGAATTAATCAAGGTTACAATCCCATTATAATCCGGAAAAAGTCCTGCCATGATCCCTAAACCAATTCCCAAAAAGTCCCGAATTAATCCTGAAACGGTTTCGAAGTAGTCTCAAAATTATTCTGAAAATAATCGCGAATCATAACATGAAAACAATCCAGAAATTACCTAGAAAGCGTTCCCAAATGATTCCGAAGTGGTTCCGAAATATTAACTAAATTATCAGGGAAAACAATCACCAAATAGTGCCTAAATAATCTCGAACACCAAGGTGAACAATCCCAAAATAATCTTGGAGACATTTTCAAAAGTATCATGAAACTATTCTAAAAGGATACTGATAAACGTGTGCGTCCGCACCACCTATATTTTACTTTCTCGCTCTCTATATATTATATTTCTCAAACTCAACCTACCATTTTCCCCCTTTATGTAAAATAAATACTGGGCATAAGAAATTAATAGAATGCACCTGAATCATGCGGTGTAGGAATTCGCGCGTCTCCAGTAAATATTGTTTCACTTGCATATTTGCTTGTAGATTATGAAATTCCTCCACTTCTTCCAGTGCCTGTATCAATTGAATTAATGTACGCCCAGCAACATTAGCATTATCTCCATTGAGTTTCTCCGCTTGATTTGATATTTCACTGAACCATTGTTTCAGTTGTGGGTTATTCTCAATTTTTGACAGCGGACGGGAGCCAGCAAATGACTCACTTAGTTCGTTAAGACGATCCAGCGCTTCATGTTTAAATCGCGACCAACGTTCGGCCTTGCCGCTCATTAAATTACGTAATATATCTTTGACGACCAATTCCAATTGACTACAGTCAAGCAAAAGTTCCAATAATAGATCATTTTGGTAATTCAATTCAGTGCAGACTAATTGCTGAACTGTTTGCGCTTTGTGTGAACCTTGAGAAAATTCGAATACTGCTTTGGATGTGTGTTGAAAATACCAACGCAGCAAGACATTGCATTGACGCATTAGTGGGAGAATTTTTGTAATATTTTGCAATACAAAATCATCCGTTAGTACGCCCACTCGTAAAATTTCCTGTGTCTGTTTCAAAGTTTTAGACATTTTTTCTTTATGAAGCAAACAAAAACCTTGAACACCAGTATCTATCACGGGTGCCAATGCTGCTTTTGCTGCCTTAAAATCATCCCATGCATCAATCAGATTTACCGTTACACCCATATATATGGATACTACCCAATTATCAGAATAGAATTTGTCAACGATTTCGCGCATTTGCGCTACTTGCGAGTCTAAAGTTTGTGGCGTAAAGAATAGGCATACAAATAGCATAGATGCTTGTGTGGAAAGTGCAGTGGAACGATGATCGGGATGTGGATAAATTGTTAGTTGATTGTAGAGATCATCACAACGTAAACGACCAATTACCATATCAATAAACGTTTTTTCAAATGTAAAACGTGAAAAGTAGGCAACTGGATATTGAGATGGATTAGTTGGTTTAGTATTCGAGTGCAAAGCTGTAGGATTTGCTACAAAGCCTGTAGAGCGTAAGAGCATGCAGACATCATCAATGTTGCTTTCACCATGTGCTTTAGCTGCACTATAGCGATAATATGATATCAGAAGGCGTTCGCGTACGACGCCGGGTATGTGATAATCAAGAAGTAGTAAGATAGTAGCATATAAATATAAAGATTCACACTAAATGGTAAAAAAATAATACATCTTAAAAAAAACTTAAGATAAATAGATTCAAATAAAATACCATTAATTGTTTGCCTTCGCCATCCTGAAGCACAGATTCAAGTGTCTGTTGTATGTAGTAGCCACGATTTAGTTCATCGAGAAATTGCTTCAGATCTACTGCATATTGATGTGTACTCTCAAAAGCCAAATAAAAACGAGTCAATAAGTCCAAATAATTCTCGCGCACTTCATCGTCCAAGTCCTGCAATTCCTATTGTACCAAGTGGATATGAATTCACTTCACCAACCCTTCTACATAGGTACAATTTCAGTAATTCTATACGACAGCATAACACTGTTAATACGAATCGTGAGGGGTGTCAAAAAAGCGTTTTCGACCCAGTATCGCGAATCCGAACACGGAAGGTAAAACTTGTGCCCCAATATTTTCGGACGTGTATTAAGAGCGTCCTGCCATCGTATGGAGTTGCCACAATTTCAAGCACTAACCACATTCTCCTCTATCTTTTGCTCTTGCGCTTCTGCTATTTTCAAATAACTAAAATCCAGTATAATATCTGCATATTTTCGCTGCTCAGCCTTGGATTCTAAGCTAAATATTTGAACTTTTATTTAATTCTTGGCATGACAACTTGCAGTTTCTTACCGATAAATATCTGGAATGTAGTCCTTTAATCGTAGTATTTCGGCAATTATGGAGTTGCCTAAAGATATAATTTGTAGTAAACTTTGACCACATGCATTATTTTCAGCCAAAAATTCTCCCATTTTTGAACAACTCAAACTAAGTTTGTTTATAAATATTGGCTGATAATTTCGTTCCAAAGAAAATCTTGCTATGGTTTTTTTTATTGAAGCAGCTGTTTTATTTTGACATGCTAAAGCTGGCATAAAGGCCGAGACACAATCCAGTTTTTCATACAGATACATTCAACGCAATCGCCACAATCACACAAGATATTGCGTTTGTAAATATGAAGGAACTTCAGACTTGGCAATTTAAGTTTATTTCGCCTTGCCCATTCACATACAAAATTGCGCGAAGCACTATTATAAACATTCTCCCTATACAACAAAAATACTTGCTAACATATTTTGTGTCGTATTCATTTCTTATATTGCAGTTTCTACTTGCGAAAAATTTTATAAAATTTACCATCGAGTGGGAAAAATAATTTCACTAGCAAAGTGTGCCAACACCCTTAGCCAAAGCAAATATCAAATTCTTCTTCTTATTCTTTGCTTGTAACAAAATTTAGGAGTTGTCTGCTTTTCAATATCAGATGGCGCCAGTGTCGCTCATTCTACCGTTCTCCATAAAAATACGTGCAATCTACTCATAATGCCTAAGCTTGTGTTAAACTCGTCTATATGAAGATCTGCTTATGTGACGGAGCTATTATCCCCTTTGCCACAGCAACAACACACTTTTGTTCAGATTGTCAAAATCTGCATGTTGGTGTTAGGCGAATGGCAAGAGGAGAAATTCTTATGTTGTGGGAAAATGATGCGCTGAATCAGATGCGTTCGTTAATAAAATAACTTAGTGATGTGAAACTATTTAATAAAAATAATAAATAAGTATCAATGTGTTGGATACATTTTGCGTTTGCCCTCTCCTTTTGACAATGCCTGTACCAGTGAAATGAAAAAAATAAAATCAGCTGATGAGTTCAGCCACCCTGCAAAAATTGTTGGATTACGTGTTCCATTTTCTTCATGTTGGAATACTCTAACAATACTCTTTTGCAATAGTGATGGCACGATATTTCGCTATTGGTGATTGCATCGCCGCTATTGACAAATCGCTAATAGCTATAGCTATTGCAATCCAAAAATATCAGTGATTGACCATTTTCCTTCATTCGATTCTTTTTTTAATAACAATCACCTCTGGCAGAATATCGCCAATAGTGATTATAGCGAATGGCGATTTTCCTTCAGCATAAAATTCTAATACTAATAGTGATATCGGGGATGCAATCATCGATAGTGAAATATCGTTCATCACTACTCTGGGAATATTTAGAATAAGGTGCCACGATTTTCCAACTTTTCTTTTTTTCGAGGGGTGGCGGGGGTCCTAAAAATGACAAAATTATCATCCGCAACTCTAGGAAACTCTTAGTTTATGAAATATAAGCCTTTTAATTTCCAAATTTAGTAAAAATTCAACTTAAAGCTGGAGACATTGGTGCTTTATCGGTAGCCGTATCGGTAACATTATAACAGCTGATTCGACCTATCTTATGAGCATCAATGCAATCGATTATTGGTGCCGCTAAGGTCGTAACCGTATCGTAGCCAACCAATTGGGTTTTGGTTTACCGTCGTAACGATAAACAACTGATAACGTTAGGGATACGGATACAGCGATACGACATACGGCACCAATGACTCCCGCTTAAGTCCTGCACTTAAAGCAGGAGTCATTGGTGCCGTATGTCGTATCGCTGTATCCGTATCCTTAACGTAATCAGCTGTTTATCGTTACGACGGTAAACCAAAACCCATTTGGTTGGCTACGATACGGTTACGACCTTAGCGGCACCAATAATCGCTTGCATTGATTCTCATAAGGTTGGTCGAATCAGCTGTTAAAAGGTTACCGATATGGTTACCGATAAAGCACCAATGTATCCACCTTAAAATTCGGGTCGCACATGTCGATAGTGATATCAAAAGACGCGTATTTGCGTCAAGATTCAGAATCCGAAAGCAGAAACTACATTTTTTATCTCGTTTAAAAGTTATTCGCGGAAAACCCGTCGGTACTATTGTCACTTTTTTCGTTGTTGCAATTAAACAAACGAAAACAAATGAAGGTGGTGAATAGTGTTGCCAGCTCCGCAACAATATCTTTTTAACTTGGTAGAAGATAATAAGGTGGTGACACGTCGACATAAATGCAAACAAACATACACTATCAATGTATGTGTGTAAGTGTGTGGTATAACCGTGGCTAACCGTGGTGGACAATTTTTTTTGTGGGTACAAACACAACAACAACCACATGAAAATCGCCAACTTCACCTGCAAATATCTCCGGACAGAGGTAAAATTTTTCTTTTCCGCCTTCGCATTATTGTTCTCGAGATTAATACGCGTCTTTTGACACCTCTCTCGATATTTTTGGTAGCGTATTAGCAGTCGACCCCTCAACTAGACTTTTACCCCAAATTGGATGGAGCAGTAAGGAAGGCAGTCGGCATGATCTGGGGGTGCTCTGTGGCTAGTCATGTCGGCTGGGCGGGGTCCTTGCCAATCTTACTGTTCCTGCGCCATAACAAAAAAAATTCATATCATGCCTATTCAAAAAACTCAGCTGTCAAATTCAAAAAAAAACTGACAGAAGAGCAGAGCCGACTCAAAACGCTTATAATTCAAAATAAAACAAAATCCGGTCGAACCGGATACCAAGGACAGACCGTTAAACATTCAAAATTTAAAAATTCCAATAAAAACAGCGCAAAAAAATTACCGAATCGGAAATGACCGGTTGCTAACGCTGGAAATCCAACTCAGAAAAAAAAACCGCAGAAAATTTAAAAGAAAAACAAACAAAAAAAGAAATGGGCCGAATATATAGAGGGGCGCCGCGAGTGTTGTTGCGACGCCCGGTGCATTAACCCACCCTAAAATCCATGGCCACCGACACACCTAAATTACCTAAATAAAAAGGATTGCCAGCATTCCCATTGCGTGCTTAATTAATAACTGCTTGATAGCTCAACTCAAACTGAATTCCAGTGCCTCTACATTTGCTGCCTTTTATACTCTCTGATTTCAACGTTCGCATCTTCTAGGCGCTTCCAGAATCTACTAGTTGCCATCAGCACTCAAACTTCTCAGCTGTAACTACAATTGCACGATTTTATAGCTTTTCTCATTGCATACTTTCAGGAGTATCTCAGATATATGCATGTGTTTGTGCATTGACTCTCGGCTGCTCGTATACGTACATGGTACATATGTGTAGACGTAATTATTGTTTCGTTTATGTAGATACATAATGATTGAATTCACGTCACTGCTTAGCATCGGCCTAGAGATAGCAGCACCCCTTAGTTTTGCTAATATTCGTAACAATATTAATAGATCCTTGGTTTAATCTAGATTTGTTTTCTTGCTTATAAGCTATATTGTCGTCGTGCCTCAGGTTATATTTTTTTTTAAATTTAATAATGACGATGATATTTTAAAATGATCCTGCACATTTTCTTAAAACAAAAATTACATTACATATGTTTTTGGTGTTTGCGACTTTGAAAATTAATTTTCTTCACTCTTAATTAATACATACTAAATGGCTTTGTATCTACACGCATTAACTAACAGCACAATTCAACAATTGATACCTTTTTCAATAACCAAATTTTACATCAAGTTTCACCGCAAGTTAACGTACACTTCCGAGTTAAAAATTAGCACCAAAGATTATCTGCAAATTCAAATTCATTTTTCTCCTCTTTTTTTATTAAGAAAAACTTGGATGAATTGTAAACCAGCTTCTAAATCATTTTTGGGAAAAAATTGGAAATTTTACTTCAGAGCCTTATTGAAATGTTTGAGTATGCAGCTTTTTGTAATTCACTAACTTTAGGCTGGCATTACAAGGTTGTAGTCTAAACGAATTCCCGATGATTTTTGACAATTATTATCGAAACTTTAGCTTACGATTGGAAAATTATTTCCATATGGAAGAAAATGTTAAAATGCGTACTCGCAAATTTTGCAGATATTCTAAGTGTCTACTTAAGATTTTCCAATCTCTTGCCAAAACATTTTTGACTTTCGTTTACGTAACTTTCGTTAAACATTTCTTTAACGTGTTACAGAAGAAAATAGCTAGCAATATGTGTTAATATCTTTTGCAGCTGTGATTTTACTTGCAGGTGTACATATGTACATCGGACCGTATCGGAAAAAACAACAGCAGCAAATTTCGAGAAGAAAAAAAATTTTCATTCACCCACCCCCCTTTTTTTTTTTTTCTAAGACTTACGGCCGCATTAAGTACCCACAAAAAGGAACTAATACTAAAGGTATAATATTCCTAACTAGGCCGCGTTACGGAACGAACTCACCCTGTTTCCGGTCGTTGTTGTCGTATGTAGTGTTGCAGCAGGCCTATGTTCGGGGCCCTGCTGCTGTTGTTGTTAAAGTAGGTGATGTTGCAGCAGGCCTATACGAGGCGGCCCGGCTGGTTGTTGTTAATCAAGTGGATGTTGCAGCTGGTGTTTCAGAGCCACTCTGCTGTTGATAGTTAGGTTGTTTAGGAGCATACGCACCGTTAGCATTACCTCCCGCTTGATAATTTAATGGATTGCTACGTTTTTGACGTGGTGGTTGGCCTTGTTGTTGCCTACGACGATTATTGTTACCATGAGCATTCGCTACTTAAAATTATGATGATGATTGCAATGAAGTAAGGTCGTATTGGTATTGACCCCTAAACGAGCTTACGACGAAAGTAAGATCTTCAGTAGGCGCCGAAATCACGGAAGTTGTCTCCTCGTTCCGAATAACACTTTGTATATATATTAATATTTAAACGATTGTTTTACCGTAGTGGTGCTTGTGTACGAGACTTTAAAAGGGATGGAGGATCGTTATTATAATCGGGTTTACCCTTTTATCCGGAAATTAAAGCAATTCCAAGCACGTCGTTGTTATTGGGCTAGCTTAATATATTTGGCAATGGTTTATTATCCAAACCTTGCCAATTACAATTTCTTGACGCTTGCGGAAAACGCAACATCAAGAGCAACGCCAAAAGGGAAAACGATCTGCTTCTTCGATTGGTTTTTTTGCTTTTTCTGCGGCTCCAGTTTTATGTTATGTTTTTTCACAATTACTAGCTAACGCGTTTGCCAATTGGTTTTTCGTTTATGTGGGAATGCTTTTTTCCCGGAATTTTAGGCAAATTTAGGGAATATTTAATTTTTCCTTGCCGCGATTTTTTCTGCCTGCTGGCGCTGTCAATTGTTCTCGATCTTTTTTTCTTTCTTATTTCCTCCGGAAACAGCGTGTTTCTTCCTAGAGATCACCGCTTCACGCCCGTGGCGACTTCTAGTGTCCATTTCGATCAAAATTGCCATGCCCTTCAAAAAACGCGAGTACTCCATAAATAGTTTAAGGAATACTCCTTTAGGAGTATAGGAGTGGTCCAAAACTAATCTGTATTCATACAAAAATGTGCTCCAATTAACATTGCGATGTCCTAGGAGAGGAGTAGGTGATCCCACTCTCGCTTTGTTTGTGAGTATTCTATAAAGTAAATACGTGAGAGTACTTTCGAAAGTACTTTCACTGTAGTACTCCATGGAGCACCCACAGAGGATCATATACCAAAGTACTAAAGAGGAATTTTGTCGGAAAGAATTATCGGAGTGAATTTAATTTAATTAATGAACTTAAATGAAGAGGGGCAATACAACTTTTATATTTTATACTACGAAAATTCTTATGTTATTTAGCATTTGCGTGAATAATGAAACTAATATTTCTCTATACTATAGTATGTATACATAAAACCAGTGCGCGGTTACATTTTATCAGAGTTGCTATAATAAAGTTTTATTATCAGTTATTTGTATGCAATATTTTACTTTTGGCAACTCTGTTCGATCGTCATCGTGTCATGGTAACGGTCGTTAAAAAGCGAGCAATGATCGGCTGATGCCATCACTAGCCACTAGGTGCGTTCCAAAGGTGACTCCCCCAAGTGGACCATAACAAGTGCTATTGCGTTATGAAGATGGTTATCAATACGAGAAAGTTTTTGGTCCACTTGTGCGCCTAGAAACAGAATACGATAAAAATTTAAAAGAATCGCAAACGCAGGAGGGTATAGAAATATGGGACGTTGGCCTAAACAAAAAAACAATAGCATATTTTACGCTTGCTAAAACTGATTCGGACATGAAACTAATGCATGTGTTATTCATAAGTTAATACAGGCTGTAGCCGTTAACAGTTTTATAATATTTGTGCTTTTGATGGAAAAATAAAAGAATTATAGAAACATATATCACTCGTCTTACAGACAGATTAACAGATCAACTCAAAATTTAAGTTTTTTGGGAGAATGTAATTCAAGCTTTGGCATATGCTTTGTGTATGGTTGAATTCTCCGGCTAATTTCTAGAGCACTGAAGTGGGTGGCAAATTTTTTGCTAAAGAATATTTTTATAATAGTTTGAAGAATTTGCTGTATTTCTCCTCTGTATTTTTCATTAAAAATTGATTCGCTTTACTATACAAATATTATGCAGCCAAACACAACTTTCAGAATAAATTCATACGGAGTATTTCTGAATATATCGGTGTAGTATAATATAGTAAATAAATCATGTTTTTATGGTGTTACATATACAGATTTATTTCGTGTTGATTCATCTAACATTTAAAAATCAAAGCATTTTCAATTAGCAAAATTTATAAAACAAAGATGCATAGACATCTATTTCAGCTAGTTTCATCTCATTGAGTGTAATACGAGACTGAACATATTATCGTAAGCCAGTTAATAATATATATCATAACATCTCAGAAAATTAGAATTTCACTTTACATCAATTTACAATAAAAGGTACATATTTTTGTCTTTTTATTCAAATTTTGGTTCATATATTCTGTTTAAACATTCATTTTTTATATCCAAGTATACAAATAATTGCAGATTCGCTTATCAAAGATAAATGAAAGCGATCGCCATAGCTGTAAAAAATAGCCATATCTATATTCATACCTATATGGCACTACTTTATTTTAGTGTATTTTTTCTTGTATTTTATCTTAAATTTTTTGTTGCACTCCCTCCTAATTCGGCTTCAGTACTGGTGTAAGTGTGTAAACTATGGCCCCTATTATGAGCATCTTTCGATCTTCGATCTCCGTTGGCTATCGAACATCGAAAATAGAATTAGAAGTTGGTATTATGACACCTCATCTCTGTCGAAATTTTCGTTGTGTACCGAATTTTGTAGCGAATAGAAATTTGTTGTCGACGCTGTATCGAATAGAAAAAGAATTGTTTAAAATGTAAGTTTTTTGTATTTATGTTCTAATTTTTTACTACCTAGTAGTAATTTTAAACTATTTGAATTAATTTTATATAGGTCCAAGGTCGTGAGTACAAAACAACAGCTTGAAAGACTGGTTTCAATTATGGAAAAAAATTCCCATATAGCAAAATTAACTTGCACAAAGGTTCAGGTGACAAAAAAGTGGGATAATATAACAGTGGAGCTGAACTGTTTAGGACCACCAGTAAGAACGACGAAAAAGTGGATTAAGGTGAACTAAAGAACCACAGAAGTCAATTCTGTATAATACAACTTTATTTTTGTCGTCTCAGGTGTGGGCTGACATGAAGTCAAAAACAAAAAAAAAAATTTCGGAGAAGATAGTGGAATACCGTGCAACTGGTGGTGGACCAAACAGGTTAAATATCTTTACGCATTCAGAAGAGTCTATAACGGGTTTGTTAAGTCTTCAGACCAGTGTAGATCCACCTGGACAAGAGCATGGCCTTAGTACTAATGCGAATGAAGAATGTTATATAATGTTATATAGTGATAACTTGGAATCGGATGAGAATTTGGAAGTAAGTGGACAAAGTGGTGCACCTGATGAGGAGAGGCCACGAAAAGCAAATCGAAAAAGTTCAGCAAAAACGATAGGCTCAAACTATTGCAAGAGCAGACAGCAAATCAAAAAAATGTTTAAGAAGAGATGCTGAAAACATTGGAAGAGATCAAAAAAAGTGCTCTTGAGACAGAAAAGTATGCGAAGAGAACGTATAGCTTGGAGTACTATTATAAACGTGATTTTTTTAAATTGAAACAGGAAAAGCTGGAGTTGTATAAAAGCCAAATGAAAAAATAAGGCCATCACAAATGTATGCTTTAAGTGCTGAACAATACCTGATTTTTTTTTTTTAAACATACATATGAAACTGAAGTGATATTTTTTATACCAAATTTATAATAAAATTTAAGACTGTATTATGAAAACTGAAAATCTTTGGCTTCTAAGAACCACAATGAATTTACCAAATATTTTTTTTATATATTTACATGTATATGAATTTTTTATTTCAATAAAATGAAGTATCTACAAAACTCGCAATATTTAGTCTCTGGTTTCTTCTGCTTCCGAGTTGGTTGTGGATTCAATTTCGGCGAATGGGATATCATGGTCGTCATCTTCATTAGATAACTCTTCTACAGAAATTTGTATTGTGCAAAGCCGCACACACGTTTATAATTTGTATTGCTTTTTCTGATGTGTAGTGAAGGGCTCTTGCCTGTTCCAAATGTGATTTCAAGGCCGACATATTGAACACACAAGAATTATGTGTTGCTCCCGGATATTTTGCATTTATGTATCGGATAGTCATAGAATGGTCACAAACCTAAAAAATATTTGTATAAAGATGTAAACTTATGTATTTACAACCTGAAACTAATATCAAAATGGTATACTTACAATCATAGCATTAATGCTGTAGAATCCTTTTCTGTTGTAATATAAATTCTGTAATTCTTTTTTGGGAGCAACAATTTTAATGTCTGTGCCATCAACACAGCCAATAATCCCTGGAATTCTGCTAATATTATAGAAATGCAACTTTGATTGATGTAGCTCAGCCTCCTCATAATTGAATTTTATCCATCTTTCACAAATAAAATTTTCCAAGACATTCAACACCTCTGTTAGAACCACAGACACATTCGGCTGGGCAAGTACGAATGCATTTTCGTTTCCAATGCTCAGTTGGTAGGATCCCCGAGCACAAAATCGGAGAACTGTTGCCTATTTTAGAATATTAGGAATATGCTTGGCTCTTGTGCATTGCTGAAGCAGTTCATCTGTACTGGACAACAAGTCCATGAACGCTTCTTTGGACAGTCTGAAGTTTTGAATAAATCTATAAACAAAACTTATAATTTCAACAATTTAACAACTTATTTAGAAAGCTACACTTACGTGGTGGAATTCATTTTCAATGTATTTGAAGCATCCCTCACGCGTCTTCTACTTCTGGCTAGCTCCAGTAAGCTTTTCTCTTCATCTGACGAATCATCAAACCACAATTCCGTCGTAGTCATACTTATATTTTCAATATTTGCATTTAATAACTAGTTCTGCCTTTGTCTATTTATTTTATTTTATTTGACAGCTGAAGGAAATGTGCTATTGTGAACTTTTGAATTTATCGAAATTCACAATAATGCTTGCCTTCATCGAACGTGCGTCATAATACCGAATGAAAATTCGTTCGATCAGCTCTTTCGACTACAGTCGAAGATCGAAAGATGCTCATAATAGGGGCCTATATTTCAAAAAACTAACGAAATACAAGGAAAATACAATATAGTTCATTAAAAACAAACGATCAAGTTTGTATTTCGATAGGTTTTTTTGACATGCGGCCGTTTATTCCTTATTTTTTTCTGACAAATGGAAATTTTGTTTTTAGTTTCAAAATTTGGTACATAAAAACACAATTAAAATCAACTTTCTTGTGAAAAAAGTGAACCATTGGAGACCGAAATAATTTTCGCGTCTTATTTGCATTGTTTTTATTGTTAAAAGTGTTAATTTAAAAGTAAAATGTAAAACATAAACAAAAACATGTCAAACTCACTAATTTTGGGGAATAGTAGTCTCGCTTTTTCTTGATAGAAATTGTTTTTGTTTTGAAGTTCCGATAAAGTTTCGTCAGTTTTTTAGGTTGGAATCCAAGCAAAAATAAAGTAGTGTCATATATGTTTCACTGATAGCTTAAAATCGCCCATCATATCTTCTGTATAGAATCGCTTGTTAAAATAAAGCGATCGCTATATCTATAAAAAATAGCCCTGATTCAAAAATAGCCATATCTATTTTCACTGATAGCTCAAAATAGCCATATCGTCCATCAATACTTTGCAATGCGTTTGCGGACCACCATCAGCCGATCATTGCTCGTTTTTTAACAACCGTGATCACGACACGATGAAGATCGAACAGAGCTGCCAATACTAAAATATTGCATACAAATAACTGATAATAAAATTTTTCTATGGCAACTCTGATAAAATGCAACCGCACACTGGTTTTATGTATACATACTATAGTAGTTGTTTTTTTTTTGCAAGCGAGCTTGAAAAAGACGCTTCAACTAGCTAGACAGTTTCATTATGGCAAAACCATACAGATGGTGGAAGTTTATCAGCTAATTGTTACTTTTTGTAGCTGCTATGACATTTCTACTTCTAGCGCAGTATGTTTTTGACACTCAACCAGAGAATTACAAAAACAAAATACATGAAATGCGTGTGTTTGTTTGTATGTATGTCACCCTTCCGCCACGATGTTATTTTGTTATTTTTGTTTATCTGCACATTCGCATGTTCATTTCATTCGCTCGTTCACAATAGTGCCCTATTTTTGAATATGCAACACTATACAACACTATCAATCAGGTCGACAATTACCTAAGCGGCTTCAACTGAAACCGCTTAGCTAACTCAAATCGATTACTTTTTATTGTTGCTTTCCATGCAATTCGGTAAGCTAGCTAGTGTTTTAATTGTAATAGTTAGCAAAGAAATACAGCTAGTATAGAGAAATATTAGTTTCTTTATTCACGCAAATGCTAAATAACATAAGAATATTCGAAGTATAAAATATAAAAGTTGTATTGCCCCTCTTCATTTTAAATTAATTTCACTCCAATAATTCTTTCCGACACAATTCCTCTTTAGTACTTTAGAATATGACCCCCTGTGGGTGCTCCATAGAGTACTACAGTGAAAGTAGTTTGGAAAGTACTCTCACGTATGTACTCTATGGAATACTCACAAACAAAGCAAGAGTGGGATCACCTACTCCTCTCCTAGGACATCGAAATGTTAAATGGAGCACATTTTTTGTATGAACACAGATTAGTTTTGGAACACTCCTATACTCCTAAAGGGTTATTCCTTATACTATTTATGGAGTACTCGCTTTGTTTGAAATGCAGCTTTACAATTGAGCGATGTGGTTAACTATGGTGAATATCTTTACTACCATCTCTATGTATAAATTGCTCTCAAATAAATGAGCCGGTAGATGTCGCGCTACGTTGCTTTACAGCAGAAAACACGAAGTTAACACGTCACTGGCAGCTGTCAAATCTTCGCAGAAACTTGGTCGCATTTATGAAAGTGAAATTTTCTGTTGGTTTGCAGCAAAAAAGAACTTAATTCCTTTGAAGAATTGATATTATTAATTAAAAAATTAGATGTAAGTTAAAATTATGGATAGTTTTCAAAATTCTGATGCAGATATTTATAAAATATAAACAAGAATATGTTGGGCAGATGATTTTACCGGGGCCACTTCCACGTCAACAGGAAGTGAAATTAGTCATTTTCGCATTTAAATATATTAGTTTGTGTTAAATAGGAAATTATACTCCTTATTTTGCTTTCAGAATGTCCATTAAATCACTTTACGCTTGTTTTATATTGTTTGCCATAACAAATGTTTGCCTATCGGATGCCGAGACAAGTGCACGTTTGCTTGTTTCTAAGCAAATTCTGAACAAATATCTTGTGGAACAAAGTGATCTACTGGTGCGATATACAATTTACAATGTTGGAAATGGTGCTGCCACAAATGTGAAATTAGTTGACAATGGTTTCCCCACGGAGGCGTTTGATATTGTTGGAGGTCAGCCAACAGCAACGGTTGCTCGTATTGCACCACAAGCCAACTATACACATGTTTTAGTGGTTCGCCCAAAAGCATTCGGCTATTTCAATTTCACAGCTGCTGAAATATCTTACAAACCAATCGAAGAGGCTGAGAAGGTATGACGCGTGTTCGAAATATGTGCTTTAGTATTAGGAAAGGTATATGTATGTATATACTTATAATTTCTGTTCTGTTTGTAGTTGCAATTGGCTGTAAGCTCCGAACCTGGTGAGGGTGGCATCATTAATCTTGGCGAATTCAACAAACGATTCTCATCGCACTTTTTCGATTGGATTGCATTTGCCATCATGACTTTACCTTCATTGGCTATCCCACTGGCCTTATGGCATTCGTCGAAGAGCAAGTATGAGCGTTATGGCAAAAACAAGAAACACTAAGAATAATTCAGTAATTAATGTCCTCCATTATCTTTAAGTTTACTATTATATTCAAAAATGGTCGCTGCGAACTAAATATTGAGAATTTCATGAGGAATAAGCTGCATGCTTTTTTGTTTTACGAAAACAAGCTCTACGGTAGTAAGCTGAAGCCGTAGCTTAATGCAAAATCGTTTTAGATTTATTTGAGAACTTTAAACCTAAAAATTATGCGCGTTAAAAATATGAAATACTACAAAGTTTTCTAATAAAAAAAATTATTAAACAGTAATTATAGTGCCGCTATGTTTGGTTTAGATTTAAATGCCTGTTATGATGTTGTGGTTGTTGTTGTTGTTGTAGCAATGCTGTTGTTGTTGTAGCAGTGCTTCGCCCCACCTAACAGACGCGACCGATCACAAACTGTCATCAATATCCTCTAACGGGAGTCCAAGGAAACTTGCTGTTTCAACAGGGGTGGACCATAGGGAAAGGGGTGTTAGAGGCGTTGGTTCCACATTACACTTAAAGAGATGGTTGGTGTCATGTGGGGACACATTGCAAGCGGGGCTTCCATTTTGTATGTCGGGGTTGATTCTGGATAGGTAAGAGTTTAACCTGTTACAGTATCCAGAACGAAGTTGAGCCAGAGTGACACGCGCTTCCCTGGGGAGTATGCGTTCCTCTTCCGCAAGTTTTGGATACCTTACTTTGAGTACTGGGTTCACCGGGGAATTCCCGGCATAAAGGTCCGACGCCTGTTTGTGGAGTTCACCAAGGACCTGCTTGTGTTTTTTCGCTTCATACGGCTGTGTTCTCAGATGCCGTATTTCCTCAAAATGCTTACGGAGATGACTCCTTAAGCCCCTAGGCGGTGCTGGCTCTTCAATCAGATGTCTGTTGGGATGCCCAGGTTTCTGGGCATTCAACAGGAACTGTTTGGTTAGTATCTCATTTCTCTCCCTGATGGGGAGTATGCTCGCCTAATTATGTAGATGGTGTTCTGGGGACATAAGAAGACAGCCCGTGGCGGTTCTGAGCGCAGTATTTTGGCAGGCCTGTAGCTTCTTCCAGTGCGTAGTTTTTAGGCTTGGCGACCGTATAGGGGACGCGTAGCACGCAAACGGCTGGCCAATTGCTTTGTATGTGGTAATGAGCGTTTCTTTGTCTTTTCCCCAAGTACTGCCAGCAAGGAATTTGAGGATTTTATTACGGCTCTGGATTTTCGGAACAATTGCGGCTGCGTGCTCACCAACATGTAGATCCTGATCAAACCTCACACCCAAGATTTTGGGGTGTAGGACAGTCGGTAGCGTAGAGCCATCGACGTGGATGTTCAAAATGGTCGACATTTGGGACGTCCATGTTGTAAATAAGGTCGCGGAAGATTTAGTCGGTGATAATGCCAGGTTTCGCGAGGCGAAAAAACTGGAGAGATCAGGGAGGTAGCCGTTTATTTTATTGCATAGCTCATCGATCTGTGGGCCTGGGCCTGTGGCCATTACTGTGCAGTCATCGGCGTAGGAAACGATTGTGACTCCTTCCGGTGGTGAAGGTAGCTTAGATATGTACTTATGTATGTATATGGGGATAGGACACCACCCTGTGGCACCCCCTGTTTAATTCTCCTTGGCTTTGATGTTTCGTTTCTAAATAGCACCGATGCCTGCCGACCACCCAGATAATTTGCGGTCCACCTTTTAAGACAAGGGGGAATTGTAGCAATGCTCGCCCCACCTAATAGCCGCGACCGATCACAAATTGTCATCAATATCCTCTAACGGGAGTCCTAGGAAACTTGCCGTTTCAACAGGGGTGGACCATAAGGAAAGGGGTGTTAGAGGCGTTGGTTCCACATTATAATTAAAGAGATGGTTGGTGTCATGTGGGGACACATTGCAATCGGGGCATACATTTTGTATGTCGGGGTTGATTCTGGATAGGTAAGAGTTTAACCTGTTACAGTATCCAGAACGAAGTTGAGCAAGAGTGACACGCATTTCCCTGGGGAGTATGCGTTCCTCTTCCGCGAGTTCTGGATATTTTTCTTCAAGTACTGGATTCACCGGGCAATTCCCGACATAAAGGTCCGACGCCTGTCTATGGAGTTCACCAAGGACCTGCTTGTGTTTTTTCGCTTCATACGGCTGGGTTCTCAGGTGCCGTATTTCCTCAAAATGCTTACGGAGATGACTCCTTAGGCCCCTAGGCGGTGCTGGTTCGTCAATCTGATGTCAGTTGGGATGCCCAGGTTTCCGGGTATTCAACAGAAACTGTTTGGTCAGCATCTCATTTCACTCCCTGATGGGGAGTATTCTCGCCTCATTATGCAGATGGTGTTCTGGGGACATAAGAAGACAGCCCGTGGCGATTCTGAGAGCAGTATTTTGGCAGGCCTGTAGTTTCTTCCAGTGGGTAGTTTTTAGGCTTGGCGACCATATGAGTGACGCGTAGCACGTAATCATAAATCAGCCGACTGTAAAAACGAAGAAGCTTGCCACAAATGCCACGGAAAACACAACGATAAAACATGTGAAGAAAATCCAATTAACAAGTGTCTAAATTGCATAAAAGCGAACACAAACTTAAACCTAGCTTTAGACATAAATCATGATACATTTGACAGGAACTGTCACTGCTACAATAATAAACTAGAGATAAAAAAACAAAAATTAGGATATTAGCAACTAAATGAAGATGCAGAAAGCTCACAAAAAATATATAATGACAAATTCAAGAAACCCAAAAATAAACTAAAATGTATATATCTTAACACAAATAGTATCACAGCTAACAAAAATGAAGTTGAAATAATGATCGAGGAAGAAAATCCAGATATTGTACTTTGTGCAGAAACACATACTACGGAGGATGTATATGACTCGGAACTGGAGATTGCTGGGTTCAATCATATTAGATGCGACTCGCATAGTCGTCACACCGGTGGTGTCTTAACCTATATTCATAAGAAAATTGATTTCAAAGTTATATTCAATAGGAGCATAGGTAATAATATATGGTGTATTGTGTTTGAAACAATACGATGTATAACGAAGTGGAGGGTTTGTGCGTTATATCACTCACCAAACACCAGTGATGCCGAATTCATAAGACATATTAATGAGATGATGGAAGATTGCTTTTCTGAAAGCGGCAACAATATCGTTATTGGCGACTTTAATATAAATGTCAATACACACACAACATACTCGAGACAGCTAATTAGGACATTCGAATCACTAGCAATGTATCAATTAATTAATTTTAATACAAGAATAACAGAAACAACGCAAACGAAAATAGATCTACTCTTTAGTAACAAAGCTGAAGTTGAAGTATCGAATTTGGATTCGCATAAAATATCGGATCATGAAACTATTTCATTCAAACTACCAATTCAAAAGAAGTACCAAATGAGAAGCTTTGAAAACCGCGTGTGTTGGAATAACTATGCAAAAGACCACTTAGTAAATCTCCTTAGAACTTACAACTTAGCTGAACTAAACAACTGCGAAGTGAGCCTAAAGGTCCAAAGAATAAACAACATCCTTAATGACGTAATGGCCACTTTAACATATAAAAAGCGAGTTCAAGTTAAATTGATTAATAAATGGTACGACCATGAACTAACAGAGTTGAATAAGCTGAAGTATGAACAATTTAAAATAGCAGAGAGAACCAATATTTGGGATAACTATATTACAATAAAACGATATTACAAAAAAGCAGTTAAAATAAAAAAGAAAACATTTATGGAAAACAAAATCTCAAGAAATACTAATAACCAAAAGTTAATGTGGAAATGTCTAAAAGACGCCATAAATTTGAGTAGTGAGGTAGCACAAATTCAAAAAATTTCTATAAATGGTGCTCTTATTGAAGATGACTATGAAATAGCAACTGAATTAAACCGTTACTTTAATGAGAGCATAATCGGAATCAGAGATAGCATTGAAATCTTCGAAGCAGGTGGAAATCAAATGGAGATAAGCAGAAGCGTGTTTAAATTGAAGGAAATAGATGTTGAAGAAATTATGAGAGTTACAACGAAATTAAAAAACAAGTACGGAGGAAAAAAATTAGTAACGGAAGGTGTATTAAAAGACAGCATGGAGTACTTAGGATATACCTACACATGTGTAATTAATGAAAGTTTCCAATTTTGTGTATTTCCAGACTGCTGGAAGACCTCAGTAATTGTACCTGTGGAAAAAGTAAAGGGAACAATTAAACCAGAGGAGATACGACCCATAAATACCTTACCTAGCGATGAGAAAATAATAGAAACTGTAGTTAAGAACCAATTGCTGGATTACTTAAATAAAAACGAAATTATTATAAAGGAGCAGTCGGGGTTTAGATCAAAACACTCGTGTGAAACTGCACTTAACCTGGTAATTGCAGAATGGAAAGAAAGTAGAACGAAGAAACAATTTACAATTTCAGTTTTCCTCGACCTAAAAAGAGCTTTCGAAACAGTAGACAGAGATATTCTTATAAGAAAACTGTATAAAATTGGCATAAGAAACATAGCGCTTAAGTGGTTCAAAAGTTACCTTAGTGGAAGAAAACAGAAAACTGTAATAAGAAATAAGATTTCCCCCGAAGTGGACATTGAAATAGGATTGCCACAGGGATCGGTGCTTGCAGCAATTCTTTTTATAATTTACATAAATGATATCAAAAACTGTATCAAATACTGCAAAATAAGATTATTCGCTGATGATGCACTTTTGACTATAAGCGGTAACACAATTGATGAGGCAGCCTCAAAAATACAATCGGACCTACAGGCAATATATAAGTGGTTGTGCCAAAATATGCTTAAAATAAACATAGAAAAGACAAAATGGATGATAATGGGGTCTAGAGTGACTCAAGATGATGTATCGCTAAAAATAGCAAATACCCCTATAGAAAGAGTAACCCGAATAAAATACCTGGGAATAATTATAGATGACAAATTAAAATTTGATGAACATCTTAAATACATCGAAGGGAAAATTTCCAAAAAAATAGGGTTCATGTTTCGTTCATGCAGGCATATTAGTATGCAATACAAAATAATGGTCTATAGATCCATTATCGAGCCGCATTTTATTTACTGTCCTACAATCCTATTCGCATTAGCTGATTCGCAAAAATCCAGGCTACAAATTAAACAAAACAAAGTTATGCGTTTCATATTAAGAAAACGGTATGATACCCCAATTAAGGATTTACTAGACAGCTTAAACTGGCTTAGTGTAAAACAGAACATCACTTACTACACATTGAAGTTTATACACAACATAAAGTTGGGAAACTTGCCGAATTACCTAAGTGAACGTGTCAGACTAAACAGAGAGGTCCATAGCTATCAAACAAGACACAATAACAACTTTTACTTGCCGGTAGTGAGATCTGAATTCGATAAAAAAAGTATATACTACGAAGGAATTAGAGAATATAATGATCTGCCAATTGATATTAAAAACTGTAATAATACCAAAAAATTCAGAAAGTTATTATACAGCTACTGTAAAGCGCTACCTGTAAAGTAGTTAAATTTATTTAGTAAATATTTTATAGATTATTATATAGTTGAAGTCAAAGAAATTCAATGAATTGAAACAAATATGTAACATTAAAAATACTTTGTACCTTATTAAATTATATAGATCTTCAAGATCGTAAATAAATAAATAAATAAATAAATAAATAAATAATTGCTTTGTATGTGGTCATGAGCATTTCTTTATCTTTTCCCCAGGTACTGCCAGCAAGGGATTTGAGGATTTTATTACGGCTCTGAATTCTCGGAACAATTGCGGTTGCGTGCGCACCAAAATGTAGATCCTGATCAAACGTCACACCCAAGATTTTGGGGTGTAGGACAGTCGGTAGCGTAGTGCCATCGACGTGGATGTTCAATATGGTCGACATTTGGGGCGTCCATGTTGTAAATAAGGTCGCGGAAGATTTAGTCGGTGACAATGCCAGGTTTCGCGAGGCGAAAAAACTGGAGAGATCAGGGAGATAGCCGTTTATTTTATTGCACAGCTCATCGATCTCTGGGCCTGGGCCTGTGGCCATTATTGTGCAGTCATCGGCGTAGGAAACGATTGTGACTCCTTCCGGTGGTGAAGGTAGCTTAGATAGGTAAAAATTAAACAAAAGTGGGGATAGGACACCACCCTGTGGCACCCCTTGTTTAATTCTCCTTGGTTTTGATGTTTCGTTTCTGAATTGCACCGATGCCTGCCGACCACCCAGATAATTTGCGGTCCACCATTTAAGACATGGGGGAAGGGTAGACCCTTCCAGGTCTTGCAGTAATGAGCCATGGTTGACCGTATCAAAGGCTTTTGATAGGTCTAGCGCTACGAGTACTGTTCTATGGTGGGGGTATTGATTCAAACCGCAATTTATCTGGGTGCTAATGACATTTAGCGCGGAGGTAGTGCTATAGAGTTTTCTCAAGCCATGCTGATGAGGGGCTAGCTGCAAATGTGCTTGGAAATAAGGGAGCAAAATGGCTTCAAGCGTCTTTGCCACTGGCGATAGGAGAGATATCGGACGATATGACTCACCTACGTTAGCTGGTTTCCCAGGATTTAGTAGCGGGACCACCTTGGCCATTTTCCATTTCTCGGGTATGGCAAAGGTGGAGAGAGACAGGTTGAAGACATGCGCTAAATATTTGAAACCCTCTTTCCCTAGGTTTTTAAGCATCGGCATGGCTATGCCGTCTGGGCCCACTGCTTTGGATGGTTTAGCGCGACCAATGGCGTCCTCAACCTCTCTAGCGCTGATGGTGATTGGTGACGCGCTGAATTTGTGTTTATGTGCGTGTCTATTGGCTCTCCGTCTATCTTTGTCGACCGTAGGATGCATTATATATTGTCGGCAGAAAGCGCTCGCGCATTTTTCCGCATCCGACAGCACCTTATCGCCAAAGGCGATGGAAACTTTGTCTTTGTGCTTAGTCAGATTCGATAGGGACTTTACGGTGGACCAAAGTTTACCTACACCGGTAGAGAGGTTACAACCTCTTAGGTGCTCTTCCCATTTCGCCCGCTTGTGTTCGTCCACAAGCAATCTGATTTATATCCCTTATTTGGGGGTCGCCTGGATCAAGCTGACTTATAAGGTCGCATTCCCTCGCCAAGCTCGCGGCCTCCGCCGGGAAGTGGGGCCGGATTTCGGGAATTCTCCCGGCGTGAATGAAATGTGCCGAGGCGGATTCAATGACCTTACGGAAGGCACGCTCCCCTTGGCGGGCATCAGTCGGGATAGGGAGGGCAGCAAAGCTGCTGTCTGTTGCAGATTTATGTATATTCTTCCCACTTTCCTTTTTTGAAGTTCCTGTTATGATGTCGATGACGAATGTTACTTGAACGGCTACAGTAAGGCAATTAATTGTCATAATAAAAATGAATGTATCATACACATACTTAGCAGACAAGGCTCTGGCAACCCCAAGTTCCTCATAGGTCTAGAGAGTTGGTTTGGGATGTCCCAGAAGGTTCGATGTGCTCGTATTAAATCGTTCCCGATATGGTCCGTCTGGTGCCCTAACGGTGCTGACGAACGTACCGGATCTATACCCAGCAAAGGGTCATCAATATCGATCACTCGCCAAAACCTTTGGGGCGTGTCTTTATCGCTACAGCAGCAGCAGTGAAAAAAATACTTGTAAACATAGCCGTAAAGACGAAATATAAAATAAGAAGTTCAGTAAAAATTAGACATCTTCTATAAATTACATGGAAGGTTTTAACGAGTTTTCCAATTTTCACTTAACTTTTTTTTCTTTATTCACTCTTAAAATAAATCCAAACTACCAACTGAAACAGAAATATACGATTTACTAAGGCTTACTTAGGCTCTTTTGACCATTAGCGTTTGGTGCAAATAAAAATAAGTTATTTCACCATTCTGTATGACAATGATACCAAAATGGGATGGTACCGAAAATAGTTTGAGTTCTAACAAAATTGTTTAAATAGTCAAATTATATCACCCTTGAAAAAGCTATAGAGACTAGCGAAACGTTGGGTTGGAATGGTGAAATAAGTTGTTCTTATTTGCATCAAACGCTAATGGTCAAAAGAGCCTAAGTAAGCCTTAGTAAATGTTATAAATTGACCAGAAAAGCAAAAAACTAAATCTACCATATTGTTTGGTTTTCCGTGTAATCTTAAGACAAATTATTCAGTGAAAACCAAGTTGGATATAGGCTGGCTTTCATATTGTTTGTAGGGGACCTCGCTGGTTATTGTGAAGTGAAAATTGAAGATGATGCAAGATTATCGCACGAAGCAATTGAGATGGATTAAACGTCTAAAAAAAAAAGAGGTACAATATAGCTCCGGGAAGATTTAGGCCGAGCTTCTCTTTGAATTTTTCCTACAACTTGGTACAAAATCAATCATATTTGTATAGGCATAAGTGAATATATTTAAACAAGGTTACAAAATACATTTGAAGTTATAGCTACATAGGTATTCACAAAATCCCAATAAGTTTTCTATGTATTTTAAGTTTTGTCTCAATAAGTATCAATTTCTCGATTCCCGCTTGACACCTTCATAGAACATAGTTTAGAAAAAATGTTTTGATCTTCCACATAAAATTTGTTAGTGCGTTACTTCTGCCATTGACAAATACTACTCAAGAGATAAAACATCGAACATATGTACATAAGTATGTACACGCTTTTAAGCTAAACTAAACCGACTATATTTTGTTCGCATAGTAATCCATTTATCTGGTAAATACATTATATATGAACATGTGCAAGCATACGTTCTTATTATGCGGAAGTGTAATAATACCATTTATATTCGCAAATATCAATATTTCAAAAAAAGTCTTAATTAAGCATCTCCACCAGATTTCCTTTATCTTCTTCTTCACTGCAGTGTCTAGCAACGACGCTTTTTGGATGCTGATGGACCTGTTGAGTCCTCGCTATCATCTGCTAGCAGTGCATTATCTGTATCCACACTGGCAGTAGGTATGGCATCAGTGGGTGACGCTGTGGTGCTACTGGATTCTCCAGCAGATGGATTAATTTGTTTAATATTGGCTGATATTTCACGATTCTTTGCATCCAAATCTTCTAATCGTTTTTTAAGTTCAGTTATTTGAGTATTCAACGTTGTAATAGTATTCATTGTATATTGTAGACGTCGGGATTGCTGAATTTGTATCTGTTGCATCCGGTTCATCTGCAATTCATTTTATTATCAAAAATTTAACAAGAAATATTAATTCCAAATGCGCACAGACCCTTTGTACGCCGTTTTTGTATTCCAACTCAAGTTTTCTGAACTTAGCCATTGTTGCTTTGGCTTCAGGACAACCATGACGACTTTGTTGATCCTCAATGTTTGCGCTGCTCCCAGCTACTGATCTATTACCACCACAGCAACCTAATGCTGCATATAAGGAGTCCCAATCTGTAGAGTCTGAACTATCTGATTGTGGTGATTTCATATTAATTAGCGCTGCCATGCGATTAAGAATTGTTTCACATGCAGTATCATTGCAGGTATTGTTGAGCAATGGAGGTGTACGTGTCCACATTTTTGGCGTACCACTCGATTGTGGCCACAAACTAGAACCGCTTGGCTGTACACTAAAACTTATACTACCCAAACCTGAACTACTTGATGCAATACGTTTAGTGTCAATACCGCCAGATCTCCTACTGCTGCTACTGGCATCAACATATGACTTAAGAAGGTTTGCAATTTTCTCGTCAAAATGTTCAATAGCCATGGATGATATGTCGCGTAACTCCTGAAGCACTTCATGTGGTCTAAGAGTTTTGCGCGTTTTTGATACCAATGCGAGTATTTTAAAAATTTCATCTAACACACGTCCGGGTATGAAGCAGCATAAATTGAGATCAATATACTTGCAATATGTCATTGAAAGCATGGAAATGCGCGTCTCTATGGATGTGAGAATATCGGCATGACGCGCTAAGCTGTGATTCCTATTATTATAAACAATCTTATGATTACTTTTTAAAATCCGATACATATATGTATCACTAAATTTAGATGCATTTACCGTCTTTCAGATTCTCTGCGCGGCAGCATGGATTTGATGCGTTTAAAAATGGTGGAATGTTGACGTACGGCACGACTGAATCCACCATTTAAAACTTGTTGGCAAATTTGGTTTATCCTTCGGCAGACCTTGAATTTCAATAAAGTGAAATATTGCCGTTTTGCAAAAAAAAATTTAATATGTTGAACAGCTCCGTACTCACCAATCGAATTTTGGATACCTCTTCATAACTAAGGAATTCAAATACTTCCATAAGAACACAATCTGGCAGTTCTAGTAAATTCATAGCACCAATTACTTTACGCTATTTTTGTTAATATAATAAATTTAACACTTTTTAAGTACAAATTCTTTTTAGAAATTCTAGAAGTTTTTGTGCGAAATTAAAACCTTGAAGCCGAGTTTCGACACAGCAAAGTCGTAATAAAGAACACATCAAAACAAACCAAGAAAGAAACATTAATGTTACGGCAGAGGGCCTCGAAATGGAATAGAAATAGTAAAATAATCGTTAGATTATCTGAAAACGATTGAGTTGGGTGATTCACACACCTCGTGTTCCAATGACACATGAACCAGATACGGATAGATATTTAACATGCAATTGCAACAACAATGTGATCCACGTGGAACACGAGGCATATGGATCACATTGTTGTTGCATTTGCATGTTACTAAAGCTGCTGTCATTGGTGCCGTTTGTCGTATCGCTGTAGTCGTATCCCTAACGTAATCAGCTGTTTATCGCTACGACGGTAACCAAAACCCAATTGGTTGGCTACGATACGGTTACGACCTTAGCGGCACCAATAATCGATTGCATTGATTCTCATAAGGTTGGTCGAATCAGCTGTTAAAAGGTTACCGATACGGTTACCGGTTAAGCTTAAAGCTGGAGACATTGGTGCTTTTTCGGTAACCGTATCGGTAACCTTTTAACAGCTGATTCGACCAACCTTATGAGAATCATATAAGGTTATAAGGTTACCGATACGGTTACTGATAAAGCACCAATGTCTGCAGCTTTAACTAAAAACCAATTGGTTGGCTACGATACGGTAATACTGTTTTCACACAGACGGCTTATTGAATAATAAAGACAGTTTTCTACATTGGAGACGCTTATTGAGCTCAATCTTCCCTACAAAATTCGAATCTATTATTATTTCATTAGTAGCTAATCGAATGCCTAATGAAGTCAAAATCACAATGCAACTCTGTTGGCAGCGTTCCGCTTCCGTTTCCGCTTCTTAGTTTTTGGTGTGTTCAGTGCTTAAAAATGTCATTTGTCAAAGCAAATGTCATTGTCTTGTTACGGTGTGCTGTTATGGTCTACGGTTACGGTCCACTTGGGAGCGTTTTCGTGCGAACACACCTAGTTACTGGGGATGGGGCGAAAGTTGCGATACAAAAGTATCGAAACAAAGAAAAGAAAAATTCGGCGATCACTAGCGAAAAAAGCATGAGTTTCCGGCCGCAAGTAAAACGAAGACGTGGAAAAATTTAGAAAAAAAGCAGCAAAAACGATAGCCACGTTTTTCCGGCCGGGAAAAAAGCAAGAGTTTTGCCCAGTTAATCGGAAAAATTTTATAAAACAAAAAGCCTAATTTTTGGCGGCCCTGCGATTATACAAAAGGATCGTGTAATATCTATTTGCACAACATCTACAGCAAAGGCGTCAAGCACCGATACTGCTTCAGTAACTTTATGGCTCACATCAACTGCGCATCCCCAACTATACTCAACTAATCGCAAAACACCCTCGCCGGCTGTGCACATATTCAAGTAAATGCCCAGAAACTAGGAAGAGTTGATAGCGCAAAGTCCATTCCGACAAACCTCTTTTGGGATTCAAGGGGTTGTGTAGCGCAATATATAGCTTCTCCAACCCAACTGTCAACCTCACCTTCGAGCGGCGAATCCCGTTTCACTAACAGACGAGGCTCTGGCGACCCCAAGCTCCTCATGGAACTTGGGGGTGGGGAGGGAGGGATGGCCTGAAGGTTCAATGTGGCCATATAAATCGTTCCCGAGATGGTCGGGCCAGCACCTTAATGGTGCTGTGTTACCGGAGCGTATCGGATCTGTATCCGACAAAGGACCATCACATCGATAACACTCCCCAAAGCCTTCGGGGAGTAACCTAATCGCTACAACAACAACAAAAACAACAAACCTCTTTTCTACTCGTCTATTTTGGGTGGTAATAAACATTACAACGGTTGTGTTTTGTTGGCACAAACTCAACGTATGGAATATCCAGTTGAAGTAGGTCGGCGTTTCACAGTCACACCTAGTGAAGAAATTGCTAATGATTCAGATTCGGATTCAGACGGCACTAAACTAATTGTGATGAGAACCCTTGGTATCCGCAGATAAACCCCTTTCTCTACGTCTACGAAATACACTACCATCTTTGGAACAGCGTCCGGCACAATCTCCGCCTCCAGGGCCAGCACTACGCTGCAGCGTAATACAACGAACGCCCAATTAGCACCAAGCCATACAGGTCGTAAAAGTCAACACGAACAGTACCAACACAGCGCGCCCAAGATCGCGCACTACAACCAACAGCAGCGTCAATTTCACCAGCAAAATCAACATCACCAGTAACCACGCCGGCAGAGGCCCACGGTACGTACTCTGGCGGCCATGTAAGTACCAGCCATGTATGAACTTCAAAATAATTACCCTACAAAAAAATTTTGGTCATAAAACTTACCCACACCCATGCAAATGTGACTAGGAATATAACCTATGACTGTATAATAGCTAGTCAAATGACGTGGAATGACGAGAGCGTTTTTGCAGGGTAGTTAAAGAAACTTCTAAGTGGTACTTAGAGGGTTTTATACAGTCCGGTTGAATTATTTAACAAGGGTCGCTTTTTTTCGTCAAATTGTATTATTGAATACTCGAAATGGTGAGCTATACAACAAGGGGCATACATTTTTTTTATTTTATCATTTTAATAATATTTTTCCTTGCTTTAAAATGATTGAAGTTAGCTCGATAAGTTTTTAGTCAAAAAATAAAACGGTCTGTACCATTTGAAAAGTTTTAAGTTCCATTTTTGGACCTCAAACATGAATCTTTAAAAAAAAATTTTTGCGACAGCAGCCATTCGTCGATTATGCACGAATTGGCTGAAAGGATTTCAACATTTTTTCTTATATCGTACAAATACAATATATATATATATATATATATATATATATATATATATATATATGAATCGCTATTGCTTGCAATATCTTTCGAACAACAAGACGAAAATAATATACTGCACGTAATACATACTGCTATCGCAATTTCATCTTTATGGTTTTTGTAACCAATTTTCTTAGTACATATTACATATTAGTATCATTATACTATGCGCATTATTCCAAATTGATATTTTGTTACACTCAAAATTAAGTTCTACTACGACCACATAATAATTTTGTAAGAGAGCCCCAAATATCGAAATTTGTATCCAAACTTTATAGTATTAAAATATGTTTTGTGAATGTGAATGAAAAAGAAAAAAATTCTACCAAATTCTTACTTTGTAGGTAGTATATTTACAATACATAAGTACATTTAATTACATATTTTTTCTCACACATAGCGTTTATAACGATTATCAAAAAAAAAGGGGAGACATAAATAATTGTATAATTTGAAATATTAAGAGCAAAAGTAAGAGAAAAGAAAAGAACCCCCAACAGAACAAGCTTAGTCCTACTTAAGTATTCATATTAGATTCGTTTCGATTTCGGCCCAATAAAGTGTGATCTGTTGGATCATTTTTTTTTCTCTCACTTATGCACTACACACACTTACCTACATTTTCATAGTGTAATTAGCTATTCGTAGTTCAACAATGCTGTAGCCCTGGTTAAGAAACCTGCATTATCTTATTTTTTTTGTTGCTTACATACGTTAATAGAAATGAATTATAAATAAATTAATATTTAAAATGGGAATGCTGGCATCGCCATTTATTTAGAAGGCACGTAGGGTCTACAGGTAAGGTGCCACCGAAAAATAGGTGCGTCGGTGGCCATGGATTTTGAGGGTGGGCATAGAACCGGGCGTCGCAACACCACCCGCGGCGCCCCTCTATATATTCGGCCCTTTTCCCTTTCTTTTACTTTTCAGATTTTTTTTCTTTTGAATTTGAGCTTTAGTAACCGGCCATGTCCGGTTCGGTAAATTTTTTTTGCGTTTGATTTTTTTTGAAGTTTAAATCTTTTGAATATTAACGGCCTGTCCGTGACATCCGGTTCGGCCGGATGTTGTTTTAGTTTGAATTTATAAGCGTTTTGAGTCGGTCTCTGCGCTTCTGTCAGGGTTTTTGGTTTTGACAGCTTTCAGTTTTGATAGGCATGATAGGAACTTTTTCTGTTCATGGCGCAGGAACAGTAAGGTTGGCAAGGACCCGCCCCAGCCGACAATGACTAGCCAATGTGCACCACCACATCATGCCGACCGCCTTCCTTACTGCTTCCATCGAAAATGCGATACCATAACAGATGGCGCCCAACGGTTTGGCGTCCGAGGCACTGTCGCGATGACAGTTACTGAGGGCGCCATAACAGATGGCGCCCAACGTGGCACCTGAGGCGCTGGTCTCAGTGGTCAGCTCGGGCAACGTGTGAAGTTGACCATTCCACCAGTCCGAGGTGAGCAGCCGCAGGAGCAGCCACCTGCGTTGCGGTGGAATGGTTGACGGATCAGGGGGCAGTAGTCGAAGGCGCCATGTGACTACACGTCAGTCTTCGGATTTGGTATTCACCCGGTGAGGCAGTGCTGAACGCACTTAGTTTTTTTTGTAGATTTGGGATTTTAGTTTGCCGGAAGTTGTCCGTTAGTCGGCTTTGGAAAATATACGTCCGTTAATTGGGTTTTTTTGTAATGTTAAATTTTTTTATATAACTTCTTTTTTTGCCGAATTTGTGATGTCCAGTGTGAGTGCGTGTGTGTATGTGTTGAGAAAACCCCAGCTCATCCCACGTCCCAGGTGTTAGTTAGAATACCACCTGGATGGTGACGGGTTGAGCTGGGATTCAAAGTGGCACTCCTTCCTGTCCCACCAGACTGGGGGAGCGGTTCCGAAACCGCTCCACCCATTGCGGCGGAGGTGGGAGGGTTGTCCAGTGAGAATGGACGGGAGGCCTCAACGCCCCCAACCAGTCCCAGGGGCGAGCCCCTGGAGACTGCCCCTGCGTTGCGGCTGGGCGTGTTGAGACCAACCCGTGTGTGCCTGGTACCGACCCTAGTGGCCCCAACCAGTCTCGGAGGGGGGCCTTAAGACCCCCTCGCATAGCGGTTGAGAGCACTAGGGACAAGTATGAATGAATTTATGTGATTTTTTTTGTTGTACCTCGTACCTTCTGGAGAAATCGACCCATCAGCATTCCCATTGACTATACAAAATATATAACTATTCAATTTTTTTGTGCAGCCTCGACTTTTTTTTGTTAGATACGGCTAGCTATTCTAGTGTTTATGCTTGCGAGTTTTTTTTTGGTATTTCCTCGCGCACTTTTTTTATACCTATATATAATTTTTTTTTATTTTTAAAACAACCCATCGTTTAGGGTATAAGGGGAAGGGGGAATTCTGACCTTTTTTTTTGACCCCTAACTGCATTACGCGGCAAAAGTTTTTTATCAACTACCACATAACTAGTTACATTTTTTTTTTCACCGGACTATGTCACGCGAGCAGTCGTACGGCCAACCGGGCCGAAATACTCCGTTCGGGAGTTCGGGAAGCTTTCGGGGAAACCAGAACCGGGGCGGTAATAATAGGGGGCTTTCTCCAAGGCCAGGCGTCCCTTGGTGGTGCACACCCCAGTAGGGGGACAATACGGAGATCCCGCAGTAATAAATATGGGCTCGGACCTGAAAGACCCTCGCGATAAACTGGACAGACCTGGAAGCACCAGTAATCCGAATGCACCCCTATTAAACGCGCATGATATCTCGGGGCTAATGACCAACGTGTCGACCTCCGCTCCAGATGGAGCTGGTGCTTTACCACCTAATTATGGAATGGGAAATATAAGAGAAGCTGCAGGTGACCGGGTAAATGACGCAGGAATGCAGGACGAAGCTACTCGTGGAGGCTCGTGGGTGGACGTTCTACACCAACTGTTCCAGGCTTCGCAGGAGGAAATGCGGAGAGAGATGGGGTCAATCAGAACCAATATGGACCAGCTCAACGCCGCTCTCGAATCCGCGCAGCAATCAATTGATCAAAACCGACTCCAAGCAGCATAGTAGTGAAACCGCAGGAGTGGAAAATCTCTTTCGACGGCACTGGGAGCGTAGCCGATTTCCTTTTTAAACTGAACACCTTGTGTGAGCGCACACAATGCACGGACGAACAAATAATGGCTAGTTTCCACCTGTTTCTTTCCGGGCGGGCCGAAGAATGGTACTGGCTGTTCACGAAACAAAACCCAAATGCGACATATGCCTTTTTGTGCTACTCATTGAAAAGAGAGTTTGGCACTTTGAAAACTGACCAATAGATCATGATGGATATCTCCATTCGAAAGCAAAAAGCAAGTGAGTGCTATGACGTGTTCCACACGGACATAATCTCCTTGAACGCACGCTTAAGAGAACCCATGTCGGAGCTTCTACTGATTGACATAATAAAAAGAAACGTCAACAGTAGCCTTAAGATGATGCTTTTCAACGCAGATGTAAGGACCCTTCATGATCTACGCGATGTAGCACGCAGAGGTGAACAAGTGCTGAAAGAAAGCAAGCTGTTGGGAGCCACTTACCCAGGACGGCATGTAAACGAAGCACGCGTGACAACCCCGTACATGAGGATGGAAGGCGAGGATTGCGAATTGGATCCGCAGATAGAGGCGCTGGACTATCGACGCAACAGGAGACCGGACTATTCGGGAATCCAATGCTGGAATTGTCAGGTAATGGGCCACTCATACATATACTGTGAGGAACCAATTAGGAATCCTTTTTGTTTCAAATGCGACCATAGGGGAGTATTAACTCCAAAATGCCCTAGGGACCATCGCAGGCAGAGAAACCAGTACCCGAGCGAGAAGGCCGGGGAAACTCGTTCGGCTTCATAGCTCCCACACCAGCCAGTGCTCTAGGCGTCGTCCCGTGCACTGAACCAGAGGGTGAATCTCTGCATGGAGGTGGTGAGCTTCCGAGGTGCAGTAGTACCCTGGCAGAAGAACCCTCAAATGTGATAGTAACTTACTCTGACAGTACGGACAATTCGAATAGTTCCGAATCCGAGAGTCAAACGTCCTCATCCGCGATGGGCGAACCGACCAGAATTCTGCAACGCCAGCATAGGGATGTCGCTTGCCAAACGCAATTTCCACCGAACCTAGAAGAAAGGGAACATAGGTATGAACAAATAAGACATACCATTTTCGAACAATACCCGGTATCGGACCATATTTTGAAGTGCAGGAAGAGATACCACAGGAGAGTACAGGAGCGTAGATTGCTGCAAGCCACCACGTTAACGCTTAAAGAAGATGAAAGGCCTCTCGTAAAGGCTAAAATTAAAGATAGTTTTCTTGTAGGGTTGTTGGACTCGGGAGCCAACGTCTACATATTAGGAAAAAATGGATTAGAATTCCTAGAGGATAACGGCTTCGAATACACTGGACCACGAATTTCAACTTTTTTCTTTACCAGAAACGCCGTTATGAAATTCGTGGTACCGTTTTTGAGATATTTGCAATTTACCGTTATTCGAAAAAATCAAAAAGATGGCTCCCTTTAATTACGTATATCTCACGAACGGGTCAAGCAATTGCAAATAAGTTTACAGAATCAGAAAGACGATAAAATTTGCTATAAATGCATCATACATTGTTTTTTGCTCAACCATATAGTTTTCGAGATATTAGCTCATCATTTCAGATTTTTGTTTTTTTTTTATGAAAAAATATGAAAAAAATTACTCTTTGCGAGGGCAGCATTCCAAAACCACAACTTTTTTTCCAAATATTTTTTATATAAGTAAAGCTCTGTTTAATTAGAAAAAAGATACTCTATCATCGAAGAAAATCGATGCAAAACTACGTAAGTTATAAGCGATCAAATAAAAATAACCAAGTTGCGCAACTTCAATGTATGTATACATATATATATAAGGTATAAAGTGCAAATGGGATATTATCCGGATAAACGAATACCACCATAACAAGGATAATACTTTTTCTTTAAATAAATCAAATAGTACTTTTAATACTCGAATTGTTTTATAGTAGGTAGAGTGGTTGCATCGAAAGGAAGAGTGGTTGGGTTCAAAAGCTGCTGTAGGCATGTAGTTATAAACATGTATTTCCGTCACTTATGGGTAAGTATGCAGGTAGATTTTCAAAATTATAAGACACAGAAAATTTTTAAAGCTCACATCTAAAGCAGGTAGTATTTTCTTTTCCCGGCTTCGTATAAAAAGGAACCTTTCTGTCTAGGTCAGATTTGATTTTTTAAATTTTATTCTTGTTCCGAGTATAAATATGAGTTAATGCGCCTTGAAACTTCATAACATCTGCAAGGCTCGCCGGAGATAGTTCAGTTCATAAGTCAAATTTCAAAACCGTGATTTAGTAAAAAAAATAAAATGAGTAAAAGGACGCGAGAATTTGAGTGTAATAACGATCCAGATATGTTCTGTTTCATGTGTGGCCAATATACTATCATAAGGCGACGACGAGTGTTCTCAGATCATATCAAAACTTTATACTCCAAGTAATTTGGCATTGAGCCTAAAAATGCTGAAAAACCATGGACACCGAACACTTTGTGTACATCGTGTCGAATAGAATTGATTCAGTCGGAATCCGGACAACAAATAAAATTTGATACACCAATGATATGGAGAGAACCTACTTGCCATTCAATAGAGTGCTATATTTGTCAAACAAAAGTACTTGGCGTTGGAAGATCAAGAAGAGTAACCTATGCCAGCGTACCTACAGTGACATTACCAGTACTACATTCAACGGCAGTTGCGGATCCAGTTCCATTGTCAACAGTAACATCTGAGTGCGGGGAATCAAGTTGTACTGAATGTCGCATGGGAAAAGAGAGAAACGTTCTATCACAAGCACAACTTAATGATTGGATAAGAGATTTGGAACTATCCAAGGAAAAGGCCGAGATCCACACTTCTCGTATGCAACAATTTAAATTTTTATCATCCGATGTTAAGGTGATATATTGTAGAACTCGTCACGAATCATTTTCCAAACACTATACCAAGAAAGACAGTATATGCTACTGCAACGACATTCCTGGTTTATTCAAAGAGTTTGGTCAAAAATATGATCCAAAAGAGTGGCGATTGTTCATAGACAGCAATAAACTGAGTTTAAAGGCTGTATTATTGCATATTGGTAACAAAAAGCCTTCTATCCCGCTAGCACATGCAGTAAATACAAAGGAAACCTACGAGGAAATGCAAAAACTACTCAAATTTATCAAATATGAAGAGCATGATTGGAAAATATGTTCTGATCTCAAAGTCGTTCCAATGCTATGCTGTCTACAAAGTGGCTACACCAAGCACTGCTGCTTCCTCTGCAAGTGGGATAGCCGAGCTCGTAAGGACCACTACGTCAGAAAGGATTGGCCGGAAAGAGTCGAGTTTACCGTTGGTGTAGATAACATCAAATACACCCCTCTTGTCAAGAAAGAGAAAATCATACTTCCACCCTTACACATCAAGCTCGGTCTCATTAAAAACTTTGTTAAGGCTTTGGACAAAGAAGGCGAAGCATTCGACTATTTGAAAACAATTTTTCCAGATATTTCTCAAGCCAAGATAAAGGAAGGTATTTTTGTCGGACCACAAATAAAAAAGTTGATCAACAATAATCAATTCAAAGGACTACTCTCATCAGTTGAGGCAGCAGCGTGGGAATCCTTTGAAAACGTCGTTGGTTCTTTTCTGGTAGACACAAAAGCCCTAACTACGAGCAGATAGTGAACGACTTAATCAATAATTATGCGAAAATGGGTAAATATTAAAGGCTTATTAAAATTAATTTCCCAAAATTCTATAACTTGTTTACCTAACTAATATTTTCTTTCCAGGCGTAAATATGTCGTTAAAAATTCACTTTCTGCACTCACATTTGAGCTTTTTTCCGGCAAATCTTGGCGACGAAAATGACGAACATGGCGAAAGGTTTCATCAGCAAATGAAATTAATTGAAAATCGGTATCAAGGATTCTGGGACGTCGCAATGATGGGTGATTACTGCTGGTTTCTCATAAGAGAAACCCATCCTAAACTGAATAAGCGTCAAAGTCGAACACAATTATTTCGACTACATAGTAAAATAAAATAAAGATAAAGATTGTTAGAATATAGTACAAATATAAATAAATTAAAAAAAAAAAAGTTAAAAATATGGGTAATTTCATTCATAAATTGAACTTTTAACTAAATAGAAACAGAGCAAAGCTAGATATTTCACTCTTTTTTATACCATACATACGTTTTGAGGTATACGTTGAAATTGCGCAACCTGGGTATTTTTATTTGATCGCTTATAACTTACGTAGTTTTGCATCGATTTTCTTCGATGATAGCTTATCTTTTTTCTAATTAAACAGAGCTTTACGTAAATAAAAAATATTTGGAAAAAAAGTTGTGGTTTTTGCATGCTGCCCTCGCAAAAAGTAATTTTTTTCATATTTTTTCATAAAAAAAACAAAAATCTGAAATGATGAGCTAATATCTCGAAAACTATATCGTTGAGCAAAAAACAATGTATGATGCATTTATAGCAAATTTTATCGTCTTTCCGATTCTGTAAACTTGCTTGACCCGTTCGTGAGATATACGTAATTAAAGGGAGCCATCGTTTTGGTTTTTTCGAATAACGGTAAATTGCAAATATCTCAAAAACGGTACCATAGAATCAAAAATGAACTCGATTTTCGAAATCAGGGGGTGGTTTTACATACGAATTTCATAACGGCGTCTCTGGTAAATTTTGGCCGTCGACCAGTGATATCAGCCCTTACATGCGTTCGTATATACCGCGGGCGGCAACAATAAAACATTTTAGGCTCAGTATCTCTACCGGTCACCTTTAAAAATATCACATAGGTTATTCGTTTTTACCTTGTCCCTTCACTTCTCCAAGAAGCCTACTTCGGAGTAGATTTTTGGAGAGCATTTGCGTTAGCTCGCGAAATATTCCCAAGCGTAGAGTGCATAGAGATTAGACTTGAAAAGGAAGAGGAACTTAACCTCCAGGAATTGTCACCAGACCGGAAATTAGAATTGCAAAAGGTCATCGAGACGTTTCCTTCGTACGAGAAATTAGGCCTAGGGCAAACTAAATTAGTGGAGCATCACATCGACACCGGTGATGCCGTTCCCATAAAAAGCAAACATTTCCCTCTTTCGCCACCGAGGCAAGCCGAAGCTTTTAGCGAACTAGACAGGTTACTCGAATTAGGAGTTATAGAAGAATCAAACTCCCCGTAGTGTAGTCCTGTAGTAATGGTCCGGAAACCAGGTAAAGTTAGGCTGTGCATAGATTCCAGGAAGGTCAACGCGGTGACTAAGAAGGACTCATACCCCCTGCCTCATATCAACGGGTTATTGAGCAGACTGAAAGATACGCATTTTATTAGTGGCATTGATCTGAGGGACGCGTTCTTCCAGATCAAATTGACAGAGTCCTCCAAGGAAAAAACAGCATTCGCAGTTCCGGGGAGGCCTCTGTACCACTTCAAAGTAATGCCATTTGGTCTGTGCAATGGACCGCAGACTATGAGTAGGCTGATGGACAAGGCAATCCCTTCGCGTCTGCGAGAGAACGTCTTTGTCTACCTGGACGACCTAATTGTATGCAGCACTAATTTTGAAGACCACCTGAAATTGCCAGCGGAAGTGGCCCAATGTTTGAGAGACGCAGGGCTGACAATAAACGTGAAAAAAAGTTAATTTTGTCAGAAGGAAATACGCTACTTAGGGTACTTGATAGGCAGCGGGTGTTTGAAAGTGGATCCGGGAATAATAGAAGCAATGCAAAACTTCCCGATCCCTAAATCCCCTCGGCAAGTGCGTAGGTTTGTGGGCATGGCGAATTGGTACAGGGCGTTTATTACCAATTTTGCTGACTTGGCAGGTCCCTTGACCGACTGTCTCCGTAAGTCATCAGGCCCGTTCAAGCTTACCTCTGAAGCTATAGAGGCCTTCGAAAAACTAAAAGTAGCTTTGACTTCCGCTCCTGTCTTGGCCCAACCTGATTTTTCCAGAGAATTCGTAATCCAATGCGACGCGTCTAAAATAGGTGTTGGCGGAGTGTTGTTCCAGGTCGATGACGAGGGCGCTGAGCATCCAATCGCGTTTGTGTCGAAAAAGCTGAATAATGCTCAACGCAATTACACGGTAACCGAGCTGGAATGTGTCGCCGCCATAATCAGCGTGAAGCGTTTCCGACCCTATGTTGAGGGATTACCGTTTCGTATCATCACGAACCACTCAAGTCTCAAGTGGTTAATGACACAAAAGGACTTGAGCGGGAGGTTGGCGAGGTGGTCGCTCTTACTGCAAGGATACGACTTTGAAATGGAACATCGTAAGGGCACCCTGAATGTAGTACCAGATGCGCTGTCGCGGTTTGATGCCGATGAGTTGACTTTCACTACCACACCCGGGGAAATAGATTTAGTCTCTCCCGAATTTAGCAGCAACGAATATTTTGAGTTGATTCGGACCGTCACCGAAAATGAGGAATCGCTTCCGGATTTACGAGTGGTGGACGGGGTAATTTTCTAACGGGTTAAATTTCGTAAAGAAATGGAAGGGGAAGAAGACTCGCTGTGGCGATTATGGTTGCCGAAAGGGTTGACTTAGGAAGCAGTGAGACTACACATGACGCTAACCGGAGTTACCATGGCGGGTGGCAGAAAACTTTAGAACGTGTTAGGCAGAAGTACTTCTGGCCGCAGCAGCCTAAAGACGTCAGGGACTACCTCCAGCGTTGTGATACCTGCAAATCGGTAAAACCTACTAACCAACAGTCGAGGCCACCTATAGGGAGTACCTTCGAATCCGAGAGGCCATTTCAGCGATTATATTGCGATTTCCTAGGACCGTATCCGAGATCTAAGCGGCGAAATCAATTTATTTTTATAGTACTAGACCATTTTTCAAAATACGTTTGGCTAAAGCCCATGCAGAGAGCCACCACTGTTAACTTTATAAATTACTTCGCTTCAGAAATTTTTCCGGCTGTAGGGATCCCTGAGTTTATTCATAGTGACAATGGTAAACAGTTTATCTCGAAGGAAATAACCCAATTTTTTGCAAATTACGGGGTGACGCACGTGAGGACGGGGTTATATTCTCCCCAAGCAAACGCATCCGAGCGCGTTAATAGAGAAATTGTTTCGAAGATTAGGATTTTCCTGAAAGATAAACCTGACCATACCGATTGGGATAAGCATATACCCGAGATTTTATCAGTTTTGAGAAGTGATTTTCATACGGCGATTCAGCGTTCTCCATGCTTTGCATTATATGGCCAAAATATGGTCCAACATGCCTCAACGTACAACATTTTAGAGAAACTCGGCAGCCTTCGGGAAGACCAGGTTACGGTAGTAAGCAGAGCTGACAAGTTGACCAATATTCGTGAGCAGATCCGTAGAAATTTAGATCAGGCCAAGGATAGGGGAGTAAGCACCTATAACAAGCGCTCTAGGTAAGTCAACTATAAGGAAGGTCAGGAAGTTTTTCGGAAAAACTTTGCCTTAAGTAACTTCAAACAGGGCATTAACGCCAAATTCCTACCAAAATACCTGAAGTGTCGCGTGCTTCGAAAAATAGGCAATGCACTGTATGATCTCGAAGACCTAAACGGGAAATTGATAGGTCGCTTTCACGCTTCGGACATTCGTCCGCAATGAACCAGAAAGAACGTTTCTTTGCCAAATTACAGTTTGACTTTTTTTTATATACCTACCAATTGGACCTCTTTTTTTGTCTGGGCGTTTTGGCGGTCGGGGACATATCGCCCAGTATTCTCCCCGAGCACTGACCTCATAGGAGGTTCACACGCGTACTCACCGAGGACCGTGAACCCCCTGGTAGTCCACGCTTAGGTCGGACTAGCCTTTCGGAGTTTGGACGAGTTCTCCAGATCAAAATGTCTACACCTTTTTTTTGTTTTGCCTTTCTGTGGAGGCGATAACCACTAGAAATCATCTTTCGGAGTTTTGACGAGTTCTCCATAACAAATGTCTGATTGCCGCAAAGCCCTTTAAACTAGGAAACAGAATAAATTCCCGATTTGAATAAACCTTTTTTTGATGGACCTACGTTGCCCGGCTAGCTTCGTAGTAGGACGTTGAGACTCTTATCTCAGGGGTGAGTCGTGCCCCACGTTGATTGGCATCGGAGGCCTCTGGCAGTGGCTTCCCACAGCGGATCCGGTTTCCTGTTCGCTTCATCGTCAGGTCTTCAAAGCGAAGCAGGTTTGTTACGGTTTGCTGTTATGGTCTACGGTTACGGTCCACTTGGGAGCGTTTTCGTGCGACTAGTGACTGGGGATGGGGCGAAAGTTGCGATACAAAAGTATTGAAACAAAGAAAAGAAAAATTCGGCGATCACTAGCGAAAAAAAGCATGAGTTTCCGGCCGCAAGTAAAACGAAGACGTGGAAAAATTTAGAAAAAAAGCAGCAAAAACGATAGCCACGTTTTTCCGGCCGGGAAAAAAAGCAAGAGTTTTGCCCAGTTAATCGGAAAAATTTTATAAAACAAAAAACCTAATTTTTGGCGGCCCTGCGATTATACAAAAGGATCGTGTAACATCTATTGACACAACATCTAAAGCAAAGGCGTCAAGCACCGATACTGCTTCAGTAACTTTATGGCTCACACCAACTGCGCATCCCCTACTATACTCAACTAATCGCAAAACACCCTCGCCGGCTGTGCACGTATTCAAGTAAATGCCCAGAAACTAGGAAGAGTCGATAGCGCAAAGTCCATTCCGACAAACCTCTTTTCTACTCGTCTATTTTGGGTGGTAATAAACATTACAACGGTTGTGTTGTGTTGGCACAAACTCAACGTATAGAATATCCAGCTGAAGTAGGTCGGCGTTTCACAGTCACACCTAGTGACGAAAGTGCTAATGATTCCGATTCGGATTCAGACGGCACTAAACTAATTGTGATGAGAACCCTTCGTATCCGCAGATAACCCCCTTTCTCTACGTCTACGAAGTACACTACCACCTTTGGAACAGCGTCCGGCACCATCTCCGCCTCCAGGGCCAGCACTACGCTGCAGCGTAATACAACGAACGCCCAATTAGCACCAAGTCTTACAGGTCGTAAAAGTCAACACGAAGTTTTATTGCCACCAGGTTCACTCGATCACCTCGGACCAGAGCGCAACAACCACCAACAGTACCAACACAGCGCGCCCAAGACCGCGCACCACAACCAACAACAGCGTCAATTTCACCAGCACAATCAACATCACCAGTAACCACGCCGGCAGAGGCCCACGGTACGTACTCTGGCGGCCATGTATGTACCAGCCATGTATGAACTTCAAAATAATTACCCTACAAAAAAAATTTTGTCATAAAACTTACCCATACCCAAGCAAATGTGACTAGGAATATAACCTATGACTGTATAATAGCTAGTCAAATGACGTGGAATGACGAGAGCGTTTTTGCAGGGTAGTTAAAGAAACTTCTAAGTGGTACTTAGAGGGTTTTATACAGTCCGGTTGAACTATTTAACAAGGGTCGATTTTTTTCGTCAAATTGTATTATTGAATACTCGAAATGGTTAACTATACAACAAGGGCATACATTTTTTTTTATTTTATCATTTTAATAATATTTTTCCTTGCTTTAAAATGATTGAAGTTAGCTCGATAAGTTTTTAGTCAAAAAAAAAAAAAAAAACGGTCTGTATCATTTGAAAAGTTTTAGCGTTCCATTTTTGGAGCTCAAACATGAATCTTTAAAAAAATGTTTTTGCGACAGCAGCCATTCGTCGATTATGCACGAATTGGCTAAAAGGATTTCACATTTTTTTCTTATATCGTACAAATACAATATATATATATATATATATATATATATAAACATATGAATCGCTATTGCTTGCAATATCTTTCGAACAACAAGACGAAAATAATATACGTGCACGTAATACATACTGCTATCGCAATTTCATCTTTATTGCTTTTGTAACCAATTTTCTTAGTACATATTACATATTAGTATCATTATACTATGCGCTTTATACCAAACTGATATTTTGTTACACTCAAAATTAAGTTCTATTACGACCACATAATAATTTTGTAAGAGAGCCCCAAATATCGAAATTTGTATCCAAACTTTATAGTCTTAAAATATGTTTTGTGAATGTGAATGAAAAAGAAAAAAATTCAACCAAATTCTTACTTTGTAGGTAGTAAATAATACATAAGTACATTTAATTACATATTTTTTCTCACACATAGCGTTAATAACGATTATCAAAAAAAAAGGGGAGACATAAATAATTGTATAATTTGAAATATTAAGAGCAAAAGTAAGAGAAAAGAAAAGAACCCCCAACAGAACAAGCTTAGTCCTACTTAAGTATTCGTATTAGATTTCGTTTCGATTTCGGCCCAATAAAGTGTGATCTGTTGGATCATTATTTTTTTCTCTCACTTATGCAATACACACACTTACCTACATTTTCATAGTGTAATTAGCTATTCGTAGTTCAACAATGCTGTAGCCCTGGTTAAGAAACCTGCATTATCTTATTTTTTTTTGTTGCTTACATACGTTAATAGAAATGAATTATAAATAAATTAATATTTAAAATGGGAATGCTGGCGTCGCCATTTATTTAGAAGGCACGTAGGGTCTACAGGTAAGGGGCCACCGAAAAATAGGTGCGTCGGTGGCCATGGATTTTGAGGGTGGGCATAGCACCGGGCGTCGCAACACCACCCGCGGCGCCCCTCTATATATTCGGCCCTTTTCCCTTTCTTTTACTTTTCAGATTTTTTTTTCTTTTGAATTTCAGCTTTAGTAACCGGCCATGTCCGGTTCGGTAAATTTTTTTTGCGTTTGATTTTTTTTGAATGTTAACGGTCTGTCCTTGAAATCCGGTTCGGCCGGATGTTGTTTTAGTTTAAATTTATAAGCGTTTTGAGTCGGTCTCTGCGCTTCTGTCAGGGTTTTTGATTTTGACAGCTTTCAGTTTTGATAGGCATGATAGGAACTTTTTTCTGTTCATGGCGCAGGAACAGTAAGGTTGGCAAGGACCCGCCCCAGCCGACAATGACTAGCCAATGTGCACCACCACATCATGCCGACCGCCTTCCTTACTGCTTCTATCGAAAATGCGATACCATAACAGTCTGCATGGCGGAACGATACAAGGTGGCCGCATCGAACAGCTGATTATAACCTTTTTTATTTGATTTGATACATCAACTACCGGCGCAGTACGATTTTGACATTTGTCCATCGAATTTACAAGTACATGGAATTTTGTTTGTGTGTAGGTATGTCACCATGCTCCCACCTTGTATGGTTCCGCCATGATTGTCTGTCTCATCCTTCATACTAATCGAGCAGTTTCTTCTGTGTGAAAGCAAAAAATTTACGATTTCATTAGCAGGTGAAATGAGATCATTAAGTTTCTGTGTGAAAACAGTATTACGTTCTTAGCGGCACCAATAATCGATTGCATTGATTCCCATAAGGTTGGTCGAATCAGCTGTTATAAAGTTACCGATACAGTTACCGATAAAGCATCAATGTGTGCAGCTTAAAGCGGGAGTCATTGGTGCCGTATATCGTATCGCTGTAGTCGTATCCCTACCGTAATTAGCTGTTTATCGTTACGACGGTAAACCAAAACCCAATTGGGTGGCTACGATACGGTTACGACCTTAGCGGCACCAATAATCGATTGCATTGATTCTCATGGTTGGTCGAATCAGCTGTTAAAAGGTTACCGATAAAGCAGCAATGTCACCAGCTTAAAGCCGGCGTCATTGGTGCCGTATGTCGTATCGCTGTATCCGTATCCCTAACGTAATCAGCTGTTTATCGTTACGACGGTAAACCAAAACCCAATTGGTTGGCTACGATACGGTTACGACCTTAGCGGCACCAATAGTCGATTGCATTGATTCTCATAAGGTTGGTCGAATCAGCTGTTATAAGGTTACTGATACGGTTACCGATGAAGCACCAATGTCTCCAGCTTAAATCTCTATCCGTATCTGGTTCATGTGACATTGGAACATGGAGACAGTTTCTTATACGTCGTATGTGTCCATTGTGAATTCATACAAGTGAAAAATCTTTCTATTCCTCCATTGCCATACCCTAACTGTCAATAATAGCTGACAGGAAGAACGGCTGTCGCGAATGGCCAGAGAATGGAAGAAAGGTTTGTTATTTGCTCGAGGTTTATAAATTGAAGTGCCATGAATTGCTCATTTTTGTTTCAGACTAACTTTTCTTTAAAATTTGCCTACAGTAAAACAGACCACGTAGTCATATTCATTTTTAAAATCTAGTTTATAGAGATAATTTGGCGTCCAGTTAAGCAAACATCTTAAAGTATTGTGACGAATATTAGCAACGTTAAGGGATACTATCATCTCTAAGCCGATACTAACCAGTGCCTTGTATGCACATCAACAAATCAATCATTATGTCTACCCATGATGGAATTATAGCAGGGATGCACCTTAACGTTAAGCTAATCGTTTATCAAAAAATTTCCACCGTTTCCGTTGAAACACTTCGAAATATTATCGATAAAGAAATTATCAAGATAAATTGTATCTCGTTTTTAACCGAAACGAAAACGTGATACTTTATGTTTGAATTATGCTGGCAATGCTATAGCCATGGTGAAGCCGTAAGGTGGCAACAACGAGCGCATATACACACACAAACTCTATGTAATTTGTTTGTGTAATTCGTTGGTGGTAATGTCAAAAATACTCTGAGAAATGTTCGTACTGTCAAAATTCATGAGAAAAGTTGCAATCAGCTTGGATAATGCTTTCACCTTTAATGACTCCGCCATCAATCAGCTTTGCCAGCATAGTTTGAAATTAATAATCAACATAAACGATTTGATTTCGTTTTGATATGGCAGAAAACGAAACGAAATCATTTCGTTAATTTGACGATCTTAACGTTAATAAACGAAACGAAATGACTTCGTTTCGTTTATTAACGTTGATTATCGTAACGAAATGATATCGTTTCGTTGGTTAAGCATGTCTGAATTATAGGAGGTGGAGTATTGCGCATGTAAACATTATTTCAAAGGCAATTTTTACGTCATTTTCCTTAGCTCTTGTTTTTTTCTCTCTTTCATTCGCTGAAGAAGTCAAGTGTGACGTAGATGCGCAGAACGAAGCAATTTTGAACTCGTGAATGCACAATCTTATGTGTGTGAATTGTGATGTCTACCCATATGTCCATACAAGCAGCGGAGAGGAACGCACAAACACATGCATATATCTTATCTGAGATGCTCATAAAAGTAGGCAATCATTTGTGCAAGTATCACTCACATATACACGCTCATATGAGAAACGTGCATCTGTAGCTATAGGTGGTTAACAAATAGTGAATTCTAGGAACGCCTAGAAATATGCAAACGAGGAAACCGAGTATAAAAGCAGCAACAGCTGGGGCATGGCAATCAGTTTGATTTAAGCACGCTATCTGTTGAGCAGTAGAAGTGTCATTGTGAAGTACTTTAATAAAGGCTATTTTGCATTATTGAATAGTGGAGTTATTTATTCAACAGTTTAGTGATTCGAACGTTAGTATAAGGTTGCAAATAAGCGGAATTGCACTAAATTCGCTACAGTATGTAAGTAGTACAATGTACCAGTCTTCTACAAAAAAGTTTGAAAAGTAGTATTGAGGAAATGATTTAAGTAATCGAACAGCGATATAACAGGTGATGCAGGCTGTTTTCATTGTGTGAACATTCGCCACTTATCGATGATTTATTGTAGATTAAGGCATGTGTAATACCTATATGTGTAATACCACACCGAAGATGCTGGGTTCACGCCCCGGGCAAGCAACATCAAAATTTTAGAAAAAACATTTTTTTTTTCAATTAGAAGAAAATTTTTGTAAGCGGGGTCGCCCTCGACAGTGTTTAAAAAGCAGTCAAAGTGAATTTCTGGCATGAAAAGCTTCACAGTGAAAACTCGTCTGCCTTGCAGATACCGTTCGGAGTCCGCATACAACAAGTAGGTCCCGTCCCGCCAATTTATAGGAAAAATTAAAAAGTAGCACGACGCAAATTGGAGGAGAAGCTCGGCCTTAAATCTCTTCGGAGGTTATTGCGCCTTACATTTATTTATTTTTTATAACTATATGACACAACTTTATTTTCGTGTTTTTTTTTTCTTATATTTTTTCTTAAATTTTTTGTCGCACTCCCTCTTCATACGACTTCAGTATTGGTGTAAGTGTGTACACTATGTATATTCCAAAATACTAATGGAATACAAGAAAAATACAATCTAGTTCCTTAAAAACAAATAAGCCTGCTTGTATTTCGTTAGGTTTTCGTGACAGTCGGCTGTTTTTTCAAATTTTTTTTTCTGACAAATGAAAATCTTGTTTTTAAGAGCGGTACGCAGATCACAAGAAAGTAAAAATTCCATATAAAAAACGCTCAAGAAATACTCAAGAAAATTCCTTGTGGTAAATTTTCTTGAGGTAGTACGTAGTTTACAAGAAATTTAGTACGCTACTTTAAGCGGTAGTCATTGGTGCCGTTTGTTGTAGCGCTGTAGTCCTATCCCTAACGTAATCAGCTGTTTATCGTTACGACGGTGAACCAAAAACCAATTGGTTGGCTACGATACGGTTACGACCATAGTACCATGTACCATGGTTACGACCTTAGCGGCATCAATAATCGATTGCATTGATTCCCATAAGGTTGGTCGAATCAGCTGTTATAAGGTTACCGATACGGTTACCGATAAAGCACCAATGTCTCCAGCTTTACCAAAGAGGATAAATATAATAAGAGCCGTCACACGTTATTTCTTAGGCATTTACTCGATGTAAACTGTGAGGTAGTCGCTACTTTTTTTTGGGCGAGATGTTTATAAATGTCCTCGATACATTTTCATGGGGTATTTGTGTTTATTTTTCCGACTGTATTTAATTAATTATTTAATTCTCTTTCCAAAAAACACGTTTGCATAAAGTGACAACACCACATGGATAAATGGGAGGCAATTCAAAAATGTCCCTCATAAAACAAAAGTAGCGACTACCTCACAGTTTACATCGAGCAAATGCCTCAAAATAACGAGTGATGGCTTTTATTATATTTATCCTCTTTGGATTTACTTACATTTCTTTTGTTTATGTGCTCTTCTTCTTGCTTGTTTCACTATTCACCGTGGATTTTTAAGGGCGAATTAATGGTGACTTATAACCATAAATCCATAACCAGGTAAAACAGCTTTATGGTTATAAGTCACCATTAATTCGCCCTTTAAACGTCAAAATTACTTCCATACTACTATTTTTCATGCAAGAAAAAAAGCTAAATTTTTCTTGAGCAATTACTTGTGATCTGCGTACCGCTCTTTAGTTTGAAAATTTTGTTCATTAATACACAACTAAAATCGACTTTCTTGTGAAATAACTGGACCATCAGCGCTCGAAATAAATTTTCCCTGTTATTTGTACTGTTTTTATTGTAAAAAATGTTGATGAAAAAATTAAATTTAAAACATAAACAAAAACACGTCAATCTATTTTATTTCGTGGACAAAATTAGTCTCTCTTGCTCTTGATGGAAATTGTTTTTTTAATTTGAGTTTCCGTTAAAGTATCGTCAGCTCAACTCAGTTCACATGGCCGAAGTGGAAGGGTTAAAGTCTAGTCAACTTTAACTGGAGTTAAAACTTGCACTGAAAAACCGGGACCATATAAAAATATGAGTAGTTTAACAAAAAACACTTATTTGAAAAATGTCTGTTCCCTTTGAAATCAAGTCACTGAAATTTGAGACGTGTGAAAAAGGCTTAACTTTACCAAAAAAAGAGGATTTATTTTGGTCTAAAATTGAAACTTAAAAGGATAAACCAATCAAAGATACTTATTTTGTTTTGTTGATTTTCCGACAGGGTCGATAAATGATGTATATTCTCTAGAACGAAAATCGACACTGATGATGGCACAACGCCAAAACCGTTTGTCTCGAAAACAAATTAGACAAGGGATGACGGAAAATCGTTCCAATATATATCAATCAAAGATATTTAAATTTGCAATATGAAACGCCGAAAAAGTCCGGGGATTTTTTCAAATGTAATCCCGGGATTTTGGGATGGTGAAATGCTCTTGGTTCATGATTGTGGTTGCCGGAATTCGATGCCTTAGACGCGACATAGGCGAAAGGGATACAATTAGAGGAAGAGTACAACAGCATCCGTACCGTGAACTCGTTTGTATTTGTATTTGTATTTATTAGACAACAATTTGGCAAAAATTATTTTATAGTGCCAGTCGGTTAAAGGCATAAAATAGGAACAATTTAAACTTGAAACTTAAAGCTAATGACTATGACTAAGAAAAGGTTACATTAAATAATCTAATCTAATCTAATCTAATATCAGGCATGCTTAACGAACGAAACGATATCATTTCGTTACGATAATCAAGGCGAAATGACTTCGTTTCGTTTATTAACGTTAAGAACGCCAAATTAACGTTAATTTGACGATCTTAAGTCACTTCGTTTCGTTTATTAACGTTGATTATCGTAACGAAATGATATCGTTTCGTTCGTTAAGCATGCCTGTCTAATATCTAATCTAATCTAATCTAATCTAATATCTAATATCTAATATCTAATATCTAATATCTAATATCTAATCTAATCTAATATATATTATAAATGGGAAAGTTTGGATGTTAAGATGTTTGGATGTTTGGATGTTTGGATGTTTAGATGTTTGGATGTTTGGATGTTTGGATGTTTGGATGTTTGGATGTTTGGATGTTTGTCCAGATGTTTGTCTTTGTGACTCAATAACGCAAGAACGGCTGGACCGATTTGGATGAAATTTTGCACACATATAGCCAATAGTCTAGAAGGATCTACTAGCTATATATTTTTCAAAAGGGGCGTGGTCCCCGCCCCCTAGGAACAGTTATAATTTAATTATTATATTTTTTCGTCTTTTCGAGTGAATCACGCCAGAATGGCTACACGGATTTTGATGAAATTTGGGACACAGACAGTAGTCTACTAGCGAAATTTTTTTCGAACATGGAAAGAGAGGTGGGGGTCCCACGACCCTTTCGAGCAATTACTTTTTAATAATTTTTACACATTATAACTTTACGTATACTGTCCTTCACCAATATCACAGACTCAAGGGGTCAAATAAGTCGAGGGCTTACAAAGTAAGCAGTGAAACACTCCGCCGCCCCCTCCCTCCTTTATCAACCCTCTGGTGTAAAATCTATAAATTGTTATAACTCAATATAAATTTTCTCCTACTTCAATAGTTTTTGGTATCTGGCACATACAGATCGAGATCTAGACAATTTTGGAGGAACGATCAGTAGTCCTATCCTTCTACACCCGCCATCCGCCCTCCTTCAATTGTTTTTATTAGCACTCTTTTATTAGCTTTACCTGTATGTTTCTATGTAACTTTTCATTCGCTCCAATGCGCCTGCTGCCTTATTAACATGGTTTTATAATTAGCTTCACCTTATTTGTAATCCGCCGGGGTAATTTCGGGACTTTTTCGGGATCATTTTGGTACCCTTCCGGGATCATTTCTGTATATTTTTCGGGATCCGTCCGGGATCCCGTCGGGGTTATTTTGAGAAATTTTCGGGACTATTCCGGAATCATTTCGGGACTATTTCGCGATCATTTGGGGACCCTTCCGGCATCATTTCTGGATGGTTTTCGGGATCCGTCCGGGATCTCGTCAGGGTAATTTGGGGACTTTTTCGGGATCATTTGGGGGTTCTTCCGGCATCATTTCTGGATGGTTTTCGGGATCCGTCCGGGATCCCGTCGGGGTCATTTGCAGACTTTTTCGGGATCATTTGGGGGCTCTTCCGGCATCATTTCTGGATGGTTTTCGGGATACGTCCGGGATCCCGTCGGGGTCATTTCGGGACTTTTTCGCGACTAATACGGGATCATTTGGGAACCCTTTCGGCATAATTTCTGGCTGGTTTTCGGAATCCGTCTGGGATCCCGTCGGGGTCATTTGGGACTTTTTCGGGATCATTTGGGGTCTCTTCCGGCATCATTTCTGGATGGTTTTCGGGATCCGTCCGGGATCCCGTCGGGGTAATTTCGGGACTTTTTCGCAACTAATACGGGATCATTTGGGAACCCTTTCGGCATCACTTCTGGATGGTTTTCGGGATCCCTCCGGGATCCCATCAGGGTAATTTCGGGACTATTAGGGGATCATTTGGGGACCTTTCCGGCATCATTTCTGGATAATTTTCGGGATCCGTCCGGGATGCCGACGAGGTCATTTCGGGACTATTTCGGGATCATTTGGGATACCTACCGGCATCATTTCTGGATGGTTTTTGGGATTCGTCCGGGATCCCGTCGGGGTCATTTCGGGACTTTTTCTCGACTAATACGGGATCATTTGCGGACCCTTTCGGCATCATTTCTGCATAGTTGTCGGGATCCGTTCGGGATTCCGTCCCGGTCATTTCGGGACTATTAGGGGATTATTTGAGGACCTTTCCGGCATCGTTTCTGGATAGTTTTCGGAATCCTTTCGGGATCCCGTCAGGGTCACTTCGGGACTTTTTCGGGATCATTTAAGGATGGCTTTCAGGATTTCTCCGGGAACCCGTCAGGGTAATTTCTGGACTTTTCCGAGACTATTTCGGGATCATTTTGGGACCTTCCCAAGATCATTTCTAGATGGATTTCGGGATCTGTCCGGGATGCCGTCAGGGTCATTTTGGGACTATTAGGTTATCATTTGAGGACCTTTCCGGCATCACTTCTGCATGGTTTTCGGTATCCGTTCAGGATCCCGTCGGAATAATTGCGGAATTTTTTCGGGATCATTTGGGGACCTTTCCGGCATCATTTCTGGATAATTTTCGGGATCCGTCCGGGATGCCGACGAGGTCATTTCGGGACTATTTCGGGATCATTTGGGATACCTACCGGCATCATTTCTGGATGGTTTTTGGGATTCGTCCGGGATCCCGTCGGGGTCATTTCGGGACTTTTTCTCGACTAATACGGGATCATTTGCGGGCCCTTCCGTTCGGGATCCCGTCAGGGTCTTTTCAGAACTATTAGGAAATCATTCCAGAACCTTTCTGGCATCATTTCTGGATAGTTTTCGGGATCCTTTCGGGGTCCCGTCAGGTTCATTTCGGGACTTTTTCGTGATCATTTAAGGATTCGTCCGGGAACCCGTCAGGGTAATTTCCGGACTTTTCCGATACTATTTCGGGATCATTTTGGGACCTTCTCAAGATCATTTCTGAATGGATTTCGGGATCAGTCCGGGATGCCGTCATGTTCATTTGGGACTATTAGCTTATCATTTGAGGACCTTTCCGGCATCACTTCTGGATGGTTTTCGGTATCCGTTCAGGATCCCGTCGGAATCATTGCGGGACTTTTTCGGAATCATTTGGGGTCCCTCCCAAGATCATTTCTGGATAGATTTCGGCATCTGTCCGGGATCCCGTCAGGGTCATTTAGGAATGCGGTCGAGATCCCGTTAGGGTCATTTCCGGACTTCTTCGGGACTATATCGGGATCATTTCTGGATGGTTTACGGGATCCGTCTAGGATCCCTTAAGGGTCATTTCGGGACTATTAGGTGATCATTTGAGGACCTTTCCGGCATCACTTCTGGATGATTTTCGGTATCCGTTCGGGATCCCGTCGGAATCATTGCGGGACTTTTTCGGAATCAATTGGGATCCTTCCGGCATCATTTCTGGATAGTTTTCGGGATTTGTCCGGGATCCCGTCGGGGTTATTTCGGGACATTTTCGGGGCTAATACGGGATCATTTGAGGATCCTCTAGGGGTCGTTTCGTGACTTTTTCTGTATTATTTCGGGATCATTTGGGGACCCTTTCGGCATCATTTCTGGATGGTTTTCGGGATCCGTCCGGGATCCGGTCGGGGTCATTTCGGGACTTTTTCTGGACTAATACGGGATCATTTGGGAACCCTTCCGGCATCATTTCTGGATGGTTTTCGGGATCCGTCCGGGATCCCGTCGGCGTCATTTCGGGACTTTTTCGGGATAATTTGGGTTCCCTTCCGGCATCATTTCTGGATGGTTTTCGAGATTCGTCCGGGATCCCGTCGGGGTCATTTCAGGACTTTTTCGCCACTAATACGGGATCATTTGGGGACCCTTTCGCCATCATTTCTGGATGGTTTTCGGGATCGGTCCGGGATCCCGTCATGGTCATTTCGGCACTATTTGGGGATCATTTGGGAACCTTTCCGGCATCATTTCTGGATAGTTTCCGGGATCCGTCGGGGATCTCTTCAGGGTCATTTCGGGACTATTAAGGGATCATTTGAGGACCTTTCCGGCATCATTTATGGATTGTTTTCGGTATACGTTCGGGATCCCGTCGGGGTCATTTCGGGAGTTTTTCGGGATCATTTGGGTTCCCTTTCGGCATCATTTCTGGATGGTTTTCGAAATTCGTCCGGGATCCCGTCGGGGTCATTTCAGGACTTTTTCGCCACTAATACGGTATTATTTGGGGGCCCTTTCGCCATCATTTCTGGATGGTTTTCGGGATCCGTCCGGGATCTCGTCATGGTCATTTCGGCACTATTTGGGGATCATTTGGGAACCTTTCCGGCATAATTTCTGGATAGTTTCCGAGATCCGTCGGGGATTCCTTCAGGGTCATTTCGGGACTATTAAGAGATCATTTGAGGAACTTTCCGGCATCATTTCTGGATAGCTTTCGGGATCAGTCCGGGATCCCGTCGGGGTCATTCCGGGACTTTTTCTCGACCAATACGGGATTATTTGAGGACCTTTCCCGCATAATTTCTAGATGGTTTTTGGGACCCGTCCGGGATCCCGTCGGGGTCATTTCGGGACTTTTTCTCGACTAATACGGGATGATTTGGGGACTTTTCGGCATCATTTCTGGATGGTTTTCGGGATCCGTCCGGGATCCCGTCAGAGTCATTTCGGGACTATTAGGTGATCATTTAGGACTTTTCCGGCATCATTTCTGGATGGTTTTCGGTATCCGTTAGGAATCCCGTCGGGGTCATTTCGAGACTTTTTCGGTATCATTTGGGTTCCCTTCCGGCAGCATTTCTGGATGGTTTTCGGGATCCTTAAGGGACCCCGTCGGGGTCATTTCGAGACTTTTTCTCGACTAATACGGGATCATTTGAGGACCTTTCCGGCATCAGATCTGAATAGTTTCCGGGATCCCGACTGGGTCATTTCGGAACTATTTCGGGATCATTTGGGGTACCTACCGACATCATTTCTGGATGGTTTTCGGGATCCGTACGGGATCTCGTCAGGGTCATTTCAGGACTCTTTCGGGATCATCTGGGTCCCTTCCGGCATCATTTCTGCATGGTTTTCGGGATCCGTAAGGGATCCCGTCGGGATCATTTCGGGATCATTTGGTGTACCTTTCGGCATCATTTCTGGATGGTTTTCGGGATCCGTCCGGAATCCGTCGGGGTTATTTCACGACTTTTTCGGAATCATTTTGGGTACCTTCCTTCATTATTTCTAGATAGTTCTGGGGATCCGTCCGGGATCCCGTCGGGGTCATTTAGGGACTTTTTCGGGGACAATACGGGATCATTTTTGGACCCTTCCGGCATCACTTCTGGATGGATTTCGGGATCTGTACGGGAACCCATCAGGGTAATTTCGGGACTTTTTCGGGACTATTTCGGGATCATTTGGGGACCACTTAGGGGTCATTCCATGACTTTATCTGTATTATTTCGTGATCATTTGAAGACCCTTCCGGCATCAATTCTTGATCGTTTGACGGATCCATCAGGGTCATTTCGGGACCATGTTGGGATCATTTCTGGATCCGTCCAGGATGCCGTAAGATTCATTTTGAGATTTTTTTTGTTACTTTTTGGGATAGTTTTGAAACCCTTCCGGGATCACATTTGGATCCGTGCGGGATTCCATCGGGGTCATCTTCGGCCTATTTCGGAATCATTTTGGGACCCTTTCGGAATAATTTCTTTATGGTTTTCGCTATCCGTTATGGATCCCTCGGGGTCATTTCGGAACTTTTTCGGAGCTTTTTCTGGACTATGTCGGGATAATTTATGAACCCTTCCTGGATGGTTTTTGAGATCCGTCCGGGAGCCCGTCAGGGTAATTTCAGAACTTTTTCGGGACTATTTCGGGATCAATTTGGTACCCTTCAGGCATCATTTCTGTGTGGTTCTCTGGATAAGTCTAGAATCGTGTCGTTGTCATTTCGGGTTTTTTTGGGACTACTTCGGGAACTTTTGGAAACATTTCCGGGGCGTTTCTGGATGGTTTTCGGGATCCGTCCGCGATAGCGTCGGGGTCTTTTCGTGGCTTTTTCTGGATAATTTCGTTATCATTTTGGGATCCTATCAGGTTATCAGCTCATAAAGTTCTTTTTGTTACTCAATTACAAAAATAAAATGCATTAGGCAGAAAAAAAATTTTAAACAGATAACTTTATAAGCAGGCTAACGTGAATAGCCCACATATTTCATTTTCTCCTTGCGGACGGGGCCGCGGGTAAAGGCTATCTAATATATATTATAAATGGGAAAGTTTGGATGTTAAGATGTTTGGATGTTTAGATGTTTGGATGTTTGGATGTTTGGATGTTTGGATGTTTGGATGTTTGTCCAGACGTTTGTCTTTGTGACTCAATAACGCAAGAACGGCTGGACCGATTTGGATGAAATTTTGCACACATATAGCCAATAGTCTAGAAGGATCTACTAGCTATATATTTTTCAAAAGGGGCGTGGTCCCCGCCCCCTAGGAACAGTTATAATTTAATTATTATATTTTTTCGTCTTTGCGACTGAATCACGCCAGAATGGCTACACGGATTTTGATGAAATTTGGGACACAGACAGTAGTCTACTAGCGAAATTTTTTTCGAACATGGAAAGAGGGGTGGCGGTCCCACGACCTTTCGAGAAATTATTTTTCATAATTTTTACACATTATAACTTTACGTATACTGGCCTTCACCAATATCACAGACTCAAGGGGTCAAATAAGTCGAGGGCTTACAAAGTAAGCAGTGACACCCTCCGCCCGCCCGCCCCCCCTTTATCGCCCCTCTGGTGTAAAATCTATAAAATGTTATAACTCAATATAAATTTTCTCCTAAATCAATAGTTCTTGGTATCTGGTACATACAGAACGAGATCTAGACAATTTTGGAGGAACGATCAGTGGTCCTCTCCTCTACTCCCGCCATCCGCCCTCCTACAATTGTTTTTATTAGCACGCTTCTATTAGCTTTACCTGTATGTTTCTATCAAACTTTTTATTCGCTCCAATGCGCCTGCTGCCTTATTAACATGGTTTTATAATTAGCTTCACCTTATTTGTGATCCCGTAAGGGTCATATCGAGACCCTTCCGGGATCATTTCTGGATGGTTTTCGGGATCGGTCCGGGATTACGCCGGGGTAATTTCGGGACTTTTTCGGGACTATTTCGGGATCATTTTGGGACCCTTCCGGGATCATTTCTGTATAGTTTACGGGATCCGTCCGGGATCCCGTCGGGGTTATTTTGGAACATTTTCGGGACTATTCCGGAATCATTTCGGGACTATTTCGCGATCATTTGGGGACCCTTCCGGCATCATTTCTGGATGGTTTTCGGGATCCGTGCGGGATCTCGTCGGGGTCATATGGGGAATTTTTCGGGATCATTTGTGGGCTCTTCCGGCATCATTTCTGGATGGTTTTCGGGATCCGTCCGGGATATCGTCGGGGTCATTTGGGGACTTTTTCGGGATCATTTGGGGGCTCTTCCGGCATCATTTCTGGATGGTTTTCGGGATCCGTCCGGGATCTCGTCGGGGTCATTTGGGGACTTTTTCCGGATCATTTTGGGGCTCATCCGGCATCATTTCTGGATGGTTTTCGGGATCCGTCCGGGATCCCGTCGGGGTCATTTCGGGACTTTTTCGCGACTAATACGGGATCATTTGTGAACCCTTTCGGCATCATTTCTGGATGGTTTTCGGGATCCGTCCGGGATCCCGTCGGGGTCATTTCGGGACTTTTTCGCGACTAATACGGGATCATTTGGGAACCCTTTCGGCATCATTTCTGGATAGTTGTCGGGATCCCGTCACGGTCATTTCGGGACTATTAGGGGATCATTTGAGGACCTTTCCGGCATCATTTCTGTATTGTTTTCGGAATCCTTTCGGGATCCCGTCAGTGTCATTTTGGGACTTTTTTGGGGCTAATACGGGATCATTTGGGGATCCTCTAGGGGTCGTTTCGTGACTTTTTCTGTTTTATTTCGGGATCATTTGGGGACCCTTCCGGCATAATTTCTTGATGGTTTGCCGGATCCATCAGGGCCATTTCGGGACCATTTTGGGATCATTTGGGGACCCTTCCGAGATCATTTCTGGACCCGTCCGGGATGCCGTAGGAGCCATTTCGGGATTTTTTGTTACTTTTCCGTGATAGTTTTTGGACCCTTCCGGGATTTTGGATCTGTGCGGGATCCCATCTGGGTCATTTCCGGACTATTTCGGGATCATTTTGGGATCCTTCCGGAATCATTTCTGTATGGTTTTCGCGATCCGTCGTTGATTCCCTCGGAGCCATTTCGGAACCTTTTCTGGAGTATGTCGGGGTCATTTGGGGACTTTTTCGGGATCATTTGGGGCTCTTCCGGCATCATTTCTGGATGGCTTTCGGGATCCGTGCGGGATCTCGTCGGGGTCATTTGGGGACTTTTTCGGGATAATTTGGGGGCTCTTCCGGCATCATTTCTGGATGGTTTTCGGGATCCGTCCGGGATATCGTCGGGGTCATTTGGGGACTTTTTCGGGATCATTTGGGGGCTCTTCCGGCATCATTTCTGGATGGTTTTCGTGATCCGTCCGGGATCCCATCAGGGCAATTTCGGGACTATTAGGGGATCATTTGTGGACCTTTCCGGCATCATTTCTGGTTAGTTTTTGGAATCCTTTCGGGATCCCGTCAGGGTCATTTCGGGGCTTTTTCGGGATCATTTAAGGATGGCTTTCAGGATTCGTCCGGGAACCCGTCAGGGTAATTTCTGGACTTTTCCGAGACTATTTCGGGATCATTTTGGGACCTTCCCAAGATCATTTCTGGATGGATTTCGGGATTTGTCCGGGATGCCCTCAGGGTCATTTTGGGATTATTAGGTTTGCATTTGAGGACCGTTCCGGCATCACTTCTGGATGGTTTTCGGTATCCGTTCAGATTCCCGTCGGAATAATTGCGGGACTTTTTCGGGATCATTGGGGTCCCTTCCAAAATCATTTCTGGATGGTTTTTGGGATTCGTCCGGCATCCCGTCGGGGTCATTTCGGGACTTTTTCTCGACTAATACGGGATCATTTGCGGGCCCTTTCGGTATCATTTGTGGATAGTTGTCGGGATCCGTTCGGGATCCCGTCAGGGTCTTTTCGGAACTATTGGGAGATCATTTGAGGACCTTTCCGGCATCATTTCTGGTTAATTTTCGGGATCCTTTCCGGGTCCCATCAGGGTCATTTCGGGACTTTTTCGGCATCATTTAAGATTGGTTTTCAGGATTCGTCCGGTATCCGTCAGGGTAATTTCTGGACTTTTCCCAGACTATTTCGGGATAATTTTGGGACCCTCCCAAGAGCATTTCTGGATAGATTTCGGGATCTGTCCGGGATGCCGTCAGGGTCATTTTGGGACTATTAGGTGATCATTTGAGGACCTTTTCGGCATCACGATTTTTTCTCGACTAATACGGGATCATTTGCGGGCCCTTTCGGCATCATTTCTAGATAGTTGTCGGGATCCGTTCGGGATCCCGTCAGGGTCTTTTCGGAACGATTAAGTGATCATTTGAGGACATTTCCGGCATCATTTCTGGATAGTTTTCGGGATCCTTTCGGGGTCCAGTCAGGGTCATTTCGGGACTTTTTCGGGATCATTTAGAGATGGCTTTCAGGATTCGTCGGAATCAGTGCGGGACTTTTACGGAATCATTTGGGATTCCTTCCGGCATCATTTCTGGATGGTTTTCGGGATTTGTCCGGGATCCCGTCGGGGTTATTTCGGGACCTTTTCGGGGCTAATACGGGATCATTTGGGGAGCCTCTAGGGGTCGTTTCGTGACTTTTTCTGTATTAATGCGGGATCATTTTGGGACCCTTTCGGCATAATTTCTGGATGGTTTGCCGGATCCATCAGGGTCATTTCGCGACCATTTTGGGATCATTTGTGGACCCTTCCGAGATCATTTCTGGATCCGTCCGGGATGCCGTAGTAGCCATTTCGGGATTTTTTGTTACTTTTCCGGGATAGTTTTTGCACCCTTCCGGGATCATTTCTGGATCTGTGCGGGATCCCATCTGGGTCAATTCCGGACTATTTCGGGATCATTTTGGAATCCTTCCGGAATCATTTCTGTATGGTTTTCGCGATCCATCGTGGATCCCCCGGAGCCATTTCGGAACTTTTTCTGGAGTTAGTCGGGATAATTTAGGGACCCTTCCTGGATATTTTCTGGATGGTTTCTGAGATCCGTCCCAGAGCCCGTCAGGGTAATTTCGGAACTTTTTCGGAACTATTTCGGGATCAATTTGGTACCCTTCAGGCATCATTTCTGTGTGGTTATCTGGATAAGTCTAGAATCGTGTCGTTGTCATTTCGGGTTTTCTTGGGACTACTTCGGGAACTTTTGGAAACACTTCCGGGGCGTTTCTGGATGGTTTTCGGGATCCGTCCGCGACAGCGTTGGGGTCATTTCGTGGTTTTTCTGGATAATTTCGTTATCATTTTGGGATCCTATCAGGTTATCAGCTCATAAAGTTCTTTTTTTTACTCAATTACAAAAATAAAATGCATTAGACAGAAAAAAAATTTTAAACAGATAACTTTATAAGCAGGCTAACGTGAATAGCCCACATATTTCATTTTCTCCTTGCGGACGGGGCCGCGGGTAAAGGCTAGTATATTATAAATGGCAAAGTTTGGATGTGAAGATGTTTGGATGTTTGTCCAGACGTTTGTCTTTGTGACTCAATCACGCAAGAACGGCTGGACCGATTTGGATGAAATTTTTCACACATATAGCCAATAGTCTAGAAGGATCTACTAGCTATATATTTTTCAAAAGGGGCGTGGTCCCCGCCCCCTAGGAACAGTTATAATTTAATTATTATATTTTTTCTTCTTTGCGACTGAATCACGCCAGAATGGCTACACCGATTTTAATGAAATTTGGGACACAGACAGTAGTCTACTAGTGAAATTTGTTTCGAACATGGAAAGAGTGGTGGGGGTCCCACGACCCTTTCGAGAAATTACTTTTTAATAATTTTTACGCATTATAACTTTACGTATACTGGCCTTCACCAATATCACAGACTCTAGGGGTCAAATAAGTCGAGGGCCTACAAAGTGAACAGTGACACCCTCCGCCCCCTCCACCCTTATCTCCCCCTCTGGTGTAAAATCTATAAATTGTTATAACTGAATATAAATTTTCTCCTAATAGTTTTTGGTATCTGGCACATACAGATCGAGATCTAAACAAACGAGCAGCGGTACTTCTCCTCCCGCCATCCGCCCTCCATCAATTGTTTTTATTAGCACGCTTTTATTAGCTTTACCTGTATGTTTCTTTGTAACTCTTCATTCGCTCAAACGCGCCTGCTGCCTTATTAAAATGGTTCTACAATTAGCTTCGCCTTATTTGTAATCCCGTTGGGGTCATATCGAGACCATTCTGGGATCATTTTTGGATGGTTTTCGGGATCCGTCCGGGATCCCGCCGGGGGCACTTAGGGACTTTTTCGGTACTATTTCGGGATCATTTTGGGACCCTCCCGGGATCATTTCTGCATAGTTTTCGGGATACGTCCGGGATCCCGTCGGGGTTATTTTGGATATTTTCGGGACTATTCCGGGATCATTTCGGGACTATGTCGCGATCATTTAGGGCCCTTTCCGGCATCATTTCTGGATGGGTTTCGGGATCCGTTCGGCATTCCGTCGGGGTATTTTCGGGATCATTTGCATACCTTTGGGAGATAAATTCTTGATGGTTTCCGGGATCATTACGGGACTTTGTCGGTGTCATTTTGGGTCCCTTCCGCCATCATTTCTGGATGGTTTTCGGGATCCGTCCGGGATCCCGTCGGGGCCATTTCGGGGCTTTTTTGGGATCATTTGGGGTCCCTTCCGGCATCATTTCTGGATGGTTTCCGGGATCCGTCGGTTATCATTTCGGGACTATTAGGGGATCATTTGAATACCTTTCCGGCATCATTTCTGCATAGTTTCCGTGATCCGTCGGGATCTCGACGAGGTCATTTCGGGACTTTTTCTCGACTAATATGGGATTATTTGGGGACCCTTCCGGCATCATTTCTGGATGGGTTTCGGGATCTGTACGGGAACCCATCAGGGTAATTTCGGGATTTTTTCGGGACTATTTCGGGATCATTTGGGGACCGTTTAGGGGTCATTTCGTGACTTTTTCTGCAATATTACGGGATCATATGGGGACCCTCTCGGCATCGATCCTGGATGCGTTTCGGGATCCATTGGGGATCCCATCAGGGTCTTTTCGGGACTTTTTTGGGACTATTTCGGAATCATTTTGGGCCCCTCCTGGTTAATTTCTGGATGATTTTCGGGATTTGTCCAGGTTCCCGTCGGCATCATTTCGTTACTATTTTGGTATCATTTTGGGACCCTTCCATAATCATTTTTGGTCTCTTCGCAACCGGTAGTTCAGCACACGTGCCTTTTTAAATTATGAGCTTTTATGGCCATGGATTTGCTGCAAATTATTCCAAATTAAAATTCGGTATGTTTTATCTATTTTTGAGTGTTTTAAATGAATCCTGTAACGAACTGTTATAACTATAATTACATTTTTTGTAATATTTTGACCAACTAAATACCCGAAAAAGCAACACTATTTTCATTTAAAAAATTCTCTTTGGTTTTAGGTAATTGTAGTTTCACTCCTTTGTTCTATGAGTAGTAATTCTTTCACCCCTCTCATATCAGTTAATTTAATTTAAAAGCAAAATGTATTTTTTTTTAATTCGAAAAAACTGTATTGTACTATTCATGAAAGCGTGCCTTTCAGCTTATCTTCTCATTTAGTTCCTTTTTTTACTAAATTACAAAAATAAAATACATTAGACAAAAATAATTTTTAAACAGATAACTTGATAAGCAGGCTAACTTGAATAGCACATATATTTTATTTTCTCTTTGCGGGCGGGGCCGCGGGTAAAGGCTATATATTTAATAAATAACAAATAAATAAATAAACGAATGATAGAGTATATTTACTTAGTCAGAAATCAGTATTTTAATTGTCTAGGTTATTATAGAAACTTGTTAATTCTTTATTGAAGAGCAGAGCATTGTTTATAAACCGAAGTCTAGAAGGGAGCTAGTTCCAAAGACATATGGAAGTAATGAAGAACTGGCGATCAGATATTAGCATACGATGTCTGAAGTGGGTAAGGAGAACAGATCTAGACGACTGGAGAAAATTTAGCCTCCGATACAGCCTGACTATCATATATATTCATTTATGTAGCATAGTGAGCGTTTTAAGTTTGATAGGGTTATCGAAAGAAATGTTTAGCAACCTGTCAGCATGATGAGAGACATGGTCAAGTCTCTTCAACCCATAGACGTATCTAGCAATGTTGTTATAAACAATGTTAAGTTTCCTATTGCATACATAGTCACAATTAGAGTAAATCTCACAACCATAAAGGAGAGTAGGTATTAAGTACGCTTTTGCTATTAGTAGACGAATATGCAACGGAGTAAAATATTCTGTAAGCCATAGTGTACGAAGCATCCCGTACACTTTTCCCACTGTGCGGAAGATGTGATCTTTCCATGTCAAAAACTACACATAGATTTTTAGCCGTGTCAACCTATTCTATAATAATGTTGTCTAAAATTAAATTTTCCATTGCACTTTTATCTAGTGACTTTCTATGAATGACTATACATTTCGACTTCTTAGGGTTAAGAGATAAGCCGTTCATAGAAGCCCACGTACCAATTTGACACAAATCGTAATTTAAGTTATTAATACACGAACTGGTACGATCACTAGGACAGCACATATACAATTGTACTCCGTCAGCATAAATGTGATTATTACTTGGGAACACCAGGCAAATCGTTTATGTACAAAACAAATAGCAGGGGACCAAGGATTGAGCCTTGTGGGACGCCTCTTAAAACACTGACGAAGTCAGACTTTCTGCAACCAACGGTTACTGCCTGAGTTCGGTCGGCCATATACGATCTGATGAGGGCTGTTGCACAGTTGGAGAAATTAAATAGGTTTCAATTTTCGTGTTTCCTGCTGTCTCTTCCTCCTTTGCTTGATGCCATTTTTTGTTTCACAATTGCTTTCGAGAAAAATTGATAAAAGTAAAAGTGAATAGAAAGCACAAAAGAAGTTGAATTCAAGAATTGTGTGCTGTTAAATGGGACATAACTTTGTCCAACTCTTTGTATACTGTAACCACGGCATAAGAGTCGAAATAAACAAGTGGCAACTATTTCAAATGACAACTTAGCAAGTTTTGACGTCTGATTTCCTTGCTTTGCCTGCATCCACATTTACTATTTGTGAAATTTAGTTATTTATGTAGAAAAATATTAATACTACCGTTTTCATAAAAAAAGATGGTGTTCGTAAAAAATTGGGAAGATTTTGAAATTGCTGTCGAGTCCATGTACATGGCAAATCCACAGAACTGCCGATATACCATGAAATACGTCCACTCGAAGGGCCACATTCTTCTTAAAATGACGGACAACGTCAAGGTATGCTCAGTTTACATACTTAGTTATCCACGTCGTTGTGAGACTATTCAAATGTTATATTTACCAACCATTTACTTATAGTGCATTCAATACAAAGCAGAAAATATGCCCGACTTGAAAAAAATCGAAAAATTGTCTGGCAATCTGATGGGACACATGGCATCCAAGGAATAACTGTGTAAAGCGTGCAGTTAAATTTTTGTTATTATTTTTAGTGGGAGGGAGGGGGGGGGGGGGGGGGAAGTGGGCACAGAGTAGCTTAAGTTTAAATAATATTGCATTAATGTTAGCTTTGTAACCATTTTAATTCGAAACTTATTTTTCGAAAACATTTCCATGAAATGCTCTTTATAGTTAAATATGATTTGTAATAAATTCAATACATTTATACTGCTTTTATCACAAACTCTATCTGGCTTCAGAAGACATGTGTACATCAATAGAGGTTCTGAGTGGTTGGCGAAATTTCCATAAGTTCGTTGATTTAGCGATAAAGACACTCCCTCCGCAGGTTTTTTGGACTGAAACATCGATACTAATAAAAATATAATATCCTATCCTCTTGCACATACGACACCAGTATCTTAACTGCGATCACATTTCCGTTTAAGCAAAGATAAATAAATTAATAAGAGCCGTCAGTTCGTACTTTTTACGAAATCCATATGTAGTATACCAACAAGGCGGATATTTGAAAATTGCACCCTTCTTTCAGAAGTATTTTAATATATGTACTTCGTGATTGTTGGATAGAGGATGAATTGTTTAAAACAAACCCATCATCAAGGCGAATTCAGTACCAGGTGTTGTTATCCCTACAGCTGATTTTTTCTTGATAATTTCCCATACAACGCCTTGTACCCCAATATGTCAATCGAAATCGATGCAATTTTTCTTTTGACTTTAAATTCTACTGTACGGCGAATTAGTTGAATTCGCTTTGCCATCACCTTGTATGGATTCGCATTGACAGCGCCTTGTACTTTAATATGTCAATTAATCGAAATCTATTAAAATTTTATATTGCTTGCCATCAAGGCGAATCCATACCAGGTGGTGGCAAAGAGAATTCAACCAATTCGCCGTCAAGTCAAAAGAAAATTTGCATTCATTTCGATTAACTGACATGTTGTTGTACAAGGCTTTGTATGGACAATTATCAAGAAGAAGCAATCAGCCGTTGGGATAACACCACCTCTACCACCTCTGAATTCGAATAACACCACCTCTAGATTCGCCTTGACTGACATTAAAGTACAAGCTGCTGTATAGAAAACAATCAAGAGGAAGCAATCAGCTGTTGGGATAAAAACGCCTGGTACTGAATTCGCCAAGGCGAATTAATTACAGGTGGTGTTATCCCATCAGCTGATTGCTTCTTCTTGATAATTTTCCATACAACGCCTTGTACTGCAAGATGTCAGTTTATCGAAATAAATGAAAATTTTCTTTTGCCTTGACATTCTTCTGCACGGCGAATTTATTGAATTCGCTTTGCCACCACCTGTATAGATTCGCCTTGGAATTCGCCTCCTTAAAGTACAAGGCGCTGCAGAAATCACACAAGAAGATTGGCATTGCCTCTAGCTCTTTTTCTCGCTCTTTTTTTATTCGCTCAAGAGTCAACTATGACGTAGATGCGCAGAACGAAGCAATTTTGAACTCCTGAATGCGCAATCTGGGTAGGTGATTTGTGAAGGCGCTGTATGGAAAATAATCAAGAAGAAGTAATCAGCTGTTGGGATAACAACACCTGGTACTGAATTCGCCTTGGTACAACAAGGTTCTTTTGACTTGACATTTTTCTGCGCGGCGAATTGGATTAAGTTCGATTTGCCATGACCTTGTTTAAATTTGCCCAAGGCGAATCTATGCAAGACAAGGCGAACACAGCTGGCTCCTTGATTATTTCCCATACAGTTCCTTGTACAACAATATGTCAGTCAATGCGAACTCCGCACTTGTACTTTAATATGTCAGTTATTCGAAATCAATTAAAATTTTCTTTTGACTTGACATTCTTCTGAATGGCGAATTGGTTGAATTCGCTTTGCCACCAACTGGTAGGGATTCGTCTTGCTTGCGATATACAAAGGCAGTCCAAAGGGCCCCTATAGAAATTTAGATGCAGCACTGATTACGCGCTTGTCAATCACGAAGAAATGTCAGGAAAACTTCAATTAAAAAAATGTCATAAGAAAAAATTTTCACGCTGACGAATAGACTCAGACAAAAAAGTGCGAATTTAAAAGTCGAAATTATTGCAGAAAGATAATTTCTATTTCGACAAAATACAAAATTTCTAACATTTTTCTGCGCGGCGAATTGGATTAAGTTCGATTTGCCATGACCTTGTTTAAATTTGCCCAAGGCGAATCTATGCAAGACAAGGCGAACACAGCTGGCTCCTTGATTATTTCCCATACAGTTCCTTGTACAACAATATGTCAGTCAATGCGAACTCCGCACTTGTACTTTAATATGTCAGTTATTCGAAATCAATTAAAATTTTCTTTTGACTTGACATTCTTCTGAATGGCGAATTGGTTGAATTCGCTTTGCCACCAACTGGTAGGGATTCGTCTTGCTTGCGATATACAAAGGCAGTCCAAAGGGCCCCTATAGAAATTTAGATGCAGCACTGATTACGCGCTTGTCAATCACGAAGAAATGTCAGGAAAACTTCAATTAAAAAAATGTCATAAGAAAAAATTTTCACGCTGACGAATAGACTCAGACAAAAAAGTGCGAATTTAAAAGTCGAAATTATTGCAGAAAGATAATTTCTATTTCGACAAAATACAAAATTTCTAAATAATTATTGTGGATGCATAAAATATGTGATAAATTGAGTTTATGGCGATAGCTGAAAGCCAAATAAATCTAGTCAAATAATGATAAATAAAAAACGGTGTAAAAATGGAAGCTCTAAAAATTTCGCTATCGCAATTCATTCATAAATACAAAAAAACAATGAAAGGCTAAAATAATTCTAAAATCATATATACAAATATAAAATGGAGCACATAGTTAAACGCAAATAATGTCATATAAATAACACAAATATATATCTAAATAAGTATATATATGTATGTATATGCATACATAAAGGAGAAAGGGAGGCGATTGTAAAGTGTGAAAAATCGACGCTGTGTGTTAAGGCGCTGTTGTAGGGTGGGAGTCCTCTTATTAGTTTGCTACTATTCTGCAGCTAAGCACCAACTTACGTTCACTCCTGATATTCTCTTTTCATAAATTTAATTACATTGGCACATAAAAAACGAATAATGCAAAACCGCAAATGTTGAAAAAAGTAATCGCAAACGTTGACTGTGTCGCGTGAATTTTGCGAAAGTAATTATAATTATTAACAAGTCACAATGGACGACGACACAATGCTCAACAATCATGGCCCTCAGCCTGGAGCTGAGACTGTTTATGGTACCGAGGACAACAATATGGTCATGTCCGAGAAGGTGGGTCACAATTGATTTGTTTACATAAAACAATAAAAAAATTGTAATTCATTTGAAGATATATGCGCATAGAAATATATACATACATACAAAGATTTATCTCAATACAGAATTTAGATAGATCAGATTTAAATAGTTATTGATATGCATACTTATATGTTCATACCTACCTACAATGAATTTATTTATAAGCAATGCCACGTTGTGAACACATCTACAATACATGATTGTCCGTAATATACATAGTATGTACGCATGTATATATTCAATCGAGAGGTAAACATTATTTACATAAGGGTACTAACAAAAGTTCGGCCAGTTGTGACCATAGTGTGTATCAGCACAATCCATTTGTATAGTATTCGACTTTAAGATGCATACTAAACTGGATGGCAAAAAATAGTTGTAGAGTTCCACTCCTAAAAGCATTATGAGTTGATTGCACGTATTTTTATGGAGAACGATAAATTGAGCGACACTGGCGCCATCTGACTTTAAAAAATAGCCAACTTGCAACATTTGTTGCCAGCAAAGCATAAGAAGAAGCATTTGACATTTTCTTTGGCTAAGGGTACACTTTGCAAGTGAAATAATTTTTACCACTCGTCGATTACTTTTCTAACATTTTTCACAGTTAAAAACTGCAATATAACATATTAATAGGTTACAAACTATGTTAGAATGTATGTTGTTGTTGTTGTTATGTTGTTGTCTTCATGTCAGATGGTGCCAGTGTCGCTCAATCGACCTTTATTCATAAAATGCATTTATATACATTTACAAGATAGAGATGAGCATGTGACAGTGTTGTGCAAACCTATCTCTAGCAGATATAGACGACCCAGCAAAAATTGTTGGATTACGTGTTCCATTTTCTTCATGTTGGAGTACTCTAACAATACTCCTTTGCAATGCGTTTGCGGACCACCATCAGCCGATCATTGTTCGTTTTTTAACGACAGTGATCACGACACGATGACGATCGAACAGAGTTGGCAAAAGTAAAATATTGCATGCAAATAACTAATAATAAAATTTTACTTTGGCAACTCTGATAAAATGCAACAGCGCACTGGTTTTATGTATACATATTATATTAGTTTCTTTTTTCACGTATGCGCATGCGTATTATATTAGTTTCTTTATTCACACAAATGCTAAATAATGTAAGAATATTCGTAGTATAAAATATAAAAGTTGTATTGCCCCTCTTCATTTACTTTCATTTTAAATTAAATTCACTTCGATAATTCTTTCATACACAATTCCTCTTTAGTACTTTGACATATGATCCTCTGTGGGTGCTCCATGGAGTACAACAGTGAAAGTACTTTGGAAAGTACTCTCACGTATGTACTCTATGGAATACTCACAAACAAATCGAGAGTGGGATCACCTACTCGTCTCCTAGGACATCGCAATGTTAATTGGAGCACATTTTTTGTATGAATACAGATTAGATTTGGAGCAGTGCTATACTCCCAAAGGAGTATTCCTTACATTATTTATAGAGTACTCGCGTTTTTTGAAGGGGAGTGACAGTGTTGCGTAAACTAAACTAACTTCAACACCCTCACTTGGTGAATTGACAAATGTATTAAATTAATATACTAACTCAATTTATGAAAGAATATTCATTAAAGTATTAAATCCAAAAATTCACAATATGTATGTAATAAATATTTCAATTTACAATAGAATATCTTCAATGAATATATTTCATATGAAATTTGTAAGTTCAGCATAATCCGCAAAGTTTAACGCATAAAGAGTGTTTGTCCTTTGGTACTGCTTTGGTTAAGTTATCAGCTTCCATTTCTTCGGACGGAATGTAGTTTATTTTAATTACACCTTCATGAATCATGTCTCTGATATGATGATGCCTAACGTCAATGTGCTTCGTCCGATTCCTAAAATTGTCGGATTCAGCTAATTCAATTGAGCTTTGGTTTTCGCAATTTAAGGGAATAGCCTTCTGAGGTACGGGATCGCTTTCATTAACAAATTGTTTCAACCACATAGCTTCCCTCACTGCAGCTGACCTTGCAAATACTCTGCCTCAGTTGTCGATAACGCCACTGTTGGTTGACGCTTGCTGTTCCAGGTAATTGCCGCGTTGGACCACTTGAACACGTAACCACTGCATGATCGTCGGTTATCAACATCTGATGCATAGTCTGCATCACAAAAGCCTGAGATGCCGTCGTCGATTTGTTTGATATATAGTAGTTTTAAATGTATGCTCCCTTTTAGGTATCGAAATATACGTTTCACCGCCGACCAGTGAGATGAATTGTAGTTCGCGTTGAATGGGCTCACGTCGTTGACTGCAAAGGCGATATCGGGGCGAGTGCCTTGTGCTATATATAGCAAACAACACACTACTTCTTGGTACGGGATGCGATTAAGATCTTTGAGTGCGTCTGTGTTTGATCCAAGATTTTTAGATAGCTTAACATTCGGATCACTTGGCGTAGATATCGGCTTACAGTTAACCATATGAAAACGCTCGAGTATTTCATTGATATAATTCGACTGATCTAATTCTATAAAATCTTTTGTTTGATTTATTCGAATACCTAAACAATGCGTAGCTGATCCCATGTCTTTCATCTTAAAAAATGTCCTAAGTGCTGATTTCAATTTGACTAGCACCGTAGGATCACTCCAAAATATTAATTTACTAGCCTTTACCCGCGGCCCCGTCCGCAAGGAGAAAATGAAATATATGGGCTATTCACGTTAGCCTGCTTATCAAGTTATCTGTTTAAAAAAATTTGTCTGTGTAATGCATTTTATTTTTGTAATTGAGTAAAAAAGGATCTAAATGTGCTGATAACCTGATAGGATCCCCAAATGATCCCGAAATTATCCAGAAAAAGCCGGGAAATGACCCCGACGATATCGCGGACGGATCCCGAAAACCGTCCAGAAATGCCCCGGAATGGTCTCCAAAAGTTCCCGGAATAGTCCCAAAAAGCCCGGAATGACGACGACACAATTCTAGACTTATCCAGAACCACACAGAAATGATCCCTGAAGGGTACCAAAATGATCCCGAAATAGCCCCGGAAAAGTTCCGAAATGACCCTGACGGGCTCCCGAACGGATCTCCATCCAGAAAATATCCAGGAAGGGTTCCTAAATTATCCTGACATAGTCCAGAAAAAGTTCCGAAATGACCCCGACGGGATCCACGACGGATCGCGAAAAAACATACAGAAACGATCCCGGAAGGGTCCCAAAGCTATCCCGAAAAAGTTACAAAAATATCTCGAAATGACTCCTACGGCATCACGGACGGATCCAGAAATGACCTCGGAAGGGTCCCCAAATGATCCCAAAATTGTCCCGAAATGACCCTGATGGAACCGGCAAACCATCAAGAAATGATGCCGGAAGGGTCCCCGAATGATCCCGAAATAATACAGAAAAAGTCATGAAATGACCCCTAAAAGGTTCCCAAATGATCCCGAAATAGTCCCAAAAAAGTTCCGAAATTGCCCCGATGGGTTCCCGTATAGGTCCCGAAAACTATCCAGAAATGATGCCGAAAGGGTCCCCAAATGATCCGAAATATGTAGTCCCGAAATGACCCCGACGGGATCCTAAAAACTATCCAGAAATGATGCCAGAAAGGTCTCCAAATGATCGCCTAATAGTCCCGAAATGACCCCGACTGGATCCCGGACGAATCCCGAAAACAACCCAGAAATGATGCCAGAAATGATCCCGAAAAAGTCGTGAAATGTCCCCGACGGGATCCCGGACGAATCCCGAAAACTTTCCAGAAATGATGCCGGAAAGGTCCCTAAATGATCCTCTAATAGTCCCGGAACGTCTCTGACGGGATCCCGGGCGGATCCCGAAAACCATCCAGAAATGATGCCGGAAAGGTCCCCAAATGATCCCGTATAAGTCGAGAAAAAGTCCCGAAATGACCCCGACAGGATCCCGAAAACCATCTAGAAATGATGCCGAAAAATACCCCAAATGATCCCGAAATAGCCCCGAAAAAGTCCCGAAATGACCCCGTCGTGATCCCGGACGGATCCCGAAAACTATCAAAAAATGATGTCGGAAAGGTTCCCAAATGATCCTGAAATAGCCCCGAAAGAGTCCCGAAATGACCCCGACGGAATCCCGGACGGATCCCGAAAACCATCTAGAAATGATGCCGGAAAATACCCCAAATGATCCCGAAATAGTCCCGAAAAAGTCCCGAAATTACCCCTATGGGTTCCCGTACAGATCCCGAAAACTATCCAGAAATGATGCCGGAAAGGTCCTCAAATGATCCGCCTAATAGTCCCGAAATGACCCTGACGGGATTCCCGACGGATCCCGGAATCTATCCAGAAATTATGCCGGAAAGGTCCCCAAATGATCCCCAAATAATCCCGAAATTACCCTGACGGAATCCCGGACGGATCCCGAAAACCACCTAGTAATAGTCCCGAAAAAGTCACGAAATTACCCTGATGGGTTCCCGTATAGATCCCGAAATCCATCCAGAAGTGATGCCGGAAGGGTCCCCAAATGATCCCGGACGGATCCCGAAAACCATCCAGAAATGATCCCGAAATAGTCCCGAAGAAGTCCCGAAATTACCCTGATGGGTTCCCGTACTGATCCCGTAAACCATCCAGAAATGATGCCGAAAGGCTCCCGAAATGACCCCGTATTAGCCCCAAAAAAGTCCCGAAATGACCTCGAAGGGATCCCGAACGGATACCGAAAACCATCTAGAAATGATGCCGGAAGGTACCCCAAATGATCCCGAAATAGTCCCGAAATGACACCGACGGGATCCCGGTCGGATCCCGAAAATGTCCAGAAATGATGCCGGAAATTTTCCGAAATGATCCCCTAATAGTCCCGAAATGACGCTGACGGGATCGCGGACGGATCCTGAAAACCATCCAGAAATTATGCCGAAAGGGTCCCCAAATGATCCCGTGTTAGTCGCGAAAAGTCAAGAAATGACCCCGACGGGATCCCGGACGGATCCCCAAAACCATATAGAAATGATGATGGAAGGCACCCCAAATGATTCCGAAAAAGTCCTGAAATGACCCCGACGGGATCCCGAAAACCATCCAGAAATGATGCCGGAAGGGACCCCAAATGATTCCGAAAAAGTCCCGAAATGCCCCCGACGGAATCCCGGACGGATACCGAAAAACATCCAGATATGATGCCGGAAGGCACCCCAAATGATCCCGAAAAAGTCCCGAAATGACCCCGTCGGGATGCCGAACGGATACAGAAAACCATCCAGAAATGATGTCGGAAAGGTCCTCAAATGATTACCTAATAGTCCCGAAATGACCCTGACGGGATCCCGGACGCATCCCGAAAATCAGCCAGAAATGATGCCGGAAAGGTCCTCAAATGATCCCCTAATATTCCCGAAATTACCCTGACGGGATCCCGGACGGATCCTGAAAACCATCCAGAAATGATGCTGAAAGGATCCCAAATGATCCCGACGGGATCCCGGACGGATACCGGACACCGTCCAGAAATGATGCCGGTAGGTACCCCAAACGATCCCGAAATAGTCCCGAAATGACGCCGTCGGGATCCCGGACGGATCCACAAAACTATCCAGAAATGATGCCGGAAAGGTCCCCAAGTGATCCCGTATTAGTCGAGAAAAAGTCCCGAAATTAACCCCACGGGATCCCGGACGGATCCCGAAAACCATCTAGAAATGATACTGGAAGGTACCCCGAATGAACCCGAAACAACCCCGAAAACCATCTAGAAATGATGCCGGAAGGTACCCCAAATGATCCCGAAATAGTCCCGAAATGACACCGACGGGATCCCGGACGGATCCCGAAAATGTCCAGAAATGATGCCAGAAATTTTCCCAAATGATCCCCTAATAGTCCCGAAATGACGCTGACGGCATCGCGGACGGATCCTGAAAACCATCCAGAAATTATGCTGAAAGGGTGCCCAAATGATCCCGTGTTAGTCGCGAAGTCCCGAAATGACCCCGACGGGATCCCGGACGGATCCCCAAAACCATATAGAAATGATGAAGGAAGGTACTCCAAATGATTCCGAAAAAGTCCTGAAATGACCCCAACGGGATCCCGGACGGATCCCGAAAACCATCCAAAAATGATGCCGGAAGGGACCCCAAATGATCCCGAAATGACCCCGACGGGAGCCCGGACGGATCCCGAAAACTATCCAGAAATGATCCCGGAAGGCTTTCGATATGACCCTAACGGGATTACAAATAAGGTGAAGCTAATTATAAAACCATGTTAATAAGGAAGCAGGCGCGTTGGAGCGAATGAAGAGTTACATAGAAACATACAGGCTAATAAAAGCGTGCTAATAAAAACAATTGAAGGAGGACGGATGGCGGGAGGAGAAGGAGAGGACGACTGATCGTTTTTCCAAAATTGGTTAGATCTCGATCTGTATATGCCAGATACTAAAAACTATTGATTTTGGAGAAAATTTACATTGAGTTATAACAATCTATAGATTTTACACCAGAGGTTGGCAGAAGGGCGAGGGTGGCACGGAGGGTGTCACTGCTCATTTTGTAAGCCCCCGACTTATTTGACCTATTGAGTTGTAATATTGGTGAAGGTCAGTAAAGGTAAAATTATAATGTGTAAAAATTATTAAAAAGTAATTGTTTGAAGGGGTCGTGGCATCCCCACCCCCCTTTCCATGCTCGAAAAACATTTCGCTTGTAGACTATTGTCTGTGTACCAAATTTCATCAAAATCCGTGTAGCCGTTCTGGCGTGATTCAGTCACAAAGACGAAAAAATAAATAGTTAAATTTTAACTGTTCCTAGGGGGCGAGCACCTCCCCCTTTTTCAAAAAAATATAGCTAGTAGATCCTTCTAGACTATTGGCTATATGTGTGAAAAATTTCATCCAAATCGGTCCAGCCGTTCTTGCGTGATTGAGTCACAAAGACAAACGTCTGGACAAACATCCAAACATCCAAACTTTCCCACTTATCTAATATCTAATCTAATATCTAATCTAATCTAATATATATTATAAATGGCAAAGTTTGGATGTGAAGATGTTTGGATGTTTGGATGTTTGGATGTTTGTCCAGACGTTTGTCTTTGTGACTCAATCACGCAAGAACGGCTGGACCGATTTGGATAAAATTTTGCACACATATAGCCAATAGTCTAGAAGGATCTACTAACTATATACTTTTGAAAAGGGGCGTGGTCCCCGCTCCCTAGGAACAGTTATAATTTAATTATTATATTTTTTCGTCTTTGCGACTGAATCACGCCAGAATGGCTACACGGATTTTGATGAAATTTGGGACACAGACAGTAGTCTACTAGCGAAATTTTTTTCGAACATGGAAAGAGGGGTGGGGGTCCCATGACCCCTTCGAGAAATTATTTTTCAATAATTTTTACACATTATAACTTTACGTATACTGGCCTTCACCAATATCACAGACTCAAGGGGTCAAATAATTCGAGGGCTTACAAAGTAAGCAGTGACACCCTCCGCCCGCCCACCCCCCTTTATCTCCCCCTCTGGTGTAAAATCTATAAATTGTTATAACTCAATATAAATTTTCTCCTAAATCAATAGTTTTTGGTATCTGGTACATACAGAACGAGATCTAGACAATTTTGGAGGAACGATCAGTGGTCCTCTCCTCTATTCCCGCCATCCGCCCTCCATCAATTGTTTTTATTAGCACGCTTTTATTAGCTTTACCTGTATGTTTCTATGTAACTTTTTATTCGCTCCAATGCGCCTGCTGCCTTATTAACATGGTTTTATAATTAGCTTCACCTTATTTGTAATCCCGTAAGGGTCATATCGAGACCCTCCGGGATCATTTCTGAATGGTTTTCGGGATCGGTCCGGGATTACGCCGGGGTAATTTCGGGACTTTTTCGGGACTATTTCGGGAACATTTTGGGACCCTTCCGGGAACATTTCTGTATAGTTTCCGGGATCCGTCGGGGATCCCGTCGGGGTTATTTTGGGACATTTTCGGGACTATTCCGGAATCATTTCGGGACTATTTCGCGATCATTTCGGGACTCTTCCGGCATCATTTCTGGATGGTTTTCGGGATCCGTCCGGGATCCCGTCGGGGTACTTTCGGGATCATTTGCGTACGTTCGAGAGATAAATTCTTGATGGTTTCCGGGATCATTACGGGACTTTTTCGGGGTCAGTTTGGGTCCTTTCCGTAATCATTCCTGGATGGCGTCGTCGGCGTCATTTTGGGACTTTTGCGGGATCATTTGGGGTCTCTTCCGGCATCATTTCTGGATGGTTTACGGGATCCGTCCGGGATCCCGTCTGCGTCATTTTGGGACTTTTGCGGGATCATTTGGGGTCTCTTCCGGCATCATTTCTGGATGGTTTACGGGATCCGTCCGGGATCCTGTCGGGGTCATTTTGGGACTTTTGCGGGATCATTTGGGGTCTCTTCCGGCATCATTTCTGGATGGTTTACGGGATCCGTCCGGGATCCTGTCGGGGTCATTTTGGGACTTTTGCGGGATCATTTGGGGTCTCTTCCGGCATCATTTCTGGATGGTTTACGGGATCCGTCCGGGATCCCGTCGGCGTCATTTTGGGACTTTTGCGGGATCATTTGGGGTCTCTTCCGGCATCATTTCTGGATGGTTTACGGGATCCGTCCGGGATCCTGTCGGGGTCATTTTGGGACTTTTGCGGGATCATTTGGGGTCTCTTCCGGCATCATTTCTGGTTGGTTTACGGGCTCCGTCCGGGACCCTGTCGGGGTCATTTTGGGACTTTAGCGGGATCATTTGGGGTCTCCTCCGGCATCATTTCTGGATGGTTTACGGGATCCGTCCGGGATCCTGTCGGGGTCATTTTGGGACTTTTGCGGGATCATTTGGGGTCTCTTCCAGCATCATTTCTGGATGGTTTTCGGGATCCGTCCGGGATCCTGTCGGGGTCATTTTGAGACTTTTGCGGGATCATTTGGGGTCTCCTCCGGCATCATTTCTGGATGGTTTACGGGATCCGTCCGGGATCCTGTCGGGGTCATTTTGGGACTTTTGCGGGATCATTTGGGGTCTCTTCCGGCATCATTTCTGGATGGTTTACGGGATCCGTCCGGGATCCTGTCGCGGTCATTTTGGGACTTTTGCGGGATCATTTGGGGTCTCTTCCGGCATCATTTCTGGATGGTTTACGGGATCCGTCCGGGACCCTGTCGGGGTCATTTTGGCACTTTAGCGGGATCATTTGGGGTCTCCTCCGGCATCATTTCTGGATGGTTTACGGGATCCGTCCTGGATCCTGTCGGGGTCATTTTGGGACTTTTGCGAGATCATTTGGGGTCTCTTCCGGCATCATTTCTGGATGCTTTACGGGATCCGTCCGGGATCCTGTCGCGGTCATTTTGGGACTTTTGCGGGATCATTTGGGGTCTCTTCCGGCATCATTTCTGGATGGTTTACGGGATCCGTCCGGGATCCTGTCGGGGTCATTTTGGGACTTTTGCGGGATCATTTGGGGTCTCTTCCAGCATCATTTCTGTATGGTTTTCGGGATCCGTCCGGGATCCTGTCGGGGTCATTTTGAGACTTTTGCGGGATCATTTGGGGTCTCCTCCGGCATCATTTCTGGATTGTTTGCGGGATCCGTCCGGGATCCCGTCGGCGTCATTTTGGTACTTTTGCGGGATCATTTGGGGTCTCTTCCGGCATCATTTCTGAATGGTTTACGGGATCCGTCCGGGATCCTGTCGGGGTCATTTTGGGACTTTTGCGGGATCATTTGGGGTCTCTTCCGGCATCATTTCTGGATGGTTTACGGAATCCGTCCGGGATCCTGTAGGGGTCATTTTGGGCCTTTTGCGGGATCATTTGGGTTCTCTTCCGGCATCATTTCTGGATGGTTTACGGGATCCGTCCGGGATCCTGTCGGGGTCATTTTGGGACTTTTGCGGGATCATTTGAGGTCTCTTCCGGCATCATTTCTGGATGGTTTACGAGATCCGTCCGGGATCCTGTCGGGGTCATTTTGGGACTTTTGCGGGATCATTTGAGGTCTCTTCCGGCATCATTTCTGGATGGTTTTCGGGATCCGTCCGGGATCCTGTCGGGGTCATTTTGGGACTTTTGCGGGATCATTTGAGGTCTCTTCCGGCATCATTTCTGGATGGTTTTAGGGATCCGTGCGGGATGCCGACGGGGTCATATCGGGACCATTTGGGGTACCTACCGGCATCATTTCTGGATGGTTTACGAGATCCGTCCGGGACCCTGTCGGGGTCATTTTGGGACTTTAGCGGGATCATTTGGGGTCTCTTCCGGCATCATTTCTGGATGGTTTTAGGGATCCGTGCGGGATGCCGACGGGGTCATATCGGGACCATTTGGGGTCTCTTCCGGCATCATTTCTGGATGGTTTACGGGATCCGTCCGGGACCCTGTCGGGGTCATTTTGGGACTTTAGCGGGATCATTTGGGGTCTCCTCCGGCATCATTTCTGGATGGTTTTAGGGATCCGTGCGGGATGCCGACGGGGTCATATCGGGACCATTTGGGGTACCTACCGGCATCATTTCTGGATGGTTTACGAGATCCGTCCGGGACCCTGTCGGGGTCATTTTGGGACTTTTGCGGGATCATTTGAGGTCTCTTCCGGCATCATTTCTGGATGGTTTTAGGGATCCGTGCGGGATGCCGACGGGGTCATATCGGGACCATTTGGGGTCTCTTCCGGCATCATTTCTGGATGGTTTACGGGATCCGTCCGGGACCCTGTCGGGGTCATTTTGGGACTTTAGCGGGATCATTTGGGGTCTCCTCCGGCATCATTTCTGGATGGTTTTCGGGATCCGTCCGGGATCCTGTCGGGGTCATTTTGGGACCTTTGCGGGATCATTTGGGGTCTCTTCCGGCATCATTTCTAGATGGTTTTCGGGATCCATCCGGGATCCCGTCGGAGTCATTTCGGAACTTTTTCTCGACTAATACAGGATCATTTGGGGACCCTTTCGGCATCATTTCTGGATAGTTTTAGGGATCCGTTCGGGATCCCGACGGGGTCATATCGGGACCATTTGGGGTACCTACCGGCATCATTTCTGGATGGTTTACGGGATCCGTCCGGGACCCTGTCGGGGTCATTTTGGGACTTTAGCGGGATCATTTTGGGTCTCCTCCGGCATCATTTCTGGATGGTTTCCGGATCCGTCCGGGATTCCGTCGGCGTAATTTCGGGACTATTAGGGGGTTATTTGGGGACCTTTCCGGCATCATTTCTAGATAGTTTTAGGGATCCGTGCGGGATGCCGACGGGGTCATATCGGGACCATTTGGGGTACCTACCGGCTTCATTTCTGGTTGGTTTTCGGGATCCGTCCGGGATCCCGTCGGGATCATTTCGGGACTATTTCGGGATCATTTGGGTACCTATCTTCATCATTTCTGGATGATTTTCGGGATCCGTACGGGATCCCGTCGAGGTCATTTCAGGACTTTTTCGGGATCCGCCCGTGATCCCGGCGGGGTCATTTCGGGACTATTTCGGGATCATTTGGGGTACCTAGATGGATAGTTTTCGGGATTCGTCCGGGATCCCGTCTGGATCATTTCAGGACTTTTTCGGGATCATTTGGGGTATCTTCCGGCCACTTTTCTAGATGGGTTTCGGTATCCGTCCGGGATACCGTCAGGGTAATTTCGGGACTATTTGGGGATAACTTGGGAACCTTTCCGGCATCATTTCTGGATAGTTTCCGGGACCCTTCGGGGATCCCGTCAGGGTCATTTCGGAACCCGCGACTAATGCGGGATCATTTGGGGACCCTTTCGCCATCATTTCCGGATGGTTTTCGTGAACCGTCCGGGATACCGTCAGGGTAATTTCGGGACTATTTGGGGATAACTTGGGAACCTTTCCGGCATCATTTCTGGATAGTTTCCGTGATCCGTCGGGAATCCCGTCAGGATCATTTCGGAACTATAAGGGGATCATTTCATTTTTCATCTTTCTTTAAGGGGATCATTTCACCTTCCAGCATCATTTCTGTATACTTTTGGGGATCCGTCCGGGATCCCGACGGGGTCATTTCTGGCCTATTTCGGGATCATTTTGGGGTACCAACCGGCATAATTTCTGGATGGTCCGGAATCCGTCCGGGATCCCATCGGGGGAATTTCGGGAATTTTTCGGGATCATTTGGGGTCCCTTCCGGCATCATTTCTGGATCGTTTTCGGGATCCGTCCGAGATCCCGTCGGGTTTATTTTTTTACTTTTTCGGGAAAATGTAATGGAGTTTCGAGACTGTTCTTGGATCATTTGGGGATCCTTCAGGGATAATTTCTGGATGGTTTTCGGGATCCCGTCGGGGTAATTTTGGGACTTTTTCACGACTATTTCGGGATCAGTTGCCCTTAAAGTTCATTTCTGGGTGGTTTTCGGGATCCGTCCGGGATCCCGTCAGGGTTATTTCGCGCCTTTTCGGGACTATTTCGGGATCATTTTGGGACCCTTCCGGGATAATTTCTCTATGATTTTCGGGATCTTGTTCGGGATCCCTTCGTAGTTTTTTCGCGACTTTATCTGGGATAAATTGCGGACCCTTTACAGATCAATTCTGGATGGTTTTCGGTACGGTCTGGGATCCCCTCTAGGTCATTTCGGGACTTTTTCGGGACTATTTCGGAATCATTTTGGGACCCCTCCGGCATAATTTCTGGGTGATTTTCGGGATCTGTCCGGGATCCCGACGGAGTTTTTTCGGGACTTTTTCCGGACTATTTCTGGATTATTTGGGGACGTTTCAGAGCTCAGTTCTGGATGATTTTCGGGATCTGTCCGGGATCCCGTCAGAGTTATTTCGGGGTAATTTTGGAACCCTTCCAGGATAATTTCTTCATGACTTTCGCGATGGGTCTGAGTTTTTCGTGACTTTCGGGACTATTTCGGGATCATTTGCGGAACCTTCAGAGATCAATTCTGGATGGTTTGTGGACTTTTCCGGGATCATTTGGGGATCCCTCCAGAATCATTTCTGGATGGTTTTCGGGATCCCGTCAGGGTCATTTCGGGCCTTTTTCGTGACTACTATTTCGGAATAATTTTGGGACTCCTCCGGGATAATTTCTGGGCGATTTTCGGGATTTGTCCGGGATCCCGTCAGAGTTTTTTCGGGACTTTTTCGGACTATATCGGGATCATTTGCGGACCGTTCAGGAATCAAATCTGGATGGTTTTCGGGATCCGTCCGGGATCCCGTCAGGGTCATTTCGGGACTTTTCGTGACTACTTCGGGATTATTTTGGGACCCTTCCGGCATCATTTCTGGATAGTTTTCGAGATTTGTCCAGGATCCCGTCGGCATCATTTCGTGACTATTTGGTGTCATTTAGGGACACTTCCGGGATCATTTTAGGTCTCTTCGAAACCGGTAATTCAGCACACATGGCCGTAGATTTACGGCAAATTATTCGTAATTAAAATTCGGTATGTTTTATCTTTAATATATCACAGCTTTTTCGTTCTATTTTTAAATGAATCCTGTAACGAACTATTACAACTATAATTAAAATTTTTGTAATATTTTAACCAAAAAAGCAACACTGCTTTCATTTAAAAACTTCTTTTTGGTTTTAGCTAATAGTAGTTTCACTCCTTTGTTCTATGAGTAGTAATTCTTTCACCCCTGTCATATTAATTAATTTAACTTAGAAACAAAATGTATTTTTTTTAATTCGAAAAAAGTGTATTGTACTATTCATGTAAGCGTGCCCATCAGCTCAGTTAGTTCTTTTTTTTACTGTATTAAAAAATAAAATACATTGACAGAAAAAATTTTTAAACAGACAACTTTATAAGCAGGCTAACGTGAATAGCACATATATTTTATTTTCTCCTTGTGGACGGGGCCGCGGGTAAAGGCTAGTATATATTATAAATGGCAAAGTTTGGATGTTAAGATGTTTGGATGTTTGGATGTTTGGATGTTTGTCCAGACGTTTGTCTTTGTGACTCAATAACGCAAGAACGGCTGGACCGATTTGTATGAAATTTTGCACACATATAGCCAATAGTCTAGAAGGATCTACTAGCTATATATTTTTCAAAAGGGGCGTGGTCCCCGCCCCCTAGGAACAGTTATAATTTAATTATTATATTTTTTCGTCTTTGCGACTGAATCACGCCAGAATGGCTACACGGATTTTGATGAAATTTTGGACACAGACAGTAGTCTACTAGCGAAGTTTTTTTCGAACATGGAAAGAGGGGGGTCCCACGACCCCTTCGAGAAATTATTTTTCATAATTTTTACACATTATAACTTTACGTATACTGGCCTTCACCAATATCACAGACTCAAAGGGTCAAATAAGTCGAGGGCTTACAAAGTAAGCAGTGACACCCTCCGCCCGCCCGCCCCCCCTTTATCGCCCCTCTGGTGTAAAATCTATAAAATGTTATAACTCAATATAAATTTTCTCCTAAATCAATAGTTCTTGGTATCTGGTACATACAGAACGAGATCTAGACAATTTTGGAGGAACGATCAGTGGTCCTCTCCTCTACTCCCGCCATCCGCCCTCCATCAATTGTTTTTATTAGCACGCTTTTATTGGCTTTACCTGTATGTTTCTATCTAACTTTTTATTCGCTCCAATGCGCCTGCTGCCTTATTAACATGGTTTTATAATTAGCTTCACCTTATTTGTAATCCAGTAAGGGTCATATCGAGACCCTTCCGGGATCATTTCTGGATGGTTTTCGGGATCGGTCCGGGATTACGCCGGGGTAATTTCGGGACTTTTTCGGGACTATTACGGGATCATTTTGGGACCCTTCCGGGATCATTTCTGTATAGTTTACGGGATCCGTCCGGGATCCCGTCGGGGTTATTTTGGAACATTTTCGGGACTATTATGGAATCATTTCGGGACTATTTCGCGATCATTTGGGGACCCTTCCGGCATCATTTCTGGATGGTTTTCGGGATCCGTGCGGGATCTCGTCGGGGTCATATGGGGACTTTTTCGGGATCATTTGGGGGCTCTTCCCCAAATCTGGATGATTTTCGGGATCCGTCCGGGATATCGTCGGGTTCATTTGGGTACTTTTTCGGGATCATTTGGGGGCTCTTCAGGCATCATTTCTGGATGGTTTTCGGGATCCGTCCGGGATCTCGTCGCGGTCATTTGGGGACTTTTTCGGGATCATTTTGGGGCTCATCCGGCATCATTTCTGGATGGTTTTCGGGATCCGTCCGGGATCCCGTCGGGGTCATTTCGGGACTTTTTCGCGACTAATACGGGATCATTTGGGAACCCTTTCGGCATCATTTCTGGATGGTTTTCGGGATCCGTCCGGGATCCCGTCGGGGTCATTTCGGGACTTTTTCGCGACTAATACGGGATCATTTGGGAACCCTTTCGGCATCATTTCTGGATGGTTTTCGAGATCCGTTCGGGATCCCATTAGGGTAATTTCGGGACTATTAGGGGATCATTTGGGAACCTTTCCGGCATCATTTCTGGATAATTTTCGGGATCCGTCCGGGATGCCGACGAGGTCATTTCGGGACTATTTCGGGATCATTTGGGATACCTACCGGCATCATTTCTGGATGGTTTTTGGGATTCGTCCGGGATCCCGTCGTGGTCCTTTCGGGACTTTTTTTCGACTAATACGGGATCATTTGCGGACCCTTTCGGCATCATTTCTGGATAGTTGTCGGGATCCCGTCACGGTCATTTCGGGGACTATTGGGGGATCATTTGAGGACATTTCCGGCATCATTTCTGTATTGTTTTTCGGAATCCTTTCGGGATCCCGTCAGGGTCATTTTGGGACTTTTTCGGGGCTAATACGGGATCATTTGGGGATACTCTAGGGGTCGTTTCGTGACTTTTTCTTTTTTATTTCGGGATCATTTGGGGGACCCTTCCGGCATAATTTCTTGATGGTTTGCCGGATCCATCAGGGTCATTTCGGGACCATTTTGGGATCATTTGGGGACCCTTCCGAGATCATTTCTGGATCCGTCCGGGATGCCGTAGGAGCCATTTCGGGATTTTTTTGTTACTTTTCCGGGATAGTTTTTGGACCCTTCCGGGATCATTTCTGGATCTGTGCGGGATCCCATCTGGGTCATTTCCGGACTATTTCGGGATCATTTTGGGATCCTTCCGGAATCATTTCTGTATGGTTTTCGCGATCCGTCGTTGATTCCCTCGGAGCCATTTCGGAACTTTTCTGGAGTATGTCGGGGTCATTTGGCGACTTTTTCGGGATCATTTGGGGCTCTTCCGGCATCATTTCTGGATGGTTTTCGGGATCCGTGCGGGATCTCGTCGGGGTCATTTGGGGACTTTTTCGGGATCATTTGGGGGCTCTTCCGGCATCATTTCTGGATGGTTTTCGGGATCCGTCCGGGATATCGTCGGGGTCATTTGGGGACTTTTTCGGGATCATTTGGGGGCTCTTCCGGCATCATTTCTGGATGGTTTTCGGGATCCGTCCGGGATCCCATCAGGGTAATTTCGGGACTATTAGGGGATCATTTGTGGACCTTTCCGGCATCATTTCTGGATAATTTTCGGTATCCGCCCTGGATGCCGACGAGGTCATTTCGGGATTATTTCGGGATCATTTAGGATACCTACCGGCATCATTTCTGGATGGATTTTGGGATTCGTCCGGGATCACGTCGGGGTCATTTCGGGACTTTTTCTCGACTAATACGGGATCATTTGCGGACCCTTTCGGCATAATTTCTGGATAGTTGTCGGGATCCGTTCGGGATCCCGTCACGGTCATTTCGGAACTATTAGGGGATCATTTGAGGACCTTTCCGGCATCATTTCTGGATAGTTTGTGGAATCCTTTCGGGATCCCGTCAGGGTCATTTCGGGGCTTTTTCGGGATCATTTAAGGATGGCTTTCAGGATTCGTCCGGGTAATTTCTGGACTTTTCCGAGACTATTTCGGGATCATTTTGGGACCTTCCCATGATCATTTCTGGATGGATTTCGGGATTTGTCCGGGATGCCCTCAGGGTCATTTTGAGACTATTAGGTGAGCATTTGAGGACCGTTCCGGCATCACTTCTGGATGGTTTTCGGTATCCGTTCAGATTCCCGTCGGAATAATTGCGGGACTTTTTCGGGATCATTGGGGTCCCTTCCGACATCATTTCTGGATGGTTTTTGGGATTCGTCCGGCATCCCGTCGGGGTCATTTCGGGACTTTTTCTCGACTAATACGGGATCATTTGCGGGCCCTTTCGGTATCATTTCTGGATAGTTGTCGGGATCCGTTCGGGATCCCGTCAGGGTCTTTTCGGAACTATTGGGAGATCATTTGAGGACTTTTCCGGCATCATTTCTGGTTAATTTCGGGATCCTTTCCGGGTCCCATCAGGGTCATTTCGGGACTTTTTCGGCATTATTTAAGATTGGTTTTCAGGATTCGTCCGGGATCCGTCAGGGTAATTTCTGGACTTTTCCCAGACTATATCGGGATAATTTTGGGACCCTCCCAAGATCATTTCTGGATGGATTTCGGGATCTGTCCGGGATGCCGTCAGGGTCATTTAGGGACTATTAAGTGATCATTTGAGGACCTTTTCGGCATCACTTCTGGATGGTTTTCGGTATCCGCTCAGGATCCCGTCGGAATTATTGCGGGACTTTTTCGGGATCATTTGGTGTCCCTTCCGGCATCATTTCTGGATGGTTTTTGGGATTCGTCCGGCATCCCGTCGGGTTAATTTCGGGACTTTTTCTCGACTAATACGTGATCATTTGCGGGCCCTTTCGGCATCATTTCTAGATAGTTGTCGGGATCCGTTCGGGATCCCGTCAGGGTCTTTTCGGAATTATTAGGTGATCATTTGAGGACATTTCCGGCATCATTTCTGGATAGTTTTCGGGATCCTATCGGGGTCCAGTCAGGGTAATTTCGGGACTTTTTCGGGATCATTTAGAGATGGCTTTCAGGATTCGTCCGGGAACCCGTCAGGGTAATTTCTGAACTTTTCCGAGACTATTTCGGGATAATTTTGGGACCTTCCCAAGATCATTTCTGGATGGATTTTGGGATCAGTCCGGGATGCCGTCAGGGTCATTTTGGTATTAGGTGATCATTTGAGGACCTTTCCGGCATCACTTCTGGATGGTTTTCGGTATCCGAACAGGATCCCCTCGGAATCATTGCGGGACTTTTTCGGGATCATTTGGGGTCCCTCCAAGATCATTTCTGGATGGATTTCGGTATCTGTCCGGGATCCCGTCAGGGTCATTTAGGGGTGCGTTCGAGATCCCGTCAGGGTCATTTCGGGACTATATCGGGATCATTTCTGGATGGTTTATGGGATCCGTCCATGACCCCTTAAGGGTCATTTCGGGACTATTAGGTGATCATTTGAGGATCTTTCCGGCATCACTTCTGGATGATTTTCGGTATCCGTTCGGGATCCCGTCGGAATCAATGCGGGACTTTTACGGAATCATTTGGGATTCCTTCCGGCATCATTTCTGGATGGATTTCGGGATTTGTCCGGGATCCCGTCGGGGTTATTTCGGGACCTTTCCGGGGCTAATGCGGGATCATTTGGGAATCCTCTAGGGGTTTCGTGACTTTTTCTGTATTATTTCGGGATCATTTTGGGACCCTTTCGGCATAATTTCTTGATGGTTTGCCGGATCCATCAGGGTCATTTCGGGACCCTTTTGGGATCATTTGGGGACCCTTCCGAGATCATTTCTGGATCCGTCCGGGATGCCGTAGGAGCCATTTCGGGATTTTTTGTTACTTTTCCGGGATAGTTTTTGCACCCTTCCGGGATCATTTCTGGATCTGTGCGGGATCCCATCTGGGTCAATTCCGGACTATTTCGGGATCATTTTGGAATCCTTCCGGAATCATTTCTGTATGGTTTTCGCGATCCATCGTGGATCCCCTCGGAGCCATTTCGGAACTTTTTCTGGAGTTAGTCGGGATAATTTAGGGACCCTTCCTGGATATTTTCTGGATGGTTTTTGAGATCCGCCCGGGAGCCCGTCAGGGTCATTTCGGAACCTTTTCGGGATCATTTTGGAATACCTTCAGGGATCATTTCTGTGTGGTTCTCTACATACGTCTAGAATCGTGTCGCTCTCATTTCGGGTTTTTTTGGGACTATTCGGGGAACTTTTGGAGACCCTTTCGGGGCATTTCTGGATGGTTTTCGGGATCCGTCCGCGATAGCGTTGGGGTCATTTCGTAGCTTTTTCTGGATAATTTCGGGATCATTTGGGATCCTATCAGGTTATCAGCTCATTTAGTTCTTTTTTTTTACTCAATTACAAAAATAAAATGCATTAGACAGAAAACAAAATTTTAAACAGATAATAAGCAGGCTAACGCGAATAGCCCATATATTTAAAATTTTCCTTGCGGACGGGGCCGCGGGTAAAGGCTAGTATATTATAAATGGGAAAGTTTGGATGTTAAGATGTTTGGATGTTTGGATGTTTGGATGTTTAGATGTTTGGATGTTTGGATGTTTGGATGTTTGGATGTTTGTCCAGATGTTTGTCTTTGTGACTCAATAACGCAAGAACGGCTGGACCGATTTGGATGAAATTTTGCACACATATAGCCAATAGTCTAGAAGGATCTACTAGCTATATATTTTTCAAAAGGGGCGTGGTCCCCGCCCCCTAGGAACAGTTATAATTTAATTATTATATTTTTTCGTCTTTGCGACTGAATCACGCCAGAATGGCTACACGGATTTTGATGAAATTTGGGACACAGACAGTAGTCTACTAGCGAAATTTTTTTCGAACATGGAAAGAGGGGTAGGGGTCCCACGACCCTTCGAGAAATTATTTTTCATAATTTTTACACATTATAACTTTACGTATACTGGCCTTCACCAATATCACAGACTCAAGGGGTCAAATAAGTCGAGGGCTTACAAAGTAAGCAGAGACACCCTCCGCCCACCCCCCTTTATCTCCCCCTCTGGTGTAAAATCCATAAATTGTTATAACTCAATCTAAATTTTCTCCTAAATCAATAGTTTTTGGTATCTGGTACATACAGAACGAGATCTAGACAATTTTGGAGGAACGATCAGTGGTCCTCTCCTCTACTCCCGTCATCCGCCCTCCATCAATTGTTTTTATTAGCACGCTTTTATTAGCTTTACCTGTATGTTTCTATCTAACTTTTTATTCGCTCCAATGCGCCTGCTGCCTTATTAACATGGTTTTATAATTAGCTTCACCTTATTTGTAATCCCGTAAGGGTCATATCGAGACCCTTCCGGGATCATTTCTGGATGGTTTTCGGGATCGGTCCGGGATTACGCCGGGGTAATTTCGGGACTTTTTCGGGACTATTTCGGGATCATTTTGGGACCCTTCCGGGATCATTTCTGTATAGTTTACGGGATCCGTCAGGGATCCCGTCGGGGTTATTTTGGAACATTTTCGGGACTATTCCGGAATCATTTCGGGACTATTTCGCGATCATTTGGGGACCCTTCCGGCATCATTTCTGGATGGTTTTCGGGATCTGTGCGGGATCTCGTCGGGGTCATATGGGGACTTTTTCGGGATCATTTGAGGGCTCTTCCGGCATCATTTCTGGATGGTTTTCGGGATCCGTCCGGGATATCGTCGGGGTCATTTGGGGACTTTTTCGGGATCATTTGGGGGCTCTTCCGGCATCATTTCTGGATGGTTTTCGGGATCCGTCCGGGATCTCGTCGGGGTCATTTGGGGACTTTTTCGGGATCACTTTGGGGCTCATCCGGCATCATTTCTGGATGGTTTTCGGGATCCGTCCGGGATCCCGTCGGGGTCATTTCGGGACTTTTTCGCGACTAATACGGGATCATTTGGGAACCCTTTCGGCATCATTTCTGGATGGTTTTGGGATCCGTCCGGGATCCCGCCGGGTCATTTCGGGACTTTTTCGCGACTAATACGGGATCATTTGGGAACCCTTCCGGCATCATTTCTGGATGGTTTTCGGTATCCGTCCGGGATCCCATTAGGGTAATTTCGGGACTATTAGGGGATCATTTGGGAACCTTTCCGGCATCATTTCTGGATAATTTTCGGGATCCGTGCGGGATGCCGACGAGGTCATTTCGGGACTATTTCGGGATCATTTGGGATACCTACCGGCATCATTTCTGGATGGTTTTTGGGATTCGTCCGGGATCCCGTCGTGGTCCTTTCGGGACTTTTTTTCGACTAATACGGGATCATTTGCGGACCCTTTCGGCATCATTTCTGGATAGTTGTCGGGATCCCGTCACGGTCATTTCGGGACTATTAGGGGATCATTTGAGGACCTTTCCGGCATCATTTCTGTATTGTTTTCGGAATCCTTTCGGGATCCCGTCAGGGTCATTTTGGGACTTTTTTGGGGCTAATACGGGATCATTTGGGGATCCTCTAGGGGTCGTTTCGTGACTTTTTCTGTTTTATTTCGGGATCATTTGGGGACCCTTCCAGCATAATTTCTTGATGGTTTGCCGGATCCATCAGGGTCATTTCGGGACCATTTTGGCATCATTTGGGGACCCTTCCGAGATCATTTCTGGATCCGTCCGGGAAGCCGTAGGAGCCATTTCGGAATTTTTTGTTACTTTTCCGGGATAGTTTTTGGACCCTTCCGGGATCATTTCTGGATCTGTGCGGGATCCCATCTGGGTCATTTCCGGACTATTTCGGGATCATTTTGGGATCCTTCCGGAATCATTTCTGTATGGTTTTCGCGATCCGTCGTTGATTCCCTCGGAGCCATTTCGGAACCTTTTCTGGAGTATGTCGGGGTCATTTGGGGACTTTTTCGGGATCATTTGGGGCTATTCCGGCATCATTTCTGGATGGTTTTCGGGATCCGTGCGGGATCTCGTCGGGGTCATTTGGGGACTTTTTCGGGATCATTTAGGGGCTCTTCCGGCATCATTTCTGGATGGTTTTCGGGATCCGTCCGGGATATCGTCGGGGTCATTTGGGGACTTTTTCGGGATCATTTGGGGGCTCTTCCGGCATCATTTCTGGATGGTTTTCGGGATCCGTCCGGGATCCCATCAGGGTAATTTCGGGACTATTAGGGGATCATTTGTGGACCTTTCCGGCATCATTTCTGGATAATTTTCGGTATCCGTTCGGGATGCCGACGAGGTCATTTCGGGATTATTTCGGGATCATTTGGGATACCTACCGGCATCATTTCTGGATGGTTTTTGGGATTCGTCCGGGATCCCGTCGGGGTCATTTCGGGACTTTTTCTCGACTAATACGGGATCGCTTGCGGGCCCTTGCGGTATCATTTCTGGATAGTTGTCGGGATCCGTTCGGGATCCCGTCAGGGTCTTTTCGGAACTATTGGGAGATCATTTGAGTACCTTTCCGGCATCATTTCTGGTTAGTTTTCGGGATCCTTTCCGGGTCCCATCAGGGTCATTTCGGGACTTTTTCGGCATCATTTAAGATTGATTTTCAGGATTCGTCCGGTATCCGTCAGGGTAATTTCGGGACTTTTCCCAGACTATTTCGGGATAATTTTGGGACCCTCCCAAGATCATTTCTGGATGGATTTCGGGATCTGTCCGGGATGCCGTCAGGGTCATTTTGGGACTATTAGGTGATCATTTGAGGACCTTTTCGGCATCACTTCTGGATGGTTTTCGGTATCCGCTCAGGATACCGTCGGAATTATTGCGTGACTTTTTCGGGATCATTTGGTGTCCCTTCCGGCATCATTTCTGGCTGGTTTTTGGGATTCTTCCGGCATCCCGTCGGGTTCATTTCGGGACTTTTTCTCGACTAATACGGGATCATTTGCGGGCCCTTTCGGCATCGATCCGTTCGGGATCCCGTCAGGGTTTTTCGGAACTATTAGGTGATCATTTGAGGACATTTCCGGCATCATTTCTGGATAGTTTTCGGGATCCTTTCGGGGTCCAGTCAGGGTCATTTCGGGACTTTTTCGGGATCATTTAGAGATGGCTTTCAGGATGCGTCCGGGAACCCGTCAGGGTAATTTCTGAACTTTTCCGAGACTATTTCGGGATAATTTTGGGACCTTCCCAAGATCATTTCTGGATGGATTTTGGGATCAGTCCGGGATGCCGTCAGGGTCATTTTGGTATTAGGTGATCATTTGAGGACCTTTCCGGCATCACTTCTGGATGGTTATCGGTATCCGATCAGGATCCCCTCGGAATCATTGCGGGACCTTTTCGGGATCATTTGGGGTCCCTCCCGAGATCATTTCTGGATGGATTTCGGGATCTGTCCGGGATCCCGTCAGGGTCATTTAGGGGTGCGTTCGAGATCCCGTCAGGGTCATTTCGGGACTGCTTCGGGAATATATCGGGATCATTTCTGGATGGTTTATGGGATCCGTCCATGACCCCTTAAGGGTCATTTCGGGACTATTAGGTGATCATTTGAGGACCTTTCCGGCGTCACTTCTGGATGATTTTCGGTATCCGTTCGGGATCCCGTCGGAATCAATGCGGGACTTTTACGGAATCATTTGGGATTCCTTCCGGCATCATTTCTGGATCCGTCCGGGATGCCGTAGGAGCCATTTTGGGATTTTTTTTTACTTTTCCGGGATAGTTTTTGCACCCTTCCTGGATCATTTCTGGATCTGTGCGGGATCCCATCTGGGTCAATTCCGGACTATTTCGGGATCATTTTGGAATCCTTCCGGAATCATTTCTGTATGGTTTTCGCGATCCATCGTGGATCCCCTCGGAGCCATTTCGGAACTTTTTCTGGAGTTAGTCGGGATAATTTAGGGACCCTTCCTGGATGGTTTCTGAGATCCGTCCGGGAGCCCGTCAGGGTAATTTCGGAACTTTTTCGGGACTATTTCGGGATTAATTTGGTACCCTTCAGGCATCATTTCTGTGTGGTTATCTGGATAAGTCTAGAATCGTGTCGTTGTCATTTCGGGTTTTTTTTGGGACTACTTCGGGAACTTTTGGAAACACTTCCGGGGCGTTTCTGGATGGTTACGGGATCCGTCCGCGATAGCGTCGGGGTCATTTCGTGGCTTTTTCTGGATAATTTCGTTATCATTTTGGGATCCTATCAGGTTATCAGCTCATAAAGTTCTTTTTTTTACTCAATTACAAAAATAAAATGCATTAGACAGAAAAAAAATTTTAAACAGATAACTTTATAAGCAGGCTAACGTGAATAGCCCACATATTTCATTTTCTCCTTGCGGACGGGGCCGCGGGTAAATGCTAGTAATATATATATTAGATATATTAGATTGTCCACATGAGATTTAGTTCTGTATTAAAAAATATACATGGGTCAAGTTTTGAAAAAATGAGCATTTATTTGTATTTAAATGTAAATCATGTACCTTAAGGCGTCGAAGGCATTCGATTAGATTAGTTGCCCACTATTCTTTTGTGGCTCCATGTACGATGATAACGTCGAAATACGACATTGTGTTTTTTAATCCAGATAATATTTGCTCAAAAATGCGATTAAATTGAGCTGGTGCCGTTTTGATACCAAATGAAAGCCTATTTACCTTATACGTGCCTCTATGCGTAGATATTGTTTGGATAATGCTAGATTCTTCACTTATTCGAAGATGTAAATACGTCCTGTATAAATCAAGCCTTCAAAAATAGTTGGAACCATTGAGATTGTTCAAAATTTCGTCAATGTGACGTATGGAGTAGTTTGCAGACACGAGCTGTGTATTAACTCCGACTTTGTAGTCGACGCAGAGTCGCACTCCGCCGTATGCTTTAGGGATAATTACCAAGGGTGACCCCCAGTCACTTCTTTCAACTTTTGATATGATCCCCGATTTTTCTAAATCATTTAGCTCCGTCTCAACACGGTCGCATAGTGCATATGGAACTTCTCGCTCCTTGATAAAACTCGGTTTAGCGTCTTTTCGAAGTTGAAGTGTGACTTCAAGGTTTGGCACACACCCTACTTTTTGTATAAAAACTTGTTGAAATTTGTGAATGATGTCTTCTGTTGAACAATTATTACGCATTTGGTAGTTGGATAACTTATTTGCACATTGATTGTCTACTTGCTGTAAGTTGATTATTAGATGTCTAATCCAAATTCGACCCGTTTGGTACTACGTACATTTCTTCTACTGATCGGTTGTTATTGTATTCTACCTCTATATTTACTTTGCCATCTGGGACTACTACGTTCTTTGTGTATGAACGAAATGCTATTGAGGATGGTGGAAGTTTTGTTTTGATATTGAGCGGTTCGAACTCATTTCGAGGAATTAATGTATAGCCTACCCCCGAATCTACTTCAAATTTTTGTGTTTAACTATTAATTTTAACAGTAATGTAATATTTACACACGTCTTCCTTCAATTCGCCATGATGACTTTTGTAAAGATCAACTATTTGATTTATTCCGTATACCTGGTGAATTGCCTCATCGCTATCAACTGTTTTGTGACTCGACTTGTCGCTTGAATTACTCATTAACGTTTTTATACATACTTGTTGAACGTGGCCTATTTTGCCACATGAGTTGCATTTGAGGTTATGTCGATTTGTTCAACACTCTTTCGTTTTGTGATTGTCCTTACCGCTGCGAATACACAAGTTGTCGATGCCTAATTGCTTGTAATTTAATTTAGAATTTGCGCACTTCGACTGTCTTGATGATGAACGATTTCCTGACGTCTGCCTACTGGGACTTGCACCTGCGAGCCTACCGTGCACCTTGTTTACTTCCTTCATGACAGTTTGTGGTTTTGAATTTAGCTCGCGGCTATCTATTTTGGATACTTCTAAAGGAAGTGCCCTATGTACAAGTTTCTCGAAATCTGACTCTTCTGATTGAAGAAGCTGCTCACGAATTGTGTTATCTTTTATTCCTCTAATGAATTGCGCACGAAGAAAAATGTTAGAAATGTCAGCATTGCATTGACATGCCGATATAAACGTACAATCATTTATGTCCCGCCGGATTAATGCTACAAAATCTGCCACGGATTGTTCTTCGTTTTGATATGTTGAAAGGAAACGGTGCTGTATTACTAATATGTTTTTCTTGGAACACAAATGTGTTTCTAGCTTCGCCACCACCTCCTCATACTTTACATCTGTTATGCTTTTAGGCGCGATCAACGATACTAATAATCTAAAGTGTGTAGAGCCAATGGAATTGACCAGCATTTCATGACAAAAGGTTTTATTTGTAAATACTCCTTTCATTTGGAGGTAATTTTCGAATCTTTGTAAATAAAGTTTGAAGTGCGACGTCGGCTGCGGTGACGTTTGTTGCTGTTGAAGGTTAGAATTTGCCTTTACTTGTTGAAGTAATTTCACTTGAAATAAGTATGCACGCGTTATTCTTCAATCTTCTTTATTATTCTATATATAGACTTGACTTGGCGTAAACTTGGCAACTTAGCCACGATTATACTCCACTTGGCGCATAAAATCTGGCATCATAATCAGCGTTGAAATTTATTTTTAAATAAATGTCAATTTGAATGACAAAATGTCAAAATGAAATGGAAACAAACAAATGGCATCTCAAAATGTAAACGTCACTTAGAACTTACATAGAAAATCAAAATTCAACAGACTTCTAAGTCAAGTTAACTTTTGAGTAATCAGTAACATGCAATGTTCATTTAACAGAACTGTAAGTGACAGTTCGCAAGCCAAGTCAAGTCTATGCTAAGTATCAGTAATGGAGCCTTTAAGGAAGGTAAAGTACCGGATGTGAAGCAATATGCAAAAACTCGCTAATACTCTGGCGTTGTTGCCAGACTGTTTGAATAATAATTAAAGTGAGACATTACAGAACAGCCGAAATTGTTTTTATATTGTAACTTGTTTATTTGACATCCGATTATTAAAATTGGTACGCCATTATTTTGGCCTTGGAAATCTGCATATTTCTTTTTTTTGTCCTTTTGATTTATGAAGTCGTTTTCACATGATTAGGGAGCTAATAGGGTTTTATAAAGTATCCTTTTTGTTAACCAGACGAAAATAATTCCCAATTCATGGCTTTGTTGCTTTTGAACCATTTCCCTCAGTTAGTAAACAAAAAAATTATAGCACTTTTAATGTTATTTATAGCTACTAATCAACCTGACTTGTTATTCATGTTATTTAGTATGTGCGTAAAAAAAACCATTAACTCGGACACATGCAGGTTAACCAGGCAAATCTGGCCGAACAGAGGACCTACTAAATATATCAAGGAAAGAAATTTTCATGGTCACTGCACAATACCAAAACACTGGTCGCATATCCTGCGTGCTGAAAGAATGGGGATCCCTTTTAACAGCGTTTACAAGAGCAGCGACGAGGAAGGCAGCAAAGAGACAGTCACGCAGTCGTTGAATACCCAGCTCAAGCACACTACAATTCTAATTATGGACAGTTATATATTGCCGGAACTTAAGGAAGTAGCTAATAGAGGCATACATACGCCGAATATCAAAAATATTGTTTTTTTTTCTAAATTTTTTTTCTAATTAATTTTAAAAATTGGTCGATGTGAGTCTCTTCAGAATTCATTTACAAAAATTTCTGTACAAAAATGATTAAAATCGGTTAATATTTGTGATATGTAGGTGGTTTTGAAAAGTTCGTTGGTGTCATGTGGGGACACATTGCAAGCGGGGCATACATTTTGTATGTCGGGGTTGATTCTGGATATGTAAGAGTTTAACCTGTTACAGTATCCAGAACGAAGTTGAGCCAGAGTGACTCGCGTTTCCCTGGGGAGTATGCGTTCCTCTTCCGCAAGTTTTGGGTACTGTTCCCCGAGTACTGGATTCACCGGGCAATTTCCGGCATAAAGGTCCGACGCCTCTTTGTGGAGTTCACCAAGGACCTGCTTGTGTTTTTTTGCTTCATACGGCTGAGTTCTCAGGTGCCGTATTTCCTCAAAATGCTTACGGAGATTACTCCTTAGTCCCTAGGCGGTGCTGGCTCATCAATCAGATGTCTGTTGGGATGCCCAGCTTTCTGGGCATTCAATAGGAACTGTTTGGTTAGCATCCCATTTCTCTCCCTGATGGGGAGTATTCTCGCCTCATTATGTAGATGGTGTTCTGGGGACATAAGAAAACAGCCCGTGGCGGTTCTGAGCGCAGTATTTTGGCAGGCCTGTAGCTTCTTCCAGTGGGTAGTTTTTAGGCTTGGCGACCATATAGGGGACGCATAGCACGCAAACGGCTGGCCAATTGCTTTGTATGTGGTAATGAGCGTTTCTTTGTCTTTTCCCCAAGTACTGCCAGCATGGGATTTGAGGATTTTATTACGGCTCAGGATTTTTGGAACAATTGCGCCTGCGTGCTCACCAACATGTAGATCCTGATCAAAAGTCACACCCAAGATTTTGGGGTGTAGGACAGTCGGTAGCGTAGTGCCATCGACGTGGATGTTCAAAACGGTCGACATTTGGGACGTCCAGGTTGTAAATAGAGTCGCGGATGATTTAGTCGGTGATAATGCCAGGTTTCGCGAGGCGAAAAAACTGGAGAGATCAGGAAGGTAGTCGTTTATTTTGTTGCAAAACTCATCGATCTTTGGGCCCGGGCCTGTGGCCATTATTGTGCAGTCATCGGCGTAAGAAACGATAGTAACTCCTTCTGGTGGCGAAGATAGTTTTGATATGTAAAAATTAAACAAAAGTGGTGATAGGATACCACCCTGAGGCACCCCTTTTTTAATTCTTCTTGGCTTTGATATATCGTTTCTGAATTGCACTGATGCCTGCCGACCACCCGGATAATTTGCGGCCCACCTCTTAAGACATGGGGGAAGGGTAGACCCTTCCAAGTCTTGCAGTAACGTGCCATGGTTGACCGTATCAAAAGCTTTTGATAGGTCTAGCGCTACGAGTACTGTTCTATGGTGGGGCTTCTGATTTAAACCACAATTTATCTGGGTGCTAATGGCATTCAGCACGGTGGTGGTGCTATGGAGTTTTCTAAAGCCATGCTAATGACAGGCTAGCTGCAAATTTGCTTTGAAGTAGGGGAGCAAAATGGCTTCAAGAGTCTTGGCTACTGGCGATAGGAGAGATATCGGGCGATATGACTCTCCTATGTTAGCTGGTTTCCCAGCTGGAAAGAGACAGGTTGAAGACATGTGCTAAATATTTGAAATCCTCTTTCCCTAGGCTTTTAAACATCGGCATGGCTATGCCGTGTGGGCCCACTGCTTTGGATGGTTTAGCATGAACGATGGCATCCTCAACCTCTTTGGCGGTGATGGTAATTGGTGACGCGCTGAACTTATGTTTACGTGCGTGTCTGGTGGCCCTCCGTCTATTTTTGTCGACCGTAGAATGCATTAGGAAAGCTAGACGTCGAAAAGCTTCAATCACAACAGACTGCCAATGATTTCGCAACTCGACTCTCACACCTGCTCTCTGAGGGCACAACTCATCCTGAAGGAATACAGGAGCAGTGGGAGCATATCTCCAAAGCACTTCATACTGCCGCCGAGGAAAAAATTGGTTACCGGCGTCCACGAAAAAACAACTGGTATGATGAAGAATGCCGCGTTGCAACCGAAAGAAAAGACGCTGCCTACAGGGCTACGTTAAAAGCGAGCGCGACAAGAGGAGTGTGTGAACGCTATCGTGAGTTGAAAAGGGAAGCGAGACGCCTTTTCAGGAAGAAAAAAGCAGAAGCAGAAAGGCGTGAGTGCGAGGAGCTTGAGCTGCTAGCCACCAGGAATAACGCCCGAAAATTCTACCAAAAAATACGGCGACAGACGGAAGGTTTTAAGACCGGGGCAAACTCCTGTAGGAATGAAAACGGCGACCTTGTAACTGATGTCCAGAGAGTGCTTAGATTATGGAGGGAACACTTCTCTGCTCTCCTAAATGGAGGCAGCAATTCACCGCGCAGATATGAAGAACCCGATCCCGCAATCGATGATGATGGAATATATGTCCCCCCGCCCGATTATGACGAAGTTAGAATAGCAATAACCAGATTGAAAAACAACAAGGCCGTGGGCGCTGATGGATTGCCTGCGGAGCTATTCAAGTTCGGCGGCGAGGAGTTGGTAAGGCGCATGCAGCAGCTTCTTAGCAAAATATGGGCGGACGAAAGCATGCCCGACGGTTGGAATCTAAGTGTTCTTTGCCCAGTCCACAAGAAGGGGGATACTGCAAAATGCACCAACTATCGTGGAATCAGCCTTCTTAATATCGCATATAAGGTCCTTTAAAGTGTATTGTGCGAAATATTGAAGCCCACCGTGAACCGGCTGATTGGACCTTATCAGTGCGGCTTCAGACCTGGTAAATCTACCATCGACCAGATTTTTACAATGCGCCAAATCTTGGAAAAAACCCGTGAAAAGAGAATCGACACACATCACCTCTTCGTCGACTTTAAAGCCGCCTTCGACAGCACGAAAAGGAGCTGCCTATATGCCGCTATGTCTGAATTTGGTTTCCCCGCAAAACTTATACGGCTGTGCAAAATGACGTTAAGCAACACCATCAGCTCAGTCAGAATTGGGAAGGACCTCTCCGAGCCGTTCGAAACTAAACGAGGTTTCAGACAGGGTGACCCCCTATCGTGCGATTTCTTTAATTTGATGCTGGAGAAAATTATACTAGCTGCAGAACTTAACCGCACTGGAACAATATACTATAAAAGCGTGCAATTACTGGCATATGCTGATGACATTGATATCATCGGCCTAAACACCCGCGCTGTTAGTTCTGCTTACTCCAAGCTGGAAAAAGAAGCGGTAAAGATGGGTTTGATGGTGAATGAGGACAAAACGAAGTACCTGCTGTCATCGAGCAAAGAGTCAGCGCATATGCGCCTTGGCAACCACGCTACTGTTGGCAGCCATAATTTCGAAATAGTAAAAGACTTCGTTTATTTGGGAACCAGCATCAACATTAGCAACAACATCAGCACTGAAATCCAGCGAAGAATCAATCTTGCCAATAAATGCTACTTTGGACTAGGTAGGCAATTGAAAAGTAAAGTCCTCTCTCGGCGAACGAAAATCATACTCTACAAGTCACTTATCGTACCCGTCCTGCTATATGGGGCAGAAGCATGGACCATGACAACAGCAGATGAAGCGGCTTTGGGAGTGTTCGAGAGAAAAGTTCTTCGAAAGATTTATGGACCTCTACGCGTTGGCGATGGCGAGTACCGAAGAAGATTTAATGATGAGCTGTACGAGCTATACGCAGACATCAACATAGTCCAGCGAATTAAAACGCAGCGGCTGCGCTGGCTAGGCCATGTTATGCGAATGAAAGATGATGCTCCGGCCAAGAAAGTGTTTCTATCGGAACCCGCCTATGGAAGCAGAGGTAGAGGGCGGCCCCCACTCCGTTGGAAGGACCAGGTGGAAAACGATTTAAACTCCCTTGGTGTGACCAATTGGCGCCGGTTGGCGGAGCGAAGGAGCGACTGGCGCGCCTTGTTGGACGGCCATAACCGTTTAGACGGTTAAGCGCCAATTAAGTAAGTAAGTAGAATGCATTATGTATTGTCAACAGAAAGCGCTCGCGCATTTTTTCGCATCCGACAGCACTTTGTCGCCAAAGGCGATGGAAACTTTGTCATTGTGCCTAGACGGATTCGATAGGGACTTTACAGTGGGCCAAAGTTTACCTACACCGGCAGAGAGGTTACAACCGCTTAGGTGCTCCTCCCATTTCGCCCGCTTGTGTTCATCCCCAAGCAATCAGGCGTTGGTTTATATCCCTTATTTGGGGGTCACCGGGATCGGGCTGTCTTATAAGGTCACGTTCTCTCGCTAAACTTGCGGCCTCCGCCGGGAAGTGGGGCCGAATTTCGGGAACTCTACCGGCAGGAATGAAACGAGCCGAGGCGGATTCAATGACCTTGCGGAAAGCACGCTCCCCTTGGCGGGCATCAGTTGGGATATGGAGGGCAGCAAATCGGCTGTCTGTAAAGGATTTGTATTCTTCCCACTTTCCTTTTTTAAATTTAATGAAAGTGCGTTTTTCTGCTACGATGAAGTCGGCGGGACGCTCGAGCGAAATAAGTATAGGCAGGTGGTTCGATGCCAATGTTACCATCGGCTGCCAGTTGACGCAGTTTGCGAGTTCTGCGCTCACGATCGAAATATTCGGCGAACTATGACAGCTTCCTACCATACGTGTGGGGGCGTCTCCGTTTATAGTGCATAACGTCGTTTCTTCTATTTGATCCGCTAACATATCACCCCTACTGTCAACCGCAAGTTTGAATGCCATAGATCGTGATGGGCATTGAAATCGCCTTAGATAATGCGATTGTTTCCAGTGAGTACGCTGCTGATATCAGGGCGGTATCCACTGGGGCAACAGGTGACAGGAGAGATGTAGATGTTGATGATTTCTAGATTTGCTTCGCCTGACCGGACAGATAATCCTTGACGTTCTAAGACACTGTCCCTGCGGTTGATGTCGGGATCAAATATATGATATTGCACAGTGTGGTGTATGATAAACGCGAGGCCGCCTCCATTACCGCTCTCGCGATCTTTTCTGTGGACATTATACCCAGAACAAGTCTGCAATGCAGATCTTGCTGTGAGTTTAGTCTCTTGAATCGCAGCAATGCGGATGTTGTGCCGCTTCATGAAGACGACTATCTCCGTGATCTTCCCAGTTAATCCATTACAGTTTAACTGCAGAATTCTGAAGTGCATAGGGGGAGACGTCGTCACTCTGGGAGTAAGTGACGGGTGACTGCGCCTGGGTTGTGGAAGGCCAGAACGCGATTGCTGTTGAGGCCCTGGGGCTAGACGTCCTTGGGTAGGCATTGGGGTACCCGGTGTATTTGGGTATGCGGCCTGGCAACATGGCGCAATGAAACCCGTCGGGGGTTGCCGTCGCGGAGACCAGAACATCTAGGAAAGTGGCACCGTCCATGGCAGGAGCTGCATTGGGCGGATGTCGCAAACGTATATATTCTGTGCTGGCAAACGGTGCAAAGGGAGGTAGGGACTAAGAGTCTGTTTCCCTGACCTACACAATTGCTGCCGGAAAAGAGGGGCGAAGAAGACGGGGGCAAGGGCTGATGCTCGGCATTGCTCCCGACTCTACTACGGAGATTGTAGGTATGAGTGGGAGCAGCCGTGTGAGTTGGTGGCGCCGTGGGGCGCGTGCAACAGCGGGTACTTGTTGTGGCTTGCGGAGCAGCGGGGCTGCTGGAAGGTAGCGGGGGGGGGGCGCTGAGGCGCAGACTACGGGACGTCCTAAAACGTGAACAGAAAGGAGCCACAAAAGATTTATAAAAGTTACGTGAACGTCTGGTTTTGGGGTCTAGCCCAGAACAATCTGTCCGATGCAACCATCCCTTACACGAGACGGACCCGGATTGGGTTCGATACCTTCCCGGAGCAAGGGAATATGGAGCAGTCCCGATGCAAGGAGCTGCTGGGAGGATGACAATTTGTGGGAGTGACGCAACAAATTAAAAGGGGGTACACTGAAATGGCAGTCCTTGGTCGGGAAAAATCCCGCGTCGCTCCGGTACATAGAACCGACGGCCTTGGGAACCAGCGCCTTACTATATTTTCTACTCATTTAAGACTGTCTAGGCCATTTATTGTTCATGTCGAAAATTGGATATGGTCGAAAGGGCTATCAACGGATGCGCATCACTGCCAGTTATAAGAATCCAATTGCGAAATTTAACAGTTATTTAGCCTAACACGGATTTTGCAATACCCAATTCACCAAGTTTTTAAAACAAAATAAAAGAAAAATTGAAATGCTCACTTTACATCATTTTTCCAAAAAATTAATAAGGAACAATGAATTCAAATAAAATGACCCAGGTCGCACATGTTTTCAAATTGTCCTTAAGTTGTTAAAAAATCAAGTTACCCGAAAAAAGTGCCGACTTTTCAAAAATTCTTATTCTGATTGCGTAAAATAATAACCGAAATCAGCGATGCAAAATTCTATAGGTTCCAGGGGTTTAAACATTCCTTTTAAATGATTCTCACCTCATACTTAAGTTGAAGATATATGTGCGTTTGAGAAAGGTTTGAAAAATCACTTGGCCTTATATTCAAACATCTGATGTTTATTTGCGAAACTTTAAAGTAGCGTTTGAAATGATAATTTTGATTTTCACTCTCCATCAATCAACACCCAAGTCCACCGGTTTGACATTTCCTAAAGTTGGCGGCCCTATCCTAACTAGTCGCTTGGAGTGAATCACATTGATTCTAGCCTATCAACCAAGTTTAAATATCACCTACACGTTACGGCTCCTGTTACATGTGTGAATATATACCAGGCTAGGCTTTTTCCTTCGCAAGAACGCTCAAAGTGGTGAAGCAAAACCTTTCTCAAGACAGTCCAACAAATGACCGGGTGTGCAGCATAGCGCGACAAAAACAATCCGTTAGAAAGTCTTCGGAGCTACACTCAGCCTCTCTGAAGTTGGCAACACAACTTTTACGTGGAAAAAAATTACCTATTGGGAAAATTGCCGTAATTTATCCGTGAAACAAAAAAATTTGCCTCGGCCATATTTTACAAAATATAGGGTGGCATGCCAACTTCACGTGAAGTTAGCGTGCCACTTTTCGAAAGCACATATTTTATAATTTCGTGTAATTTCTACCTTCGATGGTTAATAAAACAGCAGAAACGTCAGGATTAATTATCTTAATACTTTATTCTTCAGTCGTCAATCCAATAATGAACCGGAAGTCCACCATCTTCTCTTTTCTTCCTTTACAGTGATGTATTTTTGCTTATTCTATTAATTATATGACATGGTTGCATTTATGATCTTACAACTCGGCCAGCCTGAAACTGTATCGACCTCGATACATTATCTTAATTTCTATTTTTACTGTCATACATTTCGTAATCTGATACAATTGGCTATTTGTGGTTCAGAGTTACAGCTCGCACTGTATTGACCTTGATATATTATAACTTAATTTCTATCTTCACTATCGTACATTTCTTAATCTAATACCTAATCTAACACAATTGACTATTTGTGTTCAGAGTTACCGCTCGGCCAATCTGACACTGTAATCGACCTCGATACTTACTTACGACTTCGATACAGTATAACCTAATTTCTAACAAATATTAGTCTGGTTCTACTGTGACATATTTTCTTTGAAAACGGCTCACTAATACCTTCAACTCATCAAGTGTTTTGGCTGGTAACAGTAGATGTGCATTTGGCACTACATTGGCTATGCCATCTATTATGAAATCGATGATTTCTGTTTCGCATATGTTTGCCCGTTCTCCTATTACCTGCATCAATAGAACGTAATGACTCGCTCTTTTTGTCCCACTTGCCAACATCTTATAAACTTCATTCCTCTGTATCGGCACGTCAAATTCCGTCGTAAGGGCCTTTTTTAACTCGGCATAGCTTAATGCTTTGGTGGTGGTAAGGAAAACTTTGGCTGTTCCCACCAGGCAGCGACGAAAAGCCAGCAATTTAAATCGTTCGTCTACTCTTGACGACTCCATTACTTCTTCGAAATCTTGAAGAAAATGTCCCACCGTCACTGATATATCATCACCACTGAACTTGGGCATATAATGCTCTATATCGGCAAAATTCAGTCTACGTTACTGTTCACCCCAGTACTAGCTCTTAGCTCGTCGATTTCTTTCATTAATTTTAACATTTCCATACGTTTTCGTAGCACCACCAGTTCGTCATCCACACTTATGGTCGTGGCTCTTGCGTCAATTGGGGCAGTTTGATGGGGCGGCAGCAAAAAACATCGTGAACAGCAGGTGTTGAATTGAATTCAACGAAAACGTCGGTAGTAAAGGCAGTTGGAACGGCAGTGGCCGCAGTATGAACGGTGGTGACGGCAGTGACGGCAGAGCAGACGGTAGCGGCGGCAGAATAGACGGTAGTGGCGGCAGTAAAAACATCGTGAACGGCAGGTATTGAATTGAATTCAACCAAAACGTCGGTAGTAAAGGCAGTTGGAACGGCAGTGGCGGCAGTATGAACGGCGGTGGCGCCAGAGAGCAGGCGGTAGCGGCGACAGAATAGACGGCAGTGGCAGCAGTAAAAACATCGTGAACGGCAGGTGTTGAATTGAATTCAACCAAAACATCGGTAATAGAGGCAGTTGGAACGGCAGTGGCGGCATAGGAGACGGTAGCGGCAGCAGAATAGACGGCAGTGGCGGCAGTACGAACGGCGGTAACGGCAATGGCGGCAGAGGACTCAATAGAAACGGCGGCGTCAGGAATGTTCTTCAATATATTTGTGTTCGGAGTGTTATTCATCGTATTTGCGTAGCTATCATCTCCCACGCCAACTATATTTTGAAGTAATCTGCGTAATTGTATAATGTTGGCAGTAGGAGGGAAATCCACACCTGAGATGTGATTTCTACCTTCGATGGTTAATAAAACAGCAGAAACGTCCGGATTAATTATCTTAATACTTTATTCTTCAGTCGTTAATCCAATAATGAACCGGAAATCCACCATCTTCTCTTTTCTCCCTTTACAGTGATGTATTTTTGCTTATTCTATTAATTATATGACATGGTTGCATTTATGATCTTACATTCGAAAAAAAAAAAATTCTTTTTTTTTTTATGGTGCACCGCCAATTTCACGTGAAGTTAGCGTGCCACCTTCAGAAAACCACCTTAGCGACCAGCTAGGAAAATAATTCTTGCACACGAATTTGCCGTAGATAAGTGACATATTTTATAAATTCCAAACAAAAAAAATTCAAAGAGACCAGCTAGGAAAATAATTCTTACACACGAATTTGCCTTAAATTTGCCATAGATAAGTGGCATATTTTATAATTTCGAAAAAAAAATTAACTTTTTTTATGGTGCACCGCCAACTTCACGTGAAGTTAGCGTGCCGCGTTTCTAAAACCACCTTAGACACCAGTTAGGGAAAATAATTCTTGCATTCTTAAAAAAAAGAATTCGACTAGCTAAAAAAGTTGGTTCAATCTTGCGCGGTTTACCGCGGGGACATAAAGCCATTGTTCATATAAATATTAAAATTTGTAATAAAACTTTTCACGCACTTGCTAAGTGAAAATAAACCGTCTAAATCAAAGAATGATACGATGGTGATTTGGGTAACCCAATTTCTATTCCTTTTACATATATGAGTGCCATTTCAATAGACATCAACACTTGTCATCGCACTTACCACACATTAGTAACAATTTCAATCCTTTTAAAAAAATCCTGCCGCGCTTATGCAATAAAAATTTCGTAAAATGCAACGTAAACTAGAGAAAAGCTGCAGCAAAGATCTTAGAAAATGTTCTTTATACTCCTCATACTTAAGTATCACAAATAGGACAACCAAGTGGATAGTTACGGTCATGTGCATGCGTATGCCATACATGTGTATATTACCTTCCCATGTTCGTTTACATCATGTGTATAATTTGTTTTTTTTTTTAATCACTGCTGCTAAAAAGGAACAAAGTACATATGTATGTAGCATTTCCTAAGGCAACGGCCTCAGGCAGATCTTTATCAAAAAGTTATTTGCTTGCCTATGCAACGAACTATGTATGTTCGACCTTCACACGTGCTCATTCGGCTTTTTAGTTGTTTACAACAACCCGATCGTTAACACCATATAAGTAAAAAGCAAAACATTCTCACATTTGGACCTCTATTTTTGAAAGACATAGATCTATATGTATGCCAAAAGTTCGATTTCGACAATTTACATAAACGACAAAACTAAAACAAAATTTAATATGTCCTTTTTGCTGATTGGCTACCACTGCTGACTCTAACATGATAACATTTTTTTGATAATTTTATAAAATTTGTTTTAAGTTGGCGAAGTACGGAAAAAGCAACCATGTACGAAGAAAAACAATTTCTCTTGTTCTTGCTTGTTTAAAATAAAATGTCTTATAGATATTGATTGCTGTGGAATGTAGATTAAAACGGTAATAGTGCAGTTTACGGTATCCACCGAAATTTGGGCCAAAATTTTCGAGTGAGGTATCAAAAGACGCGTATTCACGTCTAGCTCAAGAATCCAAAAGCGGAAGTTAACTTTTTCACCCGTTCAAAAGATATTAACGAAAAACCGAAAAAAGACCCGCGGGTCCCCCGAAACCGGGGGTGGGATCCATAGTATTTTTGCGCAGAATACCTTTCTGCGTTGGCGGCCGTCGGCCGCGCTTATAAAAAATAACCCTGGGCTACGCCATGCCATTTATAGTCTACCGACAAGTTTCCAAATAAAGATGCAGTCTTGAAGGAGCTTGAAAAAAATGGTAGTATATGTGATTGTTAAAGTTCACGAGACACTCACTTATGCAGCAAGTATAGATAGCAGAGCTATTGAATCAGCGACAAGATTACGTGCCGATATAACTTTGCGTCCAATATTAAACTCGTCCATATCGGGAGAGGTGTCAAAAGACCCAGGAACACGAAACCGAAAGCGGAAATTGAAAATTGTATAACTTTCCGGAGATATATGCAAACAAAATTGCAATTTTCATGTGGTTGGTGTAATTTTGATTATTTTGGGTAGTAGTGCAGTACCCACCCTAAAGTTGGGCCAAGATTTTCGAGTGAGGTATCAAAAGACGCGTATTAATCGAGAATAATAATCCGAAGGCGGAAAAGAAAAATTGTATCTCTGTCCGGAGATATTTGCAGTTGAAGTTGGCGATTTTAATGTGGTTGTTGTTGTGTTTGTACGCACAAAAAAAATTGTGCATCACCGTGGCGGTAGCCATGGTTATACCACACACCCGGACTTGGCATGGCGTAGCCCAGGGTTATTTTTTATAAGCGCGGCCGAAGGCCGCCAACGCAGAAAGGTGGTCTGCGCAAAAATACTATGGATCCCACCCCCGGTTTCGGAGGGACCCGCGGGTCTTTTTTCGGTTTTTCGTTAATATCTTTTGAACGGGTAAAAAAGTTAACTTCCGCTTTCGGATTCTTGATCTAGACGTGAATACGCGTCTTTTGATACCTCACTCGAAAATTTTGGCCCAAATATCGGTGGGTACCGTAAACTGCACTATTACCTTATTTTGTTGTAGCCACAAAAAAAACTGGGGGTAAAAGTGTTTTGCGCGGATATAGTTTTGGTCTTCAAACCGGTGTTGGACCCACCCAGGGTTATTTTTTATAAGCGCAGCCGAGGGCCGCCAACACAGAAAGGCAAAAATACTATACCACCTGGGTGGGTCCAACACCGGTTTGGAGACCAAAACTATATCCGCACAAAAAACTTATGTTCACAATTTTTTTTGTGGGTATGAATTACAACAACCACATGAAAATCGCCAACTTCAACTGCAAATATCTCCGGACAGAGATAAAAGTTTTATTTTCCGGTTTCGGATTATTTTTGTCGAGAATAATACGCGTCTTTTGACACCTCTTTCGATATTTTTGGACGCGTATTAGCAGTGTCATGCTGCCGTATAGAATTACTGATAATTTTTGAGGTAATTCTATACGACAGCATGACACTGCTAATACGCGTCCAAAAATATCGAGAGAGGTGTCAAACGGCGCGCAGTGTCATGCTGCCGTATAGAATTACTGATAATTTTTGAGGTAATTCTATACGACAGCATGACACTGCTAATACGCGTCCAAAAATATCGAGAGAGGTGTCAAACGGCGCGCCTTGACATCAGTATTAATAATCCGAAACCGCAAGATAAAAAATTTAACTCGTTCAAAAGATATTAACGAAAAACCGAAAAAAGACCCGCGGGTCCCTCCGAAACCGGGGGTGAAATCCATAGTATATTTGCGCAGAACACCTTTCTGCGTTGGCGGCCTTCGGCCGCGCTTATAAAAAATAACCCTGGGCTACGCCATGCCAAGTCCGGGTGTGTGGTATAACCATGGCCACCGCCACGGTAATGTCCTTCTGCGTTCACACTTTTTTTTTTGTGGGTATGAATTACAACCACATGAAAATCGCCAACTTCAACTGCAAATATCTCCGGACAGAGATAAAATTTTGGATTATTGTTGTCGAGATTAATACGCGTCTTTTGACACCTCTTTCGATATTTTTGGACGCGTATTAGCAGTGTCATGCTGCCGTATAGAATTACCATTTTTGATAAAAAATAAGGTGGTGCACCGACTTGTAAAACCTTACCAAAATTGTTTGTACTCACCGGCATTTCATCCTCCACCGGAAAACGGTACCGGGGGACTCCTAATCCGCATCCCAAAATACAGCAGTGATCCGGCATTTCTGGAAATAATCAAATGGATTAGTTAAATGTATGCACATATATGTATATAACTTGTAAATTATATTGAAATGTTACTTACCAAGTTGGTTTCTTCACTCTTCTTGTACAGCAATATCTAAAATAGAGAATTATATAAACTTTATTGCGTAGAAGACAGTATAATTGTTATAAATCAAAATAATTGGTTAAAAACTTACGATATCCACAGAAATTTTGTTTTAAAATAACTGTTTTGCACATATACATACATATATTTGCGTACAGGGATGATTACAAAAAGTATCATTCTCAGCAAAAATTCAAAAGAAGCCCTCATTACTCAATTTTAAAATTACAATGAAAAATCCTTATTTATTTTCAAAGGAGCACCTAATTACATCTCTCTTTAAAATCCATATGTTTTGGACAATTTTAATTAACAAATTGTGATACTTTATTACCGGGGACGATTGCCAAAACACTACCAAAACCGTCGGGGGAGGTATTAATAGACGCGTTTTTGCCTCGCTTCCAATAATCCGAATACTTTTCCGCCTTGGGCCTTTTGAAAACAGGACAAAACGCGTCTTTTCATTTTTCTTTCCACATTTTTGGACGGATTATTGCAGTCGACCTCGGTTTCAAACTGTTTTTCGCGAGAACTTTTGAACGGGTAGAAAAACTTAACTCCCGTGTTTGTATTCTTAATACTGGAATAACTACGCGGCCTCAGATACCACAATTGAAGATTTTTTTATAATTTTCTGAAGGACCCATATGGGTGCACTTAAAATTTCCTACTAAATTCGTTCAAACAAATTTACCGTCACAGCAACCCATGTCTGATATTCCGATCCCTTTTTTGCTTCCCTGTGTCGCTTTCGACGAAGCAACCCGGTAATTTTGACACTTCGTTCAGTGTCAAAACTCATGTTCCACGCAGGTTCCACTGGGTTACACGCTAGTTTGACACTGACCGAAGTGTCAAACTGCCGTGTGTTAGAAAGGGAAAGAAATTGTTTCCCTCTCATACATATCATAGTTGTAAACCTGTACTATGATCGAGTTAGGTTTTCACGCAGCAAATTCAATTTGGGTTGCTCTCATACAAGTTGTATGTGCATGAGATATTTTTGACAGAAAATGACTTGCGTGCGTTTATATTACGTTGGCATGTAATGGATTTGTCGCAGACCAGTTTGGCAAGAAAACATCCCTTCTATGGACTGAGGAAATCAAATTTTTTTTTGGCACAAATAAACGTAAAATAGTGTAACGAATTTACTTGCAAATCCTCTTATTTGCCCTTCGAATCACTAAACTGTTGAATAAATAACTCCAATATGTAATAATGCAAAATGGTCTTTATTAAAGTACTTCACAATAACACTCAAACTGTGCAACGAATAGCTTGCTTAATAACCAAACTGATTGATAGCTCAAATGAAACTCTACTATTCAAAATAATACTGCTCTTGCTCGCTGGATAGCGTCTTAATCGAAATCTCAAATCAAACTGAATTCCAGCGCCTCTACAATTGCCGCCTTTTATACTCTTTGATTTCAACCTTCGCATCTTCTAGGCGCTTCCAGAATCTACTAGTCCAGCAGCTCTCAAACTTCTCAGCTGTAACTACAATTGCACAATTTTATAGTTTTTCTCATTGCATACTTATAGGAGTATCTCAGATATGTGCATTTGTTTGTGCATTGACTCTCCGCTGCTCGTATACGTACATGGTACATATGTGTAGACGCAATTATTGTTTCGTTTTGTCATGGTTCAACTATATACAGGTTGGCTCATCTGTAAAGCAACGAAATATGTCTGTTCAAATTGTCAAAATCTGTGTATTGGTGTTGGTGCGAATGGTATGGAATGGAAACATAAAACTTAGTAGTTTTTGTATGTGTAAGTAAAATGTTGCCAATGTGTTGGTTTCATTTTGAGTTTGCCATCTCCTTTTGACAATCCCTTCGATCATGCAATGACATAAATAAAATCAGCTGATGAGATGAGCCAACCTGTACATAATTGAACCATGGTTTATGTAGATACATAATGATTGATCTATGGATGTGAATTCACGTCACTGCTTAGCATCGGCTTAGAGATGGCAGCACTTCTTAGTTTTGCTAATATTCGTTACAATAGAATAGTTTAAAAGGTTTTAAAAGGTGATTTCAGGCATTTTGTGTTTTACACACAAAATTTTCATATTTCGAGATTTTATGATACATACAAAAAACGGCTGGTGAGATTATGAGCACGTATAAAGTATACTTAAAGAGACAAAAATGATCGCCATAGCTGTCACGTCTTATTTTCATAATAAAACTGGAAAAATTAAACTTCGTTTGCGTTTTCCCAGAAAATTAAAGTTTTGAACTACTTCTGTATACAATAAAACTTATGATATGAACATTCCCCTGGGCTATGCAAAGGTCCACACTTTTGAGTATGATGATTTTTGGAAAACATTAGGTTTTTTCTCTAAGTATGATTAAAAGTTGTAATTTTTTTGAGTGTACCAATCTATTTGTTAATGAGGTAATCCGGGTATCATCGCTACTGTATCAGTTTCATTTTATACACTTTATACTAAAAGCCCCGACACATAAGCAGTTTTTCGTATAGAGCTGAGTTTAACACTAGCTTATGCATTATGAGTAGACTATTGTTTATTTGCGAAAAGATATTTTGCAAATAAACGCTCATGCGCAGAATATTTTCATGGTTTAATGTTAACAATTTATTTTGTTTCAATTTTTCCTTAGACTCAAGCAATGAAGTAGATTTGTATGGCATATTTACGAATTACTTTTTGTGTGTTAACAAACATGCGTGCATACTTCCTACCTCATTGATTTTTCATCAAAAACTAAACCACTACCAATAAGATGATTTTAGTTTTACTCACACAGCCACAGTTTTCATTTTGGTGACAACTGTACTAATACAACAACAAACATTTAAACAAATGTACAATATGTACAAATGTACAATACTAGACATTGGCGTCAGCGTGTTTTTATCCTAACTGTTGCATCAAAAGATGAACAGGATCGCTACTGCGTTTTTCATCTATTTATCTTTGCGTATGGGTGTTTCCCACATTACCGACGCTCCATCTCGACACGCTCTTTCGAGCATGAAAACCATAGCAGGTATAATGGAGAAAATTTGCATAGCTTTCTACCTACATAACTCAAATACAAAAATTTTTCGCAAGTGATGCACAGGTCATCATAAACTTGCTGCTCAGACGAATACATACGTAACTCATATTTTAGGCGGCATTATTGGAATAGTTTACGAAGGAGCATCAAATACTATGGCGCATAGTCATAGTCAAAATAAAATAGATTTTATAAGGTAAGTGTCCCTAATTTCGTGGTACTAAGGATTTTTCTGACTTTCTACCTCTCTTGCGTTAAAACAAATGAAGGAAAAGTAAATTTTTCCCATTTAGTTGATCGATTAAGATAAGTTTCCACCTACTTTCAAACAAAACTAACAAATGTTTTAATTTATATAAATCAAAATGTGTGAGTACCTCAAATATACCTAATTTCGTGGCAAACATTTTCTGATGTACCTAATTCTGTGGTAAAGCGTCCCTAATTTCGTGGTATTTAGTTAAACTCTAATTTTATGGAAAAAAATTGTTATAATTGATTTCAAAGGCAAATTCCTAAAGATACACAAATTGATTTACTGAAATTCATATTCAGAAATTTAAAATATAAAACTATTTTTTTATTGTTATTTTAATTATGAAATGAAAGAATTTCAAGATCAAAATAAATAAGTAAAAAAAATTAGTTTAATGTACGTACTTTTCAAAAACTTTTTATTTTTTTGTTGTTTTCTTTTTGATTTATTGTTTGTTTTTTTTATATTTTTTCATTAAATCTAATATTGCTTAGAACTTTAGACATTATTGATATGAAATAAGTAACATTAAATGAAAAAGGTTTAAAACAAAAATTAACAATAAAAAAAATTTATTCAATTGATGTAACATGTTACTTTTCTAAAAATTACTTTTATTTATTATTACTAAAATTTTTATTTTTTGTAATTTTATTTTTTTCATTAGCGCTTCTGTCAAATCTTCTTTTGTGTAACGAGCTTTTGTCATTTTTTCTATAAAATTAAGTTATTAACCCAATAATCAGCGAATATAGATCGAATTAAGTTTTCTTAAATTTATTTGAAAAAATACGCGCATAAATAACTCCACACCAAAAATGTGTGCCTTCCTGCTGAAATGTAAATGCGCAGTATACCACGAAATTAGGGGCATGCACAAAATTTGGTGTACGTAAATTCGTGGTATCGCTTTAAGCAGTAATTTGAGGTTTATATTCACATTTTTTTTTATTATCAATATTCATTCAAAACAATAGTAAAGAAGTTGAAATCTTGATACATTTTTTTAAATTAAATGAAAAATTTTTGAATAAACAAAAGTTCTATAATGCCATTATTTCGTTAAAATGTTGTGCTTCGCAGAGCTTTTTGATTCAAATATAGACGAATAGATTAATAAAAGTGTACCACGAAATTACATCAAAATCTTCCTCGGGGGTTTATTTAATAATTAAAATATTTAAAAAATAGGGTTTCTTATGAAATGTTAAAGAAAATATAAAAAACATAAAAGATTATATTACCCTAATTTCGTGGGTACCACGAAATTTGATACATTACAAAAAAAGTGTGTCCCTAATTTCGTGGGTTAGAAATATTAAAAAAAAAAAATAGTTAAAAAAATTATTGGAATGAGTTTTGCAGTAATAGAAACGTTTAATAAATGTTCACTAAATACCAAAAAATGATCATCATAACAAAAAATTTACCGATACAATTTTTACAGGCTTAACAAAATACACTGGTTTCCTTAACACTTTACTAAGAGGCCTCCTTACAACAGGCTCATTTTTCGAGCTTCCAACTTTATATTCCTTGATATTTAATATTAAGTTTAATATTAAAAATTAGTAAAATATCAATTATTATACCGTAAAAACCAATCTTTATTATGAAATTTTCAGTTTAAAGAAACCCCACTCAGTATTTAGGTGATTCAATTTTGAATTTCCCTACATATCAATACAATTTGATTACTCTTTCTGACTAAATAATGAGTTATCATACAATTGAACAAAAGAAATAATCAAATATGAATACTTTTGATTATGAAAAACTAAAAAGCATTTTTCGATCACTTTTTGGAATCATTTTTGAAGTTCTTTAATAACATTTTAAAAATATTTTTATTTGCCTTCAAATATTATAATTTTTTAAATTTTGATGAGCTCGAGGCAGTTTAAAAAATTGAAACACAGTTTAAATTTTTATATTTCAATTTTATTTGGTCGATATTTCGATCTCATTCTGAGATCATCCTCAGGAACTGTTCTTTAATAACTAAATTTTAATATTTCATAAAAACCAACAAAAAGAATAATCAAATATGCTTACCTTTGATGATCAAAAACTGAATATAGTTTTTCAATCACAATTTGGAATCATATTTGAATCAAATGTGTTGACTTTAGGTGATCAAAAATTTATAATCATTTTTCATTCAGCTTTCTGAATGAATTATGAAATGAAATATGAATTTTATACTTGTTGAAATTTTACTTTTCATTAAAAATTTTATTTTTTTCACATACACATATTTTTTCAATCACGAAGCTAAGAAAATATATATAAAAATTTTATTATTTATGCAAAAGATATTCTTCAAGACAAAAATAATGTAATGCTGCTCGTGAACGAAGATTTCCCCAACCATTTCTCCCCTTCAGCTTCCCAGAAAATACATAATGATTAGACAATACATAGGTTGTGAGCTATTTGCCAGGTAAGTGAAACTATCTTGACATACCTGGATACGGCTTCAACATCCCGTATATTATCCGTATTTTAAGATGCAGACGATAATGCTGATGTTGGATGTTGTAGTCGCAGGTGTATATCGGTCAAGTTTGTTTGCGAGTTAGCTGTGGTTCGAATAGCTCACTTTCGCATGCTTTCTTCCCCTGATGAAATAAGATTATTATGTAGTATCCTATTTTGAATGAGATATGAAGAATAAATGCATTATAATGGCATTCAAAAATGATTCAAAAATGTCAACCAAAACGATTGAAATATATTCACGAATATGATCAGAAAATGACTGTGAAAAGCAGTCAAATATTACTCTAAAACTATTGAAGCTCAATTTTACAATGATATCAAATATGAATAAAAAGCGTTTCGAAATATTCAAGAATAATCACATTTATGGTACATTTTTCTCCCGACGATACGTTAATTTTCGAACAGAAAATGCTTTTAAATTTGAACGTTTTTAATCATCTTGGGGTATGATATTTAAATATTTTTTGTTCAAAATTTTCAAAAAATGCTGGCTGGGACACTCCCCCAATTCCTTGTTTGGAAGAAAAAATCGAAATGCCACGAAATAACGTACTACCACGAAATTAGGGACACTTATATTATTTAGCTGCAGCTTTTTTGACAGATAGCTCATAGAAAATTATATAAAAAAGCTGTAACTAAATTTAAAACCTATTTTATTTTGACTATGACTATGCGCCTATATATTTTTATAAAATATGCCACTTACCATACGGTGCACCATAAAAAAATTTGAATTTTTTTTTTCGAATTTATAAAATACTAGCGTACCCTTGCCCGCTTCGCTAGGCGATAAATTCAATGGTTTGCTGAAAGAGATTACAATTATTACGAAACAAAGCAAATTCTTTGATACAATTTCATTCGAACTTTATTGGAACACTTTTGGTAGACAACGTTTTTGGTTTTTCCATCTTTCGCGTAAAGGAATAATGACGTGAGCAAGCTACATACAATTGTGCATGAGAAAAAATTGATACCGCACATTTGTAGAGACTGTCCTTGCGCCTTATTAATTGTCATAGCGAAGGCAAGGCAAATAAGGAACTGCAAACGTTTCAAATCGAATGGTAAATCCGTCGGAATCAGTGGAATTCTGGGTATCAAAACGTCTTCTCCTTTGGACTTCCCTTTCAAAATTGTTGCTTCGATAACGTTACCCATTAGCTTCTTCACAGCGAGTCTGGTATCGTTGCAAAGTCGTGGCACATTAATGTTGCGCAGCATAATAATCGATGCTCCAATTTTTAATCGTAATTTATGACGTGGTAGGCCTGGCAAATCGAGTGAGTTTAAGAATTCAGTTGGATAATTTGCGACATCATCTTGATCAGTAATAGTGTCCATTGACTTATATGCAACTATGCCACCAGGTATTTGATCCAGAAAAGCTGCATTTATATCATTGACGACCTTATTTTTCCCAGCTAAAATTGCTCTTTCGATGAGCCAATCATAGTTTTTGTAATGTTGAACTATGTTTGGAAATACACTCTGTATCAATGCCTCTATAGACTGTACAAAAGTGCAGAAATTGTTAGGCAATGTAATCATTCCTCTTGGATCGACAGACATTTGGCCATTTTGGATTTTCAGTAATTGCTGTGAAACTTCAGCTGCTGACGGATCGTTTTGTAGTTGAACACGTACGTTTGTAGTAAGTGTAAATTTGTTTACTGTCTCCATTAATACGATGATTTTAAACATGCATTGATTTCATCTGCAGCCGTGGATTTTGGGATCACAGATAATGTTTGCCTGAAATCTCCAGCCAATAGAATCATGGCACCCCCAAAGACTGTTTGGCTTCCTCGTAGATCTTTCAAAGTTCTATCAAGTGCTTCCAATGATTTCTTGTGTGTCATAGTACACTCGTTCCATACGATGAGCTTACATACTTTAAGAACTTTTGCCATTCCAGATGTTTTCGAAATATTACATGTTGGTGTTTCATTTACCTGCATATTCAAAGGCAACTTTAATGCAGAATGTGTTGTGCGACCGCCTTCCAGTAATGTAGCTGTAATTCCGGAAGAAGCAAGTGCTAATGCAACGGTATTATCTGATCGAATTGTTGCTAATATCAATGAAATCAAAAAGGTCTTGCCTGTTCCCCCAGGAGCATCCAAGGAAAGCAATCTACCAGTTCCATGGCTAACATTATTCATGATTGTATCATAAACATGTTGCTGTAGGTCATTCAATTTCGTTAAATTTGATGTTACAAATGTGTTTAGTTCATTACAATCATAATGGCATTCACGCTCCAGTTCTCGATTGAACATATCATGTATTGGACGATTTGCTGCTGGCATACCCAATTGTACTAACGATTTGTTTGACATCGAATGAATTCCAACTCATAACTTGCAGTATTTCGAATCATTTGGTTTAAAATATCATCTGCCATATAATCTTTGAAATTATTCCATAAATCCAATGGATTAGATGGGGAGCACATTGCAATTATTATCGAAAATAATGTTCGTATTTGATGTGGACTGGCTATTACAGCTGAAACGGCATCTTCCCAATGCTTATCATCCTCCAACAAATTTAATTGTTGACATGATTCACGATATGTAGCGCACAATTCACCACATAATTGTTCTTAAAGCTTGGAATGATTTTGGGCCACGAACATTAATTAACAACAATCGCAAGTAAAAACACTCAGCAAGATTTGGATGAACTGCATAAATGCGTCCTAATACATCTGTTGAGAACACATTAGGATGACCTTAACTGGTTTTCCTTGTTTTCGCCTTTGAAATGTTTTCCTGGATTTATCCCATGTGAAATATTGTGGCACTTCTGCATATAGAAATGTTCTTGCAAAATCGTCCGATTGACATAAATGAAAAGAGGCAGTCAAAGTTGTAGACGGTACACTTGTTGCTCTAACTGCTGCATTTTCAGGAGTAAAGTAAACGCATTGGCCATTTTCAAGGTGACTGTTGGATGTCTTTCGTGTATTGGGAATGAAAAAATTCGCCATATCGCTTCGTTACTGCTTATATAACGCCATATTTGATATTTTTTAATCTCGTCGTTGTCATTTTGGACTGCACCGAATACAGCCATATCGCTTCCTTTATTACATATTTGCAAATGTAGTTAATTGATTTAACGGAATTACAGTATTCCACGTTAATATTCGCTTTGAATGTTTTGGACAACAATGGACAATATGGAACAATCCAACGATTGTCAACTTCAACATTTTGATTTCCCATCTTAATTATCATTGATTACCATTGTCGTCAGTGGATCGACGACGATGCCGGATATCCATCGTCACCTATGACCGCATTCGAAATTAATGCTCGTGGGTATCGCTTCGAACATTTTTTATCAATCATGCACGGAGAGTTCACATTCAACGCACCGCAAGGTCCATGTATCATATTTTTTGTGACCCGGTATTTCAGTTGATATCACTTTATCAATTTGATCCGGTGTAATTTTATCAACTAACCAAATCAAAATGTGTGCGTGCGGTAATCCCCGCTCTTGCCATTCAACGGAATACATATAACAACGCACATCTCCAAACACTCTATGTTTGACAATAAAGTCCGTAAGTGATTTTAGTTTTGGTTTGAAAATACGTGCAGTTATGTCGTGTCGATCAATTGGGTATTGGCCAGGAAACAAATGGTCTTTGATTTTACTCCATTGCGGATTGCATGTAAAAATAATGAACAGACCGTCCATAAGCGCGAACATACGCCATGCATCCTGTGTATATTCATGCATGTGTCGCGGGCTACCAGTATATGTTGCTGGTAATATGATCATTCTACCGATGTCATTCACATTTCCATCGTTATTCACTGCATCCCGTAAGTGAATGTGTTCCACGGACCGTAACTTAGTCTGTTTGAATTTGATATAGTTTAAGCGCTCGGTCTCAATTTTTGCATACATATCCACGACAAATTGGTGGCACAATCTTCTGCATTTCAGAATGTGAGATTCTTTATTTTCACGAATCATTAATCGATATTATATTCGTTTCTGCTCCTGGATAAAAAAAAATCATTATTATTATCATATGTGAATATTTTTGATGTGTACACATCTTTGCTCACGGTTGGGGGGAATTTTGAATGTATGATGTTAGATGTACGTGTAAGATGTAAGGTGTAAGATATAAGATGTAAGATGTAAGGTATGGGAGGGTATGGGTATGTATATGGAGGATGGTATGGATTGGAATCACGAATCATTAATCGATATGAATAATAATTCATAGCGCTAACCTTTTTATTCGTTTCTGCGCCTGAATTAAAAAAAAATCACATTAGTGAGATTATTATTATCATATGTGAATATTGATACCCATAATATAAAAACACATCTTAAGGTTATTCTGATCCACGTTGTGGGCAATATCTCGAGACCCTAGTCACCCAGATGTATGAAAATTACCCTCTGCCTCTTGGGGTACCCGGCCCCAACACATGGACAGGAAAGAACATCATTTAATTTTTATATATATAGATGCCACTTATCAACGGCAAATACGTGTGCAAGAATTATTTTCCTAGTTGGTCGCTAAGGTCATTTCTAAAATATGGCCGCGGCAAATTTTTTTGTTTCACGGATAAATTACGGCAAATTCACGGCAATTTTCCCAATTGGTAATTTTTTTCCACCTAAAAGTTGTCTTGCCAACTTCAGAGAGGTCTACACCTAGACCTTCTAGAAAGGTATGAGTTCGAAGTCGCAGTCCTATAGCTTCCGTGCTGGCATATGATGTGAGGGCCAGGAGGCGTGGTAGCGAATGGTGGTCGGGATTGCTATTGTTCGCACATCGGAGAGAATTATAAAAAGTGATATTAATAACAGTCAGATCTAAAGAGGGTTAAGCCTCATCCTCAGATTTGTTTACATCCAAGTTCTACGTCAGCTCACACTACTGAAAAACGTGTATTTTTTGCAATCATTGGCAAGTTATAGGCCCGTCATACAATAACTCCAAAGGGTTAGAGGGCTTAGAATATATTCACGGTAGGTATGCCTGTCGTAAGAGGTGACTAAAATACCAAATTGATTCAAGGGTTTGGTTAGCGCAAACCTCTCAAGGGGCTGACAGCGCAATATATAGCTTCTCCAACCCAATTGTCTCACCTACCCGTGGCGAATGCTGTTTCATTAACAGCCGAGACTCTGGCGACCCCGAACTCCTGAGGGCGGTATGGCCTAGAAGGTTGCATGTGGTCATACCAAATCATTCCCGAGATGGTCGGGCTAGTACCTTTATGGTGCTTGCTACCGGAACGTACCGGATCTGCATCCGACAAAGGACCATCAACATCGATAACACTCCCCAAGGCCTAGGGGGAGTGTCCTTATCGCTACAACAACGACAACACAACAACAACAACATAAATAATTACAGTTGCAAATTTTGAAAGCACTCATTGCCAAAACAAATTTCAAATCCGTATGCTTTGCTTGCAACAAAAATTGGCAACGTTTTACAAGACGGTGCACCACCTAATTTTTATAAAAAATTATCAAAGGTGGTATCAAAAGACGCGTCTCGACCCTCGTTTTAAGAGTCGGCGGAAAGTGGAAATCAAAAATTTTATTTCTGTCGAAAGTTCCATAGTTTTTTTGCACAGAACACATTTCTGCGTTGGCGGCCTTCGGTGGGCCCAACACCGGTTTGGGGATCAAATCTAAATGCGCGCAGAGCACCTTTCTGCATTAGTGTGTGTGTGTACAACAAATCTGGCAAACAACAACCACATGAAAATTTGAACCGATTTTTTGCTTATATTTTTTGACAGAAATAAAAATTAAAATTTTCGCTTTCGGATTCTAAAAACGGAGGTCGAGACACCTCTTTTGATACTACATTTGATAATTTTTGATAAAAATTAGATGGTGCACCGTCTTGTGAAACGTTACCCAAAAATTAAAAGTTGGCTACTTTTGAATGTCAGATGGGATGATGCGCTATTTATCGGTCTCCATGCAAATATGTACATGCAATCTACTCATCTGGGAGCGCATGATGCTGCATCAAAAATCTTATGTGACGGGGCTTTTGGTGTCCGCTTTTTATGTACATTTTTCAGTTATTTAATCTCTGACTATAATTTGTTCTGCATTTCCAAAGAATTCCTTTAAAAAACAATGCGAAAAATTCTTAAATTGAATAGCCCAATTAATTTGACTTGAAGGCAAGTGCTATGATTGAAAAATGTTGGAAATTATATAATGGAAACCTTTTAAATCAAACTAGATTGAGAATTTTATTGATTTCGGCTTACATCAGACACCAGAACCAATATGTTTTACTTTACATATGTAATACATGTATACATATCTATTGTGGGATTTCAAATATCGGCTCATATGTACATATCAACATCCGGACATGGCCTCAAACCGAAAATATTTTTATCATTTTTCTCCACAATAACAACATGAGGTATCTTATCGCTACAAGAACAACAACAACAGAGGTAGTATTCTGGCCGAACTATCCGAAGGTCTTGGATTGAAGTGACGGAAGTAGTCTGGCAGCTCTTTAAGTGAAAAGTCGATCAGCAAAAATGCATCTGCCTTAGCAAATGCAGGAAAAATTAAGAAGCAGAACGCGACAAGTTGGAGAGAAGCTCGGCCTCCTCCCAACTCTCCCCGGAGCTATGTATATCGCGTCAAAATTGTATTATTGTATTTTGAGACCTCTGATTTTTGTACTGAAATTTACAGGTTTTTTTTTGCTGTTATCTTTACTGGACCAAAAAAGATTATCTTTTCCGAACAAATAGCCACTTTTTTTTATATTTAAGTTACTTCATTGCACGTATATAATAATACCGGATGAAGGTCGAATAAGATTCGAATTATTTGGCCAGCTCGAAAGCTACAACGCCAACGCCAATTCTTTAATGTACTTTTATAATTGTAGTTTCAATTTTCTTTGTTTAAGGAATATTCGAGAATTTCCTTCTATATAAATTTGTATTTTCATTTCATTTCATTTCATTTCATTTATTGCAAAAAGAGTATTAGTACAATAAGATCTAGGATCTTTTATAGTACAACAAAAAGATAAATCGCAATGATAAAAAACAAAAGTAATAACAGAATAATAAAACATTGTTTACACTCATACATATTGATGGCGAAAACTCAAGAAGTATAATGGTTTCAACTAAAATGAACATTTTTTTATTTAGGCTACTACGAATGGATACTGGAATAGAGTTCCATAGGCGAATAGCATTGACACACAATAGCCGTCCAGATGTTAGATAGTTATAAGTTGATACTATTAGGTCGTTGATTCGAGCGGACGTGGGGAAATTTAGCTTATTCTATAGGTAACTAGGCTCCTTATACATGATAAGTTGACAAAGGAAAATGCTGTTTCTAGCTTTCAGATATTCGGAGATTTCACAGCCCAGTAGACGCGCTCTCCAGCTGGATATATAATCAAATCTAGATAAGCCGAATACATAACGTGTAACATGATTAAATGCTACATCAATTTTATGAGCAGACTGGGAGCTCAGTTTACTGTAGACTAGCTCTGAGTAGCAAACGATCGGCATAATTAATTGAATTGCAAGTTTTCTTCTAACATTGACAGGAGTATAAATAGCACACATTCGTAAGTTTCTTAAGATATTGTATACTTTCTTAACCACCGAATTTACATGATCATCACAGGTCAGCGTCGTGTTAATAACAAAACCAAGATTAGTCATTTTTGAAACGAGGATGAGACATTTACTGGCAACGCGTAAGGGCGGAATACTTGAGAAACTTATTCGTTTTTTAGATATAGGCAACACGTACGATTTATCACTGTTCAGGCATAAGTCATTTTTCCTAGCCCAATTGATGTTAAGTCAGTATTCAATCTTGAGCATAAATCATTTGTCCCCTCATGATTTCCCGACAAATATAGTTGGACATCATCAGCATATGCATGCATATGACCATGCTGGCATGCATTAAATATGTCATTAATAAAAACTCTAAATAGTAGTGGACCCAAGATAGAGCCTTGGGGTACCCCTGCCAATAGTGGTTTTATACCTGAAGTTTCGGAGCCAACTTTCACAAGCTGGGATCTACCCGTCAGATAACTTCGCATGAGCCGCACTGCGGAGTCATCAAAACTAAAATAATTTTTTAATTTTAAGCACAGCAGGTCATGGTTTACAGAGTCAAAAAGGCTTTTGACAAGTCAAGTAGGCATAATAAAGTCAACTGGTTTTCGTCAAAGGGTGCCCTGATGTCGTCTAAAATTTTTATGATAGTCGTGGAATCGTGATAGCAGACTATGTTTGCTAACATGGTCTTGAATTTGTTCCGACAACAATATCTCAAAGACTTTCGAGAGCAAATGCTGATAGGCCGAAAGTCACTAGGACAATCTGCAAACTTAGTTTTTGCAATGGGTATAACCGTGGCAACCTTCCACATATCAGGGAAGCAGGAGCTAGTAATACTGTGGTTGATACAACGTGTCAATGTAGGAAGAATGTACGGGGCAATTATTTTAACAAATTTGAGCGGTATATTGTCCTGACCGATTGCGTTCGACCCTATTTAATTTATGCATCTCACCACATCAAGTTCCGAAACAGCTGTAAACTCGAAGACTTGACAAACAGGAACCACATATAAGGAAGGGGTTGGGAAACAGGTATTAACACAAGACGTGTTAACTTGACTCACAAAAGCTGCATTAAGATCTTCAGGATCAAGGGAACAGTCAGAACTCTCACTCACATGTACACGGAGGTTTTTAAAAATTACGCCACAAAACATGATTAGGTAACGATATATCCAGCATTTTGCTGTGTATTCTTCTCCATATGACGCCATGTTTTTTCAACGAATTTTTGATTCCTGTTAGGAATGCAAGAATACCACCCTAACTCCGGTCAGGGAGGTATCGCATCTCCTAACTACGCCAAAACGCCCGAGGGGAGCACCGAAGCCAACCTTGAGGCTTATTTTAATTTTCGACTCAACGCAAAAAGCCTGAAAATTGACGGTGAGCCGAGGATGACACCGCACGTCCGCTCACGCGAAAAGACAAGACCGGAATGAAATAGCCACTTTGGTTACAAAACTAATTTTCTATATACATATTTAAGAAGACAACATTGAGGATGAATGAGGAAAAAAATCAGCTGCCGTTTCGAAATGCCTTGTATCAAAATTTTTTTGAAGATCGCAACACTTCAGAAGCTTTTGAATAGATCGCAAACCAAGTAATATGACAGGTAACTCGTCATACCAATTATTTGTGTCCTCTCTAGCTATTATAGTAGTCTTTAATTGTCTATGAAACCTTTCAACCATACCATTTCCTTGAGGGTGATATGCGGATGTTGTAATTTGGTGACTACCAAGTAATTTAGTTAACTCTGAAAACAATTTCGATGTAAATTGGCTACCTTGGTCAGTTTTTATCTTTAACGGAACTCCAAACCGAGAAATATATTCTCTAAAAAACTTATTTGCAAATTGTAGTTGCTGAAATATCTTTTAATGCATATGCCTTAGGCCAACGGGCAAATCTTTCAATAATCGTTAAAATATAGCGATGTCCTTTTGAAATAGGTAATGGTCCAACTATATCTAAATGAATGTGTTCAAATCTATTCTTGGGGATTTGAATTTTGACAACAGGGGATTTGGTATGACGATAAACTTTAGACTTTTGACAATTAAGACACTCTTTTGACCAAATATTAATATCCTTATTCATATTAGGCCAGTAATATTTTTTAACTATGAGCCGTCGTGTAGCTCTTGTACCATGATGTGCTATTCCATGTAAAATATCAAGTAATGTCTTTCGCAAATTACTCGGTACAAATGGCCTAGGAGTTTCTCCTGAAATTTCACACCAAATATTAAAATTTAAAATGGGAATACTAATTAGTTTTAAATTTAGATATTGAGAATCAGATACAAGTTGATTTAAGTCATCATCTTTTTGTTGTTCAGTTTGTAAAATTTTAAAATTCAGTTCTGTATTATATATTGCATTAACCTCAAAAGCTCTAGATAGCGTATCTGCTACAACATTGGATTCTCCTTTAATGTATTGTATGTCATCAGTAAATTGTGCTATAAATTCCGAATGTGTCTCTTTGTCTAGGACTTCGTTCTGTTTTTGAATTTAAAGCAGTAGTCCAAGGTTTATGGTCCGTAAAAACTGTAAATTGTCGTCCTTCCAAAAGATATCTAAAATGTTTTATATTTAAGTAAATCGCCAATAACTCCCTATCAAAAGCACTATATTTAATTTCAGTTGGAGAAAGTTTTTTAGAAAAGAATTCAATGGGCTCAATTTTATTATTGTAATTTTGTTGTATAACGCCCCCAATAGCTGTGTTAGATGCATCTACTGTTAAAGATAATTTAGCATCTTTGTTAAAATTATTTAACAATATCGTAGATGCAAATTTATCTTTAATGCATTCAAAAGCTTCATTCGTATTCTCGTCCCATACCAAAGTTTTGTCACGTTTCTTACTTTGTTAATTAGATCATAAATTTTGTTTGTAAATTCTGCTAGTTTTGGAATGTGTCTCTGATAATAATTTACCATACCAATAAATTTCTGTGCCTGCTTAACTGATTTTGGACGTTCGAAATTGCGAATAGCTGATACATTTTCATCGGAAGGTCGAATACCTGTTCCAGAAATGTTATGTCCTAAAAAATCTATATTTGTTACACCAAAAGTACATTTACTTGGTTTAATGTTTAAACCGTACTCTGTAAGGCGTTGAAAAAGAATACGTAAATCTTTTAAATGTTGTTCTTCGTCTTTACTTGCAATAAGTAAGTCGTCGATGTAAGCATATACAAAATCTAAGCCACCTACTACCTCATTTATGAATCTTTGAAAGGTTTGTGCAGAATTTCTAAGTCCGAAAGGCATTCTCATGAATTCAAACATACCGAAAGGAGTTGTAATAGCAGTTTTATAAATATCTTCTTCAGCCATAGGAACTTGGTGATATACCCCAACTAAATCTAATTTTGAAAATATATTTTTATTATGAAGGTTCATATTAAAATCTTGAATGTGAGGTAAGGGATAACGATCGGGAACAGTTACAATATTCAATCTTCTAAAATCATCACATGGACGCCAATCATTCAACTCTTTTTTAGGTACAAAAGGTGAAGTGGTGATGCTACTGAAGAATTTGAAGGCCGGCAAATGCCTGTTTTAACGCGACTTTGTATTTTATCGGATATAAGCGCCTGGGCTTAGAAAATGGAAGACTACCTTCTGTTACAAGTCGATGTCCTGTTGTATGTTTAACAGGTTTAGTATAATCTGGCTCTGAAATAAGTGACGGAAACTCTTTTAATAATTTTGTAAATTTATTGTCAACCACAAATAATTTAGGTAATGGAATATCACAAAAGTAGGATACTGTATTAACTGAGAGATTGGTTAATGGATCTGCTAAACGTTTATGTTTAATGTCTATAAGAAGACCATATGTACAAAGAAAATCAGCGCCAATTATTGGTTTGGCTATATCCGAAATCAAAAATGTAAACGGAAATTCACGTCTTAAACCTAAATTTACGTTTAAAAGCCTTTTCCCGTAAGTGGCAATTGTTGAGCCATTAGCTGCAGTGAGAATTGTGTCTGAACGTTTCGTATGAGGAAATTTAGACGCGGGTAATACCGAAATTTCTGCTCCACTATCAATTAAAAATTTTTTTTGTTTTCTCTATCAAAAATAAATAAGCGACGCGTCGAAAATCTTAAATTTCCGTTGTTCATCGCTGCAACAACTGAAGAATTTAGTTTGTTGAATCTTTGTTTTTGTTATAAGAACAAGGTTGTTCACATCTTCTAGCATTATTTCCAAACGTGTAGTGAAATCTACACAACCAATTTGGATTACTACGTGAGTTAGAACGATGCCTAAAAGAATTTCTAAAATTATTCCTAGAATTAGAACGCGACCTAGATTGATTCCGATACACTTCTGTTTTAATTTCTACTAACTCCAAAGAAAGTTTCTAAAAACTTTCACACATTAAAGAAGTGGTTTTAACTAAATTTTCAACAACCAAATTTTGAACTTTTGTATCTGAATTTGTATTTACTGAGAAAACTTCGTTTTTATTCATAACTTCAAAAATGTTATCTGCTAATTTTGTTAACTCATTAATATTGTCACAACTTGAGCTAGCCAAAACGGTATTTAAATTTTTGGGAAGTTTTCTCAACCAAATTCTCTTTAAAATATTTTCACTAAATAAAATTAATGACCAGCTAATAAAATTAGTGACCGATAAAACTCAGAGGGCTTTCGATCACCCATTTCTGAATCACTTAAAATTTTGTCTAGCTTTGAATTTTCACTAAGCAAATGTATTTCTATCAAAACTTTTTTAAGTTCACTAAACTTGTTAGTAAGGGGAGGATTTTGGATAAAATCTAAAACTGTTAATATTACTTCTTGTGGAAGTGCTGTTATGTGTTCGTATTTGGTATTCTCTTGTGTTATATTTTTGGTACTAAATTGTGTTTCAGCATGTATAAACCACACTTCTGGACAACTAGTCCAAAATTGTGGAAGTTTTACTGAAGTGGAAAAAATTCGTTATTGTTAGGATTCGCATATGGATTTATTAGGCCATTTTGCGAAGAAGCCCCTTCTAAATCAATAAGCGAATCGTTAATCCGATGTGTTGGTGTAGACATGTTTCTATCGTTTGGTCGCGTGCGAAGCATAATCAAAATGGACTGTCAGAAATTTATTTTTAAAATAACGTTTAAAACTCAACGTTATTAAATGCAAAATATTCTTTTAAATCTCCTGAAGAGAGAGTTTCAACTATTTAAAATGTATTAAATTTTAATTTCAAATAAATCTATATATTAATACGCTAACAAAATTTCCATACAATCAATTGACAGGTTGTTTCGCATACTTAGCATACGTAAAATCATATAAAAGTTATATGAATCGATTCGTATTGATCAGCCGCAGCGCATAGGCCTATTTTTGTTAACAAATATTACTCTATTTTTTTATAATTAATAGAAAAAGTTGTTTGTAAAGTCGAAAATCTGTGCAACTATCGAAATTGCCATCTGTAGGACGCATTATATTCACAAACCCCCCTGAGTAAATAGCTCCAAATTCTCAATTGTTGCGTTGCTCAAATGTTTCATCTCTACTTATGTATATATTTGTACACGCCAAACGGTGAGAGAACTACTGCTTCGCTCATTTTCTGTTGAAATAAAATATTGTTTCCCATTGTTTCCAATTACCTATATTGGTTTGTACCAAAATCCTTAAAAAAAAAATCTAAAATAATTGCTAGCGCACAAAAAAACTTTAAAGAGAAGTAATAACTTAACCGGCCTATTTTTTTGGACAAATTTTACTTACACGTAAAAGCATAGGTCTTTATTTAACAGATTCTTTGTTTTTCATTTTAGGTGCTTTAAAAAAAATGAAATCAGAAATAATGAGTCAACTTTTGTTCAAATTCACTAAATTTATTTATTTATAACAATTAATTGCAAATTTGGCCCAAATGTTTTTTGCATTTCCAGATTTTATGCTCATTTTAGATATAGCACGTCTTATAGTGAACAAAAAATAAAAAAA